>NC_135812.1:71215528-71965189 GCF_964213995.1 Mustelus asterias
CGCTAAGTAATTCACTTCTAACTATAGATTTTCAAAAATTACCACTTTTGGTGAGCTGGCCAGGCATTTAGTCAGCCGGCAAGGTGGTGGATAGGACCTCACCACCTTTCTGCCTCCACCTCATTATATCCCAAGTGCTCCAAACTTCAACCGCTGGTATTAACCCAATAGTGAGCAGGGCATTTTCATGAGGGAGCCCAAAAAGCAACCGCTGCCGTGTTTGTCTGCAAACTTCGAGGGGGCTCCCTTGTTCAAAGTATCTCAGTGCCTGATTGAGGGACTTAGCATTGGGGTGGGGAGGCTCATTGAGAATCGACCCCCTACTTTTGCTGTGGACTTCACCCCCTACTCTTGCTGCTGACCCCATCTTCCACTATTGCTGCTGACTCCCTTATTCTGTGACCCTACCCTAGCTCTTGCTATCACTCACCTGGTATCCAGTGACAATCCTAGTCCTCAGATCCTACCAGCAGCAGCCACTACCTCTCAGATGGTACAATATTTCAGTAGCACTTC
This sequence comes from Mustelus asterias, assembly GCF_964213995.1. Lineage (NCBI taxonomy): Eukaryota > Metazoa > Chordata > Chondrichthyes > Carcharhiniformes > Triakidae > Mustelus > Mustelus asterias. The sequence goes on from NC_135812.1 coordinate 71,216,045, forward strand.
AGGTTTCTGCTTGTCTGGCAAATCAATGGTTGGGACTTCCACCTCTGGGGTCTTTGATCCTGGAAAGGCCCGTTGCTGTGTCGTTAAGTGCCTGGCACTTATTACTTGGTGAGACAGGGCTCTGACAAGCAAGAACCCCATCACCTCCATTAAATTCAGCTCTTTGTCTCTGCTGCTCAGTTAGTTATTGGCACTTATCAGTAGTTCAATGGGCATCCAGTGACTGTACTCCTTGAAGGGAGACAAGTATGTGGAATCTCTTGGAAGTGAAGATAACTCTAAGGTAACATGCCTGATGATAGAAGTTTGAGACCACGATTGCCCTGTAGAACAACTTCTGTAATCTGCTTTCCAACCCGTAGATTTACGTTATTTCAGGGCCCTCCTGCTGGGTGACTGGCCAGCCAGCCTGGTTCTCGATTGGATCCTGGAAAAGATGAACTATCATTAGCATTTGGGATTCTTGTTCAGCTTCAGATAACGTTGCAGGCCAGTTTCCCAACAGATGGACTTCTTTTCACTGGGCAAATGGTGCTTGGTCCTGGAAAGAAATGTGCTTTTTGCTAGTTAAGATCCTATGCACACTTGAAAATTCCTCTAAGCTTTCGTTTGGCTAATCTACATCTATCACTCCCTAGGCTTAGATGCAGTGCAGCCCTGTATAGGAAGAGTGTATGCCTTCTGAAAACAAAAAGTGTTGCAGGTGTAGCTTTTTTTTGGCATCTTGTTCTGCCCACTAAAAACTGGTGATGGGTTTCTGCACGTGCCGCAGCCATCTTTCTAGCCAAAAGAAGCATTTTTAGGGAATTATTTGTCCATAAGCTATTCAGGTATGTCTGAAATATGCTATAAACTGTGTATAAATACAAATTTTTGGCTAATGGGAAGATTCCATAACTAAATCACATTTTCTAAAAGCTTTCAACGTTTCAACCAGTTTCCAAAACAAACTTGCAGCTCTCTACATAAAATATATTCTGTTATTAATAGCAAAAGAAATAATGAGGTACCTGTAAAATCAAACATGCTCATAGTCTATAATTGAATGACTCAGTCACAGATTTTTTAAAATCTTGTACTGAAGGCCCACTGTGCTCGATCATACATAGATACAGACGAGCAGAAAATGGATTCTCGCCAAAACTTTCCCACGCAGCTTCCTGTCTTGGGATGATGCAAAGTGCAGTCATTTCACATCCAGTTGGCAACCTATTAGTGCTTTAGCAGAGTCCTAGAAACTGGTAATAAATCTACCAATTTTAACTAACTTAGACTCTGAACAGATCTATTCTACATTGATTTTCTTATTTTTAACCATGAGCTGTTGTAATTTTGGCATGGTAGGAAATCCAAGTAGTTACATGCGTTCGAATAAAACCATGCTCTTGATATTTTAATTTGTACAGTAGTTTGAAAGTTGTAACAATTTTTGTCATGAATTATAGTTGCAATCTTTTATTTGTTAAATAAATGTCTATGCATCAAATTATATGAAATCCACATATCAGGTTGCATTAGCAGAATGATCTAAATAGGGAAATGAGAAAACAGCAAGAGAAAATGGGAAGGTTAACTGAAAAATGAAAATATGTGATCTCAGAACTTCACAATGCCTAGCGGCATGTGAGGCAGGCAAAGCATATACTTATGTCTGTTTCCATGGCTAATTTTTGCTGGAACAGGTTGCCAGTGGCCAAAACTTGAGAGGTACCACTCTGCATCAAGCATGGCTGACCAGGGGTCTCTGCCACTCTTTATGCCTGCCCATCGGTATATTGGAAGGATTTACCGGCTGGCAAGCAACCTGTTTGGCCACGTTATGAATGCACCTTCCAAGCCTTGGAGTGGGACTCAAAATCGGAGCTTCTGGCTCAGAGACAGGAACACAACACAATGCACCACAAGACCGTTCACAAAAATACATAGGATTAGATATAAATATATTAAAAGACTTTGCAAAACAAAAACACAAAGGCATTGAGACACAAATGCAAAGTGTTTACAAAAAAATGGGCATTTTGAAAGTGAGTCAAGTGGAAATTTCTAAGTTTTCTTATATCAGCTTTCAATACTGTGAATATTGAAAATAGTGGTAATATCCTCTCCTGGTATCTGGGAAGATATAAATGCATTCAAGCTCACAGATAGAATGAAGATCACTAATGAAGTGGTTATAAAAGCAAAGGGTGTTTTCACATTTCTAAGCTAACTGGACCAGATGGAACGCATCCAAAAACAGTCAAGGAAATGAGAAGTAGAGATTCCAATAGCTTTTGTTCACAGCTTATTGAACATATGGGTCGTACTAGAAAAATTGTAAAAAAGTAGTTATTGTTATAAGTTTAGATCAAGTGAATAGTGCAAGGAATTACAGACCTGTTAGTTTGACATGAATTAAGCATTGGAGTATATTACATAGTTAGCAATCCCAATCCATTTGACAGGGCGAAGTCCAAAATTAGGGGTCATAGTTTCTCATAATTCCAATAAGGAATTCAGCAGAAATTTCTTCACTCAAGAGCACGGTTAGAATGTATAACTTGATGGCACATGGAGTAGTTGTTGTGAATAGCATAGATGCTATTAAAAGGAAGCTAGATAAGTACCAAAGAGAGAAAGGAAAAGGGCTACGCTGATAGGGTTAGATGAAATGGGGTGGTGGGAGGTGTGTGGAACATAAACATTGGCATAGGCCTATTTCCATGCTTTCAAATCTATGTAATTGAGTGGAACATTAGAAAAATATGGTTAAAATATGGAATTCTTGGTCACAAATTTTCAAAGCTGATATATAGATTTCTTGTGGAGCTGCCAGCATTGAACTGGGGTAGACAAAGTAAGAAGTCTCACAACACCAGGTTAAAGTCCAACAGGTTTATTTGGAATCACGAGCTTTTGGAGCGCTGCTCCTTCATCAGGTGAGTGTATTCTGGTTTCCTCCCACAATCCAAAGATGTGTAGGTTAGGTGGATTGTACTCACCTGAGGAAGGAGCAGTGCTCCGAAAGCTCGTGATTCCAAATAAACCTGTGGTCTTTAACCTGGTGTTGTGAGACTTCTTACTACAGGTTTCTTTAAAAAAAATTTGTATTATTGCTTGAAAAAGAGGATTATTTAAGCAAATACACAGGAGAGTGGTATTAGATTAGGTGCCTCATGTTGGGGGAACTGCACTGACTCATGCCTAGCATTCTGTTAATTCTATAAGAGCGTATGAGGGATGGAAATAAGGGCAGCAGTGTCACAAAAATTTGTGCTTAGTGGTTGCCAGGAACAGAGAAAAAAATGAAATCTTGCCAACTATGAACAGATAAAGTAATAATTTTTGATTATCTTATGCATGTTTCACCATGTAAGGGCCATGGAAGAGACAGAGTTCAGGGCAGAGTTAGAATCCCTAAGTACAGAAAGAGGCCATTTGGCCCACCGAGCGTACACCGAATTTCCAAAAGAGCAACGCACCCAGGCCCCCCCCCTGCTCCCTATTCCTATAAACTGTACATTTACCATGGCTAATTCACCTAATTTACACATGTTTGGACACTCGAGGGGCAATTTAGCATGACCAATCCACCTAACCTACACACCTTTGGACTGTGGGAGAAAACCAGTGCATCCGGAGGAAACCCATGCAGACGGGGAGAATGTGCAAGTTCCACACACACAGTCACCATAGGCCAGAATTGAACCCGGATCCCTTGCGCTGAGAGGCAGTGGTGCTAACCACTGTGCCTTTCTACTCCAAAGGCAGAAATTTTGGATCTGGGCCTCTCAAACTTTATTGGTTCGATAGGTGTTGGTGATGCTTTAAATATTTTTGTTCTTGACATTTTTTGGTGATGTTCATCATCTCACTAAACAAATTGTTTGAAACAGGCCAAAACAATGTTTGATGGTGAAATGGCAAGTCTCGAGGCAATTTTGAAAACCAGCACGGTGAGGGTACCAAAGCCAGTGAAAGTGATCAGCCTCTCTGATGGTGGAGCGGTGTTTGTTATGGAACATTTGGATATTCATAGTTTAAACAGGTACGGTTTCAATTACTGTTTCATGCCATTATTCATTCAATCTGAACCAGCTAATTTATTAATGGAAACACCATTCCCAAATGAAAAGCTGATTTTCATTCATAATTTGGGAGACTATTGTGAGTTGGAGATTAAAGTTGAGATTCCACTGCATAATGATGTAATTATAATGCATGTTTCCATTTTATTATTTATGAGTACAGAAACCTGTTAGTGCGGTTGAGTTGAGCATGGGCTAGTCCCATGCTTAGAATAAATTATTTTCTAATAAACTTGTTGTGATTGCAACAAAAATATTCACTATTTGGCTGCATGTTTGCGAATTAATCGGTTATGTCTTTTTAAAGTTTAAGTTTCTTTATTGGTGTCACAAGTAGGCTTACACTGCAATGAGGTTACTGTGAAAATCCCCTCGTCGCCACACTCCGGTGCCTGTTCGGGTACACTGGGGGAGAAGTTCGCATGGCCAATGCACCTAACCAGCACATCTTTCGGAATGTGGGAGGAAACTCACGCAGACATGGGGACAACATGCTGACTCAGCACAGACAGTGACCCAAGCCGGGAATTGAATCCAGGAGGCAGCAGTGCTAACCACGGTGCTATCATACTGCTGCCACTTAATGTCTGCCATTATACTTGCTAACTTCACAAAAGTATGCAAATGAACTAAAAAGCTACTGCAGCTCAGTTGAGTGCACTTGTTTTTAAGTATATGGAACATTGATTTCCATGATGCAGTCTTGTTTTCAGTTAGAATCAGTGAAACCTCAAACTTTTAATTCAGGGTGTTATTCACACTCTTTGATCTGATTACTGCCCTATAATACACCCGAACTTCTTATTTCTACATTCTATAAAATTACTTCAATGTTCGGCTACTTCATAAATCTGTAATAATGATGTCTCAGTCACAGAATCACAGAAACCCTACAGTACAGAAAGAGGCCATTCGGCCCATCGAGTCTGCACCGACCACAATCCCACCCAGGCCCTACCCCCATATCCCTACATATTTTACCCATTAATCCCTCTAACCTACGCATCTTAGGACACTGAGGGGCAATTTTAGCATGGCCAATCAACTTAACCCGCACATCTTTGGACTGTGGGAGGAAACCGGAGCACCCGGAGGAAACCCACGCAGACACGAGGAGAATGTGCAAACTCCACACAGACAGTGACCCAAGGCGGGAATCGAACCCAGGTCCCTGGAGCTGTGAAGCAGCAGTGCTAACCACTGTGCTACCGTGCCGCCAGTCCTTAATTTGTTTAGTGTGATTTTTTGATTTTTGATTTGATTTATTATTGTCACATGTATTAACATACAGTGAAAAGTATTGTTTCTTGCACGCTATACAGGCAAAGCATACCATTTATAGAGAAGGAAAGGGGAGAGTGCAGAATGTAGTGTCACAGTCATAGCTAGGGTGTAGGGAAAGATCAATTTAATGCAAGGTAAGTCCATTCAAAAGTCTGACAGCAGCAGGGAAGAAGCGGTTCTTGAGTCGGTTGGTACGTGACCTCAGACTTTTGTATCTTCCCGACGGAAGAAGTTGGAAGAGAGAATATCCGGGGTGCGTGGGGTCCTTAGTTATGTTGGCTGCTTTTCCAAGGCAGTGGGAAGTATAGACAGAGTCAATGGATGTAAGGCTGGTTTGCGTGATGGATTGGGCTACATTCACGACCTTTTGTAGTTCCTTGCGGTCTTGGGCAGAGCAGGAGCCATACCAAGCTGTGATACAACCAGAAAGAATGCTTTCTATGGTGCATCTGTAAAAGTTGGTGAGAGTCGTAGCTGACATGCCAAATTTCCTTAGTCTTCTGAGAAAGTAGAGGCGTTGATGGGCTTTCTTAACCATAGTGTTGGCATGGGGGGACCAGGACAGGTTGTTGGTGATCTGGACATCTAAAAACTTGAAGCTCTCAACCCTTTCTACTTCGTCCCCGTTGATGTAGACACGGGCATGTTCTCCTTTATGCTTCCTGAAAGTCGAGGACAATCTCCTTCGTTTTGTTGACATTGAGGGAGAAATTATTGTTGCCACACCAGTTCACCAGATTCTCTATCTCATTCCTGTACTCTGTCTCGTCATTGTTTGAGATTCGACCCACTAAGGCGGTGTCTTCGACAAACTTGAAAATCGAATTGGAGGGGAATTTGGCCACACAGTCATAGATGTATAAGGAGTATAGTAAGGGGCTGAGAACACGGCCTTGTGGGGTACCGGTGTTGAGGATGATCATGGAGGTGTTGTTGTTGTCTATCCTTACTGATTGTGGTTTGTGAGTTAGGAAGTTCAGGATCCAGTCGCAGAGGGAGATTAAAACAATATGATACATTGTAGGATGCTGACTCTTTTAAGTGTTAAATGCATTGGGTTCCTCTTTTAGATTAAAACAATATGGTACACAACTTAGCAACTGTTGTAAAAGTTGGTTAGAAATATTGTTAAAAAGGAATGTGTATTATTGTAAATCAGCAATATTTCAGGGCTGTTATTTACATGTATTTGTATAATAGCATATTTGCACGGAGGTATTAGATATGCTGTGACATAATCATAGGTAATTTGTGGAACTGTAACTTAGGGGGCACCTGGGAAAGATAGGTCAGGAAAACAAAATGGAGCCGAGGAGTAGAGAGTTGGGCAAAGTTGGAGATGGAATGTTAAAGCAGCAATGGGTTCATTTCTTATTATCTGGTAACTGAAAGCAGAATGATCCCTAGAGCTATGACTAGAAATGTAAATATGACAGAGAGTTGTATGTGTGGCAAAGTCTGGTGGATGTGTACAAGATGATGCATTCTAAAAGTTCATTTTAATCCTTTGTTTTGCTTTGTATTATAAATAGTATCAAATAGACAATTCATAATGATGTCTTAGACTTAGCTGTGTCATTTGAAGATTCTTCTTGATTTGATTGTTTCAAAACTTGTCAGAAGTATGTTCCTATTTCCAGGTCTGGTGTTTTTTTTCTTTTAGATATATGGCTGCGTTAGGGGAACAACTGGCAAATTTGCATCTTCATAATGCAAAGCTGAAGGAGCAAGAGAGGAAAGATGCACAGACTGTTGGTAAATGATTTAACTTTGCTCCAATCTCTGTGAAAAGTTGAGCTTTCTGTTTGACAAATTACATAACCCAGGTTCATGTATATCTTTCAGTGACACCAACAACAGATGGGGGAAAAATCATATCTGGTAGTTTGGATGGCTTTTGAGGTTCTGCAATCCTTTTTGTGCAAAATGGGAGGATACATTGTAGGATGCTGACACTTTTAAGTGCTAAATGCATTGGGTTCCTCTTTCAGAGAGTAAGATTTACTTTTGTTGATTCATCACAATAGGTAGGATCATCTGAGGAGAGGGTAAAATTGTGCCTGACTCTAAAACACTGTAACTTGCCATTGTACATGATATATTAAAGTAGCTCCTTTCTTGTTCAAGAAACTTTGGAGAAGGCTACTAGTTGGCACATTGCACTGCTTTACAGAAACCTGGAATTAATACTTGTTCATAGTAACACTGAAATGTGTGTTTTGGTTTTAACTGAATGAGTTTGAGTTATTTAGCATGGCGCGAAAAATAGATATGGAATGCTCACTATGAAGAAGATTGTACTATTTTTATGGTGCATTAATGTACAGTGTATGAATTCTTTAAGTGAACACAAAAATATACTTCCTAACTGACTGCTGAGAAGAGGTAGATGATACATTATTGTGTTTGGAAAACAATATTAAAAATTGAATGAGCACTGTTGTACAACAATAAAAATATAAAGATACTGGCCTAAACATGTTTTTTTTTGTTCTGTGTGAGATAGGCAAGGGGCCAGGGCAGTCTGAAATGCAGTACGTGAACAAATTTGGGTTTCATACCATTACCTGCTGTGGTTATCTTCCACAGGTAGGCTGATTTTTTTTCTTCTTGCACACATGTAGAGCTTCAATATACTCAGATGTGTTCTTTAGAAATTACTGTAAAAATTATTGTAAAATTACTGCCCACTGAAGGACAGGGGAGGGAATCTATGCCTGGAGCCAAAGGAAATGGGCGAAGTATTGAATGAGTATTTTGTGTCAGTATTCACCAAAGACAAGGACTGGTGGATGGATGAGCCTGGGAAAGGGTGCGTAGATAGTTTGAGTCATGTTGAGATCAAAAAAGAGGAGGTATTAGGGTTCTTGAGAAACATTAAGGTGGAGAGGTCCCCCGGGCCTCATGGGATATACCCCAGAATACTGAGAAAGACAAGGGAGGAAATTGCTGGGGCCTTGAGAGAAATCTTTGTAGCCTCACTGGCTACAGGGGAAATACGGTAAGAAGTCTCACAACACCAGGTTAAAGTCCAACAGGTTTATTTGGTAGCAAATAGCACTGCTCCTTCGTCAGATGGACTCTCCACATCATGATCTCCACATCATGACTACAGGGGAAATCCCAGAGGATTGGAGAATAGCCAATGTTGTTCCTTTGTTTAAGAAGAGTAGCAAGAATAATCCAGATAATTACAGGCCGGTGAGCCTTACATCAGTGGTAGGGAAATTATTGGAGAGGATTCTTCGAGACAGGATTTACTCCCACTTGGAAATAAGTGGACATATTAACGAGAGGCAATATGGTTTTGTGAAGGGGAGGTTGTGCCTCACCAACTTGATCGAGTTTTTCGAGGAAGTGACGAAGATGATTGATGAGGTTAGGGCAGTGAATGTTGTCTACATGGACTTCAGTAAGGCCTTTGACAAGGTCCCTCATGGCAGACTGGTGCAGAAATTGAAGTCGCATGGGATCAGAGGTGAGCTGGCAAGGTGGATACAGAACTGGCTCGATCGTAGAAGACGGAGGGTAACAGTGGAAGGGTGCGTTTCTGAATGGAGAGCTGTGACAGGTGGTGTTCCTCAGGGATCAGTGCTGGGACCTTTGCTATTTGCAATATAAATAAATGATTTGGAGGAAAATATAACTGGTTTGATTAGTAAATTTGCAGATGACACAATGGTTGGTGGATTTGCGGATAGTGATGAGGACCATCAGAGGATACAGCGGGTTGGAGACTTGGGCAGAGAGATGGTAGATGGAATTTAATCCAGACAAATGTGAGGTAATGCATTTTGGAAGGTCTAATACAGATAGGAAATATACATTAAATGGCAGAACCCTTAAGAGTATTGAGAGGCAGAGGGATCTGGGTGTACAGGTACGTAGGCCACTGAAAGTGGCAACGCAGGTGGAGAAGATAGTCAAGAAGGCATAAGGCATGCTTACCTTCATCGGCTGGGGCATTGAGTTTAAAAATTGGCAAGTCATGTTGCAGCTTTATAGAACCTTAGTTACGCCGCACTTGGAATATAGTGTTCAATTCTGGTCACCACACTACCAGAAAGATGTGGAGGCTTTGGAGAGGGTACAGAAAAGATTTACCAGGATGTTGTCTGGTATGGAGGGTATTAGCTATCAGGAGTGGTTGGAGAAACTTGGTTTGTTCTCACTGGAATGACAGAGGTTGAGGGGGCGACCTGATAGAAGTCTGCAAGATTATGAGAGGCATGGACAGAGTGGATAGTCAGAAGCTTTTTCCCAGGGTGGAAGAGTCAATTACTAGGGGGCATAGGTTTAAGGTGCGAGGGGCAAGGTTTAAAGGAGATGTACGAGGGAGATGTTTTACACAGAGAGTGGTGGGTGCCAGGAATTTGCTGCCGGGGGAGGTAGTGGAAGCGGATACGATAGTGACTTTTAAGGGGCGTCTGGACAAAATACATGAATTGGATGTAGAGGGATATGGTCCCTGGAAGCGTAGGGGGTTTTAGTTAAGTCAGGCAGCATGGTTGATGCAGTCTTGGAAGGCCAAAGGGCCTGTTCCTGGGCTGTAATTTTCTTTGTTCTTTGTCGACTGCTTTCAAAAATGAAATATAAAGATTTAGATATCAAAGAAAAACTTTAATTTTTATTGTGTCACTCATGACCTCAGGATGTTGCAAATTGGTTCACAACCAATATACACTTCTGAACTGTAGTTATTGTTACATTGTGTGAGGGGCAGGGGATGGTTGTTGGTTGGTTAGCTCAGTTGGCTGATTCATGATGCAGAGCGCTGCCTACAGCGTGGGTTCAATTCCCACATTGGCTGAGGTTATTCATGAAATCCCTGAATTCTCACCTTGTCCCTCAGCTGAGGAGTTGTGATCTTGGGTTAAATCACCACCTATGGTCATCTGGGACTATCGTGACTTTACCTTTTCACATTGTAGGAAAATGCAGCAGCCAATTTGTGCATAGCCCCACAGCATCAATAAGGTAAATGAGCAGATAATCTGTTTTGGTGAGGTTGGCTGAAGATTAAATGTTGATCCAGGCACAAAATGAACACCTTTGCCCTTCAGATAGTGCCATGGAATCCTGTATGTTCACCGAGAGGGCAAAGGGGCCTTGGACTTAAATCTCATCTGAACGACATGAAATATAAGGAGAAGGTGTCAGAGTACATTAGTTCATAAAAGAAAACAAGACCTTGTCTATCTTTTACTCTACCTGATTATTCTAATATATAGATAGCAATTATAATTATATTGCAAATAAAGTAACTGCAGGTTGGACTTTCCTCTGAAATTCAGATGCAAATGCCTTCTCTTTATTAATTTTGTTGAATAATTTTACATCTGCCATTAAGCTAACTTTGCTAAGTGTACTTGCATATCATTTAAATAAATTTGAGTAAATTACAACTTGAGATAAATGTACTGCTTTAGAACAGCAGTGACTATTGCAGAGTGAGGAGGATTTGGATCCAGATCAGTGATATTCCACATCTATCAAATTCATCATATTAGCTTCTTCACTGTTGAAAGTGCACAGTGGTGTGTACATTCCTGGAGGGAAAGTGGGATCAATGGGCAAAGGAGTGAGTTATTTTAGACTTACTAAGATTCTGAAACATCTAATGAAATGTGTTCCCAAAATTGCAGTCAAGGGAGTAGTATCCACACTAAAATATTTTGAACAGAATGAGGATCCGATTAAGAATCTGAAAGCTGCTGCTGGTCCATGGTTGAAGGTAGTTCTATAATAGAGAAGGAAGAAAATTACAAATCAAAATTAGTCTGCATTGTAGAAATTGGCCATAGAAGAAAGCCATTGCAACCAATTGAAAAAATCAGTTACTCTCAACTTGCCTGTCAAAGCTTACAGAAATTAAAATGGTCCTCAAACACTCTAAAATAAGCACCTGTAAAAATAATGCTTATTTCTTTAGCTTTTCTTGAAGTAAAATGTGACCTCTTTCTGTATGGTGTATTTTTGTATTTTATATGTGCACAAACCTTTGGGACATTGTTTATGGAACCAATTTTATTAAATATGGTTAAGCACTAGATGGCCATTACAGTTCCCATACCTTATACCTGGCTTGTTCATGCCCAGGTGATTTGGCTGAAACGTGTGTCAGCTAGTATAATTAAAATTAAAAATCATGGCATGAATAGTAATGATGCCTTGACACAGCCCACGCTAGCTCTTTTTAGCCTACACATTTATCAAAAAGACTTTAAAACTCTTTTGCCAGCTCCGAAGATGAGCAGAAAATTTGAGAATTAACATTCGCATTAACTGATCGAGACCTGTTCTGTACGATAAATTGCATTTTGATGCTGTATTTACGAGGTGGTAATGCTGGGTGTGGAGGTGGTAGGCGGGCAGACCAAGGGCACAGTTGAAAAGTTAAAATTTTTTGCAGAAAAGGAGATTTTAGAAAGAGCACTTGCATTCATATTGTATCATGATAGCCTAATGTTTTTTGCAACTAATTTCCGAAGTGCCTTCTTTTGCCTTGTAGACAACCACGAGAGCCCATTTGTACAAGCAAGGTTCCACAAACAATAAATGAGTGAATGATCAGTTAATTTGTTTTCTGATATGCAAGCAAATTACTGCGGATGCTGGAATCTGAAACAAAAACAGAAAATGCTGGAAAATCTCAGCAGGTCTGACGTCATCTGTGGAGAGAGAACAGAACCAACATTTTGAGTCTGGATGACCTTTCATCAGAGCTGTTGTTGTAATTTGTTTTCTTAGTTGTTGCGTGAGGGATATATGTTGGTCAGGAGACCAAGAACAGTTCTCTGTTCCTCTTGGAATAATCCCATAATGTCATTTACTTTTATATAAGCAAGCAGGCAAGACCTTGTTTAACATCTGATCTGAAAAAAAACATGTTTCCAACAAGGCATCCAGCACTCCATGACTTTCACTGGATTATGTGCTCAAATCCCAGAGCAGGCTTCCTGATTCCAACAAAAGTATTCTCAATTGAGCAAATATGACACCTTCGGGATGGATATATTTTGGGAGAGTGTGTACTACTAAAACAATGGCTTCTAATGATGAGCAAAGCACCATCCAGAGTTATAGCAACTTTGATTAAAGGCAAAGATATATGTTTGGAAAAGATTCCATAAGTAATGAAAAAGTAGGTGTGGGTCTGAAAATCAGGACAAGGATCTTCAAATCAGTTTTTTTCCGGAACAGAGAGGACCATCAAAGAAGAATTGAGAACTCAAAACGACAGAAACAAGACTGAAACAGACGAGGAAATGAAAAGAACTCAACATGAACGATATAATTTTATGGAAGTGCCATTCGGGAAGACACACTAGTAGTATACAAGCTATTACTGTGGACTTTACAAGTGAAATTAATATTACAATCACTCATAAGAAGATTGGGCTCAAAAGCAATGCATTCCTACAGACTGATGCTATATTGTTAGGGTGTGGATGGAATCTACAAACTACTGATGGAAATGTACCAATAGGTAGTAACCAAAGGCTTAATTCTCTCTGACAAACCAACTTGCTTTCTTGCATGGATGTGCCATTCCAGATGGAATTTAGAAAGTTCTATGATGCAGTGTACCTGGACCTCAAGATTTTCACATGAAAGACTGCTAAATTGGCTTCACAAAATGAAAAAACTCAGAAAAATCCGGAGGTGGATAAGGAATTGGCTGAAAGAGAGGAAGCAACAGACACTCGTTAGTGAAGTATTGTCAGCCTTGGATTATGTATCAGTGGCAGGCCCCAGCGCTGGGACATCATGCTGTTCCTTATCTCTAAATTTGCAGACAGTATTAAACTGTTGTATGGTTATGTAAGTCAGTATTCTGTTATCTTTGTTTACTACTATGCATAGGATGGATGTATTTCACTGAGTCCATTAAAATCCTCGGCTGTTTTTAATATAGATCATGTGTTGCTTATTTTGCCTTCATTTGAGAAGTACTTTGCATTTATCTGCAGTAAATGTCATCTGTGAGTCATCTGCCATAACCTAATTTTATCCAACTCATTCTGCTGTTTGTGTCAGATTGGTACTGTTAGAAGATATGACAAACTTGCATCAAGTTTCAGAGACCATAAGCACAGTGCCGTTACTTTGTTAATGCTGTGAAACTGGATGTTTGGAAGGAGCGCTGATATTGTCTCATTGGTCTGTTCACAGAAGCTCAGACTATCTAGCAAAGGTTTTTTCTTGTAGCAGTTTAACTGAGTGATTAGCTGGGTCATTTTAGAGGCCAGTAAGGAATCAACCACAATGCAGTGGATCTAGATTCACGTGTAGACCAGAGCAGATAAGGACAACAGATTTCCATCACTAATGGGCATTAGTGAATCAGATGTTTTTTTCTGACAATCTAGTGAATCATGATCCCAATTACTGAGACTAGCTTCTGCTTGGGCACTTGGCTCCAGACCTGATCACGACCTTTGTTCAAACATAGACAAAAGAGCTGAATTTCAGAGGTGAGGTGAGAGTGACAGCCCTTGACATCAAGGCAATGTTTGATCAAATGTGGCATTAAGGTAACCTAGCAAAATTGAAGTCAATGGGAATCGGGGCATATTCTCCACTAATTGGAGTCAGACCTAGCACAAAGGAAGATTATTGTGGTTGTTGGAGGATAATTATTTTAGCCTCAGAACATCACTATAAGGGTTCTTCAGAGTAGTGTCCTAGGTCCAACCATCTTCCACTGCTTCATCAATGACCTTCCCTCCATTATCAGAAATGGGGATGTTCGCTGATGATTGCACAGTGTTCAGCAGCATTTGCAACTCCTCAAATACTCAAGTAATCCATGCCTGCAAAAAGCAAGACCTGGACAACAATCCGACTTGGGCTGATAAATGACACCCCTCAACTTCAAGGCAATGACCATCTCCAAAAGAGAATATAACCATTTCCCGATGATATTCAATGACGTTACCATCACTGAATCCCCCACCATCAAAACACCCCGGGGGTTACTATTGACCAGAAACTTAACTGGACCAGCCATAACAATACCGTGCCTACAAGTACAGGTCAGGCTGGGAATTCTGCAACGAGTAACTTATCTCCATCTTCGGCAAAGTCTTTCCACCAGCAATTGGGAGACCGGCCGTCTGGGGCTATTGCAGATGCGTCGATCTCTGCGCTGCCAGATCGGCACATGCACAATGGCCCGCTCATCACTATACTGCCAACCTCTCAAGCGGGAATAGGTACCGCCCACTGATTTTTAATGATATACACACTAGTGACCTCTGCAGTGCACAGTGTGGGAGATTCTTCTGTGAATTCCCACTGAAAAGACCAGTGTGAATTACTCCAGTTTTCACGCGAATTCGACACTTAGAATTTTTTTGGGAGAATTCCGACCTGTGCGTATCAAGGTGAGTGATTTGGTAATGACAGGTAGAATATTGTGCTGTTTTATTCATCATGGCAGTATTAAACCCTTACACATCATTGCTGTAAAATAAAGCTCCTTCCCCTTTGCCCCAACAATGCCTTAGACCTAACCTCAAAAGAATCCTCTTTAACACTTTTTTCCATTCCTTGTGTTATTATATTTCCCTTTCACATACTCACGGTGTGCCCATTCTGAATTAAATTGCAATCTGAGAACAAATTCCAGATGTATCCTTGCTAGCAAGAAATTGGGTTCAATTCATTTCACGCAAAACCCAGAAATGTCGCAGAAATTGAATCTTATGATGTTGGAAAAAAAGTTTAGTATAGAATACTGTCAGATTGTTTCCTGCAAGATCCTTTGAAACAGTACAGAATGAGTGAGGTCTGTGACTATGGCAAATCATCTTTCTTTGTAACATTTAAGGTAAGGTAGCAATTAGCTGATTTTTATTTAAGCGATGATTTGAGACCTTTGGAATAAACTGCCATCTTACACAGTTGAGCATAAGAAATATGAGCAGGAGTAAGTCATTTGGCTCTTAGAGCCTGCCATTCAACTAGGTCAAAGATTTCAAACAGAAGACTAATTTCAACTCAGCAGTAAATACAGGGCTTTAGGCTTGATACTGTAATATCAGGGAGGGAATCCTTTGACTGCATCCAAGATATAAGCCTGCACAAAAGGAAAAGATGAATGGTCTTTTCATGTCTGCAGTACTGACAGATCAAAGGATTTTAGAACTGATGCTTAGTGCTGGTGATAGTGCATTAGGTTAACTATAAAAGTGGGACCTATATTAGCACTTTTGTACAAGCTGTGCTTTGTGGTGTCAGTGAGCCTCTGATGCTTTGCTGATTTTATTCGGTGAAGACTTCAAAGTAATCCACGTGAGCAAAAATGACACACATCATTGCTGTTCAGTCCAAGGCTATACTGTCTCCAAGTGCATTATGAAAAATGCCTTTTGCAGACTACAAAGGTTTACAGAAAGGAACCTTTCTCCAGGAATTTTAATGAATTATTAAAGTACAACAATTGCACATTTGTATAAGTTATGTGAAGCAGTGAGGTTGTCTTGTCCCATGCCCATATATGGTCTGCAGAATAGAAAAAAATGCAACAGTATCACCACTTTACCAAATTTATAATCTCAGTTCTAGTACTGTATTTACAGGGCAAGAAGAGTATGTTTGTAATATAGACTTTAGATTTTTTAAAATGTATTCTTTCTCGGGATATGCGCGTTGCCAACAAGGCCAGCATTTGTTACTCGTCATTAATGGACTGAATGGCTTGCTAGGATATTACAGAGGGCAGCTAAGAGTCACCAATATTTTTGTGGGTCTGGAGTTGTATATAGACCAGACCGGATAAGGATGGCAGATTTCGTTCCCGAAACGACATTAGTGGACCTAGTGAATTTTATAGTTGATGATAGTTATCATGGTCACCATTACTGAAACCGGCTTTATATTCCAGATGTGCTAATTGAATTTAAGTTCCACCAGTATAAAATCTTCAATTTTCTTTCATCAGAATAATGACTGGCAGAGTGACTGGGTTAGCTTCTTTGCTCAGCAACGAATTCAGATGCAGTTGGATTTAATCGAAAAGGAATATGGTGACCGTGAAGTAAGGGATCTCTGGTCAAAGCTTCAGGTACAAATACCGTGACACAAATCTTTAATACTGAAACTTAGACTAGTGACTTCAGTAAATTTGACAGAATAATCTCATTAAGCGCAAAGGCTTATTGTACAAAATTAGTTATTTATTCTTATACAGTGGATCATTGTAATTGTCATAATTAAAATTTGGCTCAGTTGGGAGCATGCTGTCCTCAAAGTCAGACATTTGTGAGTTTAAATTCTATTGATAGCTGTCCAGGACAGTAACTCGCTTGGACTCATCTAACTCCTTTTTTCGGGGGAGGGGAATTGATTCCTCTACTTCCAGCTCAGCTGAGCTTGTGAATGGTCTATGCTAGGTAATCAAAACAATACTCTCAAGCTGCCTCAGGGTTCATGTTGTAGCAACAACGAACTGCACCCCCAGATCACGAATCATGCTTCTTCACTACATTGCATTAACTGTTGCTATCTTGCTTTCCAGTTGAAGATACCTACTTTTCTTCATGACTTGGAAATTACGCCAGCTCTCCTTCATGGAGACCTATGGGGAGGAAACATTGGACAAGTCGAAAATGGTCCAGTCATTTTTGACCCCTCCTCTTTCTACGGCCACTCTGAGTACGAACTAGCAATATCTGGAATTTTTGGAGGGTTTAGCACTGCCTTCTACACAGCGTACCATAACAAAATTCCCAAGGCACCTGGGTTTGAGAAGCGACTGAAACTTTACCAACTTTTCCATTACCTGAATCATTGGAATCATTTTGGGACAGGATATAGAGGATCATCAGTAAGCACGATGAAAGCTTTACTTAAGTAATCATATCACACTCTTAGATCAAATAGTATTGAAAATGATTCCTGTCTGATCACAAAGCATGTGCTTTAGATGACTGAGAAAAGTCATAGCAAGAAACTTGCTTTTGAATGCAGATATATCATTTAATGTGAATTAAAAATAATTGTAATATACTTATTGCTAACCAAACAAGATTTCATAGAACATTAATGCCTGAAATTTAGTTGTGATTTCACATTTCAAAATAACATTTGCAATAACTATGTAGCTGCAAAACAAATAAAGTGATAACTTGCAAGTGTGCAATGCTAACTTTTGTCTTGATATTTTTTAACAACATTTAATGCATCATTTTGTTTACTTACTCTGAGTTAAAACTGCTATTTAAACAGGATTCAATTATCAGTTTATGTTGGTCATTATGAAGGAAAATACAAGGAAGGTCAATGAATAAAGTTAATTCCATCTTCTATCCCTTTAATAATTAATATTTTTCAAGCAACTCGCCCTTCTTCAAAAGTCCTTGTGGATTGAGCTTTGGAGTTTATGAGTAAATGTTACATCTGACAAAGTTTGCCAGGAAAAAAACAATTATACTCGTCCTTTAATTCTTTTTACAATTATCTTAAGCTAGAATCTTGCCAACCAGTGGAATCAATCTAGCATTCAACCCATCATAACCCTTGAATAACCTTCTAGACTTCTTCAGGTCTCCCTGAAACTTTCTCAGTTCCAATTAAGGTAAAATTTCTTCAGTTATAAAATATATATCCCTGGTATCATCCGTGGCCATTAAGGCAACAAAAGCAGAAAATCAATTGGAAGGTAGAAAAACACAGAAATTGAACATTTAATCAATGAGGAAAATTACATTCACAACAGACACGATTTAGCGCAGATTAGCGTCATAAACTAGGTGAGACAGTCACTCTAGACATTATTGAAGGTAATTATTCCAGTTCTTTATTTCCCTTCCTAGTTTGTCGCATGCAAAGGTTCTCCATGTATTAACTATTTAAGATAGCGACCAGGTGGTTGAAATGCAGAGTCATGTTTGTGTAATGTTTAAATATTTACTGCAACTGTATTCACGAATTAAAAAGATTTAACACTTAACTCATCAACTCGAAACTTAGTTATTGTGAAATTGTAATTATCACAATAATCAAAGCCTATTGATATGGCCATCTAGCTTATCATGGAGAGATGGTGGTGTAATGGTCACTGAACGTGTAATTCAGACAACCCAACCTGGCGGCTGGTGGAGTTTGAATTTAGTTCATAAATCTGGACTGTAAAGCTAGTCTCAGTAATAGCAACCATGAATTGTTGTAAAAAAACCCATGTGGTTCATTGATATTCTGCAGGGGAAGAAATCTGTTATCCTTACCTGGTCTGGCCAAGATGCGACCCCAGACCCACAGCAATGTGGTTGACTCTTAACTGCTCTCTGAAATGGTCTAGCAAGCCACTCATTTAAAGGGTAATTAGGGATGGGCAACAAATGCTGGTGTTGCCAGCGACACCCACACCCCATGAAAGAATTAAGAAGAGTGTTTTCCAGTGTGAGCCTTTTTAACAGTTTCTGTTTCATCAAGTTTGATGTTACATCTAGCACATGGATCAACAACAGAATCAAGTCAAGTTGTGAAGTATTTTCTGTCATTTTGTGCTGTACAGTGATTTATAATTATAGCCTGTCCACATTTCTGAAAAGTTTCTAATACATGAAAATTCATTTCTGCCATTGTATACTTACAAAAATGTTATTCCTGGATGGGCATCTGCTAAAAGGTAAATTGAGAAAATTCCCTCAGACCAGACTTAGTACTTGAATAATGACTAAGCCATGCTTATAAAACAAAAAAATGTATGCAGTTGTTCTTTTGAGCATGTGTATCAGTTTTTCTAAATTGTAGTTTGTAAGTTATTAGTGCCACTCATCATCTGTCCATAACTATGCTAGTTTGACCATGTGAGAGCAGCAGTTTATACTTCTCAATACAGATGCTGTGGATATCAGCTGGAACTGACTATTTAAATGACACGCACCAAAGAAGTGGAATGAGTGGCTCTACTCTGGAGCACATACGTTTACACTGTCAGGCAATCAGAAGAAACAAGACGTGTTTTGCTCATTGCAATTGATCCATCCCTGATTTGTGTGGCGTTAGAAAGTATTCTCTCACAAATGCCATGGATGGATCAGAAGATGACACACTCCAGGATGATGAGGTTCTTGTGATAGGTAACAATGATGAAGACACTGTCTGCAGTAATGTCATACACCACAAAAAATATTTTTAGCTTTGATTATTAAGCATTGTGAAAAACAGTTTTTATTTCCAAGCATTTGTAAATGTGTTATCAATGTAAACAAATGTAAAATATCTCAAGACATAGCTCACATGTCTTTTTGAAAAGAATTAGATATATAACTGCTGAGAATTCTCATTTTGCCTTAGAAACAGGAATTAAAAAAACATTCAAATGTAATATTTCCAGTGAGTATGCATTATCGTTTACAATGCATACAAAAAAGATGTCCATGACAAGCTGCAAAAAAAGTTGATTTGTTATCATGTAACCTTATACTGTAACCTTTCTCCTCCACCTTTATCCCATTTTTATACCAATTTTTTTTTGTCCCAACACAAACTCCCCTCCCCTGCTGGGCCATCTGTCACTTGTTCTTAAGTTTTGCTTTCACCGAGCACTGACCTTCATTCTCCTCTTAACACATTCCGCTATATTACCTTTATGCCACTATCAACCCTTCACACTGCCTTTAATGTTTCCTCTGCCTTGTACCCTTTGTTGTAATCTATCCTTGCTCCCACCTATCACTGACCTTCTACTCTGCTCCGGCTGTTTGACCTCTTCTTATGCAGTATATAATCCATCACATTTCTCCCTCTTTTTAGCTCTGAAGAGTCATACAGACTCGAAACATTAACACTTTCTTTCTCCACAGATGCTGCCAGATCTGTTAAGTTTCTCCAGCATTTTTTGTTTTCAGATTTCCAGCATCCACATTATTTTGTTTTTATTTTACTGTTTTAATGGTGTTGATCAAGGGCTAAAGTTTGGCTGGGATACCAAGAGAATTCCTCCTGCGCTTCCTTGGACTGTAGAATGCCATCCTTCATATCCACCCGAAAGAGTGGACAGACAGTACCTGAATTTAATGAGTCCTTTAACTGAAGTCTCCCAACAATACCGCATTGAGATGTCAGGCCACTTAATACAGTCACGATTCCTGAGTGGGATTTGAGATACAAACCTTACAGCTCCAAAGCAAAAGCACTACTGCTGAGCCAAGGCTGACACCAATTAGCAAAGGAAACCTTCCCTCCAGGATCTTAACATCTATTCTCTTCATTGAGTGGTACATTTTTCTTGTACAACCAGTTGAACAATGCGATTGCAGAACTTCTATGTTTTACTTTCCCAAAATGAAGAAAATGTGAGTCAACGTGTTTTGCTGGCTGCCCTTTCATTCCAAAACTCAGCTCAATATTGTTCAAAAAGAATAAGTAAACCATTGAGTGTTTCTTTTAAGAGATTACAAGCCAGGCTAATGGCAACAGATTCGGATGTGGTGTTATAGGTGCTGATGACATTTTAAACATTGAAAACTATTTAGAAACATGCTCCGCTAGCCAGTAAGTAGCAAACCTCTAACATGAGTGCTTATGTCAAATAATGGGCATTTTCCTTGCTGACTAAGATTTTCCTCTCCCACTTTGTTGAAATCAGCCCAGAATAATAATGCTCAGTTTATGTCTGTCGGCAAAGTTTATTTCAATGAATGTGAACAGTATACTTCAGTTGACAATGTAATTTTGTACATGTTAAAAGTGCTTTGGCAAAGAAAAGGTAACTTTGTTTAAAAAAAAAGGTTGCCCATTGCATAATTGTTGCCTTTTCAACTCTGGAGAAAACAGTTCCCAAATTGACTTCCGTACTCCAGGACTACAAACAGGTCACAAAGCCAGATTTTTGAGAAAATTTGCATTTCTATTCCTAGGCCTGATTTTACACATGGACAGAACTTTGTGTGGATTTTTCCAGAGTGAGAAATTTCAATTCTTTAAACCTTTAGACAAAAAGAATATCCAGAAATTGTGTATTTCAGAAAGTACTTTTGCAATATATTAATTGGATTGCAAGTGCTTTGCAGGTGTCGGCTGGTAGAGTTGCGATAGCTGCAATAGTATCCTTCTCTTCACTGGCACCAATTACAGAAAATCCCAAGCAATTCTGTCTGAAATTACCTGAGGACAAAATGCTAGACCTTCGTTGCCTTGTAATAAACTCGAAGCATGATTGAGAAGGCGAGTGACCTGAATTTGTCTTTTTTTTTGCTGAAGAAAAGTGTAAAATATACATGATCAATCCTCACCATTCTTTCTAGCGGTGTGAAGAAATAGCCGAATATCTCGGAGGCTTGAAAACCTCCGTCCTGAAGGTTGGGTGGGCAAAACAAAAAAATTTCCCAGTCAGCTGAAAGTACAATCATATCTTAGTGTCCTTTAATCCAACATGAACTCTCATAAAATGCGAGAAAGTTAACAACAGTTTAAAAAAATAGTAAATGGAAACAAAATTGGACTAAGTACAAAAAATGTCGATTGTAATTTTCTTAATAGAAAGCATAAAGGTCACGTATAAAATTCTCACAAGGCTGGACAGACTACATGCAGGAAGGATGCTTTTCCTGGCTGGAGCAAGGTATCATGGTCTCAGGATATGGGGTAGGCCATTGAGGACAGATGAGAAATGTCTTCACTCACATGGTGGCGAATCTGTGGAATTCTCTATCACAGAAGGCTGTGGAGGCCAAGTCACTGAATATATTTAAAACAGAAATAGATAGTGTCTAGAAATCTAAGGTCAAAGGTTATGGAGAGAGAGAGGAAACATGGCGTTGAGATAGAGGATCTGCCATGAACATATTGAATGGTGGAGCAGGCTTGAGGGGCCGAATGGCCTACTCCTGTTCCTATTTGCTCTGTTTCTATGTTTTCATGATATGCTCAGCCTTTCCTGATAAGAATATTCGCTCAATTCTGGTATCAACCTTTTTTTTTTGCATCTTCTCCAAGTAGTGCTTCTGTATTTTAATAATGTAGAAACCAGAACTGCACAGTGTGTGAGCTCTCAGTCCTGATGATTCCTAATGTTTGATAGCCACTGATTCCAATGTAATTTGTATAAATGTGTTACTGGCCCCTTGCTTTGGGAATTATTTCTGACTACTTTTTAAACCACTGTATCCGAAACAGTGCCATATCAGGAATCCTTACCAGGAGCAGATTAAGAGGATTTTTTTTTCCAAAACCATGTTTTGTTCTGAATTGAGTACAGTTAATACTAATGTCATTTGGGATTAGTCACGCAAATAAAAGCAGAGGGAGTCAAATCCGCTCGAGCAGGGCATTTCACAATGTGTGCCATGAGCTTGAAAATGCTTTCCGCTGAGCTGAGACTGACATGGTGAGGGCACCAGGGCATCTGGGACTTCCGTGAATGTTGGGACTAGCATTGTATCTCCTTAACCAATGAAATAAAGTGAGGGAAAAGAAAGATTGGATTGAAAGAGAGGAAAATATAAATTGTCTATCTAAATTCTGAATTTTTAACATTTCTATAAATTATTCACCACTTGAAAGATTAAGATTCCATGGTTTTCAGTTATTTTTCTAGGCCGAAGAGGTTAATTAGCATGAAATTAACAATTAACAAGTTGTTAAATGGGAACTTGGTGTTAATTACCAGAATTTCCTTTCTATGATGAATTTAGTAGTCAATTAATATGCAGATCTAACAAGTTCCTAAAAATAGCAGGGAGGCCACAGATGATATGTTGTTTGTGCAAAGCAAATGACGTAAATTGACCATATTTGGGAGATTTTCAACTCGTTATATCTTAATCTCTTGAATTTGCTGATTGGTTTGTGTGTTATTAATCATTTGTTGTTAACATGCTGTTATTTTCCCAGCACCAATCCATTGCTTTTTGGTGGGATGCGATCTGTGCCCATTTTAATTTTTTTTCGGCTGCAGTATAATGTTCCAACCTGATGTTGTATGCATTTAGACTCATAGAGTCATAGAGGTTTACAGCTTGGAAACAGGCCCTTCGGCCCAACATGTCCATGCTGACCCCTTTTTTTTCCAATCACTAAGCTAGTCCCAGTTTCCTGCATTTGGCCCATATCCCTCTATACCCATTTTATCCATGTAACTGTCTAAGTGCTTTTTAAAAGACAAAATTGTACCCGCCTCTGCTACTACCTCTGGCAGCTTATTCCAGACACTCAACAACCTCTGTGAAAAAAAAATTGCCCCTCTGGACCCTTTTGTATTTCTCCCCCCTCACCTTAAACCTATGCCCTCTAGCCTTAGACTCCCCTACCTTTGGGAAAATATATTGACTATCTAGCTGATCTATGCCTCTCATTATTTTATAGACCCCTATAAGATCACCCCTACGTCTCCTACACTCCAGGGAATAAAGTCCCAGTCTATCCAGCCTCTCCTTATAACTCAAACCATCAAGTCCCGGTAGCATCCTAGTAAATCGTTTCTGCATTCTTTCAATTTTAATAATATCCTTTCTATAATAGGGTGACCAGAACTGTACACAGTACTCCAAGCATGGCCTTACCAATGTCTTGTACAACTTCAACAGGACATCCCAACACCTGTATTCAATGTTCTGACCAATGAAACCAAGCATGCCGAATGCCTTCTTCACCACTCTGTCCACCTGTGACTTCACTTTCAAGGAGCTATGAACCTGTACCCCTAGATCTCTTTGTTCTATAATTCTCCCCAACGCCCGATCATTAATTTGTAACATATGCTTTAAACCTTCAATTCTCCAAGCTAGAGCTGTGATCTCGTGTATCCACAGCAGAGATACAGTATGGACAAAATAATATGAGGCCTACTTTTTACAGTCATACAGTTGGTATGCATACAGTGGCTCAGTTGCTAACAGCACTGCCTGAGTCAGAAGCTGTGGGTTCAAACTTTGTCTTGGAATAGGTGCACGTAGTAACCTCATTGAAATGCTGAGGAGGTGATGCATTGTCATAATGCAAACCCAACCTGGAAGGTGGACATTAAGATCCCTTGGAATTCTTTGAAGAAGAACAGGGTGTTGTTCCTCTGTTCAGGCCAACATTCTTCCCTCACCTGCCACTCTCCTGACAGACTTGACTCCTCGAGAGTTTTAAATTGTCGAGCGACAATTAAGCTTTCTGTCATGCTCACAGTGAAATCATGCAAAAGTGATATTCTTAAAAACTTACCTGCACCAAAATCCAAAATGTACTGTCAGAGGTTAATTTTAAGTTTAGGTTTATTAGTGTCACAAGTAGGCTTACATTAACACTGCAATGAAGTTATTGTGAAAATCCCCTTGTCGCCACACTCCAGCACCTGTTTGGGTACACTGAGGGAGAATTTAGCGTGTTTAGCTGATTAGACCAATCCACCTAACCAGCACGTCTTTCAGACTGTGGGAGGAAACCGGAGCACCCGGAGGAAACCCATGCAGACACAGAGAGTGTGCAGACTCCGCACAGACAGTGACCCAAGCTGGGAATCAAACCCGGGTTCCTGGCGCTGTGCTAACCACTGTGCCGCTTTAACTTCTCCCACATTTTCAATCTGATTTTAATCTGGCTATGAGACAATGTTTATTTTACTGTTGAAGCATCAGGGCAGAAAAGACTCAATTATGACAGATGTGTTGTCTCATTCTCGCAGAGCCACTTTTTGAAATTCCGTAAGCTCAGTGCAAATGAAAGCCACGCTAATGGCAGAATCCATTTATTGTGACTTATTCCTAAATACATAGTGGGCCATGATTTGCTATAGCAGGCCATCTGATGGCATCTGAAGCAAATTAATCCTGTCCTTGCACATGCAATTTTTTAAATAGATATTTTGCATGATAAATTGCTGAAAGTGAAAGTTGGTAACAGCGATGTATCTGAGTCCTGAGTGAACTGGCCAAGGACGTGGGCATAATCCTTTTTGATCATGGGATGTGGCCATCATCCCTAATTGCCCTTGAGAAAGTGGCTGTGAGCTGCTGCCTTGAACCACTGCAAGTTCATGTGGTGTCAATACATCCACAGTGCTGTTAGGAACGGAGTTTCAGTTTTTTTGACTCAGCAGCAGTGAAGAAACGGCGATATAGTTGCAAGTCAGGATGGTGAGTGACTTGAAGGGGAACCTGCCGGTAGTAGTGTTTCCATGCATCTACTGTCCTTGTCCTTCTAGGTGTAGAGGTCGCAGGTTTGGAAGGTGCTGTCGAAAGAACCTTGTTGAGTTGTTGCAGTGCTTCTTGTAGATGGTACACACTGCTTCCAATGTAAACAGATGGCGGAGAAAGTGAATGTTTAAAGTGGTGGATGGTATGCAAGTCAAACAAGTTACTGTGTCATGGATGGCAACAAACCTCTTGTGTTGTTGGAGTTGTATTCATCCACTTCTGACTTGTATCTTGTTGATTGTGGAAGTGCTATGGGGAATTGAGCGGAGTTACCCATCACAGAATACACAGCTTCTGACCATATACAAGTCACTGGCACGGTGTCAGTCTTGGCTCCAGTGCAGTCCTGTTTTGTAATGCTGAAGCTCTTGATTGTTGATGGTTGGTCCACTTATCTTTCCTCCCAATCCCACCAAGAATATTGATGGTGGGGAATTCAGCAATGATAACCATTAAACATCAGGCGGAGGTAGTTACTCTATCGCTTGTTGGAGATGGTCACTGTCTGTCAATTGTGTGACACCAGTGTTACTAGTTATTTATCAGCCCAAGCCTGAATATTATTTAGATCTTGTTGCGTGCAAGTACAAACTGCTTCATTATCTAAGGAGTTGTGAATGGCACTGAAATCATCAATAAACCTTCCACTTCTGACCTTATGGTGGATGAAAAGCCATTGATGAAGCATTTGAAGATGTTTTGGGCTGAGGACATTGCCCTGCGGAACTCCTGCAGCGATGTCCTGAGGCTGAGATGATTCACTTCCAACAACCACAACTGCCATCATTTGTGCTATATATGACTCCAACCAGTGGAGAAGTTTTCCACAGATCCCATTTACTTGAATTTGCCATGGCTCCTTGATGCCACATTTGGTCAAATGCTGTCTTGATTTCAAGGGTAGTCGCTCTCATTGCATTTCTGAACTTCAGCTCTTTTGACCATATTTGGAGAAAAGCTGCAATATTGTCTTAACAGTAAGAAGTTTAACAACACCAGGTTAAAGTCCAACAGGTTTATTTGGTAGCAAAAGCCACACAAGCTTTCGAAGCTCTAAGCCCCTTCTTCAGGTGACCCACCTGAAGAAGGGGCTTAGAGCTTCGAAAGCTTGTGTGGCTTTTGCTACCAAATAAACCTGTTGGACTTTAACCTGGTGTTGTTAAACTTCTTACTGTGTTTACCCCAGTCCAACGCCGGCATCTCCACATCATATTGTCTTAACCCATGTTGTTGAGCCAGAACCCAACTTGAGCATTAGTAAACATGATGTGGCGATGCTGGCGTTGGACTGGGGTGGGCACAGTAAGAAGTCTCACAACACGAGGTTAAAGTCCAAAAGTTTGTTTGGAATCATGAGCTTTCGGAGCGCTGCTTCTTCCTCAGGTGAGTGGAGAATCACAAACACGGCATATATAGACAGAGAAGCAATTGCAAGATAATGGGTGGAATTATTAGTAAACATGTTATTGTTGAGTAGTCCTATTTGTCTCTGACAATTTTCTTCATGCTGATGATTGAAACTAGGCCGATATGGTCATTGACTGTATTGGATTGGATTGTCCTTTCTGTGGACAAAGGTGAAGCTAGTTCGGGCAAGTATTCAGTCCTACAGCTAGGATGCTGTTGAGCTACATAGCCTTTGCTGTATCAAGTGTGCTTAATTGTCCCTTATTATTTGGAAAGTGAATGGTATTGGTTGAAGACTGGCATCTATGATGGTGGTAACCTCAGGAGGAGGGCAAGGTAGATCATTTGGCATTTCTGTTTGAAGGTGATTGCTAATACTTCAGCCTTGACTTTCTCATTCAAGTGCTAGGTTCCACTGTTGTTGAGGATGGGGATATTCAAACCACAAGTGATTTAATTGTTCATCACCATTCATGGTTGATTTTGGCAGGACTGCAGAGCTTTGATCTGTGCTCTTCATGAGTACACTCAAGTCCCTCTGAATACCAATATTTACAAATTTTACACCTTAAAAGAAAATTCTGTTTTACTATTCTTAAGACCAAAATAAGTCATCTTACACTTCCCCATATTAAACTCACACCTTATGACCCACTTGCTTAACCAGTCTATATCTCTTTGCAGCTTCTCTGTATCCTTCTCTCAGATTTGGCACAATTCCAGCATAACCTCACTGCTGTTAGGCGTCGACCATTAAAGGGAAGTATCTCACATTCTTTCTTGGCCACCAAGCCTGCATGTCCTGCTACCTTCAGGAAATTGTGGATATAAATTCCAAGCTCCCTTTGATTTTCCACACTTCTCTGAATCCTGCCATCAATTATGTATGCCCTTGTCTTCGCCAAAGGCACTAACTTGCACGTTTTTGGATTAAATTCTATTTGCCTCAATCATGAATGTTTAACTCCACATTAAAAACTGTATGCTGCAGTTCATATATACAGCAGCAATTATGTCTGAGTGAACAGTGCATTCAAAAATCAAGAGAGATATATAAATTATCAGATTTACGTGAAAATTGCATTTAAAAGAAAAAAATCCCAGTAAACCTTTTTACTTTTAACAAGAGAGATGGACAGGTACTTTATTACCTGAGCACCCACAAAACTGAAGTACAAAACAGGTACTTTATTACCTGAGCACCCACAAAACTGAAGTACAAAACACAGAATGATTTACATTTATCATTGTGTAAGTTTAGACAAGAATTAAGTGTTCCAGTAATGAGGGGAAAAAAGCAGAAATAAAATGTGTCAGGACCTTTCACTTGGCAGTGGTTTACTCTTTTGCTTTTTCTATAGTGATTGATATGCAACACACTTTATTTTGTAGAAAGGAGGTACAACACCAATTTTGGTGTCTTTTTCACTCTCTTTGACCTCCAATCTCACCTCTGCTGCTGACAGCTTTGGGGAAGCCACATCAATGTGCTGCAAGGTGTTACAATCCCAGATGATGTTACCATTGGACGGGAAAATTGCCGAGGGAAATGCTGGCCCAAAAGATTGTGACTTTTACTTTATTTTAGAAAGTGTGTATGGATAGAGTCACAGGTTTGCCAATTAAATTTTAACAACAAAAAGAACATTTATTAAACATGAAAAGTTTAACTATAATCTAATATTCCTTCTTTCCCACTTATCTTCGCAAATGTACACAGATTGAAAGGATAATGCAGGTTACAAAATATATCTTGTGCTACAATGATCTCAGTAAACTCACAGTCCCTGTAACCCAACAGGCTAACTGTGATCAGATACACCAACTCTGAAACCAAGTGGCAGATGCTTCCCAATTGATTTTCGGTGGATTCCTTCGTACATTTCCCCCCCACCCCCCGCCACCAAAAGATGAGTGTTTCCAAACTCCACTCTCGAACGGACACACCTTAGAATCTTCTTTCAAACAGCGTTTTCCCTCAGTTGCACCTAGTAAGTATCTACTTCCAGGATTTCCAATGCTCCTTTCGAGTATTCTTTGTTATGGATAGCTACAAGCTTTCAAACTTTTACACAATCTCTCAGGTACTCAGACCGCAACCGAACTCCAAAGACTGGAATAAGGATAGCAACCTTACGATTGCTTCAGATATCCGGCTTTTCTCTAGCCAATTTCATTCAGCCTGCCCTTTCCAGTTCTGTCTTTGATTTCAGTGAACTGTACGTATCTACTCAAATTCAAATTCCTGTTTTTCTTTTTACTTCAATCTTCCTGAAAACGTCTCTTCAGTTTTTGCGGCTTGAGTTTGTGCTCATTACTCCATTATTCTGCTTTTGATTCAGCTATGGATTTAGCTAAAACTAAACTCAAACAGCCACCCTACCCTAAAGGTGCCCCTGGTTGCTCAGCAACAGTTCATTCTTTCTCCCAGCTCTTGTTTACTTTTCACGCCATAAACTCTCTAAGCATAACAGAGACACAATTTAAAATAAACCCCCTATACATGCATGCACCTTTGTTTAATATGAATCTAACTAGAATTTTACCCTTGTGAGAAAGACAAAGTTTCAGTATGATTGGGTTGGTTCACATTGTGACAAATGTCTGGGTGGGTAGTTAAGAAATTCATGGAATCTACTTTGGTCACACCTGTTTTTTATTGGGGATTCTTCAATATGTGTCAGAGAGGGAAAAAAGACGTTAAGCTCTCTGAGAAGAAAAAATACAATGCTGCTGGAATAGTCGTTGACTGAATAATCAGTTATAGGACTCAGTAAACTGATAGCTTAACAGATATGCTGCTAGAATACTGGGTTTAGGAAACTAATTTGTTCGCTCTGCAGGTGAAGAAACAGTGAATTTAGGCTGCAGTTTTGGATGTCTTGGGGAGAGATACGATTTGGTTGAGAAGCATCAAGTGAATGCTTGGGAATTCACCAGAAGAAAACTGCAACTGTGCCAGTCCCAAGTGTGAAGCCTTTGTTTTAAGCTGGTGGTGATTCTTTACTGGTTTACATAGAATCCCTACAGTGCAGAAGGAGACCATTTGGCCCATCAAGTCTGCACCAATCACAATCCCACCTAGGCCCTATCCCATAACCCCACATAATTACCCTGCTAGTCCCCCTGACACTAAGGGGAAAATTTACCATAGCTAATCCACCTAATCCGCACATCTTTGGACTGTGGGAGGAAAGCGGAGCACCCGGAGGAAACATGCAGACACAGGGAGAACATGCAAACTCCATACAGACAGTCACCCGAGACCGGGTCATGCCTGTAAAGATATTGCTGGGGTAAAGGAATAGTGGGAATTGAAATCATCTTCTTGTGCTTGTACTGAGATCTTTGCAACCTTTTTGTTTGGTGCAATGTAGTTCATTTTTCTTGTTTTTAATAAATATTTTATTCATTGTATTAAAAGTCCATCAGCAGACTCCTGTGAATTTGTTTGGTAAATTTCCTCCACGATTTCTGAAAGAAACATTAGGATCTATCAAGTCAGGTTTCACTCTGGAATTTGATTTGTCAAGTATTAACAGCAGCTGGGATTGTAACACTAAGATAGCACATGGATCAAATGTGAAGGTCAATGTTTTGACATCTTCATATGCTGCCCACTTTGCAAAAATGCTCATAAATCTTTAGCTTGTGTTTGGATGCAAAGAAGAACTTTAGAACAATGCATTTTGTGCTGACAAGTGAAGTGATTGTTTTGCAGTTGTGTATTTCGGACAATTAATGGGGAACTACATCCCAATGATATTGTGAATGGATTGCAGCAAGTGAGTAGCTTTAACGTTTAGTTCAGTCCGATCTTATTTTTATCTGCAGTGCAATTTGCATATATTGAGACAGTTTCATGTGAAGGGTGAGCGAACAATGTCGCGGTGAGGTCAGTTTGATATCTGGCACCTCAGTCTCCAGTGGGACCAGCAGCATATCCCCATAATCAATGAGCTTTAAGGACTGAGGGAGAAAAAAAAACAGAGGAATTGCAAACAAGAAGGGGGAATTAGACAGAAATGAAGTACAATAGGATAGATAAATTAGAGCGAAGCAAGGTTAGATTGTGGAGAGAGAAAAGAGACACGAGGGAAAAATCAGAAAAAAAATGAAAGATTGAATAAAATGAAGTCATGCCTTGTGGTTCAGATGACAATCTGCTTGACATTTTCCCTTGTGGCTCATGATGTAAATGCGAATCATTTTCTTTTAATCACTTCCAGTCCTCTATTCTTGAAAAGTTTTTCCCCCTGTACTGTGTATTCCGCACCCTTCCTTTTCCCTTTGCAGTTTTGCTTTCTGCACACACCCTGGATAAATTATCTAAGCACTTTAATTCTTTCAATAGTTGTCTTTGGATGATCTCACTTGTGTATGTTTATGTCAAAAAATATATAGATAAAGAGATGATACGGACAAAGTGCATTATTGTCATTGCCTCACACATTCAGAGAAGACTAGAAACAACATCATATGTGTTATAATTGCTGCATCATTGCAAGTCAGACATTTTTTATAGTTGGGTTACCTGATGGGGTGTTCAGCCTTATGGAAGCGGCTAGAATAACCAGGCTTTACTCAGGACTACACGATGCTGCTTTGACTTCATTGGGTTTACTCTCCACTTGTGTATATATTTTGTAATGTTTATGTGTTTATCCAGCTGAACTCCCAACATTCAAAATTGCAGTCAAAATCAAATTGTCATTGGATTAAATATATCTGTACCAGCAAACATTTGAAGATGTTCTGATGAAGAGAGCTAAAAATGCTTTACACTTATCTAGTCTTCATAATTATGAACTTTGATATCTGCAAAGTAACTTCCAGGTATGAAACTAGACACTAATACTTTTCTTGATAATTCTTGTTTATTTACAGAATGGAGGTTTGTATGTTTCTATTTCCCACCTATCAACCCAGTATCCCAGCAATCTCTCCTTATATGTGCTCTTGATACTTAATCAAACAATGCCCTCTGTTGATCCAGAAGGAACTCTTCCAGTAACAATAAAAATATAACAAAAACATACTGTAACTCATAAATCAAAGAAAAGGTTTAATAAAGAAACTTCATTACTCCAAACTTGAGGCCTCACCCCAGGCCATTCCAAGTCCCCCACAATTCCCAACATGTTACTGTCACAGCTGTGGAGGGATTGTCTACAGAGTCTCTGTGGGTGGAAGTTCAGAGTGGAAAGGGGTCGATCACTTTGCTGGGAGTTTTCTACAGGCCGCCCAATAGTAACAGGGAGGTGGAGGAGCAGATAGGGAAACAGATCCTGGAGAGATGCAGTAATAGCAGAGTTGTTGTGATGAGAGACTTTAATTTCCCAAACATAGATTGGAATATCCCTCGGGTAAGGGGATTGGATGGGGAGGAGTTCGTTAGGTGCGTTCAGGAGGGTTTCCTGACACAGCATGTGGACAAGCCTACAAGAGGAGAGGCTGTAGTTGATCTGATACTGACCAATGAACCTGGACAGGTGTCAGATCTGTCAGTGGGAGAGCATCTTGGGGATAGGGATCATAACTCTATCTCCTTTATGCTTGCATTGGAAAAAGAGAGGATCAGGCAAGCTAGGAAAGCGTTTATATGGAGTAAGGGGAAATATGAAGACATAAGGCAGCAAATTAGAGGAGTAAATTGGAAGGAGGTATTCTCAGGGAAATTACTGAAGAGAGGTGGCAGTTTTTCAAGGAATGTCTGTCTAGAGTTTTACAGGACAATGTTCCGAGCAGACAGGGAGGTGTTGGCAGGTTAAAGGAACCGTAGTGCACGAAAGCTGTGCGGGACCTAGTCACGAAGAAAAGGAAAATGTACAAAAGGTTCAGAGAGCTTGGCGAAGATACGGATCTAGATGAATATACGGCTTGTAGGAAGGGACTAAAGAAGGAAATTAGGAGTGCCAGAAGGGGTCACGAGAAGGCCATGGCAGGTAGGATTAAGGAGAACCCTAAGGCATTCTATAAATATGTGAAGAGTAAAAGGATGAGACGTGAAGGAATAGGGCATATAAAAGGTGAAGGCGGGAAAATCTGTACGGAACCAGTAGAAATGGCAGAGGTGCTTAATGAGTATTTTGCCTCGGTTTTCACAGAGGAGAGGGACCTGGGTGGATGTACTGCGGGCGTGCGGTGGACTGAAAGGATTGAGTATGTGGACTTTAACAAAGAGGTTGTGCTGGAATCTTTGAATGGCATCAAGATAGATAAGTCGCCGGGTCCGGATGGGATGTACCCCAGGTTACTGTGGGAGGCGAGGGAAGAGATTGCAGAGCTTCTGGCGATGATCTTTGCGTCGTCAATGGAGACAGGAGAGGTGCCGGAGGATTGCGGATGTGGTTCCTATTTTCAAGAAGGGGAATAGGGATAGCTCAGGAAATTACCGACCGGTGAGTCTCACCTCAGTGGTTGGTAAGCTGATGGAGAAGATCCTGAGGGACAGGATTTATGAGCATTTAGAGAGGTTTAGTATGCTCAAGAATACTCAGCACGGCTTTGTCAAAGGCAGATCGTGCCTTACGAGCCTGGTGGAGTTCTTCGAAAATGTGACTAAACACATTGACGAAGGGAAAGCGGTAGATGTGGTTTATATGGATTTTAGCAAGGCGTTCGATAAGGTCCCCCATGCAAGGCTTCCAGAA
The DNA here is from genome assembly GCF_964213995.1 of Mustelus asterias. Taxonomy (NCBI): domain Eukaryota; kingdom Metazoa; phylum Chordata; class Chondrichthyes; order Carcharhiniformes; family Triakidae; genus Mustelus; species Mustelus asterias. The sequence continues at coordinate 71,249,591 of NC_135812.1, forward strand.
AAAGTGAGAGGGCATGGGATCCAAGGTGCTGCTGCCCTGTGGATCCAGAACTGGCTTGCCCAAAGGAAGCAGAGAGTGTGTATAGATGGGTCTTTTTCTAAATGGAGGTCGGTCACCAGTGGTGTGCCCCAGGGATCTGTTCTGGGACCCTTGCTGTTTGTCATTTTCATAAATGACCTGGATGAGGAAGTGGAGGGATGGGTTGGTAAGTTTGCCGACAACACGAAGGTTGGTGGGGTTGTGGATAGTCTGGAGGGATGTCAGAAGTTACAGAGGGACATAGATAGGATGCAAGACTGGGCGGACAAGTGGCAGATGGACTTCAACCCAGATAAATACGTAGTGGTCCATTTTGGCAGGTCAAATGGGATGAAGGAGTACAATATAAAGGGAAAGACTCTTAGTACTGTAGAGGATCAGAAGGACCTTGGGGTCCGGGTCCATAGGACTCTAAAATCGGCCCCGCAGGTGGAGGAGGTGGTTAAGAAGGCGTATGGTGTGCTGGCCTTTATCAATCGAGGGATTGAGTTTAGGAGTCTGGGAATAATGATGCAGCTATATAAAGCCCTCGTCAGACCCCACTTGGAGTACTGTGCTCAGTTCTGGTCGCCTCATTACAGGAAGGATGTGGAAATGATTGAAAGGGTGCAGAGGAGATTTACAAGGATGTTGCCTGGATTGAGGGGTATGCCTTATGAGGATAGGCTGAGGGAACTCGGTCTTTTCTCCTTGGAGAGACGTAGGATGAGAGGAGACCTAATAGAGGTATATAAGATGTTGAGAGGCATAGATCGGGTGGACTCTCAGAGACTTTTTCCCAGGGTGGAAATGACTGCTACGAGAGGACACAGGTTTAAGGTGATGGGGGGTAGGTACAGGGGAAATGTTAGGGGGAAGTTTTTCACAGAGGCTGGTGGGCGAGTGGAATCGGCTGCCATCAGTGGTGGTGGAGGCAAACTCAATTGGGACTTTTAAGAGACTCCTGGATGAGTACATGGGACTTAATAGGATGGAAGGTTAGGTAGGCCTAGAAGGTAGGGATATGTTTGGCACAACTTGTGGGGACGAAGAGCCTGTTTGTGCTGTAGTTTTTCTATGTTTCTATGTTCTAATTTATACTGAGTCAGCTGGTCAGATGATAATCACATCATTCTGTCATTGGTTACATGGTTTACTGGGTCAGCTGACCCTTACAGCTTGTTACCATTGGTCACATTACAACAGATCCAATGATTTCACCAGTTACATTCTAACACCCTTCACTTGTGCATCTTGATAACATAACTAATATACCATCAACAAGATATTTGTCAATGGTTAGTCTTCAGTATTAATCAGAGACAATGAGAAATTGAAATTCAAAGAGAATGAAGCGATCTCAAAGGAGTATAACGTTTACATTTAATGAAGAAGAAATTGGCTGGTGTTTCTAACACAGTAAAAAAAAATTGCAGTGTGTTCAGAACAGTGAGGCAACCCTGAGCTCTTAAACCTCGGCTTTTCATTGTCATACTCAGTTATGTTGACATTTGTCTATGTTTAATCCTTAGATTAGAAGTAATAGAACATGAAATTTATACTTAGTCCAAATGAATATTCTTTTTCTCATAAAATCATGCTTCCAGTATTAATTTTCCTGGAGCTATTATTTGTTCCTTCAATTCATTGTTCTGGTTATGTATATTACAATCAAACCTAACCTACACTTGCTAATTTAGGTCAAGTATTGCATATACAGGCAAGATGTAAGAACCAGAATTATACCAGAACTTTCAGGCAGCAAGTGAAGGTTTTTTAAAATCATTTTGATAAGGTTGCAAACATTGGGAGCAAATCTGAGGATTGGGAGTGCTTTAGAATCCTGAAAAGGGTGACCAAAAATGAGGGGGGTGGGGGTGAAATAAAATATAACAGCAAACTAGCAAGGAATATAAAAACAGACTAGGAGTTTCTACAAATGCATAAAAAGGAAGACAGTAGCTGCAGAACATATAGGTCCCTTTGAAGAGACTGGAAAAATTATGGAGAATGAGGAAATGTCAGAGTTATTAAACAAATATTTTGTGTCTGTCTTCACAGTACAAAATACAAATTACATGCCAGAAATAAAGGGTAAGCTAGATGCTGAAATGAGTGAAGATGTTCAGAAAATTAATATCAGCAAAGAAGTACTGGAGCAACTTTTTATATTCTTTCATGGGGTGTGGATGTTGCTGGCTAGGCCTGCAGTTATTACTTGTCCCTAGACTAAGGGTTTAAAATCTGACAAATCCCCAGGACATGATGGCCTAGATCCTTGGATTCTGAAAGAGGCATCTGCAGAAATTGTGGTTACTCCAACTATAATGTTCCAAAGTTTCCTACATTCGGGAATTATCCCAGCAAATTGGAATTGAGCAAATGCGACTTCGCATCAAGAAAGGAAGGAGAGAAAAAACGGGAAACTAAAGGCCAGCTAACCTGACATCAGCCGTCACGAAAGTGGTATTTCCTTTTCTCATTTAGTCCTGGAAATAATATGCTTGCTGTTCTTCTGGTTGTTTGCACACCATCATGTCTCAGTCACAAATGAAAAAAAAGTATTCCAACTGATTCATGGAAATTGGATCACATGGCATGTCTTTCTGGCCGTTTAATACTTTCCCTCACGAATGCCTGGTGAGATGTAACAGGCAAATTATATTTTTAACATATATTCAGCAAATGACTCATACTGTTTCTCCTCCACCTCTGGAAATTGCTTTGAAAGCATTTATCAAACAATAGGATAAAATGCAAATTGAGTGAGTCATACATAAGTTTCTTTGAGGCTTTTCTGCATTCCCTCCCAAATAATCCTAGACTGTTGACAATAAATCTTGCATCCTTTCATCCACATCTTGGGTATATATTTCAGTCCTATTTTCATTATTGTCTGAGAGTCTTGTTCTCTGAACTCTGATTCCAAGGATTTTACTTCTGTGTGAATTTACACAATCTAGCAGAGTGAAACTGACAGAAAGAAGAAAGATGTGAAGGTCCTGCTGCAAACAGTTGAAGGTTGAAAAATAAGCTGTATTTAAAATGCTTCAAAGAAAGAAAGAGACATGATACTGCAAACAGGGATGTATTACATTATTCCGGCTGTTTTAGGCGTATGTCTGGAAATGATTGAATGGTTAATGTTATTATATTAATGTTTATGAAACTTAGAAACTTAGAAACCCTACAGCACAGAAAGAGGCCATTCAGCCCATCGAGTCTGCACCGACCACAATCCCACCCAGGCCCTACCCCCATATCCCTACATATTTACCCACTAATCCCTCTAACCTACGCATCCCGGGACACTAAGGGCAATTTTTAGCATGGCCAATCAACTTAACCCGCACATCTTTGGACTGTGGGAGGAAACCGGAGCACCCGGAGGAAACCCACGCAGACACGAGGAGAATGTGCAAACTCCACACAGACAGTGACCCAAGCCGGGAAACGAACCCAGGTCCCTGGAGCTGTGAAGCAGCAGTGCTAACCACTGTGCTACCGTGCCGCCCGTATTTATACATCGATAATTTCATTTCAAACCAATCAAAATAAAATGTTATGCAATATTTGAACTAGGAATAAAGATCATTTAATAAAATGAAGATGATCTACAACTATACCTGATATAAATTAGTAACAGCCCAGATTTTGCAATTAGTTAAGAAAACGTTCTGTTTGGGATAAGGATCGAGAACCAGAGGACACACTGATTAAAGTGCTTGGCAAAAGAACCAGTAGCGACTTGAGGAAAATATTTTTTCTGCACTCAGTGATTAGGATCTGGAATGCACAGCAGAGTGTGCGGTGTGGGCAGATTCAGTTGTGGTTTTGAAAAAGGAATTGCATCATTATCGGAAGAGAAAATATTTGCAGGGCTATGGGGAAAAGGAGGGGTGTGAGGCAAGCTGAATTCCTCTTACAGAGAGTCGGTATTGGTATGAACCTTCAGTGCTGTAACCGTCAGGGGAAGAATCATAGAATCCCGATAGTGCAGAAGGAATCCATTCAACCCATCAAGCCTGCACCACCAACAATCCCACCCAGGCCTTATATCCATAACCCCAAGCATTTTACCCTACCACCTCCTGACACGTGGCCAATTTAACATGGCCAATCAACCTAACCCGCACATCTTTGGAGTGTGGGAGGAAATCGGAGCACCTGAAGGAAACCCATGCAGACACAGGAAGAACGTGCAAACTCCACACAGACAGTGACCCGAGGCCGGGAATTGAACGATGGTCCATGGAGGCAGCAGTGCTAACCACTGTGTCACCATGTCGCTGAGACTAGGATGCTTTGCTGGAGGTTGTTTATTTCTTGCCACAGAGCTTACTTCTCTACCCTAACGCCAGTCCCCCAATGCTGGCTGACTCTTCTTTATATGCACATTTGAGTATAGTTGATTAATCAGTACTCAACACCTATTCACCTTACCTTCAACTACTGGGTATTTAACATCCATCAAACACAACCTATTTGATATTAACAGCAGCCACTCACTCTATGATAATAGTTCTGATGGTTGAGTACTCTTGATTTGTCCAGTATCAGCTTTTGAACTTCCAGCATTCAGTTTAGGTATCTTTATCTTCTTTTCATTGAATAGGCCAAAAGGAAACTCTTTGTTGCATGTGTTTTATGTGCATACAGTAGTATAGCTGTCTCCTGGAAGCTGGTAAAACGTTTTCTAATTTGCATCCATGATCATTGAATATGGGAGATAATATTCACCCATCTCCACTCTTGCAGTGTAGCTTGTTGTACAGTGCACAGAGCATTCTCTATCCCGAGAGAGGACAACTCTCCCTAGGTCAGGATGAGCAAACTTCAGGGAAAAATATAAGGGATACTTTGGCATGGGAGAACATATGGATAGGGTGGGGGTGCTGGTGAACTTGTGAGAGAAGGAGGGGAAACTGCAGGAACAAGGGGGTGGGTGCGGTCAAACTGAGGGAATGACCCTCAAATCCCTCACTCCCCCATCCACCCCAACGTGCCCCCTCATTCCCCCATGCCCTCAACATGTCCCCTCACATCCCCATGTGTCTTCCATAGCCAGTCACCCCAGTATCAACTATTAGCAGTTCTCAGGAGCCATGTCTTTCAACTGGACATGAAAAAATAAACTTCTAACAATCTAATGCAGCTATCATTCAAACTGACTACATACCAAAAACAAAACTCATCCAAAGAAGCCATTTAAAAAATGTTACATTCCCTCAATTGGTCAATCTGTTGTAAAAACAAACAAACATCTAGTTCAGTAACTGCAACACAGATATGTATTCTTGAATAACCTCGCAAAGCTATCAATAAAGGCACCTACAGATCCCCTGCTGAGATAAGTGGACTTGTAGCTTTTAAAACTCAAGAAGGTATTCATAATGGCCCTAGCTCTTAACACAAACCCTTAAAAATGCAAACAAGGGAGACTACTGAATGTGTGGAAGTAGATGGTCCTGTTTTTAAAAGCTACACTAGATGCTGAGTCAATCAATGCAGCCCAGGAGCAGGTGTCAGTTCTTTCCTCCAGTGAAAGCTTTAGACCAAAGCTTTTTTTAATTTAAAGGGTTGTGGACATCGAGATCACTTCAAATCATGACAGTTGAATTCTCAAGCAGTGTTTTCCCCAAGGGGAAAAGTACTCTCATGCATCTCAACACTTACACAATGCTAATTCAAAAAATGATCAAATTACTTTTGCATGATAGAGCCACTTACTCAATCACTGCATTGAAAACACATCTAACATATAAGACAGAACATAACTATTGAAACTGAAAGAACACGTTTTTTGGTATTTCATAGCTTGTCAATGAAAGAAATCTTGGAGCAGGTGAAATTTGTTTTAGTTTCTCCATGGCTCATGACTCCTCTGAGCTGCCGTGAACCATGGGTAATAATGGAATAATGGAATAATGAAATATTGCGGGGGTTTTGAACTGCCCATCCCTGCATTGGAACCGGTAAGGGCTGGACTGCCGTGTGCGGGCTGGCTGCCTGCACTATTATCCCACACCGACAATAATTGCTGGAAATGGAAATGGGGGCACGATTCCTGGGGCAAATGGGTCTCACCCACCATTTTTGAAAGGGCTCCAAAGTCAACCTGATTGGGTGAAAATCCAGGCCCTAGACTTGGGTGAGCAGAGAACAATTTCAGAATTCTCTGATAACATGAAACTTGGAAGAACTATGAACTTCGAGGATAGTGGTAATCTTCAAGAAGACAGATACACTGTGATGGAATGGGGAGGATGGTGGAATGGACAGACAAGTGGCAGATGAAATGTAAAGTGTGAATTTATTAATTTTGATAATAAGAATCGGGAGAGGCAATATAAAATGGTTCAAATCTAAACATGGTACAGGAGCAGAGGGGCCTAAGTGTATCTTGTTAACAAACCATTTAAGATGGCAGGGCACGTAGAGAAAGAGGTCAGTAAGGATCTTGAGCTTTATAAATAGGGACATAGGGCCTGATTTTACCAGCACACCCGCCCTGAAATCAGGATGGGTGAGGCTCGCAAAATGGAATTCTCTGTTGGCCTCGGGTGCGATCTTACGAGCCTTGGGCAGGTAAAATTCCGGCCATGGAGTATTAAAACAAGAAAGTTCTGTTAAACCTGTATGAAACATTGATTCAGCCTCACATGGAGTTGATGTTTAGTTCTGGGCATTGCATTTTAGGAAGGATTTGAAGGCATAAGAGTGTGGAAAAGATGCATAAATGGCATAAGTGTTACAGCGGTACTCAGGCAGGATAGATTAGGGAGCTTGTCTACAGAGGCCCTATGGGTGGAGCTGAGAAACAGGAAAGGTATGACCACATTAATGGGCTTGTATTATAGGCCACCCAATAGTCAGCGAGAATTGGAGGAGCAAATCAGCGGAGAGATAGCTGACAACTGCAAGAAACACAAAGTTGTGATAGTAGGGGATTTTAATTTTCCACATATAGATTGGGACTCGCATACTGTTAAAGGTTTAGATGGGGTAGAGTTTGTAAAATGTGCTCAGGAGAATTTTCTACATCAGTATATAGAGGTGCCAACTGGAGAGGATGCGATATTGGATCTCCTATTGGGAAATGAGTTAGGGCAGGTGATGGATGTGAGTGTGAGGGAACACTTTGGATCCAGTGATCATAATGCCATTAGTTTCAACCTGATCATGGATAAGGATAGATCTGGTCCTCGGGTTGAAGTTCTGAACTGGAAAAAGGCCAAATTTGATGAAATGAGAAGGGATCTGGGAAGTGTGGATTGGCACAGGCTGTTCTCTGGTAAGGATGTAAATGGAAAGTGGGAGGCCTTCAAAGGAGAAATTTTGAGAGTGCAGAGTTTGTATGTTCCTGTCAGGATTAAAGGCAAAGTAAATAGGAATAAGGAACCTTGGTTCTCAAGGGAGATTGTAACACTGATTAAGAGGAAGAGAGAGTTGTATGAAATGTACAGGCAGCAAGGAACACATCAGATGCTCGAGGAGTATAAAAAGTGCAAGAAGCTACTTAAGAGGGAAATCGGGAGGGCTAAAAGAAGACATGAGGTTGCTTTGGCGGACAGAGTGAAGGAAAATCCAAAGAGCTTCTATAGGTATGTTAGGAGCAAAAGGATAGTGAGGGATAAAATTGGTCCTCTTGAAGACCAGAGTGGTAGACTGTGTATGGAACCAAAAGAGATGGGGGAGATACTAAATGGTTTTTTTTGCATCCGTATTTACTGAGGAAACGGGCATGGAGTCTACGTAAATAGGGCAAACAGGTAGGGAGGTCATGGAACGTTTACAGATTAAAGGGGAGGAGGTGCTCGCTGTCTTGAGGCAAATCAGAGTGGATAAATCCCCAGGACCGTCCAGGGTATTCCCACGGACTTTGAGGGAAGCTAGTGTTGAACTTGCAGGGGCCCTGGCAGACATATTTAAAATGTCAGTATTCACGGGGGAGGTGCCGGATGATTGGAGGGTGGCTCATGTTGTTCCATTGTTTAAAAAAGGTTCCAAAAGAAATCCGGGAAATTATAGGCCAGTAAATTTGACGTCGGTGGTGGGCAAGTTATTGGAAGGTGTGATAAGGGATAGGATCTACAAATATTTGGATAGACAGGGAGTTATTAGGGAGAGTCAACATAGCTTTGTGTGTGGTAGGTCATGTTTGACCAATCTATTCGAGTTTTTCGAGGAGGTTACCAGGAAAGTGGATGAAGGGAAGGCGGTGGATGTTGTCTACCTGGATTTCAGCAAGACCTTTGACAAGGTCCCTCATGGGAGGTTAGTTAGGAAGGTTCAGTCGCTAGGTATACATGGGGAGGTAGTAAATTGGATTAGACACTGGCTCAATGGAAGAAGCCAGAAAGTGGTTGTGGAGGATTGCTTCTCTGAGTGGAGGCCTGTGACTAGTGGTGTGCCGCAGGGATCGGTGTTGGGTCCATTGTTGTTTGTCATCTATATCAATGATCTGGATGATAATGTGGTAAATTGGATCAGCAAGTTTGCTGATGATACAAAGATTGGAGGTGTAGTGGACAGTGAGGAAGGTTTTCAAAGCTTGCAGAGAGATTTGGACCAACTAGAAAAATGGGCTGATAAATGGCAAATGGAATTTAACGCAGACAAGTGTGAGATATTGCACATTGGAAGGACAAACCAAAGTAGAACGTACAGGGTAAATGGTAGGACTCTGAAGAGTGCAGTTGAACAGAGGGATCTGGGAATACAGGTACAGAATTCCCTAAAAGTGACGTCACAGGTGGATAGGGTCGTAAAGAGTGCCTTTGGTACATTGGCCTTTATAAATCGGAGTATCGAGTATAAAAGTTGGAGTGTTATGGTAAGGTTATATAAGGCATTGGTGAGGCCGAATTTGGAGTATTGCCTTCAGTTTTGGTCACCCAGTTACAGGAAGGATGTAAATAAGGTTGAAAGAGTGCAGAGAAGGTTCACAAGGATGTTGCCGGGACTTGAGAAGCTGAGTTACAGAGAGAGATTGAATAGGTCGGGACTTTATTCCCTGGAGTGTAGAAGATTGAGGGGAGATTTGATAGAGCTGTATAAGATTTTGATGGGTATAGAGTGAATGCAAGCAGGCTTTTTCCACTGAGGCTAGGGGAGAAAAAAAACAGAGGGCATGGGTTAAGGGTGAAAGGAGAAAAGTTTAAAGGGAATATTAGGGGGGGCTTCTTCACGCAGAGAGTGGTGGAAGTGTGGAATGAGCTGCTGGATAAAGTGGTAAAAACACTTTTAACATTTAAGAAAAACTTGGACGGGTTCATGGATGAGAGGGGTGTGGAGGGATATGGTCCAAGTGCAGGTCAGTGAGACTAGGCAGAAAATGGTTCGGCACAGACAAGAAGGGCCAAAAGGTCTGTTTCTGAGCTGTAATTTTCTATGGTTCTATGGTTCTATCGCTCCAGGGTTGAGGAACTTCAGTTAGATAGATTGGAGAAGTTGGGACTATTCCCCAGAGAATAGAAAGTGGAGAGGAAATTTAATTGAGGTTTTTAAACTCATGAGGGATCTAGACATACTAGATGAAGAGAAACTGTTCCTTTTTCCGTGAGGATTGAGAACCAGAGGGCACAAATTTAATGTGATTAGAGAAAGAAGCAATGGCAACCTGAGGAAAACCTTTTTTACGCAGCGAGTTGTTAACGCACTGCCTGACTGTGTGGTGAAGGAAGATTTAAACGAGGTCTTCAAAAGAAGAATTGATAATGATCTGATGAGAGAAAACTACCCGGACAACGGGAAATAGGTGGTGGACTGGGACTAACAGTTATTGTTGCAGAGTCATTACAGACATAATGGGCTGAATGGACTCCTTCTGTGCTGTTACCATCCTATTGCTACAACCAGATTTGGGGATGAGGGGTAGAACTGACTCCTCTTTGTCTCACTCCTGTGTTGGTTGTAACAGAGTTTGAATTTAAAAATGATTGTTGACATATTGTTGTCACTTTCTACAGTAGCTGCTGGTGCTTGGATTTTCTCATTGGAATAATTGGTTTGCAGTTATGGCTGCTTGATTCTCACTTCTCTTGGGGACAGTGGTGTTGATTCAGAATTCTTTTTTATGAACTCAGTTTTCAGCAATGAGGTCTTCTGGTAGGTTTTAAAAATCACAAAGAGCTCAGCTTTGATGAGAGAAGTTTCAGAAGAAGGCTGTTGTCCCTTTTATCCTTGCAAGTCTATCTTTGACTTTTAATTCAAATCCAGTATATTCTACTCGAGTTGGGTCATGTGACCTCTCTGCAAGCTCTGTAGACTCCACGCTTTCATAAAGTCCTTTGCAAATGCAACATAGTTCTTGCTGTAGGCCAGTGTGGTTTGCTTAAGAAACATCATTTTCACAAAGTTGTATGTGACATTAGAACATAGAAACAAAAACAGCACAAACAGGTCCTTCGGCCCACAAGTTGCACCGGTCATGTCCCTACCTACCTAGGCTATATATAGGCTTACCTATAACCCTCAATCCTATTAAGTTCCATGTACTCATCCAGAAGTCTCTTAAAATACCCTACTGAGTTTGCCTCCACTACCACTGACGGCAGCCGATTCCACTCGCCCACCACCCCTCTGAGTGAAAAACTTACCCCTGACATCTCCTCTGTACCTACTCCCCAGCACCTTAAACCTGTGTCCTTTCGTAGCAGCCATTTCAGCCCTGGGAAAAAGCCTCCGAGAATCCACCCGATCTATACCTCTCAACATCTTGTATACCTCTATCAGGTCACCTCTCATCCTTCGTCTCTCCAAGGAGAAAAGACTGAGCTCCTTCAACCTATCCTCATAAGGCATGCCAACCAATCCAGGCAATATCCTTGTAAATCTTCTCTACACTCTTTCAATAATTTCCACATCCTTATTATAAAGTATATGTGTCCAGCTGATAACATTATAAATTAGTATTTCATATAACACATCTTCAGACGACATTAGTCCTCATTGCTCCCTTAAGAAGTATTCATTGGTCTCTGCCAATCATCCAAATTTTCTTTATGTCCATTTTCTCCCTCCTTCACTTGAAGGTCATGTGATGCAGTCTGTACTGTCCCTGGTTCTGAATGCAGAAAGAAAAATCTCTGGATGTGAGTCCCACCCCAAGACTTGATGATGAAGGAAAACCGATTCATAATGTGGCCAAGCAGGTTGCCAATGGCAGGTGGTAAAAGTGGGAGAAATTCATGCTTAGCCATGTAAAGGAAAGAAAATTGGAACCTCTGTCATCACTCTCTGTAGTTCACTCTCTTCTGAAACTTAATCAAAGCTGAGCTGTTTATCATTTGCAAATCCCATCAGAAGATCTCATTGCTGCACATTGAGAGTTCTTAAAAGAGAATTCCAAATCAACGCGTGCATATAAAAAGTGCATGTTTGTAGAATTATTACAGCACAGAAGGAGGCCATTCAGCCCATTGTATCTCTAAGTTTATTATTGTCACAAGTAGGCTTACATTAACACTGAAATGAAGTTACTGTGAAAATTCCACACTCCAGCGCCTGTTCGGCTACACTGAGGGAGAATTTAGCACGGCCAATTTACCTAACCATCATGTCTTTCAGACTGTAGGAGGAAACTGGAGCACCGGAGGAAACCCACGCAGACACAGGGAGAGCGTGCAGGCTCCGCACAGACAGTGACCTAAGCTGGGAATCAAACCCGGGTCCCTGGCATTGTGCCGCCCTGCACCTAATGATCAAATACAAAGTGCCATTTGCCCTGTCTGTTCCCTACAACCCTGTAGATTGTTCTTTTTTGGACAATGTTCCAACTCCCCTTTGAATGTCTCCATTGTACCAGCCTCCCATCCAATGACTCTGTCTACACTTCCCAGTGCCTCAGCAAAGCAGCCAGCATAATTAAGGACCCCACGCACCCCGGACATTTTCTCTTCCACCTTCTCCCGTTGGGAAAAAGATACAAAAGTCTGAGGTCATGTACTAACTGACTCAAGAACAGCTTCTTCCCTGCTGCCATCAGACTTTTGAATGATGTATCTCGCATTAAGTTGATCTTTCTCTACACCCTAGCTATGACTGTAACACTACATTCTACACTCTCGTTTCCTTCTCTATGAATGGTATGCTTTGTATAGCGTGCAATAAATAATACTTTTCACTGTATACTAATACATGTGACAATAATCAATCAAATCAAAAAAAATCAAACAATCCACCGCTCTCTCTTGCAGTACATTCCAAATTTTAACCACTGACTGAGTTAAAATAGTTTTTCCTGATGCTGCATTTGCCAGTTATCTGAAATCTGTGCCCCCTCAGTCTGAATGCACACAGACCTGCATTCTGAGTGGGTTGTAAGTGTGGAGTGAGCACAGTTTCACTCAGCATTGAGCTGGGGTTGTTTCGGAATCGCGCTGCGCTCTTTGTGTCCTGGGCTGGGCACGGTGACGCGGGGTGAAAGGTCAGCTCCCGGGCTCTGTGTTGCCAGGCAGCAAGCTGCGGCTCTGGGTGGATTCAGGGCCGGGGAATGGCTTTCAGCGAGAGCCGGCCCGAGGCGGCCGAGGTGGAGCAGGATGAAGGGGCCGGCGGCGAGCCCGATCTCATCGCCAAAGCCAACTCGCTGCAGGCCTTCAGTGAGAGCGAGGAGGTGCGGGGCCTGCTGCTGGGCCTGGGCGCGGCGGCCAGCGAGGCGGCTCACAGCGAGATGGTCAGCCAGAAATTCACCGGTAGGAGCGGGGCTGGGCCCGGGGCTGGGGCTGGCTCTGGTTCTCTGTGCCTGATTTTTGATTTGATTTATCACTGTCACAATGAACAGTATTGTTTCTTGCGCTCTCCATCCACCCGCAGCACCTCTGACTGAGCAGAACCTCAGAAATCATAGAAACCCCACAGTACAGAAAGAGGCCATTCGGCCCATCGAGTCTGCACCGACCACACCCCCATATTCCTACATATGTTACCCGCTAATTCCTCTAATCTACGCATCCCAGGACACTAAGGGGCAATTTTTAACCTGGCCAATCAACTTAACCCGCACATCTTTGGACTGTGGGAGGAAACCGGAGCACCTAGAGGAAACCCACGCAGACACGAGGAGAATGTGCAAACTCCACACAGACAGTGACCCAAGCCGGGAATCGAACCCAGGTCCCTGGAGCTGTGAAGCAGCAGTGCTAACCACTGTGCTACCGTGCCGCCCCTTTTACAATGGGAGATTCACCCCCATTCCCTTCATTCTCCCCCACTAGCTAGTCCCCTTTAATGCCAGGGGCACTAGCTAGGGTAAAAGCATGGGGTTATAGAAACATAGAAGATAGGAAGAGGCCATTCGGCACTTCAAGCCTCCTCTGCCATTCATTACGATCATGGCTGATCATCCAACTCAATAGCCTAATCCTGCTTTTTCCCCATAACCTTTGATCCCATTTACCCCAAGTGCTATATCCAGCCCCTTCTTGAATACATTCAATGTTTTGGCATCAACTACTTCCCGTGGTAATGAATTCCACAGGCTCATCACTCTTTGGGTGAAGAAATGTCTCCTCACCTCTGTCGTAAATGGTCTATCCTGAATCCTCAGGCTGTGACCCCTGGTTCTGGATTCCCCCACCATTGGGAATATCAATGAACAAAGAAAATTACAGCACAGGAACAGGCCCTTCGGCCCTCCAAGCATGCACTGACCATGCTGATCAACTGAACTAAAACCCCCTACCCTTCTGGGGACTATATCCCCTCTATTCCCATCCAAATCATGTATTTGTCCCCGGAGGCCCCATAAAACTCACTATCGTATCTGCTTCCACTACTTCCCCTGGCAGCGAGCTCCAGGCACTCACCACCCTCTGTAAAAAAAAAACTTGACTCATACAGCTCCTTTAAACCTTGCACCTCACACCTTAAATCTATGCCCCCTGGTAGTTGACACTTCCACCCTGGGAAAAAGCTTCTGACTATCCACTCTGTCCATGTCCCTAATCTTGTAGACTTCTATCAGGTCACCCCTCAACATCCATCGTTCCAGTGAGAACAAACCAAATTTCTCCAATCTCTCCTCGTAGCTAATGCCCTCCATACCAGGCAACATTCCAGTAAATCTTTTCTGTACCCTCTCCAAAGCCTCCACATCTTTTCTGGTAGTGTGGCGACCAGAATTGAACATTATATTCCAAGTGTGGCCTAACTAAGGTTCTATAAAGCTGCAACATGACTTGCCAATTTTTAAACTCCAGGCCCTGGCTAATGAAGGTAAGCATGCCGTATGCCTTCTTGACTATCTTCTCCACTTGCGTTGCCACTTTCAGTGACCTGTACGCCCAGATCCCTCTGCCTATCTCAATACTCTTAAGGGTTCTGCCATTTACTGTATATTTCCTATCTGTATTAGACCTTCCAAAATCCATTACCTCACATTTGTCCGGATTAAACTCCATCTGCCATCTTTCCGCCCAAGCCTCCAATCGATCGATATCTTGCTGTATCTTCTGATGTTCCTCATCGCTATCCACAAATCCACCAACCTTTGTGTCGTCTGCAAACTTGCATTTTCCTCCAAATCATTTATATATATATATTATATTACAAACAGCGAAGGTCCCAACACTGATCCCTGAGAAACGCCACTTGTCACAGCCCTCCATTCAGAAATGCACCCTTCCACTGCTACCCTCTGACCGAGCCAGTTCTGTATCCACCTTGTCAACTCACCTCTGATCCCGTGCGACTTCACCTTGTGTACCAGTCTGCCGTGAGGGACCTTGTCAAAGGCCTTACTGAAGTCCATGTAGACAACATCCACTGCCCTACCCTCATCAATCATCTTTGTCACTTCCTTGAAAAACTTGATCAAGTTCATGAGACATGACCTCCCCTTCACAAAACCATGTTGCCTTTCGCTAATATGTCCACTTATTTCCAAGTGGGAGTAAATCCTGTCTCGAAGAATCCTCTCCAATAATTTCCCTACCACTGACGTAAGGCTCACTGGCCTGTAATTACCTGGATTATTCTTGCTACCCATCTTAAACAATTGGCTGTTCTCCAATCTTCTGGGATCTCCCCTGTAGCCAGTGAGGATACAAAGATTTCTCTCAAGGCCCCAGCAATTTCCCCCCTTGCCTCTCTCAGTATTTTGGGGTATAATCCTATCAGGCCCCAGGGACTTGTCTACCTTAATGTTTCTCAAGAACCCCAATACCACTTCCTTTTTGATCTCAACATGACCCAAACTGTCTACACACCCTTTCCCAGATTCATCATCCACCAAGTCCTTCTCTTTGGTGAATACTGACACAAAGTACTCATTTCATACCTCACCCATTTCTTCTGGCTTCATGCATAGATTCCCTCCCCTGTCCTTGAATGGGCCAACCCTCTCCCTGGCTACCCTCTTGCTCTTTATATATGTATAAAATATCCTCCCTGCATCTACCCTGTCTAGTCCTGTTAGAATTTTATAAGTCTCTGAGATTTCCCCACTACGCCCACCATTTGTCTGAACTCCAGCGAAAACAATCTTAACCTAGTCAATCTCTCCTCGTACATCAGCCCCGCCATTCTTGGAATCAGCCTGGTAAACCTTCGCTGAACTCCCTCAAGAGCAAGAACATCCTTCCTCAGAAACTGCACATAATACTGGAAACCTCTCACAATGAAGGCCAACATACACCATTTGCCTTCTTTACCGCCTGCTGCACCTGCATGATTACCTTCAGTGACTGGTGCACAAGGACATCCAGGTCCCGCTGCACACTCCCCTCTCTCAATTTAGAACCTTTTAGGTAGTAATCTGCCACCTTGTTTTTGCTTCTAAAGTGAATAACCTCACATTTATCCAAATTATACTGCATCTGCCATTGATTTGCCCACTCACCCCAACCTGTCCAGATCATTCTGAAGGATCTTTGCATCCTCGTCACAGTTTACCCTCCCACCCAACTTGGTATCATCTGCAAACTTTGAGATGTTACATTTTGTTCCCTCAAACAAATCATTTATTTATTTATATATATATTTATTTATTTTATTGTGAATAGCTGGCACCCCACTAGTTACCGCCTGCCGATTTGAAAAGAACCCATTAATTCCTACTCTTTGTTTCCTCTTTGCCAACCAGTTTTCTATCCATTTCAATACACTTGCCCCAATCCCATGCATTTCAATCTTGCACGATAATCTCTTATGCGAGACTTTGTCAAACGTTTTCTGAAAGTCTGAATATACCACATCGACTGGCTCCCCCTTGCCTACTCTACTAGTTACACCTTCAAAGAATTCCAACAGATTTGTCAAGCATGATTTCCCCTTCATTAAATCCATGCTGATTCTGTCTGATCCTGTCACTGCTTTCTAAATGCTCTGCTATCAAGTCCTTGATAATGGATTTGAAAATTTTCCCCACTACCGATGTTAAGATTACTGGTCTATAATTCCCTGTTTTCTCTTTACCTCCCTTTCTGAATATGGGAGTGACATTAGCTGCCCTCCAATCTGCAGGGACTGTTCCAGAGTCTATTGAATCCTGGAAGATGACCACCAATGCACCCACCATTTCTAGAGCCACTTCCTTAAGTACTCTGGGATGTAGATTATCAGGCCCTGGGGATTTATCCGTCTTCAATGCCATCAATTTTGCCAGAACCATTTCTCTACTAATATTGATCTCCCTCAGTTCTTCCCTCCAACATTTCTGGCATCTGATTTGTATCCTCTTTGGTGAAGACAGAAACAAAGTATGTATTCAATTGCTCGGCCATTTCTTTGTCCCCTATTATACATTACCCCATTTCTGTCTGTAGGGGACCTACATTTGTCTTCACCAACCTCTTTCTCTTCATGTATCTATAGAAACTCTTAATGTCAGTCTTTATGTTCCCTGCAAGCTTACTTTCATACTGTACTTTCCCCTTCTTAATCAATCCCTTGGTCCTTCTTTGCTGAATTCTAAACTGCTCCCAATCCTCAGACCAATTATTTTTCTTGGCCAATCTGTATGCTTCTTCCTTAGATCGGATACTCTCTAATTTCCTTTGTAAGCCATGGTTTGGCCCTCTTACCCATTTTGCTTTTATGCCAGATGGGAATAAACAGTGGCTGCAGTTCCTCCATGCGTTCCTTGAATGTTTGCCATTGCCTATCCACTTTCGTCCCTTTAAGTAACTCTCCCCAATCTATCAAGACCAACTCACGCCTCATATCCTCATAGTTTCCTTTATTAAGATTCAGCACCCTATTCTCCGAATCGACTACTTCATTGTCTAGCTTGATTAAAAAATTCTTTCATGTTATGGTCGCTCATCCCCAGGGGGTCTCGTACAACTAGATTGGCAATGATTTCCTTCTCATTACACAGCACCCAGTGTAGGATGGCCTGCTTTCTAGTTGGTTCCTCCACATATTGGTCAAGAAAATAATCCTATAAACACTCCAGGAATTCCTCCTCTACAGCATTGTGGCTGGTCTGATTTGCCCAATCGATGTGCAGATTAGAATCGCCCATGATCATCGATATTCCCTTGTCACATGTATCTCTAATTTCATGTTTAATGCCATTCCCAACATCACCACTGCAGTCTGGGGGTTTATATATGACACCCACTAATGTTTTTGCCCCTTGGTATTTCACAACTCTACCCATACAGACTCCACGTTGTCAGAGCTAATATCCTTTCTCACGATTATGTTAGTTTCCTCTTTAACCAGCAGTGCCAATCCACCACCTTTTCCTTTATACTTGTCCTTCCTAAATATTGAATACCCTGGGACATTCAATTCACACCCCTGGTCATCCTGCAGGCATGTCTCCATAATCCCAATTATACTGTACCCGTTTAGATCTATGGGGATAGGGCCTGGGCGGGATTGTTGTCGGTGCAGACTTGATGGGCCGAATGGCCTCTTTCTGCACTGTAGAATTCTATGATTCCCACCCCCATTCCCCCTCCAATTGCCCCTCTTGCATGTCCCCAAAGTGCAGCTCAGCATTTCTTGTATTTTATACAGCCTAATAGAATTGGCTGCTGGTCAACTGCAAGGTTATTTCACCCCGAATCGGGCACAATAATCATACTGAAAGCTCCTGCTCTAGCTTGAGATATCAGCATACAGTGTGCTGTCCACTGGTGTGAGTAATGATGGCCATCACGGACGCAAAAACCTGCCCAAACCCGGTAACTTATAATGAAATCAAGAGAAAGCCAGTAATATTTTGGGGAAAGAAAGCAAAGATACGAGAAATTACATCTTATGTCAGTTGCCGTGTGAAAGAGAAAGAAGTCAGCGTTTCTGGCATTAACGTTCAACTGAAATGGCAGAATTGGTTGTGAAGTGAAGCCTTTTGTGTGCTGTAAACAGACTTGCCTGACCAGAACATTTATGATGAAGGAATTTATTAACTTGTATTCCTTTCAGAAGCTAAGCTGACCTGTGTATTTCCAGCATTTTCTGTTTTATTTTCAGATTCCATGTTTAACTTTCTAAATTAAGCACAGTGGTTAGCACTGCTGCCTCACAGCGCCAGGGACCCGGGTTCAATTCCGGCCTTGGATCACTGTCTGTGTGGAGTTTGCACATTCTCCCTGTGTCTGCGTGCGTTTACTCCGGGTGTTCCCACAGTCCAGAGATGTGCGGGTTAGGTTGATTGGCCGTGCTAAATTAACGCTAGTGTCACGGGGACTAGCTAGGATAAACGCATGGGGTTATGGGGATAGGGCCTGGGTGGGATTGTGGTTGGTGCAGGCTTGATGGGCTGAATGGCCTCCTTCTGCACTGTAGGGATCCTATGATTCTATGAATTCAAACTTGGAGATTATGTAAGATTACAGAGAATATACAGCACAGGAACAGGCCATGGGGCTCAACCAATTCATGGTGACATATATGCTCCTGCTCTACCACTGTCTCCTTTTACACTCTCAGCATACCCTCTATTCTGTTCAGATTTACCTAATTTTCCTGACATGACATTTTCTCACTCTGGTCTTGCAACCATTCTGCTACGTGGCCCCTGACCCCACATGCTCTGACCTTGTTCATTTGGTCATTATGTGGTATCCTCTCAAAAGAGTTGGAAATCTATAAATATTACAACTACACTACCCTTATCTCATCAAATAATTCAAGAATTCTCCCAGTTCACTAAAGAACTGTAAAAAGTTACAGATGTAAGGAGATTTTAAGCAAGTATGAAGTAGGGAAAGTGAGAAAAAAGCAAAGGGATGGTCTGATAGGGTGGTAGAGAGGAAAAATTAAATGACAAGCAAGATGATGTGAAAGGAAATGGTAAGGAACAAGTAACAAAACAAAAGATGGGACGAGAGGATTTTAAAATAACAATAGCAGTATTATTACCAAAAGCTGTCATCTGAAAAACTGGGGGCAGACATTATGATTGGAAGCTGTTGAACTCGGTGTTGAGTCCGGTAGGCTGTAAATTGAACCTTTTATTGTCTCTTATATCTGCATATGGATTCTATTTCTGCCTTACCAACTGCCTTACCAACTTTTCAACTGCCAACATCTTGTTTCAAGTAAATGCAACTGCCCCATCTATCCTTGTTCGCCTCATCTCTTTTAAATTTGCTTTACCTTGCAATGCTTATTTCCTAATTCTGATTTTTCTGCAGTCATGTCTCAGTAATTCCGACGATATTTGGTTCTTTGCAAAGTATTATTTCTTCCAGTTCTCCCTTTTTATGATTGCTGCAATGCATTTCTGTATAGACAGTTTAACTCATTTTAATAGCCATTCCTCTTGCTTTATTTTTAATCATCATTTTACACTCTTGTTCTATAACTCTTATTTAAAATCCATGGCTATTTATGACCTTCCTTAGCCTGTTCTATGTTCCCCTTTCTCCTATACTTAGGCTTGTTTCATTTCGTGTGGATCCCTCCTGCCGTATTACTGGTTTAAATGATATAAAACACCAGAGAAATGTTTCACGGTATCACCAGAGTTGTTACAGCACAGGTAGAGTCCATTCAGCCCATTGAGTGCCTGGATTCTATAGCTGCCACATGAAACCAACAACTAAGAACAATTACAAAATTCCATGATAAATTATGCATGATATGCATCAAGTTTTTTTTGTTTCTTTTATAGGTTAGTGGGGGTGTTATTGGCTCCATATTCTCAATGTGTGATGACACTTCTAGATGGGCATCAGTTGTTTACAACTGGAGTTTGCAATCTTTGAGAAACAAGTTCAATGCAATATGACCTTTGGTGCTGGATTCACACCCCAGAGTCATTTGTGTGTTCTGAATTGATGGGCACCCAAAATAATTAACATCTAAACAAAAGTGGCAGTATAGCTGATATTTGCATTCGATGATTTTGTACAGCTTTAAATATTATCTGCATCGCAAAACCAAAGAAATGGTTTGGCAGTAAGCAATCTCACAAAAATGACTGTCCTAATGACTCATGAGAATCCTGTTTATAAATTCCCTCACAGTGCCAGGGACCCTAGGTTCAATTTCTGGTTTAAGTCACTGAGTCTGTACATTCTCCCCGTGTCTACGTGGGTTTCCTCTGGGTGTTCCGGTTTACTCACGCAGTCTGAAAGGCGTGCTGGTTAGGTCCATTGGCCGTGCTAAATTCTCCCTCAGTGTACCCAAACAGGTGCCGGAATGTGGCCACTAGGGGATTTTCACAGTAACTTCATTGCAGTGTTAATGTAAGCCTATTTGTGACAACAATAAATAAACTTACTGACACACATTGTTCTGGTGAGAACTGCTAAACATCATTGAAGTAGTTTTCCTTGCTCGGACTGTTTCATGACTCCAACATTCCGTGAATGGCAGCAGCTTATGTCCTGCTTACCTGGGACCCTAAATAAAGACCTGCACTCTTACTGTGAGTAAGCTTATCCTAAATCCTACATTATCTGTCACTTTTGCTGTCTTTCCTACACCTGTCACAAACTAGCAGTGACATGGTGAGCATTATGTCAGCAGTGTGTTGGGCAGATGACATCAAACAAGCTAACACACAGCTGCTTTGCCCAAAATGGTGGACTTGGGGATACCGGGTGAGGAGTTCTAAGATTTGAAAAGAAAATATTTCGATCTTTCTTCAGAATTATGCATGGAACTTATCAGTTCTTTAGAATCAACTGATTGGTGCTTTAAAACTGAAGAGAAATTGGTCTAATGTGTACCTTGTTTACATTAAAAGCCACTGGACACTTAAAAAAAAAATTACATATCTCTGCCCAGGAATAATTTGTCACTTTTTTTTATTTTCAATTGTCTACAGATACTTAGATATTTCCCGGAGTTTCTGTTTTACTTTAAGACTTCTATATTTTTATTCCGTCGTCACTTTTCTTTTGTTCTTTTACTCCTTTCCTGTAAATTTGGCATTAGTTAGCATTTTCGTTAGTCACTTAAGAACTATTGTAGTCAAAAGCTGTCAGGTACACTGTCACAGAATGTACTGCAATATATTTATCTTGTATGTAAAGCTGCTTTGATCTCATTGAGCCAGCTCTGCTACAGAAGTTGTTACTTGTATGTAGTATGAGGATAGATGTGCACTGGTTGTTTAAGAGAGTTGGGGCACTAGGCACATGGCATGAATGGGGCAGCTGTACTTTTGACAACGTACTTGTATATAAGAACTTAAAACTTTCACACTGTGAATATCACTCTATAAGTGAGAGAATGTCTTGTCACATTTAAGCACTCTTATCTATTTGCTAGTCTCTGATAAGGAGATTGCAGTGTAGTGATTGATTTAAGGATGCGTGTCTGCAAGCCTGATGTCTGATCTTGCTAAACATTTTTGTTATGATTCTATGTTGCCAGCAACTGACACCAATAAAACAAATCAATTGGATGTGTACATTAACTGTAGCCAGCAATGTTTGTTTTTGTTTAATTAGCCCATACAAATATTTAAATATTAAAATAATGTGAAGCATTAAACTCTTTATGATCAAGCCTCTTCAAATGCATTGAACTGCATGAAATAAACAATAAAATAAACTATTGCTTTCTTTTGTGCTTTGCATTTCAAGCATTGATTAGAAGTGAAATTAAATCAAGCATTTTTTATGTAATCAAATTTCTTAGTTAAGGCATCAATTTTATAAATACTTGACTTTTAAAAAATCTAAACAATGGTTCAAATCTTTCGATCAGGGTCAAAACTCCTATTCCTGACCCAGATCAGATAAAAAATACACACTTATCTTTCTCCAATGTTCTGATGAAGGATCCTCCAAAACCTAACCCAGTGCCACAAACCTCGCAGGGAGCAGCAGAAGCCACGGGTGGATAAGATAAATGGGAAAGTTTGGGGGGGGGGGGGGGGTTAAGTAAGTGAGTAAGAGGGTTAGGTGCAAGTTAGGTGAGATGGCAGGTGGATGAGTGGGTTGGTAGATAGGTCCAGGATCTAGTTGGGTTAGGTCGGGGGAGAGATGAGGAGGTGGGTTGGGGGTGTTGGATGGTGTGGGCCAATTAGTTTAGGTGTCAGATGGAAACGGGATGGTGAGGTTAGGTCGGGATGTCAATGGGGGTAATTAGGGTGTTGGCGGGGTAGCCAGTAGCATTTTCTGTTACTCGGGTAAATAAGTTGGAGCTGTCCAAAGTCTCCGACTCTAACTCAGAGTTGGAGACTTATCCAGAGGATAACTGAGGAGCAGCGGAATTGCCCATTGGAAGTTTAAACTTCCTGTGCAATTCCCACAGAGTCCTTGAATTTGTGCATCCAATGGGTCTCATCGCACATCTGGGGGGTGGTGGGGGTTGGTCTGGTCCTCTATCCAGGGACTGGAAGATATGGGCCAGTAACCCTTTAATCAGATTCTCAGAAATTGATTGTAATGAATGCTCCAGCAACTTTGCTAAGCCTTTAAAATGATTTCCATTTTAAAAATCATCTTCAAAAAGTTAGTTGCGTTTTACTCAGCTTGTTGATCAATTACTTCTTGTCTTTTCCATAAAGTTTGAACATAATTTTGGTTTTCCTGTACTTCTCACATGAATTCTTGTCCTTGTACAGCTACTGTCAACCACAGTGGCCTCCTTTCCATCAGTGTTCCATGATCAAGGTTCAAGCTTGACTTGAGAACTTTAATTTAATTCTGAAGCCAATATTACAATACAGTACTAAGTGAAAACTGCTGTGCTGGAGGCGCTGAATTTTGGCAAGAACTAAACTGCGACTCAGTTTGTATGAACACAAATGACCCATGGCACTATTTTTAAAAAAAGAGCAATGCTGTTGCCAATATTCCTCTCTCAACCAATTTCTTGGACGAGAGGTTAACGAGCCATTATTCTCTCTTTCTCTCTCTATGAACTTGCTGTGTGCACATTGACTGCTGCATTCGCCCCTTTTTACAACAGTGGCTTCATAAGTACTTCACTGGTTGTGATTTGCTGAGGAAGTGACCAAGTGCTGTTTTTTAAAAAGCGGGGAGAGATGGTGGTGTGGTAATGTCACTGGGTTGAAATCCAGAGACCCAAGCTCATGTTCTGGGGGACACAGGTTCAAAACCCAACAAGGCAACTGGTGTAATTTAAACTCAATTAATAAAATCTGGAACTGTACGCTAGCCTCAGTAATGGGATCAATAATGAAGCTGTCATTGATTGTTGTATTAAAAAACCCCACAGAAAATGCTGGAAAATCTCAGTTCTGACAGCATCTGTGGAGAGGAGAATAGAGCCAACGTTTCAAGTCTGGATGACCCTTTGTCAGAGCTAGTTCAATAATGTCATTCTTATCGCTAAAATAAAATGTCATTCTTATCTGGTGTGGTCTGCACGTCACTTCAGGCCCACGACTTTAAATGCCCTCTGAAATGGCCTACTGAGTAAACCACTCAGTTTTTGTTCTCACTGGAGCGACGGAGGTTGAGGTGAGACCTGATAGAAGTCTACAAGATTATGAGAGGCATGGACAGAGTGGATAGTCAGAAGCTTTTTCCCAGGGTGGAAGAGTCAATTACTAGGGGGCTTAGGTTTAAGGTGCGAGGGGCAAGGTTTAAAGGAGATGTACAAGGCAGAATTTTTACACAGAGAGTAGTGGGTGCCCGGAACTCGCTGCCGGGGGAGGTAGTGGAAGCGGATACGGTAGTGACTTTTAAGGGGCGTCTTGACAAGTACATGAATAGGATAGGAATAGAGGGATATGGTCCCCGGAAGGGTAGGGGGTTTTAGTTACGTCGGGCAGCATGGTCGGTGCAGGCTTGGAGGGCTCAAGGGCCTGTTCCTATGCTGTAATTTTCTATGTTCTTTGTTCAAGGGCAATTAGGGATGGCCAGTGAAGCCTACATCCCATGAAAGAATAACAGAAAGATAAGTGCAATTTATTTTTTTCAGACTTGGTTTAGTAGGCTAGGATTGTGGTCAGTTTTTCCTCTTCTGAAATAAACTGGTTTGTGTTCCATCCAGTAAATTAATAAGGTAATTTCAATTGGTACACAGCTATAAAAGCAAGACTTGTGTTTTTCTATAACATCTGTTATGACCCCAGGATGTCCCAAAGCCCTTTATAGCCAAAGATGAACTTTTGAGGTGTGCTGCAATCCTGTTGGAAGCATGATGGCCACTATGTGCACAGCAAGATCCTATAAGCAGCAATGTGACGCTAACCAGACAAATTAACAACTCGAAGCTCACAAGTCACACTGATCTGGGAAGAGGTGTTACAAGGCCAGCATTATAACTATTAATGAAAAATCTGTTTTCTACTCTGATATTGCATAACATAACGAAACATATTTTGCCCACTAATAGATTTTTCTTCCTTGTCCTAGTCATAATGGATAAATACCAGGAACAACCTCATCTGCTGGACCCACATCTGGGTAAGATTATATTTGCTTGAAAGGGCTACATTCTCATAATCTGTGGATAAGGATATGTAATATATCCCAATGTAAACAGAAATCTTTTGATTTGTTGTATGTACTGGCTAGATGCTATGTTTCTATAGATATAGCTCTTGGGGCTAAAGGGATCAAGGGATATGGGGGGTAGACAGGATCAGGATATTGAATTTGATCAGCCATGATCATAATGAATGGCGGAGCAGACTCGAAGGGCTGAATAGCCTCCTCCTGCTTCAATTTTCTATGTTTCTATAGAAATGAATGGCTTTTTCTGTGCTGTAAATGTATATAATTCTACATTGTCACAATGACTGAAAAAGCACAAGCGCTTGATGCAAAATTATTTTGGGGTGAATGACTCCAGCGAAATGGCACTGTTTTGAGATCTGAAAAACAGGTGAGAAATATTAGCTTCAACTTATTTTCAGCTTAGAATCGTATAGCTCCGAGGGAGATCATTTGACCTGTTATACCTGCACTGATTATTTAAACAATGTGTTTCCTGCCAATGCAAGATGGCGGCCAGTTCCCTTCTGCATGTGCTCACTTGTCCATGGGTACAGCCTTCCAATGACGACGCTGCTGTAGCCTGGAATTCAGAGTGGGTGAAGGGGGAAGCAATTTGCAATTCACTTACTGTCTGCGTGGGGCATGCACGGGGTGGTGTGGCTCCAGAAAACTGAGCGGGGTTGAGGGCAGAATCTGACATCACGTCAGGTGTTCCCAAACTGGGGTCCGTTGCAAGACATTTGAAAATGCTGCAGAGCTGGCTTCTCCAAATGCCACCTCTGGACGAGCGTAGACATTGGAGTGATAGGAAGAGAGGGCCTCAGAACGGAACCCGGAGCTCATATGTGCACTGAGCACTGGGGAAAACAGAGCAGGCTGCTGGGATGGGGTGAGGGGAGTGCAATTCAAACTCTTCTACCTGTTTTAGTTCTCTCTTTTTTATCTTATTGCATGTTTTTCTTACCCTATGGGACCATCACTTTGGAGGACTTTCTTTGTAAAATAAATGGTTTGCTATTTAAAAACTAGCTTTAAGGCTCCTCTTTCGATTAGTTGTTGATGGAAGTTGACAATATCATATCACAGATACAACCAGCTTGATATTAAATGTGAAATTTGCATCACCTCATCAAGGGTTAACTTCATTCAACCTTAATTTATTCTCGACGTAAAATTGATCTGGGCAGAAAATTACTTAACTTGATTACTGGTTCTCCCTTAAATTGGTGTTGCCTTCCTGCCATGAATGCTAACTTGTCTTCTTAATATCTTAAAGCTACACGTTGATTTAAATTAAGCCACATTAGGTATCTCTCATGGTGCGTTACATGTTTTTATCAAATGGGTTAAACTGTATTTACTGATGGCAATATGCTTGAAATGATTGCTGCAGAGTCAAAAGATAGCACTCTGAATGTCTCTTGAGGCAGTTTGAATATGGACATAATGGATGTAATGTTACCATTTGTCTTTCTTTATAGCTGAGTTGCTTGGAATTGTCTCGATGAAAATTGACAAAAATCCAATTATTTTGATTGTCAACCCTTCTTCATCTCTTAGGAAGTTGAGTTTTAGCAGGAACCTGTTTTATGATCATATAAAGGATGTGCTGCTGCCTTTGTGATGGATCTCTCTTTACAATTTTATTTCCTAACTCTGCTTATAGAATGGATGCTGAATATTCTACTGGACATAGTGCGCAATGAGCATTCTCCTTCACCTCTTGTACATCTTGCATTCAAATTCCTTTATCTCATCTCAAAGGTACTCTGCATAAAATATGCATGTGAAGGTTTATTAAGAAATTCTATTATTACACAGATCTGTAAATATGTATTTCTTAACAATCTGATATGTGAAATAATATTTTTTTTGCCATTGCAGGTGCGTGGTTATAAATACTTTCTGAGATTATTCCCTCATGAAGTGGTGGATTTGCATCCAGTCTTGAATTTACTCTCTCAGCAAGATCCAAAAGACTGCGATGTAAGTATAGAGTCATAATTCAGGAATTTGTGGACTGGTTTTTTTCATAAGATTTGGATAAACAATTCCATTTAACACGTATTTTGTAAATCTGTATTCTTGACTTTTTTCAACTCCTCAAAATCATGGGCTGTTGAAATCCAAACAGTAGTTCCCCAGCAAATAAACACCGAATCCTTTGTGAACTGTGTAGGAATACTTTTTGATCTCTGCCTATCTGTAAAGTGAGGTTATGGTGGGGGACACTGACAGCAGAATGGGAGTCTAGCTTTTGGAAAGAGGAGACTGTTCAGACACAGAAGGCTGTGAAAGATGGGGAGTGGGGGCAGGAAAGTGCTGTACTGGATTGCAAATGAGTTAATCTACCAGGCAGGGAACTGCATTAAAATGGATAGTGTTGTGTTCCTTATTTTATTATGTGGAGATAGGTTGTATCATTGAACTAATTGAAATTGATTATGACTATTGCTCTGTATATTCAGCTGACGGAAATAAAGCAGCATAAAAATTCAAATCGAGCCTCACATCATAGTGGTAACTTAGCCCAAAGAATTATGTACAAAAGACATAGTTCAAAATCATGGGCTCTGACCCAAACCCTAACCCCCATCTCCCGAGTCCTGCTATCATACAAGTAGATGTTGAACAATGTTTCAACTTCCTTAAAAGTGATATGTTTAGATACCTTTTGAGGAGTGACTGTTGCCATTGAACCTGAGGTGATATCTAGATTAAATTTATAACATAAGAGTATAACACAACTATCTTGTGTTACATTAGTGAGTGAGAAGTAATGAAGCAAGGTTTATTTTTATATGATATCAGTAAGTCTCAGATTATTTTTACAAGACCCCATGTGGCTATCATCGAACCTGTAAAATGCCAAGCTTATACAATCATTCTGGATCTGACAACTTCAAAATCAGTATGGACCTTATCTGTTTGAACATGTTCATAGGTATGCAGGGGCTGCTGACAAACCTGTGTACACTCTCCAGCCTTCAGCTCTGTGGGTGGCCCATTCTTTGTTTTTTGTAGGTTATTTTGGATTTCAGGTCTGGTGGCTAGAGTCATGGGGAGCACATTGGGGGACCAATAAGCTGGCAGGTGAACTGTTTGGGCTGTGCATTTTCAGCCATTTAATGTGTAGTGAAAATGTTGCTGGAGAGCAATTTTGGGAAGTGGGAAAAGCAGAGCAATCAAAGTAATTTGGAGACTTATGTTCTGCAATTTCACATTATTTGCTATTGGGGAATAGACCCCTTCAATATACAGGGTAATTGAGGAACATCTGTATAAAAAAGGATGATTAATTACACTCTAATCCTCCCCTTGTTTTTTGTGATGAAAACCCATTTCCCTTTTACCACATAAGGGTTTCTTGTATTTGGTAAAATAGTGGAATAATTAATATTGCAGATGCACAAGAGGCTAGAATTAGACGAAAGCAGATATCTCAGAAGAATGTGGAGCTGGTAGATACCACAGAGATAGGGAGGGCTGAGAGCATGTAGGGATTTGAAAACAAGGATGAAAACTTTAATGTCATGACGTTGCTTGAACAGGAGCCAATGCAGGTCATTGAATACCGAGATGGCCAAGGAATGGGACTTGCTGCGACCAAGTTTTCTTTATGGAGGGTAGAATGTGGGAGACCTAGTCAAATCCAGGAATAGCGATGACTTGAATGAGGATTTCAGCAGCAGGTAAATTGAGAGGTACAGAGTTCGGTAATGTTATGGGGCTGGTATAGTGATGGCACGGATATGAGGTAGGAAGCTCATCTTGGGATCAAATATGATGCCCAAGGTTGCAGACTGGTTTAATCTCAAAAATAAGCAAAATAATGTAGCCTTGCAAGTTCTGACGGAGAGTCTATGGCTCAAAATTAACTCTGTTTCTCTCCTGATAGATGCTGGCCGCCATGCTGAGTTTATCCAGCATCTTCTGTTCTTGTTGGCTTATTATCAGACTATTTCCTGTAATGGAGGTAGCCCAATAGTCTATAAATTTATTTCAAGATTATTCCTTTCTTTCTTGGCCTGTACCTTTACACAATTGCAGGGAAACTGTCCCAGCATTTTGTGTATAAATTCCACCACAGCATATCTTATTTCCTTAATTTTTAAAAATCTTTTAATAGTGGTTTAAGTTTTGAAACAGCTTTTTTTATTGATCTATCATCCATTGCCTGATTAAAATATCCCAATCGCACAAATGTTATAAAGCAAACTTTGACACTAAGCTATACAAGATGATGTTAATGCAGATGATCAAAAGCTTGGTCGAAGAAGTAGACTTTAAGGAGCAACTTGACAGCTGGACACATTGCAGCCATAGAATATAACCATGTTAGAGTATTCATAGAATCATACAGTGCAGAATGGCAAAGAAAAAAGCTATTCAACCCATTGTGTCTGCACTGGCTGAAAAAGAGAAGCTGTCCAATCTAATCCCACCTTCCAGCACCTGGTCCATAGCCTTGCAGGTTACAGCACTTCAGGTGCAGATCCAGGTACCTTTCAGATGAGTTGCCTCCACCAATGAATCCCAAATTCCCTACCACCCTCATGTCCCCTAAAAACCTACTAATCACCTTGAATCTGAGACCCCTGGTAATTGACCTCTTTGCTAGGGGAAACATCCCTGTATATTCTAAGCCCTTATTATCTTGGACCTCAGCCAGATCACCCCTCAGCCTTTTCAGTTCCAAGGGAAGCAACCCCAGCCTGTCCAATCTTCCCTCATAGCTGCAACTTTCAAGCTCTGACAACATTCTTGT
Organism: Mustelus asterias; assembly: GCF_964213995.1. NCBI lineage: Eukaryota > Metazoa > Chordata > Chondrichthyes > Carcharhiniformes > Triakidae > Mustelus > Mustelus asterias. The sequence goes on from NC_135812.1 coordinate 71,279,204, forward strand.
AAAGCTCTTCTGCACCTTCTCCAGAGCAGCCCACTTGATTGGAATCCCTTCCATAAGCATTCACTCCCTCTACTATTGGTGCACAGTGACAGCATTGTGGATCATCTACAAGATGAACTGCAGCAACTCACCAAATCTCCTCTAGATCATGATGATAGGTGGTTTTGGAGGAAGATGGTGTGGTCAGTGTATCAAAGACTGGTTAAGAAAGAAGAGAAGTACATAATGCATGTTGAGGTCAGGAATAGGTGTGAACGCTCTTGAGAATGAAATATATCAAGGGAGGAAGTGTTGTGTATCCTAAATTGCATTAAGGTAGACAAGTCCCCGGGGCCAGATGGGATCTATGCCAGGTTACTGCGTGAGGCAAGGGGAGAAATAGGCGGGGCCTTAACAGATATCTTCACATCCTCTTTGACCACAGGTGAGATTCCAGAGGACTGGAGAATAGCCAATGTTGTTCCCTTGTTTGAGAAAGGAAGCAGGATGATCCAGGAAATTATAGGCCGGTGAGCCTGACATCGGTGGTGGGGAAGCTTTTGGAAAAGATACTGAGGGCAGGATGTATGTCCATTTGGAGGAAAATGGACTAGTTAGTGACAGGCGGCATAGTTTTGTACGGGGAGGGGAAGGTCATGTCTCACCAACTTGATTGAGTTTTTTGAAGAAGTGACAAAGATAATTGATGAGGAAAGGGCTGTGGATGTAGTTTATATGGACTTTAGTAAGGCGTATGACAAGGTACCACATGGCACAGTGGTACAAAAGCTAAAATCACGTGGGATTCGGGTGGGCTGGCTAGATGGATACAGAACTGGCTTAGTTATAGAAGATGTAGAGATGCGGCGTTGGACTGAGGTGGGCACAGTAAGAAGTCTCACAACATCAGTTAACGTCCAACAGGTTTATTTGGTATCACAAGCTTTCGGAGCGCTGCTCCTTCATCAGGTGAGTTGATTATAGAAGACAGAGTAGCGGTAGAAGGGGGCTTTTCAGATTGGAGACCTGTAGTGGTGTTCCGCAGGGTTCAGTGCTGGGACCTCTGTTTGTAGTATATATAAATGATCTGGAGGAAGATGTGGGTGGTCTGATTAGTAAGCTTACGGATGACACGAAGATTAGTGGAGTTGCTGATAGTGCCCAGGATTGTCAGAGGATACAACAGGATATAGATGTGGTGGTACAGTGGTTAGCACTGCTGCCTCACAGCACCAGAGACCTAGGTTCAATTCCCGTCTTGGGTCACTGTCTGTGCGGAGTCTGCATGTTCTCCTCATGTCTGCATGGGTTTCCTCCAGGTGCTCCTTTTTCCTCCCACGGTCTGAAAGATGTGCTAGTTATGTGCATTGGTCATGCTAAATTCTCTCTGTGTACTCGAACAAGTGCCGTAGTGTGGCGACTAAGGGATTTTCACAGTAATTTTATTGCAGTGTTAGTGTAAGCCTGCTTGTGACACTAATAAATAAACTTACAAAAAGGATAGATTGGGCACAAAAATGGCAGATGGAATTTAATCTGGACAAATGCGAGGTGATGCATTTTGGAGGATCAAATTTAGTGTGAATTATACTGTAAATGGCAGAACCCTTAGGAACATTAACATACAGAGGGAACTGGGCATGCAGGTCCACAGTTCCCTAAAAGTGGCAACACAGGTGGCCAAGATGGTTAAGAAGGCATATGGCATGCTTGCCTTCATCAGCTGGGGCACTGAGTACAAGAGTTGGGAAATCATGTTGCAGCTATATGAAATCTTGGTTAGGTCGCATTTGGGGTATTGTGTGTAGTTCTGGTCACCACACTGGCAGAAGGACGTGGAAGCTTTGGAGAGCGTGCAAAGAAGGTTCACCATGTTGCCTGGTCTCGAGGGTGTTGACTGTGAGGAGATGTTGAATAAACTGGGATTGTTTTCACTGGAAAGACGGCAGCTGACCTGATATAGGTCTACATAATTATGAGAGGCATCGACAGGGTGGATAGTCAGAGAGACTTTTTCCAAGGGTGGAAGTGTCAATCACAAGGGGCACAGGTTCAAGGTGAGAGGGGGAAAGTTTAAGAGAGATGTGTGGGGGAAGTTTTTCACGCAGAGAGTGGTGGGTGCCTGGAATGCGCTGCCAGAGGTGGTGGTGGAAGCAGGCATAATAGCAACATTTAAGAGGCATCTGGATGGATGCATGAATAGGGACGGAATAGACAGATACGAACCGAGTAAGGGCAGAAGGTTTTTATTCAGTTAAGGCATCATGATTGGCACAGGCTTGGAGAGCCGAAGGGCCTGTTCCTGTACTGTACTTTTCTTTGTTCTTTTACTCAGAAATGTTTATCTTTATCATCATTACAGGAACCCATTTGTGACTTTGAGAGCTGTTTTGGTACTGTGGTAGGGCAAAAACCTGACTGGAGGGATTCAAACATGGTGTTCAAGGAAAGATGGGCTCTGATTTGAGAGGTGACAGCTTATTAGCGAACAATGGGGAGGAAGGAAGGTTGGAGATGGGGCAGTAATTTTCAAGGAGAGTGAGGACAAGGTTTTTTTTGAGGAGAAGGGGGTGATGATTTTGAATTATTGTTACTGACAAATGCAGGCAGAAATGAGAACACTTTGTATTCCATCTTGTGCGATATGGATTTGGTCCCTATTTGTATGCAATTATTCTAATTTCCAGGTTAGTTTCCAAAAGTGGCACGGTGGCAGAGTGGTTAGCACTGCTGCCTCACAGTGCCAGGCACCGGGATTCAATTCCGGCTTCGGGTTACTGTCTGTGTGGAGTTTGCACATTCTCCCCGTTTCAGGCATTGTTTCAGTCAGGGTGTGGGAGGTCGAAACGCCATCTGATTTTGACCAATTTCCTCTCAGTTGCACAGGAACTGCATGAAGTTCTTACAGCAGCACTAATATGGTTGAATGTCCGTCCCTACAAAGCATTAAAACAAACTTTAAAGAACCAGCGAGGCTTAATATACATGGCTTAATGTACATGGGGAGCATGACCTTTTAAAATGTAGGTTATCAAAGATAGTATTTTGTATTTTTACAGTATATAACTGTGCATTAGATATTCAAGTCTTTTTGTAGTTTGTTTCTTGTGTCTGTACTTCCTTTGCCAGACTGGATGGTTCAGGCTGAAGACTACTCAAAGGCTTATGCCCCATTGTGATCAGCTAAAGAGTTTGTCTTTATACAGATTCTTAGCGTGGACTGCTTCCAATAGTTCATCTTCTTTTCCTATCTGGTTAATGGTAATCGTCCATTCTTGGTCCACTGCAGCATTGGTCTAGATAATCCTGTTTCACGTGCTGACAAACATGCTACATTTGTATTTTAATACCATCTCCTTCACCACATAAAATGTTTGTATATTCTGAAATAAGTTCTTGTTATGTTTTATTCATTGATCTGTTTGTAATTGCTAAGCCATTGTTTTAGTTGGGGTGGGGTTGGAAACTCAATCTGATTCTGACCAATTTCCTCTCATAGAACCTGCTGTACGTTTTAGTTTGAAAATGATCATGTTCGGAGGTTTTTTGTCAGTTTATGATTTTTTTCCTCACGTTGGAATGATTGCAGTTTGTAGCCTAATCCAGGAATACAGTCTATTTGGAATTGCCTGAGTTCATTGAGTAGCAATAAATGAGCATTCAACCCACTGGCATTAATCCAAATTCAAATGGTAGTAGCCTCCACAACATGGTGTTCTAGTCTTCCAAGGTATTTTAGTGATTCTAATGGTATTCAACTCTACTTTTCCTTGTGTATTTCAGACCTGGGAGACTCGCTACATCCTTCTACTGTGGTTATCCATGACCTGTTTACTCCCATTTGATATGGCACGACTTGATGGTAACACCTCCACATTGGCAGGACAATCTAGGACACCAACAATGGATCAGATTTTAAACGTGGCAAAGGTGAGTGCTGTGATTCTCCGCTGTGTTATAGTTGTCTGTCTGTTTTATATTTGTTCCAAGTTACAACAGTGGTTTCATTTCTAGAGGAATAGAATACAAAAACAGGATGTGGGATTTGTTTGACCACACCTGGAGAATGCTGGTGCAGATCTCGTCTCCATTCCATAAAAAGAAAGAAGAACAAGTCTGGAGAAATTGCTGAAGTGGTTTACAAGAATGTTGCCCAAATTGGTTCATTTCTGAAGGAGGAATAAAGAGGCCACTTTTTCCTTGCAAAGCAAGAAACTAAATATGGTAGAGGAATGAACTTTTATTACAGACACGTAAATCATTGAAAGTGGTTGACAAATTGACAAAGTTGTAGAGAGTGGAAACTTAAATGGAAAGAGTGTGGAAATGGATCAGAAATTGGATTAAAACATAGGAAGCCGAGTGCTCAGAGGTGAGATTAGAGGAGTGGAGCAGGCCAGTGGTCAGTATTTCAATCTTCTATACAGATGATATAATTGCGGAGAGAAGGAGGAACGGGCCCCAGATGCAATTAAGGATTTTTAACATTTTAGGGTTGGACAGCCGGTGTAGGTCAAAGAGAACTGAGGTAATGGACAAGCAGGACTTGGTACATGACATGATTTGTGGGTCAGGGATTTGGACAAGCTGAAGCTTGTAGGTGGCCAAGGATGTGAGGTCAGCAAATAGATAAAGAGTGGCTCAGTCTGGAGGTGATAATGTTAATAAGGTTCTAGTCATTGCAGAACGATACCTGGATTCCAAGAATTAAATTATGAGAAATCATGCAAAATGGAGTTGTATCCCTGGAATTGAGAAGATTAAGAGGTGATTTCATTGAAGTATCCAAGTTATTAAGGGGAACAATAGTCGCTATCTCTCCAGCTTTTATACTCTATACCCCGTCCTATAAAGGCAAGCATACCATATGCCGCCTTCACCACCTTCTCCACCTGTGCTGCCACCTTCAAGGATTTGTGGACTTGCACACCTAGGTCCTTCTGTGTTTCTATACTCTTGATGGCTCTGCCATTTTATTGTATAACTCCCCCCTACATTAGTTCTTCCAAAATGCATCACTTCGCATTTATCTGGATTAAATTCCATCTGCCATTTCTCCGCCCAATTTTCCAGCCTATCTATATCCTGCTGTATTGTCCGACAATGTTCATCGCTATCCGCAAGTCCAGCCATCTTCGTGTTATCCGCAAACTTGCGGATAACACCAGTTACATCTCCTTCCAAATCATTTATATATATCACAAATAGCAGAGGTCCCAGTACAGAGCCCTGCGGAACACCACTGGTCACAGACCTCCAGCTGGAAAAAGACCCTTCGACTGTTACCCTCTGTCTCCTGTGGCCAAGCCAGTTTTCTACCCATCTAGCCACCTCCCCTTGTATCCCATGAGCCTTAACCTTCTTAACCAACCTGCCATGAGGGACTTTGTCAAATGCCTTACTGAAATCCATATAGACGACATCCACGGCCCTTCCTTCGTCAACCGTTTTTGTCACTTCCTCAAAAAACTCCACCAAATTTGCAAGTAACGACCTCCCTCTTTCAAAACCATACTGTGTGTCACTAATGAGATTGTTCTGTTCTAAATGCGCATACATCCTGTCTCTAAGAATCCTCTCCAACAACTTCCCTACCACGGGCGTCAAGCTCACCGACCTATAATTACCCGAGTTATCCCTGCTACCCTTCTTAAATAACGGTACCACATTCGCTATCCTCCAATCCTCAGGGACCTCACCTGTGTCCAATGAAGAGACAAAGATTTCCGTCAGAGGCCCAGCAATTACATCTCTTGTCTCCCTGAGCAGTCCAGGATAGATGCCATCAGGCCCTGGGGATTTGTGAGTTTTAATGTTACCTAAAAAACCTAACACTTCCTCCCTTGTAATGGAGATTCTCTCTAACGGGTCAACACCTCCCTCTGAGACACTCCCAGTCAACAAGTCCCCCTCCTTTGTGAATACCGATGCAAAATATTCATTTAGGATCTCCCCAATTCCTGCCTAATACGGCTATAGTTAGCCTTCCCCCAATTTAGCACCCTACCCTTAGGACAACACTCGTCCTTGTCCATTACTATCCTAAAGTTAACAGAGTTGTGGTCACTATTTGCCACATGTTCCCCTACCGAAACTTTGACGACCTGACCGGGCTCATTTCCCAGAACTAGAGCCAGTATAGCCCCCTCTCTAGTTGGGCTATCTACATACTGTTCCAAAGAACCTTCCAGTACGCATTTTACAAATTCCTCCCCGTCCAGATCCCCAGCCCTAAGCACTTTCCAGTCTATACCAGGGAAATTGAAGTCTCCCACTACAACAACCCCATTTTTTTCTGCACATATCCAGAATCTCCTGACATATTCGTTCCTCCACTTCCCGTGGGCTGTTGAGTGGCCTGTAGTATACCCCCAGCATAGTGATTGCACCTTTCCTGTTTCTGAGCTCCACCCACAGCGATTCATTACATGACCCCTCTAAATTGTCCACCTTCTGCACCGCTGTAATATGCTCCCTAACTAATACCGCTACTCCCCCACCTTTTTTAGCCCCTCCTCTGTCTCGCCTAAAACACTTATACCCCGGAATATTCAGCTGCCAGTCCTGTCCTTTTAACCACCGCATCACCGCAACCATATCCAAATTCTGCGTAAGCATTAAGGCCCTAAGTTCGTCTGTCTTACCCCAGTTATCCCTCCTCGCATTGAAGCAGATGCACTCCAGACCTCCAGGCCCGCTCAGGTCATCCTGCTCCAGAGTGCTCCTATTCTTAGCTAGCCTTGCCCTGGCCTCCAGCTCGACCCCAGCCTCAGTACTTACTGACCTACTTCTGGTTTGATGAAGGGGTTAGGGTAGGGGCAGAGGCAAGCAATTGTTGTTGTAGAAAGCTAAGTGGCTTTCTTGCTACAGAACACCTTTTGTGGTCTGAATCTTATCTTCGTGTACAATAGAATACTGAGGTTGCAAACAGTCTGATTCAACGTCCGATAGTAGTTGAGGAGGGGAATAGTATCACTAACCAGGGAACTGTGTGTGTGAGACAAGGGTTGAAAAAGTTGCCTTTGGTCAGACCACTGTGGGGCATGAAGTCAAAACGCATTGAGCTGGAGGTCACAAAAATATTTAACAGTTAAGGGCTTGAGAGATGGTTGAGGTAGTGGTCGATATCATCGATGTGCGTAAGAAAGCTGACATTTATCTCTGGAGTAGATTGTAGTTGATGGAGGTTGTGGGGGTGATCTGGGGGGGTGGGTGTCAATGGTTAGGGTGTGTCTATAAATTTGGGGGTGGATTCAGGAAATGACAAGTGCAAGAAGAGACTGGGTTGATGTTGTGACTGGGTTTGCATCGGTGGGAATGGAATTGTGCAAGCACACTTCAAAACAACTGGACGCTGGCGAAACATTTTATTGATTGTGTCCTCCCTGTTGACAGCAACATCTGGAGAATGAGTGGAAGGGATCCAGGGTACAGGAGGTGGGCGTAATAGATATGGTGAGCTTGAAGAGGATTAGGTGTTGATGCGATGAGGTTGACTGCTGCAAGAGAGAGACAAGAATTCAGGACTAGAGTGGTGAGGAAGCTAAGATCTAGAGAGACTGTTGGGACATTGAAGTAGAAGGCAGACAAGTGCAATGCTGTGTTCTGTAAATAAACCTGTTATCAAGAAAATGATTAGCGTCATACTTTGCAATCTGGCTTTGGATCCAATTAACATCGGGAGCAAAGAGATGGTTCGAAAGAAAAGGAGGCAGCTGCTTCTTGAGTGTTGTTGACAAACAAGTCAAAGAGCTCCACACGCTTGATGCTTTAGATGATGGGAGGAGGGAGAGAAAGATTTAAGAAGCTGTTCGTTGTCATAAAAAACACCTGGGGTTTTTCTTACTCTCCAGATGATCCTGGTGGTTTGGCTGAGGAGAGAGAAGCACCACAGTGCTTGATATGGTCAAGTCAGATCTGTTTAATAGATACCACGGCCAGCTGTGTGGTGGGTGTGCTCCAGTTTGTGCTTTTTAGCTTTGAGGGAGTAAAAATGAGAAGTACAATGGGAAGGTCAGGCATGGAGATAAATAGTTTCACTGCAATGAAGGGCACCAAGGAATGAGCTGAAAGGATGGTTAATCAGGTCAGAACAATGGCCTCCAGGTGTGTGGAAGTCAGGCAAGGAAGGATTTTTGAACTTGAACGCGAGGTGTAGTCTCCTGGGAGTTTTTGTCTGGCTGGATGTTACAAGTTACGGTATTGTAGGAAGATTTGGGCATGTGGGTCTTGAGAGAGAGCCTTGTTATAATATGAGGACATGAGACATAAGTGAAGTAGGGTAATGATATGAGATGGGGATTTTGTGCAGAATGATATTGAGGGATGGCAGGATGGTGGTCAATTCAAAGGGAAGGTGCTTGAGGAGTTGAAGTGAAGATGGAAGTCATTGAGGATGAGGAGTTGCTTAATGAAGGAAGGATATGTTGGGGTAGTTCAATGTGCAGCTGATGAGGTGATAACGATGAACATTTGAAAGGAAAGGGACAGAAGAAGGGTGGATGCATGACGATGAGAAGTTACCTGAGGAACAGGGCAAATATCAAGTCATAAATTAATATTGCTCCTTACACATCTTCAAGACCAGTAATTTACTTTTCAGTGTAATTGTTGTGATTACGTAGCTAAACCAATTTGTGCACAGTGATATCCCACAAAGAGCAAAGGGAATGAATGGACAATTAATTTGTTTTTGGTGGTTGATTATTGGCCAGAACACCAGATGAAGTTCCTGCTTTTAGTGTCATGTCAGCTTTTATACCAATGAAGAAAGCAAAAAGAAAAGCAGCGTTCCTACTGGACCAGATTACTATTTAGTGACCTGGTTAGAAAAAAAGAGTGTGGGTGTAAGTTGACTAGGTTGTTGCATTCACTGCTGAGACTCTCACCTAACGAATGGAAATTGTATGAGGTATTTGAAGATTATCGGCACTTGATACCAATTTCAAACTCTTCCTATTTTCCACACTCCAGTCCATGGGGCAGCACGGTGGCACAGTGGTTAGCACTGCTGCCTCACAGCGCTAGAGACCAGGGTTCAATTCCTACCTCGGGTGACTGTCTGTGTGGAGTTTGCACATTCTCCCCGTGTCTGCAATTAAGTTGCCTCCGGGTGCTCCAGATTCCTCCCACATTCCAGAGATGTGCAGGTTAGGCGGATTGGCCATGATAAATTGATCCTTAGTGCCAGGGAGATTAGCAGGGTAAATACGTGGGGTTAACGACCTGGGTGGGATTGTGGTCGGTGCAGACTCGATGGGCCAAATGGCCTCCTTCTGCACCGTAGGGATTCTATGATGATTACTACGCTGCATGTTCAGCTTCATAATGGTGTTACTCAGCATTCACACCAAAAATAGCCACCTCTATTGTTCTATGTTTCTAGTCTGATGCAGCAGAGATTAGAACTTTCCTCTTGTTCATTACTTTTGACACATTGAATGACATTATCAATGGAAATTTGTTTTTATTCTAGTCTTATCTGACAGTCAGTGACAAAGCAAGAGATGCTGCTGCTGTCCTCGTATCCAAGTAAGTGTATTTAAGTACTCATATTTAGCTGTCGCGTGTGAATGCGTGATAGTTTTGTATTTTACAAGAGCCTGTGCATCTGTGAATAGAATAAACATGGAGTTGAACAAAACCTTTTCCATTAGTATTTATACAGAACAATTTTGTCTTAGGAAAATTAAGTTGTCGTAATGGGGAAGTAGATTACTTGTTATGACGAGGAGCCACCATTTGACGAATCATCATGCTGATACAAGAACTCATTACCTTTGAGAGTTGGACTAGATCAGTTGCCATCCCACTGTGTGCAATGTGACACTGAGCAGGGGTTGGTGTATGGCATAAGGGGGACTAAAAGAGCAGGAAGAAAATTATTATTTTTTTTTAATAGGCTGAGTATGGACTGGATTCAACCAGCAGCCTGCAAACGTCTACTGTAAGATTTGATTCTGCCATTTGGCTGTACTTAATAAACAATCCTGAGTGTGCCAATAACTACACAAACAACCAGTTTAACACAATTAGTTAATGGTAATGTGGCTCATTTACACTTGCTAGAAGTGACATCCAGTCATACACAGGGACCTATTCACTGCAAACAAAAAGAACACGTTCAAGCATTTCACCATTTTGAATTGCCTGGGAACTTTGGAAACCTATATTGATTTCTCTGGTTGCTTTCTCCATGGCAATGCCTCAACCGATCAGTTGCCTTGCCAACCAATCAGCATTATTTTTCTCCTGTTGTATAAATAGTTCAGATCATTTGTAACTTGGTTGTTTGACCTGATGAGTGCAAGACAGAAACATAGTTTGTCGATCTCTCTTTTCACCATTTTTTTTAGTTGATAGTTGGTTTGCAAAATTGATTTTGATCCTTCCTTTCTTCTACTCATTGAGAAAGCTGGAATATTCTGATGAAATTTTATCACATCACCTTCCACTCTTAACTAATTTTCACTGGCGGATGCTGATCTGATGGGAGATAGAGTTACTTATTTTTCTATCCCATAAAACTGAAGGATTGTGAAATGCCAATATGATCAAGTTTACCATCTCCTTTCTGTTATGTATATGGCTTCCTCCTTCTGCAGTGGAAGGGCATGTGGCTTTCTGCTACTGAGACGGCCCCAAAACATCCTGATCAAGGGCCACCTGTCACACTAAACTTGTCAAAAAAAGCTTGGCGAAGGTCCACAGAATTCTCCGGACTTTTATTTTTTGTCAAAGGTCTTCCAGGGCGGTCCTAATAAATTCGGCATTATTTGGGCTAATAGACTGGTGAATATTCGGCACTCTTTAGTGTCCCGAAGATAAGTTTAAATTTATTTATTAGTGTCACAAGTAGGCTTGCATTAACGCTGCAATTAAGTCACTGTGAAAATCCCCTAGTTACCACACTCCGGCGCCTGTTCAGGTACGCTGAGGGAGAATTTAGCATGGCCAATGCACCTAACCAGCACGTCTTTCGGACTGTGGGAGGAAACCCACGCAGACACGGGGAGAACGCGCAGACTCCACGCAGACAGTGACCCAAGCCGGGATGATGTGGAGGGGAGCGCAGCATCCACACTAGGGTGCATGGCGGCACGGTGGCACAGTGGTTAGCCTCGCAGCGCCAGGGACCCGGGTTCAATTCCGGCCTCGGGTCACTGTCTGTCGGGTTTCCTCCGGGTGCTCCGGTTTCCCCTCTCAGTCCAAAGATGTGCGGATTAGGTTGATTGGCCTTGCTAAATTGACCCTTAGTGTCAAGTAGACTGGCAGGGTAAATATGAGGGGTTATGGGAATGGGGCCTGGGTGGGATTGTGGTTGGTGCAGACTCAATGGGCCGAATGGCCTCTTTCTGCACTGTAGGGTTTCTATGATTCAAAGGAATACAGACTGCAACTGAGAAACCTGCTATTATAGCTTTTAAATTTATAGACCACGCAGAAGGATTTAACTGTGTTTATCATTTGGTTTCCAATGGTGGCTTTATGCAGTGTGTCACTTGCCTCTTATCTCTCCATAAGTTTCAATTTCATTTAGGACTTGAGTCATGTAACCAATTTAAATGTGTGAAAACAATTGTCAGCCCAGTGGTCATTAGTTTTCAGTAACTGTGTGTCACAGTATAATAATTTTTGAAAGATTTATAATCTTTATGTGCATATCTATAGTAGGAGACCAGTTTTGTTGCGATGATATTGGCAGCATAGTTTAGGTGGTGATGGTGTAGATCGTTTTGGAATGGTGAAATCTGCCACACAGTGGTAGGATGTGGAATTACAGCGGTCATTTATTTCCTATTCTGCCTTTGCATCTTGGTGGTATCAATGTGCAATGCGCACAAACGCCACCTAGTGTTCTGCCACATAGAGGATAGATTGTCTGCAAGGGGATGGCGTGCAGCATAAGGGGACTGAAGAAATGGGCAGAAAATTAGATTGGATATATTTTTTTTGATGCTATATTGGTATGCCTTGTAGTTGATAGATTATTAATATTAGTCCACTGTTTTATTCGTCATTCAGTGAGCATGGGAATGCTTTGGTTAAATCTTATATTATCTCATCACAGGTCGAAGATGGTTTGACAGAAGATAGTGTTTCACCAAACCTATTCATTTCTCACTCATAATGCTGAAAGAATACAAAATCCTACCACAGGCTAGTTTCCCATTTGAATTCTGATGTTCTGCTGCAGTTACTGAATGGATCCATCGTCAAACACTTGACACCCAGACACTTAATGACACAGTTCAAATTCTTCATTTCTTATTCTTCACCCTCACTATATTATTCAGGGACTTGCAGATTTTTTTCATTTTTACACTTTTAACTTCCCAGTTCCGATTTTAAAAAATCGCACCCTGAAACATAAACTCTGTTCTTTCGTCCATCTGTTGCCAGATCTGAGTATTTCCAGCACTTTCTGTTTTTATTTCAGATTGAGGGGCAGGCAGAAAGTGAAGTTAAGACCGTGATTCGATCAGCCTTGATCTCATTGAATGGCGGAGCAAGCTCAAGGGGCCAAGTGGCCTACTCCTCCTATTCCTTGGGGAGGGGGGGGCGGGGGGGCAGAATTCTGTGATCTCATCTGTGCTTGCCCTGCTGCAAGTGAGGAGAGAGAATTTGGTGTTCCACCCAAAACTCCATTCACTTTCAGCAGCACCAGAGAATCCCAGCTGTGAATAAGGACAAAGATATTCGGCGATTATGTTCATAATTCCAGCAGCCAGAGCATTTTGCTTTTGGGTTTGCAGATTTTTATCGGATTGTAACCATTTCCCCACTGAAAATTGTTTAGTGCAACTTGATTGGTGGAATTGTTTGCACCTAAATGGGTTAATGGTATTTTTGTTTGTGTAAATGACCATCGCGAGCCATGATGTGGAGATGCCGGCATTGGACTGGTGTGAGCACAGTAAGTAGTCTCACAACACCAGTCTAAAGTCCAACAGATTTATTTGGTAGCGCGAGCTTTCGGAGCGCTGCCACTTCAGGTAAGTGGAGAGTTGGGTTCACAAACAGGGCATATATAGACACAATCTCGATTGCAAGATAATTGCTGGAATGCGAGTCTTAACAGGTAATCAAGTCTTTACAAGTGCAGACAATGTGAGTGGAGAGGGGCATGAAGGGGCAGCGCTCCAAAAGCTTGTTCTACCAAATAAACCTGTTGGACTTTAACCTGGTGCCGTGAGACTTCTTAGTGTACTTATCATGATCTTTTCTATTTGACATTGGGTGCCAGTCTCTATAGGCAATGTGAGCTAAATGGTATATTATGGAAGTGGGGGACTGGTTATCCAGATTTACTTCCCCAGAAAAGGAAGTTGGACCCTGCTTTTTTTGGTAGACACATTTTTGTTTGAGAAAGACAAGTCGTGGTGAATTTCCCTCCTTTTATGTAATGCGTGGAACCTCAGGAAGTGGGTGAAATCCTTAATGAGTACTTTGTATCTGTATTTACCAAGGAGAAGGACATGATGGATGTTGAGGTCAGGGATAGGTGTGTGAACGCTCTAGAGAATGTCAATATATTAAAGGAGGAAATGTTGAGTATCCTAAATTGCATTAAGGTAGACAAGTCCCCAGGGACATATGGGATCTATCCCAGGTTACTGCAGGCAACAAGGTGAGGTTCCAGAGGAATGGAGAATAGCCAATGTTGTTCTCTTCTTTAAGAAAGAAAGCAGGGATAATCCAGGAAATTATAGGCCTGTGAGCCTGACATCAGTGGTGGGGAAGCTTTTGGAAAAGATACTGAGGGACAGGATGTATGCAGATTTGGAGGAAAATGGACTAGTTAGTGACGGGCAGCATAGTTTTGTACGGGGAAGGTCATGTCTCACCAACTTGATTGAGTTTTTTGAAGAAGTGACAACGATAATTGACGAGGAAAGGGCTGTGGAAGTAGTTTATATGGACTTTAGTAAGGCGTTTGACGAAGTCCCACATGGCAGACTGGTACAAAAACTAAAATCACATGGGATTCGGGATGGGCTGACTGGATGGATACAGAACTAGCTTGGTTAAAGAAGACAGAGTAGGGGTGGTAGGGTGTTTTTCAGAATGGAGATCTGTAGTTAATGGTGTTCCGCAGGGATTAGTGCTGGGACTTCTGTTGTTTTGTAATATACATAAATGGTCTGGAGGAAAATGTAGGTGGCCTGATTAATAAGTTTGCGGATGACACGAAGATTGGTGGAGTTGTTGGTATAGTCGAGGATTGTCAGAGGACACAACAGGATGTAGGTAGATTGGAGATTTGGGCACAGAAATGGCAGATGGAGTTTAATCCAGACAAATGTGAGATGATGCATTTTGGAGGATCCAACTTAGGTGTGAATTATACTGTAAATGGGAGCATTAACATACAGCGGGATCTGAGCGTGCAGGTCCACATTTCCCTAAAAGTGGCAATGCAGGTGGCCAAGGTGGCTAAGAAGGCCTATGGCATGTTTGCCTTCAGCCAGGACATTGAGTACAGGAGTTAGAAAATCATTTTGCAGCTACATAAAACCTTGATTAGGCCGCATTTCGAGTATTGCATGCAGTTCTGGTCACCACATTATCAGAAGGACGTGGAAGCTTAGGAGAGAGTACAAAGAAAGTTCACCAGGATGTTGCCTGGTCTCGAGAGTGTTGACTATGAGAGAGGTTGAATAAACCCGGATTGTTTTCACTGGAAAGGTGGAGGCTGAGGGGAGACCTGATAGAGGTCTACAAAATTATGAGAGGCATAGACAGGGTGGATAGTCAGAGGCTTTTTCCAAGGGTGGAACTGTCAGTTACAAGGGGGCACAGGTTCAAGGGAAGAAGGGGAAAATTTTTAAGGGTGATGTGCGGGGCACGTTTTTCACACAGAGAGTGGTGGGTGCCTGGAATGCACTGCTGGAGGATATGGTGGAAACAGGCACATTAGCAACATTTAAGAGGCAACTGGATGGGTACATGAATAGGGAGGGAACAGAGGGATACGGACCGAGTAAGGGCAGTAGGTTTTTTTTTAGTTTGGTTAAGGTATGATTGACGCAGGCTTGGAGGGCCGAAGGGGATGTTCCTGTGCTGTACTTTGTTCTTTGTAGTGGATTTAGACTCATCCCTGAAAATACTTTGTCAACATTAACTCTTGCATGGAGTTTAAACCAATTGAATTTCATGATTATCGGGTTTAATGTTTGACTAATGGATGAAATTTAACCATTTTGAATCAAATTACTAGGAGCAAGCCAGAAAAATAAGGACAACATACACAAGAACTTGTATTTCTCTGTCAGTTGTCTGTGTGTCTTATTCTTTGATTGGTGGGTTCCTGATGAACCTCCTAGTGCTGGAAACCTTAAAACAATTGAAAAGAGGCCCACCAACATCCAAAAAGATGACTTGAAGTTTTCGCTCTAGTCAGGACGCTGCACTAAAGCATTGGCATCTGAGTTCTGGCGATGGGTCTGTGTCTGCAACTTAACCTATCTCGTCTCTTTTCCCTGCAGCCCTTTTTAAACAAAGGGCACAACATTTGCCACCTTCCAATCTTCAGGCACCTCACCTGTGACTATCGATGATTCATGTATCGCTGTTAGGGGACCCACAATTTCCTCCCTAACCTCTCACAATGTCCTGGGATACACTTCATCAGGTCCTGGGGATTTATCTACCTTGATGCGCTTTAAGACTTCCAGCACCACCTTCTCTGTAATATGTACACTCCTCAAGACATCATTATTTATTTCCCTAAGTTCCCTAACTTCCAAGCTTTTCTCAACAGTGAATACTGATGAGAATTATTCATTTAGGATCTCGCCCATCTCTTGTGGATCCGCACATAGATGACCTTGTTGATCCTTAAGAGGCCCTACTCTCTCCCTAGTTACTCTTTTGCCCTTTATGTATGTCATCAGATGGGCGGCACGGTGGAACAGTGGTTAGCACTGCTGCTTTACAGCACCAGGGACCCGGGTTCGATTCCCAGCTTGGGTCACTGTCTGTGTGGAGTTTGCACGTTCTCCCCTGTCTGCGTGGGTTTCCTCCAGGTGCTCCAGTCTCCTCCCACAGTTTGA
This sequence comes from Mustelus asterias, assembly GCF_964213995.1. Lineage (NCBI taxonomy): Eukaryota > Metazoa > Chordata > Chondrichthyes > Carcharhiniformes > Triakidae > Mustelus > Mustelus asterias. Next base: position 71,295,238 of record NC_135812.1, read on the forward strand.
AAGACGTGATAATTAGATGTATTGACCTGAACAGGCGCCGGAGTGTGGCGACTAGGGGATTTTCACAGTAACTTCATTGCAGTGTTAATGTGACTAATAAATAAAATAAAAATAAAATGTATTTGTAAAAGCTCTTTGCATTCTCCTTTGCCTTATCTGCCAAACAAGTGTTTTTTTTATTCTTTAACATCCCGTTAAAGAATAAAAAAACCACACCTGCAGAAATAATTTTTGTGGTTACGCACCAGCTGCACATGGATGGAGTGGAAGCCCTTGTGATTGACTGATATGGATCTGGGGGTGCATGGATTGCCAGGCCTGTGGATGTTCTGCTTCTGTGGGAAGGCACCACAGCCACAGACCCACATTCTCGCAAGTGAAGTCGGGATTACTGGCAAACAAGCCATCAGTGATCTGTTGTATACTTCTGAAGCCACTATCTGAGAAATCCTGGCGGTCAACAGCATTGCCCCGGAAGGATTCGATGATAAGAGTTGAAGGCAGTGGTGAGTTTGGAAACAACTGGTAATGCGTGGCCACCAGATGCTGAAAGCAGATCTTCTCCAGAAGGCCAATGTCTGTGACCACCTGATGCAACCAGTAACTCTCTGGAGACCCTTTATTTGGACACATCACAAAAACACAGCCTCCTGCAAGCTGCTGCTGACCTGGTACAGCTCTCTACACAGCAGACCGGTGATGGCCTTAGGTTGGACCTCTGACCAAGGATTGACCCTCATCTGTTTGGGAAAACCTCTGAAATGTAGAAAGTTACCTTTCAGCAAAACGACTGTAAACTAACACTTAATCACCAGCGGGTGAATAAATGTATTTGCTGCAATATTTCCTTCAGACTGATTCAGCCCCCTCAAATTACTACTATGTTCACGCCTTGCCTTCACTGGTGAGTTTCAGGGAACCAGAAATCTATGAATACATTCTTACATTTGAAAGTCAGATTAAATATTGTACTAATTGAGCAATTAGCAGATGTTAATAGGCAATCCAACTGCACCCATGGATAGATAACAGATGTTGACCTTGTGAGCTATGCCCATATCCCACGAACAAACATTAAAAAAGCAAAAAGCACCCTAACACACTCCAGTTAAACCTGGAAGTTGTGGGGTTGTTTCCAGTTTCCCATTGCACTGGCCTTTTGTCCATTTTAACCACCTCTATGTCACCCTCCCCACCTCACCGGCCTGTGGAGCAATCTAGTCAGTCCTACCCCCTCGCACAATCCCCTTATTTATATTTATTAAATAAAATATATTTATTTCTACACTGTGTATTGTATTACTGTGTTATATTAAACCGAAGCAGTTGGGGAACAGCACCCATGTCAATATAGAGACAAAAAGGAAGCATAAAAAGATCAGCAGCTTCATTTTACAGGCCACAGCTACAGGTGGGCTGCGTAAACAAGATGAACAAGGGACAGGAGGATGGGAACTTTGATAAACCACAAAGGAGTTAGTCATAGCAGACTGCAGATGGGGTGGCCATGTAGGCATGCTTCGTTAGTAACTGAACATTATTAAGCAAGCAAATAGCATTGACATTACTTATGTTCAGACATGGAAAATCATGTCTCTCTCATTTGATTGAGTTTTTTGAAGGGTTAACCAAGAAGGTAGATGAGGGCAGTGCAGTTGATGTTGTCTACATGGACTTTTAGCAAGGCCTTTGACAAGATACCGCATGGTAGGTTGTTGCATAAAGTTAAATCTCACTGGATCCAAGTGAGGTATCTAAATGGACACAAAATTGGCTTGATGACAGAATAAGAAGTTTAACAACACCAGGTTAAAGTCCAACAGGTTTATTTGGTAGCAAATGAGGGCTACCAAATAAACCTGTTGGACTTTAACCTGGTGTTGTTAAACTTCTTACTGTGTTTACCCCAGTCCAACGCCGGCATCTCCACATCTTGATGACAGAAGCCAGAGGGTGGTTGTAGAGGATTGTTTTTCAAACTGGAGGCCTGTGACCAGTGGTGTGCCTCAGGGATCAGTGCTGGGTCCACTGTTATTTGTCATTTATATTAATGATTTGGATGAGAGTATAGGAGGGATGGTTAGTAAGTTTGCAGATGACACCAAGTTTGGTGGCATAGTGGACAGTGAAGAAGGTTATCTCGGATTGCAACGGGATCTTGATCAATTGGGCCAGTGGGCTGACGAATGGCAGATGGAGTTTAATTTAGATAAATGTGAGGTGATGCATTTTGGTAGATTGAACCAGGGCAGGTCTTACTCAGTTAATGGTCGGGTGTTGGAGAGAGTTACAGAACAAAGAGATCTAGGGGTACAGGTTCATAGCTCCTCAAAAGTGCAGTTACAGGTGGACAGAGTGGTGAAGAAGGCATTCGGCATGCTTGGTTTCATTGGTCAGAACGTTGAATACAGGAGTTGGGACGTCTTCTCAAAGTTGTACAAGACATTGGTAAGGCCACAGTTGGAATACTGTGTACAGTTCTGATCACCCTATTATAGAAAGGATATTATTAAACTAGAAAGAGTGCAGAAAAGATTTACTGGGATTCTACCGGGACTTGATGGATTGAGTTATAAGGAGAGGCTGGATAGACCGGGACATTTTTCTCTGGAGCGTAGGAGGCCGAGGGATGATCTTATAGAGGTCTATAAAATAATAAGGGGCATAGATTAGCTAGATAGTCAATATCCTTTTCCAAAGGTAGGGGAGTCTAAAACTAGAGGGCATAGGTTTAAGGGGAGAGATACAAAAGGGTCCAGAGGGGCAATTTTTCCCACATTGAGGGTGGTGAGTGTCTGGAACAAGCTGCTAGAGGGGGGTACAATTTTGTCTTTTAAAAAGCATTTAGACAGTTACATTGGGTAAGTTGGGTTATAGGGATATGGGCCAAATGCGGGCAATTGGGACTAGCTTAGGGGTTTTAAAAAATAAGGACGGCATGGACAACTTGGGCCGAAGGGCCTGTTTCCATGCTGTAAACCTCTTATGACCTTCTGACTCTATGTAAGTGTCGTTGGCTCGGTCAGCATTTATTATCCATCCCTAACTGCCCTTGAGGTGGTGGTGCACTGCCACCTTGAACTGCTACCATCCACATGGTCTCGACACATCCACAGCGATGTAATCAAGGGAGTTCCAGGACTTTGACCCAGCAACGGTGAGGCAACAATGATATAATTAGAAGTCAGGATGTTGTGTGCCTTGGCGGGGAAGTTGCATGTAGTGGTGTTCCCATGTATTTGCTGCCTTAGTTCTTCTAGGTGGTAGAGGTCGCAGGTTTGGTAGATGCTGTCGAAGGAGCCTTGGTGAGCTCCTGCAGTGCATCTTAGAGATGGTACATTATGCTGCCACTGTACATCAAAGATGGAGAGAGTAATTGTTGAAGATGGGAGATGGGGTGCCAATCAAGTGGGCTGCTTTGTCCTGCGTAGTGTCAAGCTTCTTGAATATTGTTGGAGCTGCACTTGTCCTGGCAAGTGGTAAACATTCCCTCACACTCCTGACTTATGCCTTGTAGATGATGGTTAGGATTTTTAAAAGTTTATTTATTTGTCGCAAGTAATGCTCACATTAACACTGCAATGCAGTTACTGTGAAATTCCCCTAGTTGCCACAGTCCGCCGTCTGTTCGGGTCAATTCGCCTAACCACCTCATCTTTCAGTTTGGGGATGTCAAGGGGTGAGTTACTCTTTGCAGAATTCCCAAACTCTGACCTGCTCTTCTAGCCACAGTATTTATATGGCTGGTCCAGGTCAGTTTCTCGTTAGTGATAACTCCCCAAAATATTGGTAACACCATGATTATTTTTTGTTTTTGCTGTGGCAGTTCAAGTTCCTCAATATTGTCTGACCTAGCAGACTTAAGGGGTGTTCGCTAGGGAGCGATCTTCAGACTTTGCTGACAACATTCCATCAGAAATTAAACCGTTGAAACTGAACAGTGCTACAGTGGAGGCGAATTGACCACCAGATGTGTATTTGCAAAAGCCGTCGGCATGCTGATTGATGATGTATTTCGGATTTCTAGACGGATCTAAAGGCGTGTTCCAGTATGCACCCCCAGGGTGTCCAGAATGGGTGTGAGTGTGCTGCCCTCCGCACATCTTCACTCAACTACCAGCTGCTTGCATTGTTGCTAGGAATGCCCTTACTGCTGCAAGGTTCCCTTAGTTTGCACCAGTGGACCATGTCTGATGTGGCTTTCCACTATGGATCTTGCCACCATCAATTGCTTTGCTCGTTTGTTTTGAGGACATTATGGGTTGTGCATATTTGCTTTGGGTCTTCATGTGACTGAACAGATTTTTCCACCCGCAGAGCTCTGAAAAAAGATGGTTTATAACTTTAAAACAAATCATTTATTGAGACCGTGTTGTGAATTTACAATAAAAAGCAAGCTAATTTTTTTGTCCTGGTTATTAACATTTTTCTAGTGAACTGTAAAATTATCGAGTGGACAAAGCTCTGTGTGTACATTTTTTGATGTGGAGATGCCGGCGTTGGACTGGGGTAAACACAGTAAGAAGTTTAACAACACCAGGTTAAAGTCCAACAGGTTTATTTGGTAGCAAAAGCCACAAAAATAAACCTGTTGGACTTTAACCTGGTGTTGTTAAACTTCTTACTGTACATTTTTTCACATCGGTTCTGGGGACTGCCGGGATGTTACTTGCCGAAACTCGAGGCAGGGATACTGGGGCAATAAAGTATCTTAAAGGCGACTGGGGTGGTTCTGCACGTCGTTTTTTTTTGATAGAAGATAACAGAGTGGGAAGAAAATGCTCAAGGTGGCACAGTGGTTAGCAATGCTGCCTCAGTGCCAGGGACCCGGGTTCGATTCCTGGCTTGTGTCACTGTCTGTGTGGAGTTTGCACGTTCTCCCTGTGTCTGCGTGGATTTCCTCTGGGTGCTCCAGTTTTCTCCCACAGTCCAAAGATGTGCAAGTTAGGTGGATTGGCCATGCTAAATTGCCCCTTCGTGTTAGGGGGACTGGCTAGGGTAAATGCATAGAGTTATGGGGATAGGGCCTGGGTGATATTGTGGTTGTTGCAGACTTGATGGGCCCAATGGCCTCCTTGTACTCTAGGATTCTATGATGTTGCAATAGAAATGAATATATGTTTGCTGCAACTGTTGTTTCTTTTAGATGGGCGGAAAGTGATTTATTTTCTTTTGGCACAAATGCCTTTTGCAACGCACCCAATAAAATATTGAAAATGCACTTAAGATTAGAGGGGGAAAGCTCAAAGGAGGTATGAGGGGCAAGTTTTTTACACAGTGGTAGTGTCTGGAACGTGCTGCTCGGGGTGGTGATGCATGCAGATACGACAGGCGCATTTAAAGGGGCTTTTAGATAAACACATGAATATGTAATGAATAGAGGGATCTGGATCCAGGGCAGGCAGACGGGATTAGTTTAATTTGGTGTTGTGTTCAGCAAAACATTGTGGGCCGAAGGATCTGTACCTATGTTGTACTGTTCTATGTCCTAAAATCACCCTCCTTCTCAAAGACGAGGGTTTGGCTTTGTCATCTTTGAACATAGGGGCGGCACGGTAGCACAGTGGTTAGCACTGCTGCTTCACAGCTCCAGGGACCTGGGTTCGATTCCCGGCTTGGGTCACTGTCTGTGTGGAGTTTGCACATTCTCCTCGTGTCTGCGTGGGTTTCCTCCGGGTGCTCCGGTTTCCTCCCACAGTCCAAAGATGTGCAGGTTAGGTTGATTGGCCATGCTAAAAATTGCCCTTCGTGTCCTGAGATGTGTGGGTTAGAAGGATTAGTGGGTAAAATATGAAGGGATATGGGGGTAGGGCCTGGGTGGGATTGCGGTCGGTGCAGACTCGATGGGCTGAATGGCCTCTTTCTGTACTGTAGGGTTTCTATGATTCTATAAAGTGGTGTACAGTATTTCAGTGCATCCCAATGGAGACACATCTGAGTATTTACATCATTTTGTTTCTGCTTGGCTCGCTTGTACACTGCATAAACATTTGTCCACATTTTTGGGAGAATTGAAAGGTAGACTTTCACACTGAAATGTGCTGTGGTTCGTATTCGTCCGTCACACTTGCAGTCAGGTCTCGTAGATTTGGCCATGTGCAGTAATAAATATTTAGCACCATCTAGTGGAAAAAGACATTGACGACATTACAATGTTTGACAACAGGAAAATAAATAAAATATCCAGTCTTTCACGGATGGAAAATTGATATGTCAGTATCATTGACTTGGCATTCATTTTTCGCACATGATTGTAGATCAGTGATGGGCAACCTTGGCTAGCGAGTGGGCCACAAGTGGCCTTCCTTCATGTCAGTGGGCTGTAACATTTAAATCAGGCTTGTTCACAAAGAATGACCCCATGAATAAGATTAAATAGGTTTAATGCATGCTGAATATTTCATAAGTTATAGAAAATACTTCATCATTTATATATTAATAGAACTGTCATCAACTTAAATGGGTAAAAACATAAGAAATCTTTACACTTTGGACGTGGAGGGCGCGCACAGCTCTCACAGTGAATGTTGTGTACACTTAGCATGCACCTCACTTCACTTGCCCTTGCTCTATATGTGTGTAGCTTCAGTCATGCTGGTAGAAAAAAACTACGCAGAATGTGGCAACCCTGCACACGGGCATCTGTCTACATAATGTCTCATGGGCCACATGTGGCTCCCAGGCTGTAGATTGCCCACCACAGATCAACATTAGTCTGTAGGTGATTACAACCAAATGGAGTAAAATGCAATATGATATTCATTCTAGGCATATAAAAATGCAATAGTAAAACCAACACTTTTATGGACATTGGCCTCTTTTGATTAAGACTTGGATAGTGCACAGGTTTTATAACTATCTTTCTGCCTCATTCCTGATACTGTGAACAATACGTATTGCGCAAATTGGGTACCAGTTCAATAGCAACACACCTTGTCGTTCCTTTATTGCTGCTAAGGACGTGAATTTTGAGGTGTGGATCTCCTGGAAAAAATGTACTTAATCCTTCACCTTGTTTCTAAGTATTTTATTGAGTTGGTTCAGTTGGCTAGAAGGCTAGCAACTGGGTCAGGTTCACACCAACAGCACAGGGCTAGATCCCTGTTGAAGTAGTGTGGATATCTACCTCTTCATCCTATCTGGAGTGAAAAATCATGGCACTTCACTGTGGTTTGAGAAATAATCGGCATGTTCCTGCCATTAGCCAGGAAACTCAAGAAGAAATGTTTTGCTGTATTTTTAAAATTCTTCTACTGGAAATTAAGCTGAACTAAAATTAATGTACTTGCACAGCAAGCACACCTACAGATCCCATTAGTAGTGAAATTGTGGTGTCAGCTATAAGGGAAGCAGCGGCTCGCTATTCCTTATTCCTTGTGTGTCAGTCACGCTGCAGTTGGGAACACACTCGGATCTGAGTTATGAGATTGTGGGTTGAAGTCCCATTCCAGACCTGAGCACCCTAAGTCTGACTCTCAGTGCAGTGTTGAGAGAGTGTTACACTGTTGGAGGTACTGTGTTTTAGATGAAACATTAAACCGTGATCCTGTGTCACCTCTTTAGCGGGTGTCAAACGTCATATGGCACATAAGGGAGATGGTGGCATAGTAGTATTATAGCTAGACTATTAATCCATTATTCAGCTAATATTCTGGGGACCCGGGTTCAATCCCGCCATGTCAGACAGTAAAATTGGAATTCAATTTTTTAAAAATCTGCAATTCCGAATCTACTAATGACTGTGAAACCATTGTCGATTTCGGAAAAACCCATCTGGTTCACTGAAGTCCTTTAGGGAAGGAAATTTGCCTTCCTTACCTGGTCTAGCTAGCCTACATATGACTCCAGAGCCACAACAATGTGGTTGACTCTCAACTACCCTCCAAGGGCAACTAGGGATGGGCAATAAATGTTGGCCAGCCAGCGTCCCATGAATGAATTTAAAAAACTATTCCAACGAAGAGCAGGGAATTATCGCCAGTTATCTGGCCAGTACTTATCCCTCAATCAACAACACACAAGTAAATTATCTGGTCTTTATCACACACTGTTTGTGGGAGTCTGCTGTTCATAAATTGGCTGTTGCATTTCTTAGATTTATAACAGCAACTACATTTAGTTGTTTTGGGCTGTGGAGGTCATGGAAGGTGCTATATAAATCCAAGTCTTATACAGAGAAGCAAGCTTTATGACTAATAGATTATAGCATAGAGGATGGTATTTCTCCTTGTATGTAACATCAATAATATATACTGTTAGTATTGATTACCAAAGTTTGACCTGAAATACTACCTGTATATAACCTTGTTCTTTGACATTAGAATATTTCTTGCTCTGCAATGTTAGCTATGTCAACTCTTGTGGAATTTGCACCCCTTTGCTCCTTTGACTTGGCACGTAATATAAGACGAGACGTCATGATCTTAAGATTTCTTGTCAGTAGATTCTCTAGATGTAACTCGAGGTTTAAATAATTAAGCATAATGTTTTGCTTTCAGAAATATTAATAGAGTTGTTTCTTGGTTCTGAACAGGTTTGTAACTCGCCCAGATGTCAAACAGAAAAGATTGCCAGATTTCTTGGATTGGGTGCTGACGTCACTATCCAAAGCCGGTCAGACAATGGAAGGCATGGTTGTGATAGATGGAATGCTTCAGGCTCTGGTAAATACTTGATCACATAGGTCACCTTTTAATTAGCTAAGTTCAAATATTGAATTGTCAAGGATATTTGTTTTCCTGTGTAAAACATTGCAAGGCATCTTAGCGTAAGAAATAGGAATGGGCCATTTGGCCCATCAAGTCTGCTCTGATTGTGGCTTCAACTTCATTTTCCTGCCCGTACCCTGTCCTTAACTCTCTTGTCAATTAAAAAAAATGTCTTGCTCCAGCCTTGATTATTATGTGCTGGTAAGAAAATACATACCATTTCGTCTTCCCTTTCACTTAAAAATTGTTTATTTTTCTCTTTCCTCTTCCCTCTTTTGGTCTCCAAATGCCCTTCAATAGAGCTATAGAACAGCTATAGCGAGAAGCCTCTTGGACTCTTCCCTGAGTAGCTGCTTGTCAGGTGTGCAAAAGTAGCAGAGCATGATTTTTTTTTTGCCTGTTTGTTTTCTTGCTGATGCTTTATCCGAGTTGGAAATGTATCAACTGAAGAACGTGGATGTAGTTTGGCATACTTGCCCCAGAGTTAAAAAGTTGTAGACTTAATCACATAATCCAGACTGACATTCGGGGTTCAGTGATGCTACCTGGAGTGAAGATTTGTCCTCCAGGGCTCCCTCAACAACCACCACCACCAAAAACAGATCAGCCAGTAGTGAATGAGTCAGAACTTCCATGTCACTTGGTATAAAATGACTTCACTTGCACAATAAATAGTGTTGAGAAACAGGTAGTTTTAAGTGATCTATATTTGTATTGCTGGATGTTAGAAATAAGACATGGATTCAAGTGGGTTTAAATTACTGCTTTGTGTAGGGGAGGGTACAACTCTAGTTATATTCATGTTAGACAAAAGTGTTTGCATGAATGGGGATTTTTGGTTTTAGTTCAAACTGTGTGTCTATTGTGCTGAAAGAGTTAACAACAGAAAGGTAAACACACAAGCTTGGAAAAAAAGAACCAGATGTTACTTAGTAACCAGGGCAACCTATAAGAAAAAAACCTTTTGAGATAAGTTTTTTAGCTGAATTCATAGCATTGGAAGCTAGAGAGTGAACAACTCTCAGCTCTGCAGGAAAGCCACACAATGGAGTAATAGGCACAAAAGCAAGCTTCAGGGGAGCACAAGAGCAGCTAGTTATGAAAACTAAAAAATGAAAAGAGACATTTCCAGGAATATTGGAATAAAAAGGAGAGCAGGAACAGGGTGCTATTCATTGAAGTTAAAAGCAGCTGAAAAATGGTGAAGTTGGCTAGCGAGAAGCCAGAGACACATCTGAAGCAATCATCAAGTTTGCTGTCCTTATTTCCAGTCTTTGAAACGATAGTATTCTGTTGGGGTCTGAGTACCTGAGGTTTTGTGTGGAAGTTTGGACGCATGTTGGCAATTTAAGACAAAAGAATATAAAAAGGAGAGCTATAAAACCTGGAGGTAGATCCTTGTTTAAACAGCTGGTGTACTTATCTGAGGAAGGATGTCCTTGCGATGGAAAGAGTGCAGCGAAGGTATACCATATTGATTGCTTTCGGCACAATAGAAACATAGCTTGAACTGAAACCAAAAACCCCCATTCATGCAAACACCTTTGTCTAAAATAGCTGAGGGAAAACATTGTGGAAAGAAGTTTTTAAATTGTCTTTTTTTTTGAGACTGAGTTTGGAATCACTTGTGTGACAATCATCTGGGGGAATTTGAGAAGAAATCAATAGAAGATCGATTACAGGGACTGTGTTTATTAAGAACGTTATAGTGTAAGATATGTTGTGTAATCTGTGTACATTTGTGAAGGTAAAGGGGAGTGAAGGTGTATTGTGTTAAAATCAAACTTTTCAAGCTTAATAAATGTTTGTTTCTTGTTTAAAAACCAACTGGCAGTCCTGTGACTATATTCCTCCACGTTTTCTTAAAGAAAAGTAAAAGTTATGGTCTTTTGAGCCAGGGTTCCATCCTGAGACTTTCCTGTCCATATACACACCAACTGGGATCGTAACAATAGAGATCTGAATCCGATTGTCAATAGACGTAAGACTATAGCCCATCTGTGACAAGCTTAATGACTATTCATATTTCATGTTAAACACTAATGGTATGTTCAATAAACAGAGAACTATGACTTCTAAGAATTTTATGAATTGTTTGATGTTATTTAAATTTTCATACTTAAATGTCACTTGAAAAATAATGCTCAACACTGCAGGGTATTGTTAACTCATGACACAGATACCATAATTTAAGATAGTCCAGCCATGCATGAAAACTATTTGTCCTGTAAGCGCAATGTGAAGTGGTAGATATGCAAGTAGTGCCTCAGGGAATCTGCTGCCAAAGTACGTGTGCTAAGTTATTGTGCTATCTTTGACAACTCGATATTGACCATAAATATTGAAATATGTTCCTGATTCTGCATTGTCAAAGATAATGGCTCAACGCTGACTGGAAGGTAATTGCATCTCCAGGGGCTGCTTGTTTGGTTATCTGAGATTACTTTAAAGGAGTTTTTTTCTTACCCTGCACTCCTTTTGTGCTTCATAGCTTTTAAGACTCTCTTTGTTGGACGAATGAGCAAATACACAATGCAAATGGAGGTTATGTCTACCATCTTCCACTGAAAATGTCTTCATTATACTTGTAGTCCCATTGCATTGTGCCGAGATCAGAGTTTGACTGCTAATCTAACTTACAGCTTGAGATAAACTTAGCGGAAGCATTCCAACCTGCACCAAATTCCCAGGTTTGCCCTTGTACTTCATACTTCTCCTTGAATCTTTTTGTCTCATGCCTATGTAAGGGTTGCAGAGACTCGGGTAGTTCTCTGGTACCTTGTTCAAGAGCCGCCTCCATGTAAAGACCTAGACTTGGAATGTCGACAGATCCTAGTTCTAACACTTGTTATCCATGCACTTTCTGTGAGGATTATGCTGACATCCTGGGCTCTGAAAAAAGTCTGTCTTCCTGATGGTGACACCTAGCCCCTTACCAAAGTCTCCCCACTCATCTTTTCTTTCCAGTATTTGCTCCTCCCAAACTTCCATGATGGTGACAGCAAGTCGCACCTTTGAGCTCTTGCTCCAGTACTTTCCCCTCTTTTGAGCACCTCAGCCTGTTTTACTCCTCAAGCCCTAACTTTAAGATCATTGTTGTATACTATCTGACTACTCACCCCAACCCAATTCTGAGCTTCTCTCTAAAGTCTCATCTCTCAGCCCCTGTAGCTCAATAAATCCTCATTCTGGGTGAATGCTGGAAGCTCCTGTTGTACTCCTCTGAATTCACTGCATCTTGTCCCTAAGCTATTCATAGAATGAGCTCACTCAAATTCACAGCCAGCCCCTTCACCTCATTATCTGCCGAAGTGTGGTGGAGGCAAGTTCAATGGAAGCATTCAAATGGGAACAAACTGTTGTCTGAAGATGAAGAACGTGCAGGGTTATGGTGAGAAGGCGCTCAGGAAGGAGAGGGTGGTGCCTGAGGACTACCCGTGCACTATCTCCTGGTAATGCCTGGGCACTGCCCCAGCACTGGCAGGGCCAGTGTGATCATTCCTCCTAATCTGCATGGAATGTCCTTCATTCTGGTATAGTCCAAATGAAGGAATTAGCATGTTGTTATTTTTGGTGGCTGGATGCTCAGTTGGTGAGTTGCTCATTTTGAGAACTGGTGCACGGGGCCAATTCTGTGCCATGCAATTCTAATCTATCTCTACACGACTGTGGTCTTGATTGCTGTTGAGGTGACTTTCGACCACTTCTAACAGAGACCCATACTGTTTGAATGTGTTCCAGGAGGCTTCATCTTGTTCCTCACTTCCCTGCTGCACTCTTTCCACCATTTATCCAGTACCTTTTGGATATTGTGCAGTGATCTGAGTGAAGCGTTATCATGCCAGGCAGAGGGAAAGGAGGCAAAGGGCCGGGTAAAGGCGGAGCAAAGCGGCACCACAAAGTGCTTCGTGATATCCAGGGCATCATCAAGCCAGCAATCCACCGCCTGGCTCGCTGTGGCTGTGTCAAGCGGATCTCGGGTTTGATCTCCGAGGAGACTCGCAGGGTGCTGAAGGTTTTCCTGGAGAATGTGATCAGGGATGCGGTCACCTACACTGAACACGCCAAGCGCAAGATGTGGTGTACACTCTGAAACTCCAGGGCTGTACTCTCTATAGATTTGGCAGCTGAACAACTCGACCCTTTCTATCTTCGCAATGTACAGCCTTCCCACGTCAATTTGAACAGACTATTTGTTACCCTTGGGATGATTCTTCATCCAGTGACTTTTGTCCCTGGTTTCAGCACTACCTTGGAGGTTAATCTTCAATTCCTGGGGCCTGTTGGACAGTCAGCGAGAGTTGATTACCCTACATCTATCCCTCACCAGAGTCTTCCCCAAACAGCTTCCACAAGAGTGACTGCAATACTGATAATCACTCATGACGTACTAAGTACTTGCCTGTTCTCAAATTCATTTGGAAATCACTGGTACTAGAAATCTAACAGCACCATTACAGATCATATTAAGTTCTTCTGTTTGCTTTCTCAATCAAGTACTTTCCTGATTACTTTTGCAGCAAATGTTGCAATGAGCAGAGTTCTGTTGTTTCACAACACAGTCTTGTCATATTTCCACCTCTGTAACATGCCCACCGTCACCCAACCTGAGTCCTTAGCTGCTAAAGCCCTTGTTTTTGTTAGCTCAATGCTCAATTACAGCAATGCCCTTGTTGTAATCTCAGCCTCGCCAAGTGTAAATTGCAGCTTTTGCAAAGCTTGACTGCCCGCATCCTGTCCGACATTCACTCCTGCTCCCTGGCACCCCAGTTGTTGCCAACTGGCATTGGCACCTTCTCCCTTAACACGTTGAATTCAAAATCCTTATATTTTCTCCAGCTGGTCCTCAGATTTTGGCCTTGAGTAATGCTCCTTTTGCTGTCCCATTTTGGAGAGTGCCAGCAGTTGCCTTCGATACTGAATTCTGCAAGTAGCTTGCTAAACCATCCCCCCTCAACCTTTGAGTAAATTATTGGTGTGTTTGCTTGCAGCATGCCAGGATGGACAAGATATTATGCACCAGATTGTCTTTTTGGGGGTTTTTGTTTGCACCATTTTTAATGCATTATTTATATAGACAAATTAATACTGTGTTCATCTATCAGCTGCTATTGATTGTAATAATCAGAATTGCTGTTCCTAGTTCTCCAAGGCATTAATCAGAGCCGCTCATAATGGTGGGAGTTTTTCTTGCTATAAAAAGTGAAGACACTACATAAAAATGTTGTTGATGAAAAGTTGAAGGAGAATGAAGTGAACTCGGGAACGAGGGCATAATAAGTTGAGATGGAAGGAGGAAGATTCATCATCCTTGTCCGTTACTTTATCGAAGAACTTGATCAAGTTATTCATGATTTTTCTTGTGTTGACGTTTGCTTATTAGCCCAAAATTTTTCAAATGCCAATTAACTTGCTTCGAGATTGTTGTCTCATTAACCCCACTGCCCATGTTAGGCTGAGTGGCCTGCAGTTGCTAGATTTTTCCCTCGCCCTTTTTTAACCAAGGATGATGTATTTTCAATTCTCTAGTTCTCTGGCACCATTTCTGAAAAGAATTATGAAATTGTCACCAAAGCCTCTTCAATTTCCATTCTTGTGTCTAATAGTAACCGAGAATGCACCACGTCCAGACAGGTTGACTGACTAATCTGAGTGTACAGTAATATAACAACGTCATGTCTCCTACGTTACACTACAATTGAGACCAAGGTTTTAAAGGTTGAAGCAAAAGGTTCACCTTTTGTGTTTTGTTTTTATGTGGAAATGAGACATGCATATATTCTTGTAAAGTTTTAACCAAAATAACATTGCAAGGCGAAGGTGACTGTTTTGCATACTGAATTATGTAAATAAAATACATACGATAGTTACTGAGGGGAAACTAATACTACAGATAATCCTAGACACATACAACTCTCGAAGAGACCATTCAGCCCTTCATGCCTGTGCTTGCTTTTTGAAAACTCTTCGAATTTAGTTCTGCTCTTCTTGCTCTTTTCCCCAATCCTGCCAAATTTTCCCCATGAAGTATCTAGTCAGTTACTTTTTGAAGGTCACTATTGTACCTGTATCCTCTACACTCAATACATTCCAGATAATAAATTGCTGTATTTTAAAAAAAAATTGTGTTCTCTCTGGCTCTTTTGCTGATTAACGGAAAATCTGGGTCCTTTGGTGTCTGAACATTTCAATCATTGGAAACTGTCTCCTCTTGCATATTGTATCAAACCTATTCTTAATTTTAAGCAACTCCATTAAATCTTTCCTTAACCACCTGTAAGGGGAAACATAGGATTTGGGAGCAAAATTGGCCATTCAGCCTTTCGGGCCTGCTCCACCATTGAATAATATTATGGCTGATCCGGTTGTGATCTCACCTACACTTTGTTGTCTGCCTCCATGATCCTTGACTCCATTGTCTATCAAAAATCTGCCTAAATTCAATGACCAACCTCCACTGTTGTCTGGGGTAAAGAATTCCATCTATTAATGACCCTCAGAGAGAATTTCTTTTCATATCCATCATAAATGGTAGACCTCTTATTCTTAAACTGTGTCCCCTAGTTCTAGGCTGAAATTCTCCCTTCTGGGGACCAAGTCCCATGGCAGGAGCAGGAACATGGATTGTTTCCCAGGACTGGCAATGTGGAGTGTTTCCCATTGCGGAGGCCTGTAGGAAAACTTGCCAAATCTTCTGGCACGTAGTCCTCCATCCTATCCCTGAATGACTGGGTCTTCACCTGAGTTCAAATGAGCTTCAGGCCGGCCTCCAGCAGGTTTTCCAATCCGCCATGACTGGAACCAGGGCCTGACATTTAATCCCACAGTGGGGGTTTGGCAGAATTCTTCCAAATGAAGGCCTGACCATGCATACCCGATTCTGTGTAGCACCAGCAGGAAAATCCATCAGTGCAAGACCGGTCTGGAACAACATGGCGTGCAGATGCGGAACACACCTGAACAGTGCCTGTGCTGTCTCCAGATTCAGTGTCCTGGAGTAGGTCTATCTTCCAGATTCGGAATGTTCCTGGATTTTCATCTTTTCTCAAGGGGTCCATCTTAAGGCCTCAGAGTGTTCCCAGAGATCCGTCTTCATTTTCAGGAGGTCCACCCTCTTTCTTCAGTAGTGGGCCAATGATGTTGGCCGCCTTTTCAATATACTCGGATAGGACGTTCAATTAATGAGGCCAGAGCCAGAAAATTTGGTGTGTTTTCATGCTAGACTCTGCAGTGGGAAACGCTCCATATTCCCATCCCCGTCACGGAACTTAGCTCCCAGATGGAAGAATCCCGTAGTCTTTCCCACAAGCGGAAACAAACCTTCTCTCAGTATCTACCTTCAAGCCTTCTCAGGATCTTAAATAAGATAAGATCACCTCTCATCCTTCTAAACTCCAGTAGATATAGTCCCAACCTGTTCAGCCTTTCTTCATAATATAAGCCTTTCGTGCTGGGAATGAGCCGAGTGAACCATATCTGTACTGCTTCTAATGCGATTATATATATTTAAAAATGAGACCAATACTGTGCACTGTATTCCAGATGTGATCTCACTAGGGACCTGTGCATCCACAGTAAACCCGCCCCAGAACGATCCTAGCTTCTCTGGTTTCTTCACAGAACTGAAGTTTCTCATCCCCGGTATCATTTTCTCAAGGACACGATGGGTAATCTCTTGTACCAGCTATTTCCCTAACCCTGAGGCAGAGCCTTGTCTACTGTTGTGATATGATGACATGCACCTTTAAGGGAGTGCATCTTCAACTGTTGTCAGTCATATTTTATCTTGACAGGATATGACATATTAATCCCATGATTTACAGACAGTCAGCATGCAGCAGGGTAGAGATCAGATGGTACTCTACTTGGCCTCTGAGTAAGTCTATCCGTATATTGTCTTATCTTTAAATAAAGAAGCCATATTATTGTTTCTCCAATCTTAATGCATGATTGGTATGTTCATGTCAGAAGAAGAAGAATGCAATATTTACCTGTATAAAAGATAATTCTCCCCATGTCTGCATGGCTTTCCTCCCACACTCCAAAGATGTGCGGGGTTAGGGTGATTGGCCATGGTAAACTGCCCCATAGTGTCAGGGGCACTGGCAAGGTTAACACATGGGGTTACGGGGATAGAGCTTGGGTGGGATTGTTGGTACAGGCTTAATGGGCCGAATGGACTTCTTCTGCACTGTGGGTATCTGTGAGAAGAGATGCAATACGGAGTTCTGCTTCCATCAGATATTACACCTCCATTTGTTCTTAATTCAGACAATCACCATAAAATTAAAATTGAATGTTTAACATAAAACAGTAATTATCACTTAAAGTAAGGACGATGGTAAGCAGTTGTCGCTAGATTTGATCCAGACACCACTTTTTCTATACTTGGAATTCTCTAATGATCTACTTATTCCTACCAGTCCCAGGAGCTTATTGATATTTAACTGGGTCACTCCATTCCTTTTGTGTTGCACATGGTGAATTGGGAGACTGAAGAGTCTGGTTTAAATATGATCAGATGTTATATTAATGTAGTCTGAAGCATCACATTTCATTGTGATATTTTGAACCCGCATGATGTAAAGGAAATCAATCTGTGTCAAATGACATTGCTATGTTAGCACAATTAACCCTGAAGGAAAATCATAGTTTTTAACAAAAAATAGTTAATATATCGACCTGAGACTAAATATTAATGCACAATTTTATTGCATATTTGTGAGTATACATTTTTGATAATTATTTGTGTAGTTGAGGAAATTTTAGTCCTGAAATACCTTAAGTTATTGATTTAAGGGGAACAATGGTACTTGTGCACTACATTCTTTTACAAAACAGGTGCATAGCCTTAGGTTTTATTTCCCCAATCCATGCCTGTAATTATGTTTGTAGTTGCAGCTTACAAATACCTATTATACTGAACTATTTACCTGGGTGGGGTTAACTTTTTGATAGTTTGTTTCAACTTCTGCTAACAAGTTTCTTAGCAGACATTTTGTTTGTATTTGTTAAAATTACACGTAATCCCAGCACTGAATGTTCTCCGGAAGCGTGTCGTGAAGGAAAACCCAACAAATATCCTGCTTTCCTCGTAAAGCCCTGCTTGATACTTCTCTTGTGTTTCAGCTTGTTCAGCCAGCGCATGGTTAAGCTGTACACCAAGATTCCAATTTTGAATATGTGCAAAGCAGCATCCTTGGTCTCGGTGCTCCTGTGTTATACAGGGGAAAGTTGGCCGTGGTTGTTGCTTCTGGCCACTATCTAGTAACTCCTGCCGAAAGTGTGTGCTTGTGTGAGTGTGTCGCTTGGTGAAATGTCGGACCTGAACATGATGCCCCCTGTGGTCACATAATGAATGAACATTTAGCATCAAGGCTTACTTATAAATAGTCCTGTGTCCGTGGAGCCATATCCCAGTGAGGACTCCATACAACCATTAAAAAGTTACAGCATAGAAGGAGATCATTTGGCCCATCATATCCATGGCAACCCAAGGTCACTCAGGTGCGCATTTTAATCCCACCTTGCCACACCTGACCCAAAGCCTGTAGCTTACAGCACCTAAGGTGCAGATCCAGGTACTTTTTTAAAGTGTTTAGGGTCTCGGCCTCCACCACCAGCTCGGGCAGTGAACTTCAGGCACCCACTACTCTGTGTGTAAAAAAAAAACCACCTCTTCCTCATGTCCCTCTACACCTTCTGCCACTTTCAAGATCTATATCCCCTGGCTCTAGAAGTCGCCGCAAAGGGAAACAATTTTATTCTGTCCACTCTATATCTCTTCCCCCTCATAGGCCTCAATCAAGTCACCCCTTCTTTTGTTCCAAGGAAAATAACCCTAAGCTATCTCTCCTCATAGCTACACTTTTCTAGCCCTGGCAACATTCTTGTAAACCTCTGCACTCTTCCGAGAGCAATTATGCCCTTCTTGTAATGGGGCTGACCAGAACGGCACACAATACTCCAGTTGTGGCCTCACCGGTGTTTTATACAATTCCAACGTTATATTCTTTTAATATTCTATACCTCTGCCAGTGAAGAAAAACATTGCATATGCCGTCTTTACACCCTTGTTTACCTGGGTGGGGTTAACTTTTTGATAGTTTGTTTTAACTTCTGCTAACAAGCTTCTTAGCAGGCATTTCGATTGTATTAAAATTACACGTAACACCAGCACTGAATGTTGGCAGGAAGTGTGTCGTAATGGAACTGCTGCCTTGCGGGACCTATATACTTGTACGCCAATATCTCGCTTCATCAACCCCTCTTAATATATTTCCATTTATTGTGCACTCCCTAAATGCATGACCTCACAAGTATGGGAAAGATCAATCAGAAAAAAAAAGCGTATGATAGGCACAAAGAACTAAGCACTGCAGATAGCCTGGACAAATATAGGAAGTGCAGGGATGAAGTAAATAAGGAATTCAAAGCGAGGGCATGAAAAAAGATTAGCTTTGTATTTTGCTTTTTAGTGCTTTCCAATGATGTATCCTCTAGCAGTCCCGTTCAGTCCACTCAGCAAAGTTCCTTCTCATTCCTGCAAAATTTGCCTTCCTCCAGTTCAAATCTTTTACTCCTGCTTTGTCTCTTTCCTTTTTCATGTCTAACTGAATTGTGATCATTACCCCCAATATGGTCGTCGACTGTCAATTCACCTGCTTGCCCGCCTTCATTCCCCAAGACTAGATCTAGAATTGCATCTCCTCTCGTTGGCTTTGTCACCAATTGGTTGTAAAAAATTCCCGGACACACTGCATGAACTTTTCTGTACCCCTTATATTGTTTGAATCCCAGTTTATATTGGGATAGTTAAAATCTCCTACTTTATTGCTCTCTTGTTCTCACAGGCAGAAATTTGCTTACATATTTGTTCTTCCATCTCCCTTTCACTATTTGGGGATCTGTAGTATACTCTCAGTGGTGTGACTGCCCCTATTTTATTTCTAAGCTTAACCCATAAAGCCTTGTTTGTTGACCCGTTTGGTATATCATCCCTTCTCACAACTGGAATTGATTCTTTAACCATGAGTGCTAATCCCCTCCTTTTGTATCTCCCACTCTATCATGTCTGAAGACACTATGACCAGGGATATTGAACTGCCAATTTTGCCTCTTCTTGAGCTAGGTTTCCGTTTATAGCAATGACATCTGCTTTCATGTGTCTACCTGTGCCCTTAACTCATCTACCTTGTTTGTAATACTCCTTGCATTGACGTATAAGCAGTTTAATCTTGTCAATTGCCCTTGCTGGACACTTTTTAAACTTTGCTTCTCCTGTACTTCCAAATCTACCACTACATCTTCAACATCACTAGCTAATGTTCTATCTCCATTTTCCTGTTCTGAATCTGACCTATCTGAATTAAAATTATGTTAAAATCAGATTTTGCATTCTGGCTATTATTCTTCAACTATGCCTCTGAATTTTCACAGCTTTGTTGTGCAGCAGCTTGTGATCTTGTGCTGTTACTGATGCTCAGCCAGAGCTTAATTCTGTGTCCTGCAGTGTATATTTTGCTGTTATACCTCCTTGCTTTCTGAATTAATGTACCTAGGATGGAATATTGTTTTATTCCTTTGCGTATCTATGTTCTTGTTCTTCCAATAATCTATTCATTGTCTCTGTTTCTTCCATAAACTGCTAAAAATGTCTTGCTTCAGAGTCTTGATTTGGGAGCACTGTGAATTTAATTACGATTGGAAGTTTTCTGTGTCTTCTAAGAGATTTAAAATCGAAAAGCATGAAATGTGTCTGCGCATCCATTGCCCATCAATAGTTTTTGTATGGAGGTTATAACTTGCAATTTCCTAACATTTCATGTGTTGCTCACCTTTACAATTAATCTTTGCCTTTTTCAATTGCTGATAGATAATGGGCACAAGAAATAACTATTATCCTAATTAATCCTCTTGGACAGACCTTTCTTAGTTGGTTGAATTCCTGAGCAAAGTAAGTTTTGAGGAGTGGTGATATGATACATGCATGTCATTTTCTTTTTACCAATTTTTCTCTGGGGATCGGAGTGAAATCGCTGATGACTATTTCTATTAATTTCCTTCAATTTGTAGTTCAAATAACAACATTTATCCCTCCTCCCAATCGTTTTTTGATGGTTGTTAAGCCAAAGGTATTTTTATATTTGAAGAGAACCTCTCCTAACCTGTTACTGAATGGTGTTACTGAGATTCTAGAGAAGGCCAAATTATCTCAGGATGAGCTTGTCGCCATCATAAGAAATGCAAAAGGCCAACAAAAGTATGAAGCTCCCTTCTCTCCCACTTGCTTCTCAAAACTTATTTTTAACTAGCTGATTTAATTGAGGACTTAACTGTGTAGATGCATTTAAAATATTCCCTTTTATTTCCTCGCAGG
Organism: Mustelus asterias; assembly: GCF_964213995.1. Lineage (NCBI taxonomy): Eukaryota > Metazoa > Chordata > Chondrichthyes > Carcharhiniformes > Triakidae > Mustelus > Mustelus asterias. The sequence continues at coordinate 71,316,325 of NC_135812.1, forward strand.
CTCAACTATTCAAACATGGAAAAAGAGATGACTTTTTACCCTTTGGTATGACAATATACTTTGCACATATATTTTACTTTAATCAGATTGGGATTTCACTTTGCTAAAATGAGGGAGGTAATCAAATGGCAGGTTAATACAAAATTTTAAGTATATTGTACAGTTTTGGGCCTGTATTGCAGTTGGTGATGTAATGTGAGGTTCCATGCAGTCTACACAAGTGTTCTTCAATATGAAATGATTAACTCATCTTGCATTTTGCTCATTAAGTCAGTTTTCTGTTTCTTGGTTTAGTAATTTCCAGCCCTATTCCTCAAGTACTGTCAATCTTTCTGAAATTAATTTAATTTAACAGCTAACACATGTCCTGCTTCTTCCTCTATGGCACATTTTATGCTGCAATGGAAGAATATCCAAATATTGCACAAAGTTGTTCTGGCAAGAATTATGGCAAGATAATATATTGCTAATCTATGTGTAATCATAGAAAATAAGTATTTTCTTCAATAGGGATAATCCATACGTCTTGAGGTTTAAGACCTAGTTGGACTGATTCTGTGGAATCGGCGTACTTAAACTGAACCTAAATTGTTGTTATGCACTTGACTCCCTACTTCTAGACAAAGGCTGGGAATTGGGTCATAGTGCCAGTTTGTTTTCCTCATTCGATTATAACAAATTTAGTTTCCGTTTACAAAGACTGTACCACTTGTTTCAAACTGCCTTACACAGGGGCAGGGAAACGTATTAATAAAAGGAACAAAGGATGTGGTAAAAAGCTAAGCTGTGTGTGATAGGACAGGTGACCGTAATATGGAAATACAGATTTTGTTAAGTTTCGAAGGGTAAATGGTCTCATGAAGTAAAGTGTCTATGTTTGATGTGTTTGCTGCCAAGGTGAGGCATGTATAAGATGATGATGCATGAAAGGCATGTGGGACTGAAGGGGATGCAAATATTCAAATACTTATAGAAATGCATTGGGCAAAGGCGTTTGAGAGATCTAAAAATGAGATTCGAATTTTAATATGGGCAAAAATTATAATAACTTCGGTATGTGTGCCATAGGAGCTTACCAAAGTACTGCCCCATTAGCTTACAAGTAATTGGGATCAAGCTGACTCAAAGAGGAGCAGGAGGAATTTAATAATGAACTGCTGAAATGTTATTTGTTGGACTGTCCTTTGATATTTTTAGCTGCTGAGTCTAAGAACTACGCAAAACCTTTAATAAGTGCGAGCAGAGTTTGTGGACAATTTCTAAAATGGGCGTGGAAATAAATATCTCTTTCTAAAGCATTTGCCAAATAAAATCTGATACAGCAGCTCTATTGTAGCACCACACACGAGATTTTAAGGCTTTTACGGTTCAAAAATGTTTCTGCTGCTTGACTGAGTTAAACTGGAAGACCACATGAGATAGAACACCCTGGAGTCCGGGAGCTTTCCGCACAGTTATTGAGGTCATTGCCCTATTACCACCAGTAAATGTGGAGGTGGTGCTCATAATCATGCATCCAAGTTTCAAGTCAAGGAGGTCTTATGTCAGCTCTTACTCCCAGTTCCTTGGGAATAATCCATTGAATAGATTTCACTCAAAGGCAACCTGGCTTGGTAGTCACCTACATCTGTTCAGGTTGTAAAATGAACTGCCCTCTTCATTTGATGAGTGCATTCTCAAGATTTCGTTGAATAACTGACTATCTTATGATGTCTATGATCTCCACCAAAGTTGACAAAATTCTAGAACTGAGCCCAATTGAAAGTGAGAGCTAGAGAGAGTAGGTTTTGGTTCCAACTATGTCATTGTTTCCAAATATATATTTTCTGAAGCAGATCGTGCCTTGGATTGGGCTGGGGCGGGGCAAATGTTATTGTGAAAAGTTTGAGCTACAATCCACTGAATATGTCAAGTTCTTTGGAGATGGGTCGGGAGGTAATTCAATCTAATGACCAGAAAGTTTTCTGGTTGTAAGTGAAGTTGTGGTCTCCACATTCTGCAAGAGAACTCATGGTGCCAATGAAAAGATCAGTTATTTTCCTGTCTATCTGTTTGTGAAGTTGCTTTAGTTGAACCCCTTGACCCAGTGATCCTAGAGTACTCCTTCCTCAACCAATGAGGGTCAAAGAGGTCTTGACTTTAGGTTTCACACGGTCATCACAAGGGTGCAATATTTTGCAGGTAGCTTGATTATGAACGCCTCCTGAACATTTAATGGTGGTAGGAACATAGGAACAGGAGTAGGCCATTTAGCCCATCGAGCCTATTCCATCACTAATATAATCATGGCTCATCAGATGCCTTGAATGCCTTTTACACCCATTATCTCCATAACCCTTGACATTATTAATCAGAGATCCATCAATCTTAGCCTTAACCATGCTCAGTGACAAAGCTTCCACAACCCTCTGGGGTAGGGAATTTCAAACATTCACAGCCCTCTGTGTAAAGAAATTTCTCCTCATCTCAGTCCTTACATCCCCCTTATTTTGAAGTTGTGTTCCCTGGTTCTAAACTCCCCAACCAAGGGAAGCATCTTATCTGGACCTACCCTGTCTATTCCTTCCAGTATTATGTAGGTTTCAATGAGATCACCTCTCATTCTTCAAAATATGGGCCCAGTTTGCCCAATCTCTTTTCATAAGACAATCCCACCATCAAGCCTGGTGAACCTTCATTGCACTCCCTCTTTGGCAATAAAACCCTTTCTGAGGTAAGGGGATCAAACTGCACACAGTGCTCCAGGTGCGGGCTAAGCAAGCTCCAATACAATTGAAAAAGGACCTGACCACTCGTACTCAAATCCTCTTGCAATAAAGGCTAGCATTCCATTAGCCTTCCTAATAACTTGCTGCACCTGCCTGCTAGCCTTCAGTGACTAATGGACAAGGACACCCAGGTCCCTTTGTGCATCTACACTTTCTAATTTCTTACCATTTAGGAAATAATCTGCACATCCTTCTTACCAAAATGGATCACCTCACATTATATTTTTCCACACTGTATTCCATCTGCCATGTTCTTGCCCACTCACTAAGTCTGTCCAAATTCTCCCGGGGCCGCTTTATCTTCCTCACAACACACGTTTCCATCTAGCTTTGTATCATCTGTGAAGTTGGAAATATTACATTTGGCATCCTATCCAAATCATCATCAATTGAGATTGTGAACAGCTGGGGCACAAGTATTGACCCTTACGGTACTCCACTAGCCATAGCCTGCCAACACGAGAATAACCCGTTTATTCCTACTGACTGTTTTCTGCCTGTTAGGCAGTCCTCAATCTACAGTAATATGGGAATAGCCTCAATAATTGTGGAAACCCCTGACCTCTGGGGTGTTTTATCTCTTGTGGTCATCCAGCTTCACCTATTCAAATATTTAATCTGAGCCTATCAAGCCTATGAATAAATAGAGAATAATCAAACGAGATGCCACTGAGATTCTTCCTTCGAAGCAAACCACTGAGGAGATGTGGGCAACACAGAGACGGCCACTGAGATTCCTTCTTCAAAGCAAGACACAGAGTCCAACTTTTTTAGGAAACAAAACTTAGTTGTCATTTCTCCAAAATGTGTAATATAGAAATTCTTAACTTTAAAGAACAGTGACCCCATTCCATCAAAATCGCTGGTGACAAAAGTTGAGGGCAGGTTCAAATTAATTCGACAGCTGCTTCCTGGGCTCACTCAAATCATAGAAATACTAGAACTACAATATGAAATTTGGCTGGAGTTGCATTCTGATTAATTAATATTCAAATAGTTAAACCAGCTTCAGACTCCGGAATGTTTACATTGTAGTCTGTGTTTTGAATAATTGTTCAAAATTGGTTTCTCCTCTAGCTCCGCTGGTATTGAAGTGCCTTGATGAACGCAACATTCCTGAGTGTAATCACACTATCCTACGCAAACTGGGCATAAAACTCATTCAAAGGTTGGGCCTGACATTTCTCAAGCCAAAGGTTGCCAAGTGGAGGTAAGTGGGCTCCTGCATCTCGGTTCCTCAGTCAAAAATGTGGTGCTTGAATTGCCCAGCAGATCAAACAAAAAGGTGATGGTGCCATGGAATGGTCGGTTAGAAATTGGTTTTAGTTATAATTCCTCACACGTGTTCTTCATTTTGATCCACTCATCAAGAATAGCACAAAGCAAGGGTGAATCTACACTCTTTGCAGTCTGTCCAAATCTTGAGTACAAGACACAAATTTCTAATCAAATGTTAAAATATTTTTAGTCTTTGAATTTTGACTTTGATATTGGATGTTGACTGATCAAGGAGAAAAGATTGAAGTTAGAGGCAAGAAAATTAGAATTTACTTTATCGGGATTACAAGTGTAATCATAACTATTTGAACACATTCATAGTCTTTGATTTTTCGTTTGTTTTTTCACATGTTCTTTTTACTTCAATGCAAAATGTTTTTTCTTATTTATAGATATCAACGTGGGAGCAGGTCTTTGGCTGTTAACTTACAAATGGCAGGTCAAGGTCAAGCCACTAATAACCTTTCATCTATACAGAAAATGGAATTAAAAGCAGAGGATGATGATGATGACGATGATTATGATATCCCTGGAGAGATAGAGAATGTAGTAGGTGTGTTTATGAAGAGTAAAGCATATAATGTGCAAAATTCTTGTGAACAGCTACATCCAACCATTTTAGACAAAACAGCTTGGCTTAAACTTTTTTGAATAAATGAACAATAACTTAAATAAACAGATTTTGCAATAGCACTTGTTTTTCTGTATTAATTTTTTTTTTGACTTGCAAATGTCTGAAATGCTGATGAGGAGGGATTGAGGGAATAAATATTAGAATTGGCTGACGAACCACCGGCTTTAACTATAAGGATCCATAGGGAAGGGTTCCAAATATATCCTTGGAGGAAAGGATTGTATCTTTGTGACAAGGATTGTCCCATTGTGTATTATTTTTCCTTGATTTGTTATAAAAACTGGAGTTCTCTCTTTCATAATTTGAATGTTTGATGTGTTTCTGTTTCCTACAAGTAAGTGCATCGTGTACTGATCAAAAACAGTCAGATTTCTAAATCTTGTTTAATGCTTAACATCCATACTGGATATAGAAATGGTCAGTTCACCTGCAACATTATTGATTCTCTGACTGGCATGCCTTTTGACTGCAACTAGAATTGGTAAACTGGCACTATAAGTTTGCACGTGGAAAGAAAGGGTGCTTTTATGTCAATGTATGTGTGAAATGTTTATGCCCTTACTAATTGTGTGAGAGAATACATGATATGTTTTAAAGATGCTTTTGCTTGTGTGGAAATTATTTAAGGGATATATTCAATCAGTGTAGCGAAGGAAATTCCATTACACAATTCACCTGTTTTTCATTTTTTTTGTGACCTTTTTCCAGAGCAATTGCTATTTGGATTGAAGGACAAAGATACTATTGTCAGGTGGTCTGCAGCAAAGGGGTAAGTAAGTTGCCCTGCATTAGCTGATAATTCCTATTCTATGTTTTACACTTAATTATAATTCTATGGTGATTGCCTCAATTGAAAACAAATGGCATTGTAATCATAATTGATTTATAATAACCGACGGAAGCAGAGCCTAGATTTACATCAAGCAAGAGAAGTCTTGAAATTCAGCTAAAGAGGGTTTTACCTTTGAAGTTGGGGCAACAGCCAGGACAAGGGATTATCAAGAAAATACCCATTGTTTCCTTCAGAACATGGTAGTGGGGATGAATAACTTCAGTTCTGTGGAGAAATAACAGAAGCTGAGGTTGTTCTCCTTGGAGCAGAGAAGGGCAAGGAGAGATTTAATGGGGCTGCTCAATTTCAAGAAGGATTTCAATAAGAGTACATAAGGAGAAACTGCTTCTACTGATGGGACTGGCCGGTAACCAGAAGGCAACATATTGAAGTTGATTGGTAAAAGAAGCAGAGGCAATATGAGCCATTCTTTAAGCAATGAGTTATTATGATTTGGAAGGTACAGTGTTGGGGAAGCAGATTCAATAATAACTTTCAAAAGAGAATTGAATATATGCTGGAAGGGGAAAAAAAGCTTGTTTGAAGAGCTAGCAGCTGGATGGGCTGAATGGCTTCCTATGCTGTATGATTTTGAGAGCCAAACAATCGAAAAGATGCAAACACATTATTTTATTTGAATATCAGCCAGCAGACCGGCTTTCTTTCCGATAATCATCTTGGTGATAATCCAACTTCTGCCTAAATTAGTGGTCCTTTAAATGACAATAGGTGTTTTGTTATAGACTAATATCAGATATTCAGAATGGTTTCTCTTGTGGTCAGATATCAAAAGCAAGCTAACCATCAGAGTTCTGTAATTCAAACCTATGCATAAGCATTACAAATAGTTTAAATTGCTTAATTGCCCACTATTAAGAAGAACCCAATTAATCTTGAATTGCACTTCCTTCAGAAGCAGCGCAGAGGCAGACCAAGCATCTTGGTTATCTTTGTTCTCTGGTTTGTATTGTCTGCTTCATCTTTGAAGTCCAAGATGTGCCTTTAGATGCTACTGGCTCCTGCAGTACCTGATCCGAAGTGAACTGTTTCTGCACGGGCTTCAGGGTTTGGAAGACTTGGTAGTGAGATGTAATCAGGATTTGCCAGCTCCCCAAGATATGTGGTTATTTCAGCACTCCTTGTAGGCCAGGAAGAGCAGAGTACTTTCCCTAAAGCTGCTCAAGCCTTCAGCCTCTATTATATATCATCCTTGCCATTTTTGATTTCCTCACACCATCTTTGCCTTCCTGTAATTGTTGGGGCTATATTGCTTCATCTTTCATTCAATGAATCAAACTATGCTATTGTGTTGGTACATATCATATATAGTCAAAACTGTTACGTTGCTGGTCATATGATGTGTTTTTTGCCTACTTATGTGTTGTGTTTTCTTGCTTATAAACTAAACCCAACTGTTTTGCTCATGAAAATGGACCTTTTGTTGGAACAAAATTTGAATCATGGCAACTGGTGAGGGAAAAATATCAATCGAAGACCGACAAAGCTGTTTAAAGTTTTAATCATTGAAACAAATGACAAATTATGCTGCATTAGAGCTCAGAGACAATAACAGTAAGAATAAACTTATTCAGCAGTGGTGGACCTGTGCCATCACAAAGCTGCAATGTGTAGATGAGGATTAGAGGAGAAAATTAATGTGCATCAAATGTGGGTAAATGGAATTGAGGGACACTTAGCCATTATTTCATTGAACAGTATAATAGCTAAATGGCTCGCACCATTTCCTATGTTTAAAACACTCCTTAAAAGCCAGCTCTTTAATCTGTCACACTTTCAAATATCTCCTCCTTTTGCTTGTGGAGCACTTTTATTTCTTTATCTTCAAGGCATTATGTGAATGTTAGTTGTTGAATTAGATTACATGTTAATGCTGCAACAAACAGAACACGGTTCTTAATACTGATAAAGCCATATATGGTTTTGGTAATTAGGATACTGGGGCAGCACGGTGGCACAGTGGTTAGCACTGCTGTCTCACAGCGCAGAGACCCAGTTCAATTTTGGCTTTGGATAACTGTCTGTGGGGAGTTTGCACATTCTCCTTGTGTCTGCGTGAGTTTCCTCTGGGTGCTCCGGTTTCCTCCCACCGTCCAAAGATGTGCGGGTTAGGTTGATTGGCCATGCTAAATTGTCCCTTAGTGTCAGGGGGATTAGCAGGGTAAATACAGGGATAGGGCCCGGGTGGGATTGTTGTCGGTGCAGGCTCTTTTTTATTCATCCGTGGGACATGGGCATCGCTGGCTGAGCTAACATTTATTGCTCATCTGATGGACGGCACAGTGGTCAGCACTGCTGCCTCACAGCACCAGAAACCTGGGTTCAGTTCCCGGCTTGGGTCACTCTCTGTGTGGAGTTTGCATGTTCCCCCCATGTCTGCATGGGTTTCCTCCGGGTGCTCCATTTTCCTCCCACCGTCTGAAAGACGTGCTGATTAGGTGCATTTGCCATGCTGAATTGCCCCTTAGTGTACCCAAACAGGCGCCGGAGTGTGGCAACTAGGAGATTTTCACAGTAACTTGATTGCAGTGTTCATGTAAGCCTACTTATGATAAATAAATAAACTTCCCTCATTGTTCTTGGAGGCAGTTGAGAGTCAACCACGTTGCTGTGGGTCTGGAGTCGCATGTAGGCCAGACCAGGTAAGGGTGGCAGATTTCCTTCCTTAAAGGACATTAGTGAACCAGATGGGTTTTTCCAACACTCGACAATGGTTTCATGGTCATCAGTTAGATTCTTAATTCCAGGTGTCTTTTATTGAATTCAAATTCCAGCACCTGTCATGGCAGGATTCGAACCTGGCTCCCCAGAACTTTCTGGATTAATAGTCTACTGATAATACCACAAGGCAAAGATTCCCCTCATTGGGCCGAATGACCTCCTCCTTCATTGTAGGGATTCTATGATATTGGAGGGCAAAAGTGCTGCACTTGTGCACTTTCAGATTCTCAATGTACGTTTGCTGGAGTTTAAACTTTGCAAACCAATGTTGGATGCAACAGTTGATTGTGTTAGCTGCCGAAAGCGCTGTTTCGGGACAGAGGCTTCACCAGTCTAAACAAGATTGGTGAAGCATCAACTATTTGAGTATTTGTGGCTGTGAGAGTGAGTGAGAACCCGGAGACTGGGATTGAGCCAGAAATATGTACGCCCACACTCACTCACATTCTCACACACATGCACTCCCTTTCTCACATACACACACCCACTCTCACACATGCACATTCACTCACTCTCACACTCACTCTCGTCTACCAGGCGGTTTGGAGATTAATATTACAGAGGAGAGGTTCAGGAAGGCTGTGAAAGTACCAAGGCTGATCCTCCCTGCGCTATCTAACACACAGCTGTCCCAAACCCCGCTGTTGCTGCAAGATGACTGCTCTGCCACCTTCACTCCTGTATTCCTGTCGGTGGCCTTGTCTCTCTCCCCCCACCCCCTCCCCCCACTTCATTCTCCCCATCACCTCCGCAAGGCACTTTCTCTCTTCCACCATCCCTACAGGCAATCTTCTCATCTCCTCAACCCCCTCTGCCAACAGGCAGACTCTCTTTACCCCCTACCTCTCCCTGAAAGCCTCTCTTCCCTGCCAACAGACCACCGCCGCCAGTGTTCAGGCCAGAGGCTGAATGAAGTTTGTCATCTTCACAGTGTTGATTGCGTCTCCAGTAATAGACTGTCTCTCTCCTGCATTTGCTGCTGATAGGCTCACTAGGGCATCTTTCATTTTGTTTACCTTTATTTTGAACCCTGGCTCTGCAGGCTGGATAGAGAGACATGGTGGACCAGAATGTGTCCTACAGACTGTATGTTGGACATCGCTGACCTAGAAAGACAAGGGCATGCGAACATCACCACCTGCAATTTTCCTCCAAGCTGCACACCATCTTGCTTTGGAAATATATTGCTGTTCCTTCACTGCCACGGGTCAAAGTCATGACATTCCCGCTTTCACTGCACTGTGGGTGCTACTACACCACATGGATTGCAGGGGTTAAAGAAGGTAGCACTGCACCATCATCTTGAGGGTTATTAGGGAAGGGTAATAAATGCTGGCCTAGCCAGTGATGCCCATATAAATAAATAAAATAAATGCTAAGAAACATGCTCAGAAATACGCATGTGTGGCTGTGCCCAGAAGCATTCTGTATAAAAGTATTGAGCAGTTTACTAACCAGTGCTTTTGGGGACATTGTTTATCAAGCTGCTTAAAGCTAATTTCTTAAATAGTTGCGAGAAGAAATGTGGCTACGTGTTTTCTATGTTAAGCATGTGCACTGTATGGCCAGATTTTGATTTGATTTATTATTGTCACATGTATTAGTATACGGCGGGGAGTATTGTTTCTTGCGCACTATACAGACAAAGCATACCATACATAGAGAAGGAAAGGAGAGAGTGCAGAATGTAGTGTTGCAGTCATAGCTAGGATGTAGGTCCATTCAAAAGTCTGATGGCAGCAGGGAAAGAAGCTGTTCTTGAGTCGGTTGGTACGTGTCTTCAGACTTTTGTACCTTTTTCCCGATGGAAAAAGGTGGAAGAGAGTATTTCTGGGGTGCGTGGGGTTAATTATGCTGGCTCCTTTATGACGCAGTGGGAAGTGTAGACAGTGTCAATGGGTGGGAGGCTGGTTTGCGTGATGGACTGGACTTCGTTCATGACCCTTTGTCGGCCTATTGAGTCCTCCTAGTCAAGGTTAATAAGTTATGTCATTTCTGTATTCTGTGGGCTGAGAAGTTGCACAATACTCTTATTTCCACAGTTGTATTAATAATTAAGTGAATAATGTTTATAATTATAAAAGCTATGAACATTTGTGTTCCAAATTACATTTTCTGCTTTTCTAACATATCTATTAATGAGTTACTTAGCCTTAATTGTAAGACAATTAAAGAATATCTACTTAGCTAGTCTGGCTGGTTTCCAATAGAAAACTGTTTTCAATAGAAAACTGATTTAGTTTTCTATTGAAATGGCTTCTGTCCATTTTAGCAGAAAAGGCTTAAGAATATATTAATTCAAACTACAAAATGATAGCTACACTAAAACTAGTGATTTTGAAACTACCAACAGTTGCTAATATGTAAAAAGCTTTAAAATAAACCTGATAAATGTAAATACATATAATTTAAAGCTGTGAATATACAGGTGTCAAATACGATTATGACGATTGGTGCCTTGGTGCTAAGATAATGAAAATGTATTTGGTGCAGAGTCATTCATGGAATTGTGGGCTTGTTGTGGTATTGACAACTTCTGATCCTAATTTTATGCATGTATGCAGTTTATGGTCAAATGGATTTTTGAGCTCCCTCTGTGCAATGTAATCCAAAGAATGCTACAAAATTCTAGTGACAATGCCAAGAGTAAATAGGAAGGATATCATTAAACTAGAAAGAGTGCAGAAAAGATTTACTAGGATGCTACCGCGTTTGAGTTATGAGGAGAGGCTGGATAGACTGGGACTTTTTTCTCTGGAGCTGGGAAGGCTGAGGGGTGATCTTAGAGGACTATAAAATATTGGGGGGGCGTAGATCAAGTAGATAGTCAATATCTTTTCCCAAAGGTAGGGGAGTCTAAAACTAGAGGGCATAGGTTTAGGGTGAGAGGAGAGAGATGCAAAAGGGTCCAGAGGGGCAATATTTTCACACACAGGGTGGTGAGTGTTTGGAACAAGCTCTCAGAAGCAGGAGTAGAGACGGGTACAATTTTGTCTTTTAAAAAGCATTTAGACAGTTTCATGGGTGAGATGGATATAGAGGGATATGGGCCAAATCCGAGCAATTGGGACGAGCTTAGAGGTTTTAAAAAAAAAAAGAGGGGGCGGCATGGACAAGTTGGGCCGAAGGGCCTGTTTCCATGCTGTAAACCTCTATGACTCTATAACTCCAAAAATATTGTTCCGATGCATCAAAGAATGCACACGAGGATGGATGGGATTCTTCAGCCTTGTCCATGGTGGGACCCCTTACAAGCGAGAACGGAGAATTTGGCGTCCTGGCCATAACTCCACTCATTTGCAACGGCACTGGAAAATCCCACCAGCGAATGAGGAAAGAAGATTTTGGCCACTTTTTTCAAATATTGTGTACTTTGTTTTCTAGATACATCTATTAAATAATGTTTTAAACATAATTACTGCTGATCGTAGGTTCTATGGTGGGAGGGAGTAGAGCAGAATAATTATTTTAAGGTTTTTCCTTGATTTATAATATGATTTCATTGCCCAAAAATATTTAGTTTGGGATCAATTTTTGAACACCAACATAGGAGCAGTTTCTTTTCGTTCGGTTTATAAATTTCTTGAGTAAAACAAATTTGTATAATTAAAAAAAGGCCTACATTTACATAGTTCTCTTCATCACATCAAAATGTCCCAAATTCTTTTTAAAAAAGCACTTTTGAACTGTAATCACTATTTTAAGATAGGAAACATTGTATAATTTGATTTGTTTGCAGGTGCAGGAAAAAGTTATTCTAAGTGTATCTTAAATAAGTTCTGTATGTCTGAAAACGAAGCAGATTTGGAAATACAGTCTGTGGGAAGGAGCTTGCATTATATAGTGCCATGCATTTACTTAGTGCTGCATGGCTAATGAATTACTTAGAAGTAAAGGCACTATATGCAGCATACACCACTCCAAATTGGCACACAGAAAGGTCCCAAAAACAACAAATGATATAAATGACCTGCAAATCTGTTTTGGTAGTATTAGTTGTCAGAACTAGAATCAAACTCTCCGTTCATCTTTGAATCGTGTCAGGGGAACCTTGGTGTTCGCCCAAAAGGGCACGTGAGGCCTTGGCTTTCATGTCTTATTTGAAAGTTGGGCACCTCTGGCATTGCAGCACTGCCTCACATTGCACTGAAATGTTCTGAAGCGAACTTGGAAGCTACAACCATTTGAGTATGATGAGCATGCTACTACTGAGCCAAACAGACAGGAGATAACTGCATGGCTTTGTACCAGAAACTTTTAGTTAGCTCTGCTTATTTACTTCAATGCTGAACGGATGCTCTATTTTATCCAGCTATTTCTATAAGATCAGTTGATACTCAACAATTTTTTCTGTGATTCATTTGGTGAATGAAAATGACAGAAGTCTTCAAAATGCTTGTTTTTTTGACATTTGCCCAGTAGAGAGGAGTAAACTGGATGATAAAAATTTGAATTGATATGCCATTATATTTCAGGATAGGAAGAGTGACTGGAAGACTTCCGAAAGAGCTTGCAGATGATGTTGTTGGATCTGTACTTGAATGTTTCAGGTAATGACTTAGTGTTTTACTTACATTTTCAATTTTCTTGGCCTAGTTAGATGATGTATCGTGCTGCAGTGCAGCAAATAGAGTAACAACTTACGCTTCATACGTTTGTCACTATATTCTATCGGAAAAACTGAAAAGTGTTTTAAAACTTGTATTGGCGTGGTATTGGGCAAGGCAGAAATTTACTCTGGCTAGCAGACCTTGCGAATTGACGGTTAACTCTTCATATGAATGTCTGAATGCTGGAGGTAAGATTTTAGTTTCCTTAGGATAAGAGTAGCAGAGGTAAAAACAATGTATGAATCCTTATAGTTGGTATTCTGTGCAGCCATGTAGAATTGAGATCCAGTTATTTTTAATTGTGTGGAGGGGATTGGAGTGAATTGATATGACCCATCGGGTCTGCACCGATCGTCTAACAGAGCATCCCACCCAGGCCCTTTCCCCATTGCCCCCATGTATTTACCCAACTAATCCCCCTAACCTACACATTTTGGGACACTAAGGGGCAATTTAGCATGGCCAATCCACCTAACCAGCACATCTTTGGACTGTGGGAGGAAGCAGGAGCACCCGGAGGAAAGCCATGCAGACATGGGGAGAACGTACAAACTCCACAGTCACCTGAGGCCAGAATGGAACCTGGGTCCCTGGCACTATCAATATTGAAATTGCTTTACAAATTTTTAATTCTACTTTTAGACAGTTATCTTCCTTAGAATTAGGTATGAACATTTGTCCCATTTTACCTTTCTAGACATTGAACCCTGGCTTGACTAACAACAAACAGATGACTTCATATTGGTTTAGTTTACCAGTGCTACCTTGTAGCTAACTTGTATAGGATGTTGTAATGTGATCTAAAGCTGACGTCAAACTCACTTCCACCACATCTCTCACCTACATGAATAGTTTATTTGCTTCACTTCAGTGCAGTGCTTGGCAACATGCCAGTGCTTGGTAACTCATAATGGAGAGTAGTTCATGTGTGATTGGCTTTGAGTACATTTGTATTTATTTGGTCAAATGTATATTTTCCCCACACATCCATGTTCCTGAACTAAGCCATATTTCTTGCCATAATTTACTGTGGATTTATTAGCGTGACAAGTAATAATTGGTTTCCCAAAACCAGTCATCTTGGTCCCTAGCCACCTTTCGTCACGCCCAAAATTAAACAAAAGATTAAATAGCTGGAGGCGTCAATAACATTTTGACAAGAAACTCGCCAAACTGGAAGTGAATACCTAAAGCCAAAAGAAAAATGGGTTGGACAGATTTTTAGTGCTTTATATTCTGAAAAACAAGGGATTGCAATCACTGGTGATAATACTCTCTTCCAGGCTTGGTAGACGTGGATGAGAGCAAAGGTGTACTTTTGATTGGTGACCAGGCGTCAGCTAATGAAGAGTCCCAATCAAGTTAAACTAACATTTTCTTAAGACTGTCCAAAGATGCGCAGGTTAGGTTGATTGGCCATGATAAATAATCGCCTCTTGGTGTCAGGGGGTAGAGCAGGGTAAATATGTGGGGTGACAGGGATAGGGTCCAGGTGGATTGTTGTAGGTGCAGGCTTGATCGGCTGAATGGCTTCCTTCTGCACTGCAGGGATTCTATGTTTTCCTCACTGCAATATTTTACTTGTTGTTCACCAAATATTGAATTCTGTCTGTAGTCTTGAACATTGATGGGAAATGCCTGTACAGAAATTAATACTCAACTTAGAATTTATGTATGTAAATATTATTGGATTTGCCTATCTTTACTTTTGTTTATTACATCTGTAGAGCTATTGATAATGCTTAGCCCTTGAAATCTCATACATTTCTGGACTGAGCAGCCTCCAGTGGCTGGGCAAACAATTCCAATCCTTCCCATAATTCAGTAAGACTCTGTGGTTAAATACCGGTCAGTGATGGTACATGACCTGTTTTCACCTTTTCCTCTCAAAGACCTATTTTAATGTATCTAACAATGTTTTGCCTTCTCCATTTGGTCTACCTTCCGGTCAAATTTGAATGTTCGGTGAAGAAAATAACAGTTATTTTTGTAGATATTTTTCAAGAAGATTTTATTTTCTTATCCATGATTTTACATCATGATGCATGCCAACTTTGTTACTGAGCTGTAAATGCATGTTTTTTTTTGTTTTTATTCCAATTCAATCAAGTCGAGTCCAATTCAGAGTCTCAACAAGTTGAGACATTTCCGATCCAAGCTGACAAGACAGGGCTCTCACCTCCTGTCTTGGGCTTGATCTACATGATCCAAGCTGATTGGAGTAGGCATAGCTCCTCCTCCAAGGCTTGATCTTATTTGCATCTTAGCCAAAAAGGCCGAGATGCCGCTTTTAAAAATTGCTTCAAATGAAGCTAAAATGTAACCGAATGACTTCAACCAAGTACAGCATGTCGATACTACACTTTATCTTAGCCAAAAGGCCGAGAAGAAATGCATGTTTTTTTTAATACTTTTCCAATTCAATCAAATCAAGTCCAATTCAGAGTCTCAACAAGTTGAGACATTTCTGGTCCAAGCTGACAAGACAGGGCCTCACACCTGTCTTGGGCCTGATCTACATGAGTCAAGCTGATTGGAGGAGGGGGAGGTTTCCACCTCCAAGGCTTGATCTCATTTGCATCTTAGCCAAAAGGCCGAGATGCCGCTTTTAAAAATTGCATGTTATTTACTGTAAATCAAGATGATGACACATCTCTGGCTGCTCTGTTGATGTGGGATTATTATCAAGTGTCAACATTGAAATTACCCTTTTTGATAACATGACGAAAGAGCATAGTAATTAAAACTTTTTTTTCAGTAAAAAAGCATTTCTTAATCAATAAAGTTCAGCAAACAGAAAGGGCTTTTTAATCTGTTGAAGCATTGCAATTATTGAAACTTCCAAACATATATCACTAGAGTAAAGAACCTTTCCTTGATATTCATTTTAAATGCATTTCACATTAATTTTCATTTGTGTTTTCTGGTCTTCAAATCCTGGCATGCTTTAAAATAATAATATTGCTTTACTTCCCATAACACTCATAAAGTATACCATTTTATGTAAAGTAATTGTAATCATTCTAGGTTGTATTACTTGACCTTTATGTTTCCTTTTAACAATCTGACATTGAATTACTTTTATATTGTCTATCTATATTGTTGCAGTTTCCAGGAAACAGACACAGCTTGGCATGGTGGATGTCTTGCCCTCGCTGAGCTGGGCAGAAGAGGATTGTTACTTCCTTCTCGGCTCCCTGATGGTATGTAATAAGTAGATATGTCTTTAAAACAAAAACGCACACTTTACCCTTCTTTACTATAAATTGCAGGATGTACTAAACCACCTGCACACAACTTTTGCACTGTTTAACAGTAAATGTGCAGTGCTTAGCTGCATGTAAGAATATCTTCATTTAACTCTTCCTTTCGCTTGTACTTATTAAAAAGCTCTTGATGTAACTCATTAACTGGTTATAAAATTCATTTATGGTCCAAAGATGTGCAGGTTAGGTTGATTGGCCAGGTTAAAAATTGTCCCTTAGAGTCCTGGGATGCGTAGGTTAGAGGGATTAGCGGGTAAAATATGTGGGGGTAGGGCCTGGGTGGGATTGTGGTCGGTGCAGACTCGATGGGCCGAATGGCCTCCTTCTGCACTGTAGGGTTTCTATGTTTCTATGTTTCTATTTATGTTGATTCTTGTATTTAATCCATTGTATATTTAACCCTGCTTGCCCATGCTCCAGTTCTTTGCTTTGATTTTACTCCTATACTTCATCTCTCCTTTATGCGGTGATTCATTCTGAGATACGGTTTCACAGGTGCTGTTGTCCCTTTGGTATCTCACCTACGCAGCTATTCCAGATAGAGAGTCTGGACTTGAGTGTCAGTAAGCAACTCGACAGTTGGGAGCCAATCTTGCCAGAATTCTGACGAAATACAGCTGGTGATTAGGGCAGGATTAGACCATTTAACTCCTTGAGCTTGTTCTGCCATTCGATAAGATCATGGCTGATATGTGACCTAACCACACACCAATGGCCACCTAACTACACACCATATCCTTAATATCTTTGGCGTGCAAAAATCTCCCAATCTCAGTTGTGGGGTAGAGAAGTGGGTAGTAGAGGGTGAGGGGTCACAAGTGAGCAGCAACTGAGAGTTTTCCCTTTCTAACCCATGAATGATGAAACCAACCCAGCTGAGCCCACTGCTACCTCAGTGAAGATTTGGTGAATCAGGACAGGTCTGCAATCCACGTTGAAACATGTCTGGTAGTATGGTTCACTATCGGAGCAGGTGATAAATTTGCCACCTGTTTTTTTTCTTACAGTTACTGTAGAATAATTATTTCATGTGCTTTGTTGTAAAATAGGGAGTGAAATTTATTCTGACAATAAATAAGCTGCCTGTTTGCCTCTGTAAAATCTCATTTGCAGAAATCATAAATGTTAACGCTATGTAGTGCAATTTTTGTTGTGGACTGTTCATTTTGGAGAAAAACAGAAGTTCTTCTAATTTTTGTTAAAAGGAATTTGGGCCGTTGCAAAAAAAATTACCTTTAGTTGATATCCGATAATAGTTACAAAAAAAAAGTTCGGTGACTATTTTATTTAAAATTCCTTAAAAGTAGACCGTTAACTGTAGATGGTGCATGTGGAGAGAGTGGGCATGTAATTTACTGACAACCTTCATCTTTGTCATTTTTAACCAACTACTCAAAAAGATGTAGATTTATTTGCTCCTTGCCTCTCATCCTCGCTCCCTTCTTTAGAACACAAGAACTCGGAGCAGGAGTAGGCCACCTGGCCCCTCAAGCCTGCTCAGCCATTCAATAAGATCACGGCTGACCTTTTTGTGGATTCGGCTCCCACCTGCTCACCTTAATTCCTTTACTGTTCCAAAATCTTTGCCTTAAAAGCATTCAACAAGGTAGCCTCAACTGCTTCACTGTGCAGGGAATTCTACAGATTCACAACCCTTTGGATAAAGAAGTTCCTCCTCAACTCAGTCCTAAATCTGCTCCCCTAATTTTGAGGCTATGCCCCCTAGTTCTAGTTTTACCCGCCAGTAGAAACAACCTCCCTGCTTCTATCTTATCAATTCCCTTCATAGTTTTATAGTTTCTATAAGATCCTCCCTCATTCTTCTAAATTCCAATGAGTATAGTCCCAGTCTACTCAGTCTCTCCTCATAAGCCAACCCTCTTAACTCTGGAACCAACCTAATGAATCTCCTCTGCACCCCCTCCAGTGCCACTACATCCTTTTTCAAATAAGGGAAACAAAACTGTACACAGTACTCCAGATGTGGCCTCACCTGCACCTTATACAACTGCAACATAGCTTCCCTGTTTTTAAACTCCATCTTTAATTATCTGCTGCACCTGCAAACCAACCTTTTGTGAATCATGCACAAGGACACCCAGGTCCCTCTGCACAGCAGTATGCTGCAATTTTCTACCATTTAAATCGGGGGTCTCCAAACTACGGCCCGCGGGCCACATCTGGCCCGCGGTGGGTCACATCCGGCCCGGATACAATAAATTTTATTCATTCATTTATAGACCTGTTTTTTTCCTTTGCCCGCGAAGATGTGTAGAATATACGATGTGGCCCTCGTACTGAAGAGTTTGGAGACCACTGATTTAAATAATAGTCCATTTTGCCATTCTTCCTATCAAAATGGCTGACGTCACATTTGCCAACATTGTGTTCCATCTGCCAGAGCCTTGCCCACTCAAACTATCTATGTCCCTTTGCAGACTTTCAGTGTCCTCTGCACACTTTGCTCTACCACTCATCTTAGTGTCATCTGTGAACTTTGACTTATTACGCTTGGTCCCCAGCTCCAAATCAGCTATGTAAATTGTAAGCAATTGCAGTCCCAACACTGACTCCCGAGGCACACCACGAGTCACTGATCGCTAACCAGAAAAGCACCCATTTATCCCCACTCTTTGCTTTCTGTTTTGCTAATACATTACCCGTAACACTGAGCACCTTTATCTTATGCAGCAGCTTTTTGTGCGGCACCTTGTCGAATGCCTTCTGGAAATCCAGATACACCACATCCACCGGTTCCCCATTGTCCACTGCACTCGTAATGTCCTCAAAGAATTCCAGTAAATTAGTTAAACATGATCTGCCTTTCATGAACCCAGGCTGCGTCTGCCCAATGGGACAATTTCTATCCAGATGTCTCACTATTTCTTCCTTGATGATAGATTCAAGCATTTTCCCCACTACAGAAGTTAAGTTCTTTGATTTGACCAAGATTGGAAAACCTAAGTGCATGCGCACTGTTTAACTATCAGATGACTGATGGGAACCTTAACGCCACTCTTTGATAAAAGACATTTTGTCAAACATTGAACTGCATAAAATTTAATTCTGCTTATCTGAAATTTCAGTGAACAGAAGGCTATTAAAATGTGTCAGTTGTTATTCAGTAATTAGAACTTGAACATGTAAGTTGTACGTTGCTCTGTTCTCTTAAACTACCTCGTGGTCATCCATTCCCCCTCTGCCTCCATGCCCTTAAGCTGCGGTGGGACCACCTCCCTGAGCGTGCTATCCACATAGTTCTCAGACTTTGCAGTGTGCTACAGTGACTACAGCCACCACTCGAGCTCTGAAACCCAGAGCTCAAGTTCCTGAGTTGGCAGCGCTTCCTGTTAAAATGGTTGTTTAGGATACCGAGAGCATCTATGATTTTACACACATTACAGGATACATTCCACTCGACTCACCTGCTCTGCCACGTTTTAACTTTACTTCTCTTGCGTTAACTCTATTCTATTTGGATTATTTTAATTACCGTACTATATAGACCTTAACTTTCCCAACTCCACGTGCTAGTTTTTCACACACTGCCCCTTATACTGAACACTTACTGGTCAGTTGGTTTTCTGTCAGTTGTCTTTTTCCCCCAACTCACCAAATGACTAGCCTGTTCTCCTGCAGCAGGGCAAGACCACTTTCTGAAAGGTGAAACAGTTAGAAAGCCAAAAAGCACCTCTTTCCCCAATGCACCAAATTCCCACTCTAATCTAAATTCCCAAAAATACTCACTCGGTGTGTGTCTCACTCAGGATGAAGTCTCCCTCACTGCTCATGTGCCATTTCCTTCTTTATAATTTCTTCCCCATTGTCCCAGCATGTTTTCTCCTCTGTGTGCTTTTAATGTCTTGGGAGCTAAGGTAGGCTGTTCATTCAGTCTCTGGAACCTAATCAATAAGATCATAGTTGATCTGCATCCATCACCCTTGGCTTGCAAAAATATATTAATCTTAGATTTTAAATTGCTAGCTGTGCTAGTATCTGCTGCTTAATTGTGGGAGAGAGTTTTCCATTTCTATCCCCCTTTGGAGTGAAGAAGTATTTTCTGACTCTTCACTTGAATGATGTGTAAGGTTATGGCCCCTTGCTCCAGAATCGTACCCCAGCAGAAAAGCTTTCATTCGGTGTGCCCTGTCAAGATCCTAAAAATGAATCAAATCACTCTGTAACTTTCTCTGTTTTGGAGAATAATAGCCTATTTAATGTAATCTCTGCTCATTGTTTAGCCCTTGCAGCTCTGGTAACATTCTGGTGACTGCACTGTACACCTTCCAAGGCCAATACATGTTTTCTAAGGTGAAGTGCTGAGTACTCCAGGTGCAGTCAAACCACAGCTTTGTATAGCTCTAGCAAAACTTTCTTATCTTTATTTCTAGCTCTCTAGATATAAGGCTAACATTTAACAAGTAGGACATGTTAGTGATCTGTGTACAAGGACCTCTCTGAACCTACATTGTTCGCTAGCTTTTCATCTTTTAAGAAAATACTTGCTCGGATCTGTCCAGTTTTGGTCTTAAATGAATAACCTCTCAATTACCTGCATTGATATAGTCAGATTTAGTCTGATAATAGCTCATTAATATTGAAGAATCATTGGACCTCTTATAGTTTTGAAATAGATATGTTTATTACTGAATTTGCAATGCACCTTTTAAGATGATTTTATGGTGTTTCTATAACATTCTGAACAAATTTAGCAGAACCATATTTTTATATTCATGCCTGTAGATACCAAACAAATGATTCTGTAGGGCTTTATCGAATTGTGCTGCTATCTATTAATGACCTGCGTATCGGAAAGATTGTGGTCATAAAATTAGAAATTGTGATTTCTAGGCAACTGTATACACAAAGCTTTTCTGTGACTGCCAAAGCTCTGAAATCCTAATTGTGCAGATTTCTGAGCACCAGTGCAAAACCAAAGGATTGAAACATGGATACTTAATTTTCGACACAGTAATAAGGAAGATTTAAAATAATGTTTGACGTGAAAATTTGACTTTCAAGCAAGTTAGTTGCATTTTTATCATAATGTTTTTTTGAATGATTTATCTATTCTCTTTAAATATTATTGTCATTATGAGAATTTTGTTTACAGTGTCCCTTTACTTAATATATTTTGATAGAGAAAATCTATTCACCATTGATGCGATTTAATAGCAATTTACTATGAGGTGGAGTCAAATATGATTGGGGTGGCATAGTGGTTAGCATTATTGCCTCACAGCATCAAGGACCCAGGTTCGATTCCCAGCTTTCGTCACTGTTTGTGTGGAATTTGCACGTTCTCCCCGTGTCTGTGTGGATGGGTGCTCTGGTTTCCTCCCACAGTCCGAAAAACGTGTTGGTTAGGTACATTGGCCATGCTAAATTCTCCCTCAGTGTACCCGAACAGGTGCCAGAATGTGGCAACTAGGGGAATTTCACAGTAACTTCATTGAAGCATTAATGTGAGCCTACTTGTGACACTAATAAATAAACTTTAAACTGATTGTATTCTTATATCAAGTACTAAAATATTACTAATATTTAACAAATAATAAAAGTTATTTTTTCATAAATTATCTTTAATTGTGTAGCAAAAAACTTATATTTTATAACATAATAAATGGTTAACCATCGCACCAAGTGTTTCCATCACCAGAAGTTTCACCATGATATAAATTAACGTCAACAACAATATTTTTTCAGTGTTGTAGTAACCCTCATGACCTGCTTTCTCTGGTACTTCAAGTGAACCTAATAAAGCAGAATTAAAGTACAATGTTTTAATAACCATTGCAGTATTCTGAGCAATTTATAAGCTGCAAAAGAATTCTGTACGTATGCATTTTTGTACCTGTTCTTTAGTCTGTGTCAAGTAAACACAATTAAACAAAACTTAATGAATCTTAGGTTAGAACTGAGTCAATTTGGATATTAACAGAATATGTGATCATATCAATTGTTGGTTAAGCAGTGTGAATGCCAGACATGAGGTGGTTTAATTTGCATAACAAAATTTGCAGTTTAATTTTTCTCTTCCAATTATTATTGGTGGTCCACATTTTTTATGTACTTGAGTCAGAAGGTTCCATTCAATGATTTTTTATTTGCTCACTCAATAGACTCTGGTAAAACCAGTATTTATTACCTGTCCCTAATTGCCCTTGAGAAGGAGGTGGTGAGCTGCTGCTTTGAATACGGCAGAGTGGCTTGCTTGGTTGTTTCGAAGGGCAGTTGGGAATCAACCACATTATTATGAAACAGGAGTCACATATAGGCCAGACTGGGGAAGGATACGATAATCCAGTGGTTTCATGGTCACCATTGCTGACAACTTGTATTTATTCCAGATTTTTAATTAATGAATTGAATTTAAATTCTCCAGCTGGCACATTGCGATTTGAATGTGTCTGGATTGTTTATTGTAGCCTCTGGATTGCTAGTCCAGTAACATAACCATAATGCCACTGTATCCTTATGTCTTGTAGTAAAACAAACTATCCCAGGAAGTTAAAAGCAAAATACTGCAGATGGTGGATTTGAAACAAAACAGGAAATGTTGGAAAATCTCAGCAGGTCTGACAGCATCTGTGGAGAGAGAATAGAGCCAACCTTTTAAGTCTAGATGACCCTTCCTGCTGAGATTTTCCAGCATTTTCTGTTTTTATCCCAGTAAGTTACTGTGTGCATGGAAGAAAACATTAGCTTTGATAATGATCACTGCATAATTTTTGAAAAGTTAACCCTCTGGTTTTAAGATATTTGGAATACTTGCTCCTGGGCATCCTGATTGGACGACCACAAATTTCAAATATTGGCTTGTATGCTTATTTTGACCAATCTGATTTCACTGCTTTCTATTAAAGTTTATTAACCAGGTTCAAATAAGTAATCTAATTTTCTTTCTCCAAGTGCTTTCAGCACATTGACCAAAATTGTGCTTCAAAGATCATTGAATTTTCACAAACATACTTTATTGCCTATTTCATCTGAGGTAGTTGTATGAAGCAAACTTGAGTCAATCATTGTCAGAGATGGATTTAGATCACTCGCTGCATTTTTTTTGTAGTCTGTAATGTTCACAGTCCAATCACTGAGTTATATATTCATTGTATTAAAAGGAGCTCCTAACAGAAATGTTAGTTGCTCCCTTTAGGATGAACTTGCATCATTTTAGTTGAGGCTCTATCCCAAAAAATCTCAAGTCATCTGGACAATAATGCAGTCGAAACTGAAATTGCCTGCTGAACTTATTCAATCAGAAACTGTTGATGTTGCACTATAATCTGTTGCTGTTAACCAACACCCAATACAGTGTGCTTAATAACATTTATAAGTAGGCAGAAAGTCAATGAAGAGTTTATACACGCCCTTGTCCTTGGGTGTGTTATGCATCTTGGTGACTAATCCAGGCTTTGAAACCTTGCTGCAAACAATGGTCGCCAACCTTACTTGGTTTAATAATTTGCTTAGTCTAATTGGTTTCAATTGGAATTGTACCCATCTTATGCAACTCTAATTCTCTTCCTCAAATTGAATATTCTACCACAATCATTACTCTTTACAAATGTTGCCTCTGGTTGTATTTTAACTGTTTCTTCGTTTGACCTCTTTTGACTTCTTGGCTTCTGTTTTCCTTTTTCTATTTTGTCAATTGTAGGAGAATCACAAGTGTCTTTGTCTTCAATGCTGCGTTCCTCCAAACTGGTGAATTGTCCAGTTGGTGAACATGACCATTCCTCATTGCACTGTCCACTGCTGGACCCAGCTAACTGGCAAAGAGCTACTGCAGCTGATTGCTTCTGCTCATCATTACAGCTTTGTGTACTTTTGACAACTTTTAATGTTTGCAAATTGCTGACAACACCTTTTCCTGGCTGGCCTTTCCATTGGTCTGTTTTTTTGCCATCTGTGCCAATGCTGAGATCTTCCACTAAATTAGTAGTTAAGTCAGAATGAAGAGACTTGTTGCCATTTAAGCAGTTTGCTTCTGTCCTTGATTCTTTGGAACTGCTGTCAACTTGTCGTGGAATAGAATCTTCAGGTGTTGGCCAGCAATGATTATGTTTAACTTTGACTGAAAGATTTAAAGGTACTTCCTGTACTTTTATAGCAGCTTGATACTCTTTACGTAGTGGGTCGTAACTGCCACCTGAATTTCCATAAGAATTTCCATTTGAATCTTGTGGAAGATTATTAGTTGTAGTTCCAAACAACTGTTCCTGTTCTGTTTTCGCTCTATCCTTTTTGGAAAGGTTTAATGGGACCATGCTGGTGGTGCTTGTATCTGTGGATACCAGAGAATTACCATGGTAGTAATCCAAAAAGTTGATGTTAGAGTAAATTGAATTGGATGGTGAATGCTCATTGGCGATCGGGATTCTGTAAGCAGAGTAGCAAAATATGATTTTCAGACTGAATTTTATAATATTTGCATATTTTAAATATTTAGACATAAAAATAACTTGTATTTATATAACACCTTTCATATCTTCAGAACTTTCCAAGGTGTTTCACAGCTAGTGCACTTAATGTACAGAACAACCCCAGAAATAACAGGATAATCTGCTTTTAGGGATGTTGCTTAAGGGAAAATGATTTTGGGGCAATGAGAAGCATTCTCCACTCTTTGAATAACACCATAGAATAGTTTATATCTATAGGATTGGGCAAAAAGGTTCATGGTTTATTGCCTTGAAAGGTGGTACATTGAGGGAGTGCTGGATTGAAGCATCCGCCTGGATTAATCACCTAATTCTTTAGAGTGGGGTTTGAAACCAAAAAAATCAGACTCTGGTAAGACCGTTTGCACTGAGTTAAGGCTGTCTTATAGATTGAAGAAAATCCTAGGAATTTTAAGCACAAGAAAGCACAAGGATAATAGTACCTCCAAGGTGCTTAATAAAAATAAGTTGCTTATTTTTTTCAAATTTGCAACAACACTTTCAATGACCTAATTTCATAGTTCACGCACTTAAATATGTGAGGGTGGCAGGATAATTAACCAAATGTTAAAAAAAATATATTTATTTTATAAATAAGAGATGGAGAGTACAAAAGCAATGAAATGATGGTAAAACTTTAAACATTGTTGGCTATGCCTCACCATAGTATTGTTTCCATTTCTGGACAGGATGTTTCATGAAAGATATAAAGACCTTTGGGAATGTGTGGAAGAAATGTACCAGAACAAGATTAGGTCTGAGGGATTTAAGTTATGTGTGGCGATTTCAGAAGCTGAATTATAGTTCTTAGAACAGAGAAGATCAAGGATCAATTTAATAGAGGCATCCAAAATTATGAACTGTTTGGTAGGAGATAGGGCAAAACTATTTCCATTGACCGGAGGGGTGGTAATTAGTGGACACTAATTCAAAAGAATTGCCAAAGGAACCAAGGGGGACATGATAATTTTTTGCAGTTCTTTTGATCTACAATACATTGTCTGCAAGGATAGTGAAAACAATTTCAGTTGTAACTTTCAGAACGGAATTGGATCTCTCCTTGTTGTGGAGCAATTTGTAGGGCTACAGGAAAAGATCAGGGAAGTGGGATTAATTTTCATAGAGATGGCACATACATACATGGTTTGAATGGCCTCCTTCTGTGCTGTATGATTTTAAGACATTTACACTTTATATTGTTTCTTTCTGAAAATGATTTGAATGGTGGAAAATATATAATGCATAACCCTACATTGTTTGGATCATAGTGCTGAAATTAAAGTCCTCTGGAATTACTTAGTGAGCGAGTTTGATTCCATGAATACTTGCTAGTATCTATAACATGTTGCTAGCAAAGCTGTGACAAAATGCATATAAGCAATGGAAAGAATGCAAAATGTCTAAAACAAGAAGTTGGAAACCCTTGAAGTTTGCTGTACCTGCTGTCTGGCCCTCGACTTTCTGGCTGATCATGTTGAATGTCGAATTTTTTTGTGCGTGGATTTGGGATATTTTTGACTGGTCTGAAGTGCATAGGGCTTTCTTCCAATCTGTTACTTCTAAAGTTTGTGCTTGAAAGAAATTTGTTGGAAATTTCACCCAAACTTTCTGAACCCATATTTGTTTGAGCAAAGGTTGTTGGGCTAGGTCGACCTGGAGAGCCCATTGCTGCACTTCCTGCTTTAGGGCTCATTTTCATATTTGTTCTCTCTGTGTAGGAATCTCTGTTCACGTTCAATATTTCAGTGTCAATATCTTTTGAATGTGCTGTAGGAGCGGTGTTCTCCCATTCTCTATAAAGCCTTCTTTGAGAGTCCTGGAGGTATAATTCAGGTGGCGGTGAAGTTTCATAAAGTGAAGGATTGCCAACTGACAGATATGTATTTTGATCCCTGGTGGTGTTAGTTGCTTGGTGAAGCTTCAGACCAAACCGAGGCATGGGATATTCAGTTGTGTTGGGATGATGAACTCCATAAGGAATGGGAAGGTTTGGATGCAAATGATGAAGAATCTTGTACTGTTCTAATGTCGGTGGAGCTAAATGTCTTGGCAAAGCCATGCCTGGATTTTGTAAATGAGGCAGCAGAAAATTCCGTTGGTCGGGAGAAACATACAGTGGGATTGTTGGGCTGTCATATTCAAGCGGCTTACCAGTGAGGAGATAGGGTGAAAAGACGAACCTTGAGCCTCGTTCAGTGTAATAGTGTGCATAATCCGGAATCAGAGGTGATGTATTGGGAGGTATTGAACCAAAGCTTTTATTTGTTTTGGAAAGCTCTGGTGAAATTGAAGAAGGACGTGCTCGCCATTGGTCACCAGGGCTATAAAACGCTGACTTCATTTGGATGGGAGATGCCCTGTTGTTTGAATTTTCTGAAACAGAATTTGTGTTTTCATCTGGTCTTTCGCTGGATCTCAGTCCTCCAACAGGCAAGAAAGCTGAGGACCGTTCATCCTTTTCGATAGCTCTTAGTTTTTCAGATTCATTTGTTGCAGGAATCATGTGATGTGGCTCCTTCTGTTGTTTTGTCTTTGTAACTTCAGCAAACGTTTGATTGTTCATTCCTACATTTTCTTTGATTTCATTGTTACTGATGATCTGATGACTTGTAGTTTTACCTGGAACAGGATTTGTGCATTCTGAAATTTTTTTGAGTTTGCTAATTGATATCCTCGGGTCATTGCATCCATTTGACACACTGTCTTTCTGGTTGAGTACATTAGTCTCATTGGAACTTGGCTTTGGGCATTTTCCTGTTTGATCCTGGTCTGTAACTAGTGAGATTGAATTTTCACACAAGCTGTACTTCATGTGGTTAAACAGGTGTGATTTCTCATTGCATGTAAATGGGCACTGGAAACACTTGTATTTGAATGGTTTTCCTGGAGGCCGAGGAATGTAGTGAGGTTTCTTTGGTTTGCGTTCTTTAGCAAGGCTCATTTTTATGTTCTCGAGGAAGATTGTTAATTACTGCTTCTCCTGGATCTTTATTTTTGTAGATTGGTTCAGTGTACTTAAATCGATAATTGGAAAATTCCACTTTATTTGTTGTACAGGCATCCAAATCATATGACTAAATCAGTGCTGGAATAAGTTGCATGAGACTGTGGGAGAAAGAATGAAAACTGGTTAACTTTGAATCACGATGAGCGTAAGAGCCAGCACATTCCAGAAGACACGCCTGGTTTCAGAGACTTGTATGCAAATCTGATAGTGTTGCACCTTTACATCAAAAAACATAAACCAGTATGATGCACCGTGTAAAGTGTTTTTTGTATTTTTAATAACCCAAGTGGAAGTTAAAAGATTTAAAGCATTAATGTAAATATGGCTATTCCAGCTAGGTTGAAATCTGCTATGTCCCCTTTTTATAGTTACTGATGTAACACAAAGTTATGTCCATATATAAATTGCTCCTTTGTATTCACAGGACATGCAAAAGGATATGAAGAAATGACTTAAACACCAGATTTTCCAGTTTGTTTCCATTCTTTAGCAAAAGCAGTTCCTACAGCTGTGAAATATTTAAGAACTATATATTCAAATAGTCACATTTCTTTTGTTAGCATGAGTTGATTAGTTGTGTATCGTGAGTTATGTGAAAGTTGATTATTGATGCAATAATAACTGACACTTGAAAACATTTGATGCAGTTCTCCAGGCTTTGAGTTCATGTCATTCATACCAGGTGAAAGAGTTCGAAATTAACTGGCATCTACATAGCAACACAATCAGTTGGACACTTAGCTTGGTCTTGGCTTTAAGCCAAAATCCAGGGTTTGAATCCATAATTTACGTTGCCATTTCAAACACTTCGGGATCTCCTGAGAACACGAGATGCTATATAAATGCAAATTCTTAACAGCAACTGTCTACTCTCAGACAATTATTGCAAAACCATACTTGCTTTTATCATTCTGGCTGCGGATGATTCCTGGCCTTTTGATGCTGAAATCAGATTGCTATCTTTCAAAGGGTTGGGTTTAGACCATCCATGGCTGGGATATAATGGCAAACAGCAACTTAGTTTGGCCCTGACAATTTTCTCTTTGGAGAAACAAAACTACCTCAAGATGGTTTTCCTTTCCACTAGAGAAATACATGTCATCTTATTTATATGACTGCTGCTACAAAAGATGGGACCATATCCAGCGCTGTTATGTAAAAACGACATTTGACAGTAAATTCAATTGCTCTTTTATTATAAAGGTAAAAAAGTAATTTAGGTAAAAGATCCAATTCATTTTTTAAGCTAAGCTGTCACTGATCTATATTTCTGTACTCTTTCCATTCCAATAGTTTTTTTGTTTCCATGCATTTCTTTTTCAGTTCAAGTGACAGCGTTTGGACTTCGACAGGCTTTTTTCTCTGGCACTGTTTTCTAAGTGCTTTGGGAAGGTGAAACTTGATATTGAAAGGGTACAAAGTTTGGAAGGTGGTTGAATTGTACAATTGTCTAAATGCTGGGTTGACTGGCAAGGCTAACAATATATCATTTCATATTCAATTAAATAGATATTCTTTGCACAAAAATACGTTTTTCACCAATTTTCTTTTCATCATGTTTGGATTTTAACACTGTTGTAAACTTAATGTTTCATGCAGTCCCTGTTGGTAAAGAAATCTTCTTTGGAGTTATCAGCGGAATGCGAATGGGCTTATTTAGGGATTTATTCTCTCAGTGCAAAACAAATGACATTTGGTTTTTCTTTTTATCAATAGCATTATTTTGTCTGAGACCGTTAAGAACCATGATCTCAGATTTCACTAACCTGATATGAGAAGTGAAGAGATGTTTGAGAAACTAATGTATTGTTTCAAAGAGCTTGTACGGTTAGCTTGTGTTGCCAACTAGGCCTGTTGCAGCTTGCCCTTATTACAGCCTTCTGATTCTAGTTCATGAGAAACTCTGTTAGTTTCGTTCTCATGGTTTGAAAGCGGTGTGATATATTACCCCAAAGGCTAGATGCTTTTATTTTTATAATAAAGATTTAGCTGATGTGTCCCTCATTACTAATTACTCATTACTGAGCTCACTGTGGTCTGAACCCCCAAAACATCTTCTAATTAATCGTTTCCGTTAACCTTTTTAATATCCAAATAGCCGTAAGGCATATTTTAATTGCTAAAGTTGTTTTTTCTCTGTTAAACAAAATTGGGATCCATTTAGTTTCTGATCAAATATTTGTTCTCCATACTTTGCAAAGGGAAGCAGAATGAAATGAATAAGCCATTAGACATAGAAATATTGGGCTATAAGTGTAAGAATTGCAATGTCAATAATGTTTCTGAATGTAATTTTGCACTGGTGGACATTCTACTAAGTGTGAACAGTGTACAACCCAGAAATTTCCTGATGGCTTTCAAATCATTTGATTGCTTCTAAACCATCTGAATTTGATTCTTTCAGGCCAGTCTTCCTTTACCTTTGCACTATTGGCTTATGGAGCCCATAGTATAATTTTGAATGATGCGAGAGCAGGGATTCTTCCCACACATAAGCAAAATGCACAGTTTTATTATCATGTTCAGTGATGTATCAGTGATTCTACTGAAAAGTAATATTTTATAGCATATTTTACAAGAATGGGATATATATGGACACAATATATTTTTAAAAACTCATCTCTGTGCATTCAGTAAAGTGCTGAGTACTGAACACTAGAGTTCAGTCTTGTAACCTCAGGGCACTGATTTGCTATAATACATTTCGTGATAGCATATAAATTGTCAGGCAATGGATGTTTTTGAAGGATAACATTTTGGACACTTGTAGCATTGAATATAATCAGATATAAGTTTATTTTAATCATTGGAATACGCTGGTTCTGGATTAATATGGTGTTAAGATTCCAAGGTTTGGTATCAACCTGTCAGATATTTTATACCAGACAAGCTGGTGTGTCTTCCTAATCAATATTCCATTGGCACTTATAGAATCACTTCTTTAAAAAAAAGTATCTGATTGTGTTGATTCCCTTGCCAAACCTTACCCTATTTACATGACGAGGAAAATTCAGCAACAGATGACAAAGTGCACAAGGGATATGTTCAGATGTCAAAATGTGACTTTAAGGCACCGGACATTTGAAAATTTAGAGCATTTTGTGTTGTTAATTCAAGCAATGTTCACAACTTGATCAGCCTGGTTAGAGTCTTTTCTTATTGCCACAAGAGGGTCTGCACAGGTATGTAGAACAGTGTGCTACCAGCCAGAATGATCCACCCAAATGATAGATCACACCTGCCCCATTTAAAGCTTTAAAGCCAGTATGTTCACTCATCTACACTGCAGGTTTGCCTTTGTTGATGCTGATGGCATCCTGAGCCCACTCTTTAGGATGAAGTAGGCATTAAAAACTCTTTAACGGCTCCCTGTCAGTTCTTCCCGGGGACATTTTTACTGAAGTTGGTGACATGCAGTAATTGTATGTCTAATAATTAATGAATTAAAATGAATGTTATTCAACAAAAATGCATTTTCTGAATGTTATTTTTGATGCAATTAGTTATTTAATAATGGTGAAGAGAAAATACGTTGAAAATGAGGGAAGTGTTGCTGTTGTAAGTTAAGTTTAATGAATAAAGGATTTACGTTGAGTTGTAAATACCCAAAGGTGGTTAAAATTATGCCATTCCATTTCTTCTTTCTGCATTACCGAGATTTCAGTGTGTTCGTGAAGTCTTCGAAAATGCAATGGACAACTGTAGTTTGTGTTTGAGATTCAGGTGTTGGTGAAACCTGCTTTGAGCTTGATAAATTAAGATTTTTCTAGCTGTTGTGTGCTCTACCTTGAATGTTTTCAGTTCTACTCTTTTTAAGTGGGAACTCTTGTTTCCTAAACAGATTCTGGCTGGCTCCCCTCAGTTACTTGGTTGTTGTCATCATGCGGCACAACATTCATGTGAGAGGTTTCCCAAGGATGTATTACACATGATCTAAATTGATCCAATGCTTGTTAAGATTGGAATCTATAAAAAGTACCATATCAGACATTTAAAAGATTGGCACTTCCTGCATTGTGCGCAAGAACAATAAGAAAAATTGCTACTTTAAGTGAAGTCGTAAGATGCTTCACGGGAGTGTTATTATGCAAAATTTGACATCGAACACATAAGCAGTTGGTCAAAGAGGTAGGTTTTAAGGAATATCTTAAAGGAGGAAAGAGGGAGATTTTTTTTTGGGAAACGAGTTCTAGAGCTTAGGGCCCAAGAAACTGATGGCATGGCCACCAATGGTGGAACGATTAAAACCAGGCATGCCCAAAAGACCTGAATTAGACGAACTCTGATATCTCACAGGGTTATGAGACTGGATGAGATTACAGATATAATAAGGGATGAGGTTGTGGTATGATTTGAAAAGAATTTTAAAATGCATGCATTGTTTGACAGGGTACTATTATAGGTCATAAAATACAGGGGTGATGAGTGAATGGAAGTTGGTGCAAGTGGGAACACAGCAGCAGAGTTTCAGATGACCTCAAGTTTGCAAAGCTTAGAATGTGGGAGACCAGCCAGGATGCATTGGAATTGTCAAGCCTAGGTTACAAAGGCATGGAGCACAAAATCAGGGAAGGGCATGGTTGCGTAATGTTAGGGAGGCGGAAAGTGATGGCTTTTTGATGGCACCGCTATGTGGTGGGAAGCTCATCGACGAATCAAAAATGACCAACATTGTGAATCACTTGGTTCAACCGCCTGACAGTTGCTAGGGGAGGGAATGGATCTGTACCTGAGGAACAGAGTTTATAGTGTGACAAGGACTTGAAGACAAAGGACTTTCCCAATATTTAATTAGAGGAAATTTCTGCTCATCCGATACAAGATGTCAGAGAAGTAGTCTGATAATTTAGCAACAGTGGAAGAGTCAAGAGTGGTGGTGGTAAGCTGGAGTTGAAACATCAACTTTATCAAGAGACACTACGACAAAAGAATATCATTTTTGTGTTCTAAATGCAAAGGTCTGTGCAAGGTAGGCTTAGTGACCCAATTGGTAAAATCATTTAAACATACAGACCAATAGGTCAGAATTTCAATTCTTGGTTTGTGGTTACCCAGTTGAACTTGGTTGTAGAAGTCATAGGGTGCCACGTTTGGTCTCATTGGCCTTAACCTGGAGAAAGGAATATTCACTCTTGGCTCTTGTACCTGATTGTTATGCACTCAGCTCGGCTAAAAGACTGCATATTTGGATATTTTGTGAGGACTAGGTAAAACTTGAGATTATTGGCCCTACAGTCAAATAACTTGCTGCTGCTAAATCTGACACCTGATAAATAGGAATTTGACTTAAATGCCATCGGCCACCTGATGGACATGGCCTTGGCAATCCCACAGAAATTATTAAAATGGCCTAAAATTTGTAAAATTTATGTTTCCATAACTTGGCTTATTTTTAATATAACCATATCTTTAAGTAGTTAAACATCCATTATAAAATAACATTTTGTTTCATGTAGCATTTGTAAAAGTGCACAAATGACAAATTTTCTTCTGTAAAATTTATAAAATAAGTGTCAACAATGTGCAGTTGAGGGTCTAATTGATTGTTTTTCACAACAATCTTCCACCCTTGTGTGAAAGAAAACATTTTCATGCCTTTTAACTCTTTAGTATTACACCTCTTCCTGACCCCTCATGGTTGCTGTGCCTCTTAACTGCAGCTCTCATAGACTTCTTTTGAGACGTGTATGAAATCAGGCAGGGTGACCCTTCCTTCATTTCTCCTCCCTCCCTGCAGGGAAGCACTTAGCTTCAGTTGGTGCCACCCACTGATGGCATGTACAACTTGTTCTATTTTTGATGTTGGTGCCGAAATTGTACTGCGCACAGAAATGGGCTCCCAGCTATTGCAACAATTGAAAGGTCAGAATGATGATGCATTCCTGAACCGCCCAAAGTAAAAAATACTCCCTTTTTTGCCAGGATGTAGCCAGAGAAGGCAAATATCTGATTGATCCAAGGTATCTTATTTGGGGATAGGCTAACTTTTAAGTTCTGAAATGGAAATTTAAACTGTTTGGGGACATTTTTTGACTACTCAGTTATATGTTTCCAATTTTTGGATGACTCTTGCCTTCATCACAGGCAATGTTTTGCCTGGCATGCTCAAATAAAATTAACTCAGTTAATTGCGTACAAAAGCCTTGATAACTGACAGGTATTGGTATAGTTTGCATTTTTATATGAGAACTACAGTCCACTATTCTGCTAAACCTGTTTGAAAATGGAAATAAAAGTTCTATTAAGATGGGAAAATCAATATTCAAAACACTTTAAGATGAGTAATCTATTCATTTATGAATTGAATATAGTCTGTACTTGTATTAAGTGAAGGTCCCCTTCTTTTCCCTTAGTGCCCTGAAATATTGACTATTTGAAAGGGAAACTGCTTCTGAATCTACTTTATAACCACTCTATAAGAGATGCATTCAAAGTGACTTGCCTTCTCACATTTATCATTTTTCAACTCTGCAATGTTTCTTTCCCCCCTCCCCCCCTCACCAGCACACATTGAGAACGTGCTAATTTGGGGAATTTTGTGGGGAAGCTTGTGTGGTGTGGAATATTGCTATACTAAAGGTGAATGGGCACTTTTCTCCACTGGTCGTGGCACAACCCAATGTAAACCAAAACTTGGAAAAAATCGACTTAAATCGGAATGGATAAACTGTACTTAAGTAACTTGTCACACCTCTTGATTGCCTGTTTCTTGTAAATTACATTTTTTCTGTATTTCACAAGTTATCTGTGTTCATCTCCTGTTGGCTCATTTCTGTGCCTGGAGGATAGAATGACGGTGAATGCGGAGATTTAGATGCTGGTTCCTGGAGTGGGTGTGTATGTGCTGACACAGACTTTAACCTTACCGTAGCACATTGCTTAAAGCAGTAGCACAGGTGCATGGAAATCAACTACTTTTTGGTAATGAAACTTAGTTTCTTAGGTTTTGAATCTTATTATATTTACCAAAATCTGTAAATCACTTCTGATATTTCCCCCCCAAACCCTTGATATATTTCCTTGTGTTGAGTTGTAATAGGGATTACTTAATGAGGATTTTAAAACAAGCTATCTTCAGATCTAAAAATTGAGCTTTTGAGTTGTTAGATATCACACTCTGTTCACGAGTTAATTGCACTTTGGAGCAATTGGTAATTATTCTCTAGGGGATTTTTTGCCTTCCTAATGGGATGGTGTGCAAGTAAATGAACACACAAATCCTCATAATGGGTTTTTAAATGCACAAATTTCTGGTAATTCCTTTTAAACATCGCTTTGCCACATCTTAAAACATTTTAGTCAAAGTAAATCAGTGTTGGTTTGGTTTATTAAGAAATTATAACCCCATCTGATTAAAATTTGTAATAATGCATAATGTGTGTTAAACAGCAAGATAAGTTGCGTTAATTAGTAAACACTCGCAACCGTCGAGTCTTTAGAGAATTGAGCATGATGTGTTACATTATCTGTTATACAACTACAATTTACTAAGTTCACATTGATTGTTATCAGATGATTTCACCATAAGAATAACTAACCTTAATTGAGGAGAATTATTTAAAACAAGTTTTTTAAAAATCACAATGCACTTACCTTGTATATATTGAGGGCTTTTTGTTGATTGCTGTTGTCATGAACATACTGTGCTGAAGCAAAGTGGGCGCTCTTCTTGAGTGTGAGGTGAAAATGAAGCGAGCAGTTTCAGTAGGAGGGACTTTAAGTGAAGGAGTTGGGCCCTGAGGGCATGGAGATGCACCTGATGTTGTTCCTGCCCCAAGCAATGATTCACGTATTTCTATCCAGTTACAGCTTTCTTCCAGTATTACCTCAGCAACTGATTTGCAAAGCAAAATTGTTTTGGTTTCTACTGGCCATTTTACAGCAAGCTGTCATGTTTACACAAACTTGAACTTCTGTGGTGTAAGCAAGCACTTTTGTTTGAACTGTAACTCTGCTTACCGTGGTCTTTTGCTTATGATTTTGTTTCTCTTCCCTTCTCCAAGCTGCTTAGACTACTTAAAAAATCTACCTGTTTCACTGCATTTGCAGAATGTATTATACCTTACCAAACAAGTTTTGTCAGCTATGTTTGTATTCCATGGCTGAAGTTCAGTGCTTAAGCTCCTCCTGAAAACACTAAGCATTAAAATACATGGTTTAAAATGGGACTTCTAAACACAAGCGCCACGGAATATGTTCAGTATTTATCATTCGCCAAAATAAGGCATATTTTATTGTGCAAAGGAAGTGTTGCGGTCCTGTTCACGGAGGCTACTTTTTAGCATTTTCCATGAATAATGTTTAGTTTTGTACACCAAATGAGCATTCATAATGACTGACACTGTAGTTGATGGTCTTACAGCATGTATATTTAAAGGAATGTTTTGGAGGATGTTTTCTGTGGTTTTCGGGCTAATGATTAAATTCAGTATGCTTTATTTGGTAACAGAACCAAGTTGGAAAACAAAGTTTCAGTTGGAAATCGATGTGGGTGTGCAGGCATTGTGTCACGTTTTCAATGTTAACACTTCACAGTTGTACTGTGTGGGTGCAATACTATCAACAGATGCTGTCTTGTGGATGAAATGTTGACCAGATACTGTTGACGGTTGCAAGAGTGTTTACTAATTAACGCAACTTATCTTGCTGTTTAACACACATTATGCA
Source organism: Mustelus asterias (assembly GCF_964213995.1). Classification (NCBI taxonomy): domain Eukaryota; kingdom Metazoa; phylum Chordata; class Chondrichthyes; order Carcharhiniformes; family Triakidae; genus Mustelus; species Mustelus asterias. The sequence goes on from NC_135812.1 coordinate 71,352,570, forward strand.
TTATTACAAATTTTAATCAGATGGGGTTATAATTTCTTAATAAACCAAACCAACACTGATTTACTTGGACTAAAATGTTTTAAGATGTGCTTGCTTTGGTCTGAGTAAAAGATCTCATAGAACATAGAACATTACAGCGCAGTACAGGCCCTTCGGCCCTCGGTGTTGCGCCGACCAGCGAAACCAATCTAAAGTCCATCTAACCTACACTATTCCAATATCATCCATGTGTTTACCCAATGACCCTTTAAATGCCCTTAATGTTGACGAGTCCACTACTGCTGCAGGCAGGGCATTCCACGCCCTTAGTACTCTCTGAGTAAAGAACCTACCTCTGACATCTGTCCTATATCTCTCACCCCTCAATTTAAAGCTATGTCCCCTCGTGCTAGCCATCACCATCCGAGGAAAAAGGCTCTCACTATCCACCCTATCTAATCCTCTGATCATCTTGTATGCCTCTATTAAGTCACCTCTTAACCTTCTCTCTAACGAAAACAGCCTCAAGTCACTCAGCCTTTCCTCATAAGACCTTCCCACCATACCAGGCAACATCCTGGTAAATCTCCTCTGCACCCTTTCCAATGCTTCCACATCCTTCCTATAATGCGGCGACCAGAACTGTACGCAATACTCCAAGTGCGGCTGCACCAGAGTTTTGTACAGCTGCAACATGACATCATGGCTGCGAAACTTAATCCCTCTACCAATAAAAGCTAACACACTGTACACCTTCTTAACAACCCTATCAACCTGGGTGCCAACTTTCAGGGATCTATGCACATGGACACTGAGATCTCTCTGCTCATCCACACGACCAAGTATCTTACCATTAGCCCAGTACTCTGTATTCCTGTTACTCCTTCCAAAGTGAATCACCTCACACTTTTCCGCATTAAACTCCTTTTGCCACCTCTCAGCCCAGCACTGCAGCTTATCTATGTACCTCTGTAACCTGCAACATCCTTCTGCACTGTCCACAACTCCACCGACTTTAGTGTCATCCGCAAATTTACTAACCCATCCTTCTACGCCCTCATCCAGGTCATTTTTAAAAATGACAAACAGCAGTGGCCCCAAAACAGATCCTTGCGGTACACCACTAGTAACTGAACTCCAGGATGAATATTTCCCATCAACCACCATCCTCTGTCTTCTTTCAGCTAGCCAATTTCTGATCCAAAGCGCAAAATCACCCTCAATCCCATGCCTCCGTATTTTCTGCAATAGCCTACCGTGGGGAACCTTATCAAATGCTTTACTGAAATCCATATACACCACATCAACTGCTTTACCCTCATCCACCTCTTTGGTCACCTTCTCAAAGAACTTAATAAGGTTTGTGAGGCACGACCTACCCTTCACAAAACCGTATTGACTATCCCTAATCAAATTGTTCCTTTCTAGATGATTATAAATCCTATCTCTTATAATCCTTTCCAAAACTTTGCCCACAACAGAAGTAAGGCTCACTGGTCTATAATTACCAGGGTTGTCTCTACTCCCCTTCTTGAACAAGGGGACAACATTTGCTATCCTCCAGTCTTCTGGCACTATTCCTGTAGTAAGAAGTTTAACAACATCAGGTTAAAGTCCAACAGGTTTATTTGGTAGCAAAAGCCACACAAGCTTTCGGAGCTGCAAGCCCCTTCTTCAAGTGAGTGGGCAAACAGCAGTGGCCCCAAAACAGATCCTTGCGGTACACCACTAGTAACTGAACTCCAGGATGAACAAATTTCCCCCACTCACTTGAAGAAGGGGCTTGCAGCTCCGAAAGCTTGTGTGGCTTTTGCTACCAAATAAACCTGTTGGACTTTAACCTGGTGTTGTTAAACTTCTTACTGTGTTTACCCCAGTCCAACGCCGGCATCTCCACATCATGACTATTCCTGTAGACAATGCCGACATAAAGATCAAAGCCAAAGACTCTGCAATCTCCTCCCTAGCTTCCCAGAGAATGCTAGGATAAATTCCATCCGGCCCAGGGGACTTATCTATTTTCACACTTTCCAGAATTGCTAACACCTCCTGCTTATGAACCTCAATCCCGTCTAGTCTAATAGCCTGTATCTCAGTATTCTCTTCGACAACATTGTCTTTTTCCTGTGTGAATACTGACGAAAAATATTAATTTAACGCCTCTCCTATCTCTTCGGACTCCACGCACAACTTCCCACTACTGTCCTTGACTGGCCCTAATCTTACCCTAGTCATTCTTTTATTCCTGACATACCTATAGAAAGCTTTAGGGTTTTCCTTGATCCTACCTGCCAAAGACTTCTCATGTCCCCTCCTGGCTCTTCTTAGCTCTCTCTTTCGGTCCTTCCTGGCTAACTTGTAACTCTCAAGCGCTCTAACTAAGCCTTCACGTCTCATCTTTACATAAGTCTCCTCCTTCCTCTTCACAAGAGATTCAACTTCTTCAGTAAACCACAGTTCCCTTGCTCGACCACTTCCTCCCTGTCTGACAGGTACATACTTATCAAGGACACGCAGTAGCTGTTCCTTGAACAAGCTCCACATTTCAATTGTGCCCATCCCCTGCAGATTTCTTCCCCATCCTATGCATCCTAAATCTCGCCTAATCGCATCATAATTTCCTTTCCCCCAGATATAACTCTTGCCCTGCAGTATATACCTATCCCTTTCCATCGCTAATGTAAACGTAAACAAATTGTGGTCACTATCACCAAAGTGCTCACCTACCTCCAAATCTAACATCTGGTCTGGTTCATTATCCAGTACCAAATCCAATGTGGCCTCGCCTCTTGTTGGCCTATCTACATACTGTGTCAGGAAACCCTCCTGCACACATTGGACAAAAACTGACCCCTCTAAAGTACTCGAACTATAGCGTTTCCAGTCAATATTTGTAAAGTTAAAGTCCCCCACAACAACTACCCTGTACTTTCGCTCTTATCCAGAATCGTCTTTGCAATACTTTCCTCTACATCTCTGGAACTTTTTGGAGACCTATAGAAAACTCCCAAAAGGGTGACCTCTCCTTTCCTGTTTCGAACCTCAGCCCATACTACCTCAGTAGATGAGTCCTCATCAAACATTCTTTCTGCCACCGTAATACTGTCCTTGACTAACAATGCCACACCTCCCCCTCTTTTACCACCTTCCCTGATCTTACTGAAACATCTAAACCCCGGAACCTGCAACAACCATTCCTGTCCCTGCTCTATCCATGTCTCCGAAATGGCCACAACATCGAAGTCCCAGGTACCAACCCATGCTGCAAGTTCACCCACCTTATTCCGGATGCTCCTGGCGTTGAAGTAGACACACTACTTGCCGGTACACTCCTGCGACCGTGAAACCTTATTCATGACCTCACTACTCACATCCTCCTGTACACTGGAGCAACAATCCAGGTTCCTATCCCCCTGCTGAATTAGTTTAAACCTTCCTGAAGAGCATTAGCAAATTTCCCCACCAGGATATTGGTACCCCTTTGGTCCAGGTGAAGATCATCCCGTTTGTAGAGGTCTACCCCAGAATGAGCCCCAATTATCCAGGTATCTGAATCCTTCCCTCCTGCACCATTCCTGTAGCCACGTGTTCAACTGTTCTCTCTCCCTATTCCTCTCCTCGCTAGCACGTGGCACGGGTAACAAACCAGAGATAACAACTCTGTTTGTTCTAGCTCGAAGCTTCCACCCTAACTCCTTGAATTTCTGCCTTACATTCCCATCTCTTTTCCTACCTATATCATTGGTTCCCATGTGACCCACAACTTGGGGCTGGTCCCCTCCCCCTTAAGGATCTCGAAAACACGATCTGAGACATCACGGACCCCGGCACCTGGGAGGCAACACACCAGCCGCGAGTCCCTCTCGTTCCCACAGAATCTCCTATCTGTCCCCCTAACTATGGAGTCCCCAATAACTAATGCTCTACTCCTCCTCCCCTTTCCCTTCTGAGCAACAGGGGCGGAATCTGTGCCAGAGATCTGTACCCCATGGTTTACCCCTGGTAAGTCGTTCTCCCCAACAGTATCCAAAACGGTATACTTGTTATACAGAGGAACGGCCACAGGGGATTGCTGCACTGACTGCTTCTTACCCCTTCTAACAGTCACCCAAGTATCCTCATTCCTAGGATATTATTTGAAAAATAATGGCATTTACATTTATCTCAGTCAACATACCCTAAACCAGATTATCTTGTCATTTTTCTAATTTGTTGGAGCTTGTTTTATGCCATATTTGCCTTTTGGTAACCAAGTACTTTGATAGGAATTCTATAGATGCAAACTCTTTATTCATCAATTTTCTATAAAATTAACTGAACCAAAAAGACCATTGAATAAGATGTTGCACTACAAAGAGGCTATCAGAATATACAATTAAAGGAGACTTGAAGATGGGTTGGTGTTGAAAGGCCGACAGCTGAAGGGAATCAAGGTGGTTTTAAGCTCTGCCACTGATGAGAATGGAGAGAGTTAGCATAGGCATACCGGGCAGGATTTTACGGCCTTGCTCATCCCAAAACCGTAAATCCTGCCCGAGGTCAACGGACCTTTCCATTGTCCGTCCCTCGTCCGTTCTGATTCCTGTGACAGGCGGGGCATTAAATTCCGGCCACTATCTCAGAATTGGAGGGGTGGAAGATGTAGATAGATTTATAAGGAGGAAGTTGTGGAGATGGGAAGGTGTAAGGTTGTTGAGGCAAGGACAGACATTTTGAAATTGCACCGAGGAATACTAACAATGGAGTTGGTATGATAGAGATTGGCATGGATAGAGTTGATGTGTAAGATGGGTGGTGGAGTTCACAATGAGTTGGAGTTGTACACGGTTCAGCAACAAAGGACATCAAACAGGCCTTTGATAAATAGAGTTTGGAGACGCTAAATGTGTACATTAGGGTTTTGGCAGCATTAGGTGCACATTAGAAACAGGTTAATGCTTTGAAAAATGGTTTTGTTGATGGACTAAGTGTGGTGATACAGCACCACTTAAGACTCAGCTGGAGACCAAGATCGTGCACGTTGGGATTCAGCGTGAGTGGGCATCAATGAAGAGGAATTGGATTGGGGATTGAGTGTAGAGTTGTAGCAGAAGCCCAGGTGCCATTAGAATGGGTTTGGTCTGCCAGTGTTGAGATGCAAGAGGCTCTGGCTTATCAGGGCGGCACGGTAGCACAGTGGTTAGCACTGCTGCTTCACAGCTCCAGGGACCTGGGTTCGATTCCCGGCTTGGGTCACTGTCTGTGTGGAGTTTGCACATTCTCCTCGTGTCTGCGTGGGTTTCCTCCGGGTACTCCGGTTTCCTCCCACAGTCCAAAGATGTGCTGGTTAGGTTGATTGGCCATGCTAAAATTGCCCCTTAGTGTTCTGAGATGTGTAGGTTAGAGGGATTAGCGGGTAAATATGTAGGGATATGGGGGTAGGGCCTGGGTGGGATTGTGGTCGGTGCAGACTCGATGGGCCGAATGGCCTCCTTCTGCACTGTAGGGTTTCTATGATTCTATGATTCATTTTGGACACCACAATATGGAAACCTTGCAACCAAGTGTGATAACAGAGTTAAAGCTGGGTTTCATCACCAAGAGGTACATTTTTTGCTAAAAAGAGAGACATGTTGCTGAAGCGCACTCATCAGGACAAACACAAGAATGGCAAATTTCAAACGTTGGCAAGAATTTATGCAACAGAGAAAAGGGTGCTGATTAGTTGGCAAGTTGACTCCAGCTGAGAGGATGCTGTGGAGAAAGCATTGGGGAACCATACGCTCCCTAAGCTCCCTGGTACTTCAAAGAACAAGCCTAGAACTTTTTCCTTTTGTTTGTAGTGAATGGGTTCCTATGTATGAATATATGTCACTCCTAGCAAGTGAGCCTGTGGTGTAAACTGTTGAGATCATTTGAAATTTGTATTTGTTCTAATGAGTGCAAGATAAAAAAACTGCAGCAACATGTCTCTCTTTCCAGCAGTATTCAAGTTCTGTACTACCAAGTAACTGTAGGTACCTTTTGTGTGGCCAATGAATAGTTTTGCTAATTTTCCTCTCCAGGAAATAGGTTGCTTAATGTGTTTCCATTATTAATTGGGAAATCACCTGATCAATCTGTTAAAACTTGCCTAGTAGGAAGAACCAAGAAAGCTGGTCATGTTCTGCTAGAGTTATATGGCTATTCTGATTTATTTTATTTAGCTTTGTGACTTAAAAAATAATAGTTACAAAAGCTACATCAGACAAAAAAAGATGAAGAGCATGAAAATGATTGACTGAGTTCTCTGCATGGAGGCTTGAAGACTGACTCTTGTAGCCACCATGTCAAAATCTGCCACCCAACTCAGAGTAGGAACCCTGAAAGTTTATTTCCTTCGAGTGTCCATCCAACTTCAATTTCAAATAGTTGATCACATCTGCTTCCACCACTGCAATGAGTTCCAGGTCATAAACTCTTTGCGTTAAAATGTTCCTCCTCACATTCCCCCTGCATCTCTTGGCCAACCCTGGTCCTTGTACCATCAGTTAATGGGAAGAGATTTTTCTTGTTTACCTTATCTAAACTTGTCATAATCTTGTACACCTCTATCAAATCTCCATTTGATCTTTCTTGCTCCAAGGAGAACAATGCCAGCTTCCCCAGCCCAACCTTCAGTTAAAACCCCTCTTACATGGAACCTTGCTGGTAAATCTTCTCTGCATCCTCTGAAGGCCCCACATCCTCCCTAAGTTGTGGTAAACATAAGAGAATGCAATATTCTAATTGTGACCTAATTAGAGCTTTGCAAAAGTACAGCATAACTTCTCTGTTGCACACAGCTAAACGACAAATTTTCTCCATTGCCTGCTGATTGAATGATGGAGAGATTGCAGTAGAAAGGCACATTGCTTTACACCTTGTAATTGTACTTGTATCATGGATAGTGATAATATTTTTACAGCACTCCGCATGTGCAGAACGATGCCTGAGAGCTTTACAAGATGGTGGACAAAAGAGTGGAACTCAAGCAAAAGGGAAAAATAAAACAGCAGGGAATAAGGCATGTAAATTATGGTCAAAATGAAGAAGTAAAAGGCTTTTTAAAGCAAGGAGGGAAAGAATAAGACATCTTGTAGAAAATTACATTGATGGGATCTTATACAGCCTGTATATTTTAGATGAGTTTAGATGTAGGAGCAAAAGTGGAAGAAATTCCTTCTGATCTCTGTCTTCAATGGGTGACCCCTAACTCCGAGATTATGCCATTTGGTTCCAGGCTCTGCCACAAGGGGAAACATTTTATTTATAGCAGGTGGAAGCAAAAAAGTCAACAAGAAAAGAGCTAGAAAATTACGCTCTTGTAGATTAGCATTTCATCAGCAACTGGGTAGAGTTTGATGGTGGCTAGCGCTCTGTCTTTTGGGTTGCATTGTGTGCACAGTTTCACACTTTAGTTGAAAAGAAATCAAATCTTGAGATACAAAGATATCTCTAAGAACCTAAGGAGAATAGACCTGGTTATTGCAAAGATTATGCCTTGCATTCTTACAGTTTTAACCACTTGTTTATTTGGCTTACCAACACAACTCATTATTAGATGCAAGAAAGCACTTAACTGATTGTGGTGGAGCCAGCCTTCTCACAGCTGGGATGGATGAAACATTTATGAGAGATGTGTAGTAGTTAGAACGAGTGACATTCATTCACTGACTGGAGGACTCAAAGTAGCCTGTGACCTTTTCTGCAGACTCTGTCAGTGCAACACCATTTCTCCACACACCCGAATACCCAAACCCCACATTCTGCTAATGCCCAAATCATCATCGAGGGCTGAAAATAAGTTAACATCTGTTTCTTGTCCGAGTTGCAATTGCCGCTACTGGGAATATCCCTGGCAGGGTAAACATGTCAGGCTTTCCTCGTGACACTTTTGCCATCATTTTCCTGCCCCTCCTGACACCGAGCCCATCTCCAATGGGCTGGTAAAATGCTGGCTGATATTTTCTTCTTATTTGATTCATGAGTACCTCTTCTGAAACATTGTACCATTCCCTGGAGGAGATTCTAGGCAGGTGACATTTTTCTCTGCCATTGACAACAACCCCCTTGAAGCAACTGTATTTTCTCAGCAATATGTCAGGGAAATCTTGGTGATAATTGAGATCTTCTCATTAAAGTACAGTTGAAATAAATAATTCAACTATTTTAGGTTAAAAAAACACATTAAATTGATTGCTCCAAAAAATTATGGAGAGAATTCAAAATTTTAAAACAGATTGAATTTTGTTCAGTTTGAATATTAAGGAATTGAATCAAGGCAGCTAAATAGAGTCCACTTGGGAGAAGTATCAATGGATTATTGATGCCTATTTTGGACTCTGTTTTGTGTTGACATCTTCAAGTGAAAATGGAGGGGAAATTAGAGCAAGTACTGCTTTAAAAATCTGAACTTGCCATATTTGAAAACATACTTTATATTTTTTGTAATGGTGATGACATTGTAAAAAAATTAATACAGTAATATTTAAAGTAAGCAAACATTGTCATTTTAAAAGTATGAATAATTGCTGACAAAGTAATGGTGGACCATCTCTACATTGGAAGAATGGAACTGTCCACTGGGTGAAGGCAGACAAGTTAGAAATGTGCTGCTGTAAAAGTGGAAAAGGAAGATATTAAAGTATGGGATGTTATGGTCCGCTTTCCTTATTACGTCTTCTGCACCAAAGATTTATAGGAGTGTCAGTCTGCATTCAACTGACAGCCAAGGAATAAATAAATAGGTTTAATACAATTGTTCTTAGTAGCAGAGTCTGTTCAATTGCACGGGATGGCTTATTTAAATTTTGGTAATCAAGGTAGCATGGTGACACGGTGAGTAGCACTGCTGCCTCAGTGCCAGAGAGCTGGGTTTGGTTCCAGCCTTGGGTGGCTGTCTGTGTAGAGCTTGTATGATCTCCCTGTGTCTTTGTGGGGGGAGCTCTGGTTTTCTCCCACAGTCCAATGATGTGCAGGTTGGGTGGATTGAGCATGCTAATTTGACTCGTAGTGTCCAAAGATGTGTAGGTTCGGTGGATTAGCCCTGGTAAATGCGTGGGCTACGGGGATAGGGTGGTGGGCCTGGGTGAGATGCTCTTTTGGAGAGTTGGTGCAGATTCAATGAGCCGAATGGCCTCCTTCTGTGGGGATTCTATGGTTCTAAGAATTTAGAGTGTGACTGAGGAACACTAAAAGTGTTTCAAAAATGGAGCACATCATAACTGCAAATATTCAGAAATTCCTTTTTAATTTTTTAAAATTACAGTATGTACTCTTAAAGGTGAGGGGTGTTAGTGCAGAGGAATGGAACTGTTCCTACTTTTGGCATCCGGTATCAACCTCAAGCACTCTTAGGTCGAGGGTAGCAGAGCAATGCAGAGAAAAACTTGTTCTGCTCCCCCAAGCTAGGAGGTACAATCCAGTTGGAATAATGCAACCTATTTTTCATTTCCCACACCAGTCAGCCGAGTCAGATTGCCAATTCTCTTGATTTTTTGTAAGCAAGCACAGAAAATGCTGGCAACAAACTACAGGCCAGTTAACATATATGAAAAAGACTGGAAACTGTTTTAGGATAATGTTTTAGGTACGATTCTTGTCAAAATGTTGAAGAGTTTAAATAACTTGTTTTTTTTATGGATGCTGTTATATTCCCAGCAGTTTGCCTTTTATTTCACATTTTCAAATGTGTCTTTTATATTTCTCTGCAAATAATCTCAAAAAAGCTAATAGGCAATCTGCTTCCAGACTTTTGTTAATACTTCTCTGAACCAGTGATTTAGAATGTAATGGAGATGGTGGGGAGAGTTATCTCTGATTTACCCAGGCCCTCTCAGGAAACAGTTTGACCATTTTTTTTTATTCGTGGGGCATGGGCATCACTGGCTGGTCAGCATTTATTGCCCATCCCTAGTTGTCTGAGGGCAGTTGAGACTCAATCACATTGCTGTGGCTCTGGAGTCACATGTAGGTCAGACCAGGTAAGGACGGCAGATTTCCTTCCCTAAAGGACATTACTGAACCAGATGGATTTTTCCGACAATGGTTTCATGGTCATCGGTAGATTTTTAATTCACATATTTTTCATTGAATTCAAATTCCACCATCTGCCGTGGCGGGATTCGAACCCGGGTCCCCAGAACACTAGCTGAGTTTCTGGATTGGTAGTCTAACGATAATACCACTAGGCCATCACCTCACCAGTACTCAACAACCCAGCAAAGTTGGAAGCTCATTAGCATTGAAAGGTAAGTTTGCATTCAAGTACTGCTGTGATCGTGTACAAAAAGTAGAAAAAATCATATTGGTTTTGGGGCCTTATCGCATTTCTCAGAAATATTGGAAAGTACTTTGCATAGAATGAATTATATAGTGCAATTAGGACTGATATTTGGCAAAAGCAGGAGTGATTTTGCACATAGCAAGGTTTCACACACACTAATGAAAAGAAAACCAGCAAATTTGTTTGTGTAAGTCACTTATGATATTGTAATTGAAAGAGAAATCTTAGCCAGGACACAAGGAAGACTCACTGCTCATCTGAATGGATCTCTCCACCTTCAGTTGAAACCCTGCAACTGGCTGACAGGGTCTTGGTTTATTGTTTGTCTAAAGGATGCAAATACAGTACGCTCTCAATATTATCTACAATTTTCTGACTTAGTGGTGAAAGTGTGACCAACTGAATGTAGAAAGCCAAAACATCAAGGTGATCTGCAGTCCTGCCACATCCAGTTATGAATGGTGGTGGACAATTAACCAAGTAACTGGAGGAGGAGGCTCCACAAACATCCCTGTCCTCAATGACGGGGAGTCCAACAAATCAGTGCAAAAGATAAAAGCAAAATACTGTGGATGCTGGAATCTGAAACAAAAACAAAAAATGCTGGAAAATCTCAGCAGGTCTGACAGCATCTGTGAAGAGAGAATAGAGCCAATGTTTAGAGTCAGGATGACCCTTCGTCAGTGCAAAAAGATAAGGCTGAAGCATTTGTAACAATCTTCAGCCAGAGGTGCTGAGTGGATGATCCATCTCTGCCTCCTCCTGAGCTCCCCAGCATCACAGATGCCACTCCTCAGCCAATTTGGTTCACACCATGTGGTATTAAGAAGCAGCTAAAGGAGTGGATACTACAGAAGTTGTGCGTTTAGACAATACTCCAGCAATAACACTGAAGACTTGTGCTCCAGAACTTTCTACACCCCTAACCAAGCTGTCCCAGTATAGCTACAATACTGGCATCTATCTGACAATGTGCAAAATTGCCCAGATGTGCCCAGTGTGCATAAAGCAGCACAAATCCAACCTGGCCAGTTATCACCCCATCTATCTACACATGATCATCAGTAAAGTGATGTAAGTGGTTATCAACAGGTCTATCAAGTGGCACTTGCTTAGCAACAAACCGTTCACTGATGCTCAGCTTGGGTTCTGCAAGGGTCACTCAGCTCTTGACTTCATTGCAGCCTCGGTCCAGTCATGGACAAAAGAGCTGAACTCCAGAGGTGAGGTGACAGTGAGTGCCATTGAACTCAAGGCTGCATTTGACTGGATATGGCAGTAAGGAGCCCCAGCAAAACAGGAGTCTACGGAATTGGGAAAACCCACAGCTGGTTGGAGTCATATCTAGAGCAAAGGAAGATGATTATGGTTGTTGGAGGCGAATCATCTCATTTCTAGGACACCACTACAGAAGTTCCTCTTGATAGTGACCTAGGCCAAATCATCTTCACCTGTTTTATCAATGAACTTCCTTCCATCATAAGGTCAGAAGTGGGGTATTAATTGAACGGAGTGGGAATGGAGGGATACAAAAGAATGGTCTAGTTTGGACCAGGGAGCGGCGCGGGCTTGGAGGGCCGAAGGGCCTGTTCCTGTGCTGTATTGTTCTTTGTTCTTTTCTGATGGTTGTACAGTGTTCAGCACCATTGGTGACTCTTCAAATACTGAAGCAGTCCATCTCCAAATGCAGCAAAACTTGCTCCAAATCCAGGCTTGGACTGACCAGTGGCAAGTACATTGGTGCCATACAAGTGCTAGGCAATGACCATCTCTAACAAGAGATAATCTAACCATTGCCCTTTGGCATTCAATGGCATTATCATCGCTGAACCCTTCACTATCAATATCCTGTGAGTTATCTTGACCAGAAACTGAACTGGACTAGCCATGTAAATATTGTGGCTACAAGAGCAGGCCAGAGGATCGGAATCCAGTGTCAAGTAACTCATCACCTCACTCCCATTCACCATCTACAACATACAAATCAGGAGTATGATGGAATACTCTCCACTTGCCTGGTTGAGTGCAGCTCCAATGAAACTCCAGAAGTTTGATGCCATCTTGGACAAAGCAGCCCACTTGATTGGCACCACAACCACGAACATTCACAGTGACGGCAATATATCATCTACAAGGTACACTCTAGGAATTATCTCAGACTTTTTAGACAGCCACTTCCAGATTTATGACCTATACTATCTAGAAGAACAATTGCAGCAGATGCATGGGAATACCAAGATCTGGAAGTTCCCCTGCACCATGCAACATCCTGACTTGGAAATATATCTCTGTTTCTTCACTGTTGCTGGGGCAAAATCCTGGAACTCCCTCTCTAACAGAATTGTGGGCGCACCTACATCACAAGAACTGCCAGCTCACCACCACCTTCTTGAGGGCAATTAGGGATGGGCAATAAATGCTAGCCTAGCCAGTGACACCCACATCCCATGAATGAATATGTTTAAAAATTACAATCGATGATTTTGAGATACTTATGTGAATTATAGAACACGGTGGCACAATGCTGCCTCACAGCACCAGGGACCCGGGTTCAATTCCCGGCTTGGGTCACTGTTTGTGCGGAGTCTGCACGTTCTCCCCGTGTCAGCATGGGCTTCCTCCGGGTGCTCTGGTTTCCTCCCACAGTCGAAAGACGTGCTGGTTAGGTGCATTGGCCATGCTAAATCCTCCCTCCGTGTACCCGAACAGGCGCCGGAGTGTGACAACTAGGGGATTTTCACAGCAACTTTATTGCAGTGTTAATGTAAGCCTACTTGTGACAGTAATAAATGAATTTAAACATCTATATGAAGATATAAAAGTGCTCAAAATATATTGTTTAACAGCTGGTAAATCAACATAGAGCACAGCTGAGAATAAAGTACAAGTATGTAGGTTACCACTACCTGCAGTTACATTGTTAGTTAAGGTAGGGCAGACTTTGACAGGTGACTTGATGCCTTGAGGGCACAACAAAAGTAAATTGACTAGGAATATTGTACAGGCTTTATATATGTGCATAAGCTCAGGAGATCATGAAACTACATATTTCAAAATATATTGTTTCTAGTCTGAATACCTTTCATTGCTTATATTATATTTTTAAACTACTTAGTATGGAGTCCTTTCATTGCATTTATTTTTCTAAAAAAAAATTTCTTTGGTTTTCCTATCCTTCACATTCTTTAATGAAGGTGTGTTGCTCAATGTAGTTAATCACAAAGTGTTTTTAAGAACATTGGCCATTTAGCCTTGTATAAATTTTGTTTTCTCTGACGTAATTGGGTCAAAACGCTGTACTTAACTCATAAGATTTGTTGCACTCCCATATGAAAAACGCTCATTATTTCTTCTTGAATCACTTCCTGATTCATAAATTAGCCCTTCTTATTGATATTCCCGGCACATTGATGAGCTGCCTCTAAAGAAGAGTGAGAGTTTGGACACATTCAGAGATAGAGATTTAAGATGAAGAAAAAAATGTGCTTATGACAATGCCAGGTGGATAACACAACTGAGAGTTAGGCTGAACATAGAAGGTTAAGAGGGGAATTGAGAAAGCAAGTAGGAGAAGCAAAGAGAGACTATGAAAAGAGACTAGCAGCTAAGATAAAAAGGAATCCAAAAGTCTTCTATTGACATATAAATAACAAAAGGGTTACATAAGGAAGGTGGAACTGATTAGGGACCAAAAATGGAATTCACACATCGAGGCAGGGGCATGGCTGCGGTATTACATTAATATTTTGCATCTGTCTTCATCAAGAAAGTAGATGCTATTCAGGTCATAGTGAAGAAGTGGGTAGTTCGAACACTGAAAGGATTTTAAAATGATATAGAAACAGAAAATAAAAGCAGGAGTGCTTTTAAGCCTGGTCCGCCATTCATTTTGACCATGGCTGTTTATCGAATTCAGTATCCTGATCCCTTGAGCCCCAAGAGCTATATCAAATTTCTTCTTTAAATGTTTTGGTCTCAGCTACTTTCAGTGGTAGTGAATTCCACAAATTCACAACTCTCTGGGTGAAGAAATTTCTCCTCACCTCAATCCTAAGGTTTACCCCTTATCTTCAAACTATGACCCCTAGTTCTGGACTCTCCCACCATCAGGAACATTCTTTCTAAATCTACCCTATCTAATGCTGTTAGAATTTTCTATGAGATCCCCTCTTGTCTAAATTCCAATGAATACAATCCTAACTGGCTTAGTCTCTCCTCATGTGACAGACCTACCATCCCAGGAATCAGCCTGGTAAACCTTCGCTGCATTCCCTCTATGACAAGGACTTCCTTCCTCAGATAAGGACACAAAAACTGCACACAATACTGCAGGTATTGCCTCACAAACTATACAATTGCAGCAAAACATCCCTATCCCTGTACTCAAATCCTCTTGATGTGAAGGCCAGCATAACATTTGCCACCTTTAATGTCTGCATGCTTACTTTCAGGGACTGATGCACGGGGATACCAAGGTCTCGTTGAGTATCCACCTCTCTCAATTTACACCCATTCAAATAATTTGCCTTCCTATTGCTACCGAAGTGGATAACCTTGCATTTATCCACATTATACTGCATCTGTCATGCATATGCCCACTCACTCAACCTGTCCTAATCATGTGGAAGCAAAGTTGATAAGGCACCTCTTTTATTCTTGAATAGACCAAGGTGCTACTGAATAAATAAGGTGCTACTGAGCCAATCTTGGTGATAGACGTTGTTGAGGCCCTACCCAGAGTACATTGTGTGCCCATGCTCCCTTCGTGCTTTTTCCAGGTGGTGTTCAATATGGAGTGATGGCAATGAGCAAGAGATTTCTTTGCTCATTTTTGACCTAATGACATGAGACTTCATGGGGCGCAGAGTCAATGTTGAGGACTCCCTGGACTATTCCCTCGCACTGTGCTGCCACTTCCGGTGTGTGTATTCTGCTCTGGGACAGGACATACCCAGAGATAATGATGGAGCAGATATAAAAACAGAAAATGCTGCAAAGACTCAGCAGGTCTGGCAGCATCTGTGGAAAGAGAAACTGGCCGTCAGCCTGATTTGAAACATACAAGATCCTGAGGGGACTTGACAACGTGGATGCTGAGAGAATATTTTTCCTTGTGGAGAGACTATAATTAGGGGGACACAATTTAAAAATAAGAAGTCTCCCATTTAAGATGGAGAGGAAGAGAATTTTTCTTTCTCTGAGGTTTGTTAGTCTGTGGAATTCTCTCCCTCCGTGATCAATAGAGGTCGTATCATTGAATGTGTTTGAAGAAGATTGAGTTAGATAGTTTCTTGATTGACAAGGGAGTCAAATTTAAAGGGGGTCGGCAGGAAAATCAAGTTCAATCAGATCGGTCATGACCTTATCAATCAGATCGGCCATGATCTTATCAAATAGAGCAAACTTGAGGAGTCAAATGGCCTCCTCCCCCTAATTCGTATGTCTGTCATGTAAAGATCAATTATAGTATATGGTGGAGAAATAATACAGCATCCTGTATCTTGCCTTCAGCAAGTTTATCCTTCAAATAGTTCAGTAGAGTTACAAACTCCTTATGATTCCCCCAACTGTTCCAGCTGGGTCCATTTATACTCTTTAGGAAGCTGAGCCAATAATTGTCACCTGTCCTTAACGATGCAATTAGGTTAATAAAGTAATTGCCAAAGTATGCAATTGCTGATACATTCACACGTATGTGTATTCGCACTGCCCTGAAATATTGAGCATAGACTTAGAAAGTTGAAGACCCAAAAATTAGTTAATCGGTCCTCACCTTTCTTCAGTTTGGCAAAACATTAGAACAAGTATATCATTGCTTGTCAATCTTACCATAAAGATCTAACAGTTTAGTTATTCTTCCCTTATTTAATCTGTTGAATGCAAGGGCATGTTGCAACATTGTTGTGACATTAGGGTATCCTTAGTCAAGAATCATTTTTTTTCGATGTAACACATTCTAAAAGTTATCAAAATATGACATTTTCAGATGCTCCTTTTTTTCCTTTGTGTACTATTCTTCAAATAACTTCCCTTATCTCTGGTTTGGGTGAGACTATAGGCTCTCCTTTTGAATCTATAATCACATGTCTTGAATAAAACAGGTAATTTAAAGTGTAGCTAATAGATTTGTGTTTGACAACCTGGGATTAGTACCCATAATCATTAACACTGATAATCAGCTTAATGTATTTGGAATAATAACTTAAATGATCTGATGTTGAAGTTCAATAAGTCATTTACAACTTAACATTGCTTAGTACTTTTATAACAATAATAACTTTTTGTGTGTTTTAAAGTGCACAATAGCTGACTGTTTTAAATTGACACACCTAAAGGAGGTAACAGTGATTTAAATATCTAAACAAAATGGCAGTGCATGCTCATCGAATACTCTATCTAATTTAACTTAGGCATTTAGAGAGTTTGATGGTGTTTTCCCACATCTGCAGAATGTTCGTACTTGAGAGATAAATGAAAATGTTTAAATGGTGGCTTGGTCTTGGCAGAAGTATATTTATTTGTGCAGTTCCAGAGAACTCAAACATACCTGAAGCTAAAAGAATGGATACATTTCACAGGTTTATGATTAACTATAAGGATGCTCATGGGGAGTTAAATAACCCCACCCTTTCTAATAATATCTGTAAGGAAGTCTTGTTTAAAAAATAATTGTGGTTAGGTAGAAAAATCCATTGCAAATAAGTACTTTTTGCTTGTCTCAAAAGGCAGAAATTGGAGAAGATGCCCACTTCTGATTGACATCGAACTACCCTTGTAGTGTGGGCACAGGCAAGGATGGGGTAGGATCTAGCTGTTTCCCAATGTGGTTGAATAACCCGGTGTCACTAACTATCCTCGTACCACAAAACGATTGCTTACACCAGATATTAGTGAGTGCCTGTGTTAATTCATTTTGAAGCCAGGTGGTGAAGTAGGAAACCAGATGCATTTTACTTAATGCGAGATTTACTTACGGCATGCAACATTACATATGTCTGCCTCCTCCCTAACCAACACCATCCCACCAGCGTCCCGGTAGTCTTTCTTTATATGTATTCAAGGTGCTTAATCAACCAGTGCCTGTGTCCTTAAACTTGAGAATACAATCAACATACCATTTATAGTCTGGTACCCATTTACGTGGATCTTAGCCAGGCAAGAAGATTACACCTTCAAAGAGGCAAGGATGGCAGAAAATTGGGAGGCAAGTGGGGGTGTTGGGGAGTAAAGAATTTCTGCAGGCTTCTCACAATGTTTCTCTAACCTTGCCTGGGAGGACAGACATTGAAACTTTTTCTAGGGTTCTGCTGATTTCCCATTGAAAATCTCACCTGGAAATTTCAGGTGCCTCTTTTTGCATAAAATGAATTATTCAAAACGAAAGACTGGCGAATAATGAAGGTGCCAGAAGCGAAACAAACAGCAAGATTAAACCCAATTAATTACCAATTGTTCTGTCACAACTTGAAAAATGTGCATATGTTAAGCTATCTTTTCAATTCTGAGTGTTTGTATCACTTCTAAATATGAAAATACCAAAAGATTCTCGTCAAATCATTGAGTCTTTCCATGAGTTGCCAACTGTTCGTTGTTGGGTACATTTACACACAAACCTAAAAGTCACCTCAATACAGTTTTTTAAACTCTGAAGAAGTAGAATGAGACTAGGAAGCACAGTTTCCCACCACTTCAGTTTGACACTATGTCGAGAGCATCTCCAGTGCCGTGTCAGACTGAATTTTAAGAAGTTCTCCAGGATGGATCCCTGGATCTCTTTAAATCTATCTGCCATTAACATGAAATCTTAGCGCAGAATCCATTGCCTTCATCGTCAAGATTTAAATTTCCATATTTACGTGAGTTCTATCAATACACAAATCCACGCTTGGGCAGAAATGTCTCCAGGGCAGAATGGCAGAGTTCCAAATCAGTTACCATGTGGCACAAATTGGGTATTACTGCTTGGAATCCATGCTACATCTATTTGATCCTGTGGTGAAACTGCAATGATATAAGATGAGTTTGTTGGCAATACAAATTTGTTGAATACAAATTCAAAATGATGTATAGCATTCGTGGTCTGAAGTTGCTGATCTCAACATTTCGTCTTGAAGACTGTGAAGTGCCTAAACAGAAGATAGGTACTATTTTTCCAACTTGCATTGGCTTTCACTGGAACATTGTAACACACGGAGGACAGGAGTAAAAGCATGAGAGCAACATGGTGAAAGACTAGGGCAGTACCTATTCTTGCCACATGGTACCTGAATTGGAACTCTGTCATTCTCCCCTCGAAAAATTACTGTCCATGTGTGGATCTGTGCATTGAAAGAACTCGTGTTACAATTGAAATTTAAATCTTGAGATGGTGAAATGGCAAGCGACTAGAATGCCAAGGTCATGCTTGCGGACTGAGCACAGGTACTCTGCACAGCAATCTGCCTTTGGCCTCAAAATGTAGAGCTGACTGAATTGTGAACAGTGAATACAGCAGACTAAATTGAAAGAAGTGCAAGGAAAGAAGTAGGAATTTAAATTGTGCATTCGAGGACAGACTGCCTTTGTACAGAAATCGTTACCTTAGTTACTAAAACAAAAACCAGAATTTCAGGAAACTCGATAGATTCCTTCCTTTCTGCACATAATTGCATCATTTTAAGATGAGCAAAATGGGAATCATGTTTATTTATTAGTGTCACAGGTAGGCTTACATTAACACTGCAATAAAGTTACTGTGAAAATCCCCTATCTGTACCTGTTTGGGTACACCTAGGGTGAATTTAGCATGGCCAATGCACCTAACCAGCACGTCTTTCGGACTGTGGGAGGAAATCGAAGCACCCGGAGGAAACACAGACATGGGGAGAACATGCAGGCTCTGCACAGGCAGTGACCGAAGCTGGGAATCGAACCCTGGTCCCCGGCGCTTTGAGGCAGCAGTGCTAACCCGTACATGCATTTGTGTTTGTCAAAGTATATGTTGCTTCCAGTATACGCTCTCTATAAATCTTGTTTGCTGTGTTTAATCTGTTAGTTCCTCATGTCATTTAACTTTTAAGGCTATTTTACCTTGAGGTTGCTTCACACTATTTAAATTTCCAAGATGAGAGGCAATTTGGCTCAGTTTCTATCATTATTCCGAAAGACGCAAATGTTACCCAATTGTAGCATCCAATTTTTTTTTTGTTATTCAGGGAAGTAAATATTGCTGGCAAGGCCAGCATTCATCCCTAATTACCCTGGAGAAGGTGATGGTGAGTTGCCGCCTTGAACTGCTGCAGTCCACGTGATCGATGTACACCCACATTGCCCTTCAGGAGGGAGTTCTAGGATTTTGACCCAGCAACAGTGAAGGAATGTGATATAGTTTTATTATTTAAATTAAAATAATTGGGCATTGCAGGCTAGACCAGCATTTATTAGCCATCCCTAATTGCCCTTAAGAAGGTGGTGGTGAGCTGCTTTCTTGAACTGCAATTCCTATGATGTAGGTACACACACAATGCTGTTAGGGAGGGAATTCCTGAATTTTGAGCCAGCGACAGTGAAGGAATGGTGATATATTTCTTGGTCAGGGTGCTGAATGATTTTGAGATGAACTTCCGGGTGCTGGTGTTCCCCTGTGCCTGCTACCCTTGTCCTTCTGAATGTTAGCGGCCGTGGATTTGGAACGTGCTGTCTAAGGAGTGTTAGTGCGTTCCTGCAGTGCATCTTGCAGATGTTTGTCAATGGTGGAGGGAGTGGACGTTTGTGGATGTGGTGCCAATGAAGCGGGCTGCTTTGTTCTGGATGGTGTTAAGCTTCTTGTGTGTTGTTGGAGCTCACCCATCCAGGCAAGTGGAGAGTACCATCACACTCCCAACGTGTGCTTTGTAAATGGTGGACAGGCTTTGGGAAGTCAGGAGGTGAGTTACCACAGAATTCCTAGCCTCTGACCTGCTCTTATAGCCAGAGATCGTGATGATATAATTAGCACTGGAGTTTAAAGTTATTGTCTGGGATTCTCCCAAAAAAATTCGAAGTGCCGAGTTCACGTAAAAACTGGAGTAATTCCCGCTGGTTTTTTAGCATGATTTTCAAAATGAATCCCCCACACTCTGTGCACTGCAATGTGCCTCAGGGAGATTCACACTGAAAATCATGGGGCCGTGCCTATTCCCGCTGGAGAGACCGGCCGCTGAGTAGGTCATTGCGCATGCGCTGATACGTCATAGCAGCAATTGGCGCATGCACTGCCGGCCTCCTGATCACTGACCAGCTCAATCACTGGCCAGCCATGCGACCCCACATCGCTGCCCTCCCCCTTGATCACTGGCTTCCTGGACATTAGCCATTATCTAATTTAATGGATGAGCAGGCTCGAAGAGACATATTATTCGTATTCATTCTAGCAAAGGTCAAATCATCCAGAACTCTCATTCCTGACTGTCATCCAAACACCCCGATGGAAGTCAGATGGATATGCAAATATGATTTCACACCTAGCACTCCCCTAGGAGCTGTATGAGCTGTACCACGTCGTGGAGCCAAAAAAACCCACTAAGGAGCAATGGAAAGCTAGTGATGAAAATGGCAAGAAATATAAAGTAGGCTGAAACATCCTCTGTTAACAAAGGAAAGCAATGCACATGTCTTAGAATTAACTTTGTCTTCTCCTTTCACAGTTGTACCTGTAATCCTCAAATCATTGACTTTTGATGAGAAGCGTGGTGCTTGTAGTGTGGGCTCGAATGTGAGAGATGCAGCTTGCTATGTCTGCTGGGCCTTTGCTCGTGCTTATGATCCTCAAGAAATGAAACCATTTGTTAATCAGATAGCAAGGTAAGAGTATTTTACAATGATGTTCCTTATCTTTTCAGATGATCTCTTTTAGTGAAAGGAGGCTCAGCAATCTCTGTCTGCTTCTGTGGGAATGGGATCGTGCGTATAAGAACAACTGTTTGCATTTATATTGTAATGTTCCTCTGAGAGACTACAAGTTAACTTGAAAATTTCTATTTAAAGCAAAGGCTGAGAAGTTTAAGATATAATTGCAGTCACTGTAAAATTAAATTAAGATCAAATCCTGCAAGTAGTTTCAGATATTTGGATTATTTTAATCGGTGTCATGTAATCGTACCATCCTATTGTAATTGAGTCCTAAACTTCTTAATGTCTTTGGAATTCTTAAATTGGTTTGCAGGATAGACTAAAATTCCTATGCTATTGAAAACGACACAGCCTTATGCTAATTGATTCTTCAGCACAGTGGTTTGTTCTTGCAGTTGCGAGATGTTTGGACATGCTCTGTTGCCTCAATTTTTGTGTCCTTAACTGACACCAGAAACCTCAAAATATTATGATTGTGCACATCAACCTTAGAGTTGTTAGTGATAGAGGATGAAAAATAAATCAGTTTTGGACATCAGCTATAGCAGGGCCAGATGCAGCATAAAGGTTCCTTTACCTTTAACATGTCTTTGCTGTAGCTTTAAGAGTGCCCATAATACAGCTACATGACAATTTTCTTCTTACATACCGATTAAGCCTAAGTCCCTTAAGTGTGCCATTTATGGGTAGTTTAAAGTTGAAGTTCCGGGCCCTCAAAACCAGATTAACACTGCTCAGAAACACTTCAGTGAGGATCCTTATTGTGAGTAGATAGAAGAAGCTTTCATTCCAGCTCTTCAGGTTCGATGGCCAGTGTCAAACCAAGTGCAACGACTAGCTAAATGTTGTACTTCTGTGTTTCTGTCTGGTTTATATTTCTTACAATTTTCTCCACTAGCTTTTTAGGCATTGCCAAAAAACATAACACTTAAAATGCTTTCATGCCAATCATGGCATAGTTAGAAGTTGAACAATGGTGTGAGTTTTGAATTTTCAGTTGGTATTTGCTTATATTCTGGATGTCCTAACTTCAATATTTACTCAGAGACATACAATATTTGGTTTTGAATTTGGAACATTTTGTAAATTAAACAAAAAAAGATAATCTTAAGGCAGACTCAACACAGAAAACAAGTTGATTTGTGTATGGAGATTATTTTACGAAATTGGATGAGGTCGGCCTCAGAAGTGAATTGAATACTTTTGCAGTTTGTGCATGTAAGTTGATGAGCTTCCAAGATCTGAGTCTGGCAAAGTTAGAAGCTGAATTATAGTCTGAGTTTTGGATGTTCAGTTGATTCAACTCTCTGAAGACGTCACAATCAGTCCTTGGAAACTCGAAGATTTCTGCTTCAACCAGAAAATTGCAAAACATTAGTGCTGTCCTTGAAGATCTAAGTAGCAGGTATTTAACATCTCATCATTATTTTGTCCATGTGCAGTAGGCCAATTGTCACTGTCAATCACACATGCTCAGGAATCGTGTATATAATATTGGGGCTGATCTTCATAGAAGCCAGTCACCTTGTAGCACATAAATCTGAGACCGTGGTACTGAGAGGTCATTCAGTGCCCACCAAAGTATTAGTTTTTCAGGCATTAAATGTCTACAATCCTGCTTTCGCATAGAGAAACTTATTAGATTATTCAGATGTTCTCTGTCAGTTGATCAACTGAGCCTGGATGTTAAATGTGCTATAATAAAATAGAAACAGAAAATACTGGAAATATTCACCTTGTGTAACAGCATCTGTGGAGAGGAGAAACCATAGTTAACATTCCAAAAAAATGGAAAAAACACAATTGGCTCTGACGAAGGGTCATCCTGACTCGAAACATTGGCTCTATTCTCTCTGTGCAGATGCTGTCAGACCTGCTGAGAATTTCTAGCATTTTCTGTTTTTGTTTCAGATTCCAGCATCTGCAGTATTTTGCTTTTATCTTGGTTTTCTTTGCAATATTGATTGAGACAGAAATATTGGCTAGGACACTGGGTCTGCCTTGCTCTTCTTAGAAATTTGGTCATGGGATATTTTATGTCCACCAAAGAGAGTCGACAGAATCCCCATGTAATATCTCATCTGAAAGACAGCACCTCTGACAGTTTTACTTCAGTACTGCACTGAAGTGTTAAGTGCTGGAAGTGGGACTTGAATCCACAATCTCTAACTCAGAATATTACAAGCTGAACCATGGCTGGACAATGTCCTTAGGTCTGCTATAAGTTAGAAATGTAACTGGTTTTAGATCATAAAATGTAGCAACAGAAGTAGGCCATTCGGCCCATTCCGCTACTCAATAAGATTATGACTGATGTATGGTAATCCTCAACTTCACTTTCTCATCTTATCCCCATAACCCTTGATTCCCTTAGACCATAAGATGTAGAAGTAGGCCATTTGGCCGATCAAGTCTGCTCTACCATTCAATGAGATCATGACTGATCTGATATAATCCTTAGCTCCACTTTTCTGTCTTGTCCCCCTAACCCTGGATTCCTTTATTGGTTAAAAATCTGGCCGGTCTTAGCCTTGAACATACTTGACGGCCCAGCCTCTACAGCTCTTTGTAGTAAAGAATTTCACAGATGCACTGCTCTCTGAGAGAAGACATTCCTTCTCATCTGTGTCTTAACTGGGTGACACTTTACTCTGAGATTATGCCATCTGGTCCCAGACTCACAAGGAGAAGCAACCTCTCAGCATCTATCCTGTCAAGCCCCCTGAGAATCCTACATGTCTCAATAAGGTCGGCTCTCATTCTTCTGAACTCCAATGAGTACAGGTCCAACTACTTAACCTTTCTTGATAAGAAAATCACTCTACACCTAGGGTCAACCTCATGAAACTTCTCTGGACTGCCTCCAATGGCAGTATAATTTTCCTTAGATAAGAGGGCCTAAACTGTTCACAGTATTCCAGGTATGGACTAACTAGTGCCTTGTATAGTTTCAGTTAGATTTCCCTATTTTATACCCCATTCCCTTTGGAATAAAGGCCAGCATTCCATTTGATTTCCCATTTCCCTGCTAAACACGCATGCTAGCTTTTTGTGATTTATGCATGAGGACCCCAAATCCCTCTGTGCTGCATTATTCTGCAGGCTTTCTCAATTTAAATAATATTCAGCTCCTTTATTCTTCCTACCGAAGTGCATAACTTCATATTCTCCTACATTATAGTCCATCTGCCAAATTTTTGCTCAATCACTTAACCTGCCTACCCCTCTGTAGACTTTGTGGCATCATCAATTGTCTTCCCATCTATTTTCTTGTAATCCAAAAACTTGGAGGTAGTATGTTCACTTCCCTTGTTCAAGTCATTAATACATGTTGTAAATAATTCTGGCCCCAGCACTGATCCCAGTGGCACTCCACCAGGTTGCCATCCTGAATTCTCTGTTTTCTATCAGTTAGCCAATCCTCTATCTATGCTGATATACTACCCCCAAACCATGGGCTCTTATCTTACTAAGTAGCCTTTTATATGGTACCTTAATGAACCCTTTTTGGAAATCCAAGTATATTACATCTAATGCTTCCCCTTTATCTGTCCTGCTTGTTACCACTTCAGAGAAGTCTAATAAATTTGTCAGGCATGATTTCTCTTCATGAAGCCATGCTGACTGCTTGATTATTGTGCATTTCTAAATACTTTGCTATTACATCCTTTATAATGGACTCTTAACATTTTCCCAGTGACAGAAGTCACTGACAAAGTCAGCTGGCGTACAGTCTCTTGTCTTCCTCCCTTTCTGAATAAGGCTGTTAAATTTTCGGCACAGGTTTGGAGGGCCAAAGGGCCTATTCCTGGGCTGTAATTGTCTTTGTTCTATACTTTTCTTATTGACAGTTTTCCAATCCTAGGGAGATTTCCAGAATTTGTGGAATCTTGGAAGATTATGACCAGTGCATCCACTATCTCTGTAGCTACTGCCATTAGTATCCTGGGATGCCAATCATCATAAGAACATAAGAAATAGGAACAGGAGTAGGCCATCTAGCCCCTCGAGCCTGCCCCGCCATTCAATAAGATCATGGCTGATCTGATGTGGATCAGTACCACTTACCCGCCTGATCCCCATAACCCTTAATTCCCTTACCGATCAGGAATCCATCCATCCGCGCTTTAAACATATTCAGCGAGGTAGCCTCCACCACCTCAGTGGGCAGAGAATTCCAGAGATTCACCACCCTCTGGGAGAAGAAGTTCCTCCTCAACTCTGTCTTAAATCGACCCCCCTTTATTTTGAGGCTGTGTCCTCTAGTTTTAACTTCCTTACTAAGTGGAAAGAATCTCTCCGCCTCCACCCTATCCAGCCCCCGCATTATCTTATAAGTCTCCATAAGATCCCCCCTCATCCTTCTAAACTCCAACGAGTACAAACCCAATCTCCTCAGCCTCTCCTCATAATCCAAACCCCTCATCTCCGGTATCAACCTGGTGAACCTTCTCTGCACTCCCTCCAATGCCAATATATCCTTCCTCATATAAGGGGACCAATACTGCACACAGTATTCCAGCTGCGGCCTCACCAATGCCCTGTACAGGTGCATCAAGACATCCCTGCTTTTATATTCTATCCCCCTCGCAATATAGGCCAACATCCCATTTGCCTTCTTGATCACCTGTTGTACCTGCAGACTGCGCTTTTGCGTCTCATGCACAAGGACCCCCATGTCCCTTTGCACGGTAGCATGTTTTAATTTGTTTCCATTGAGATAGTAATCCCATTTGTTATTATTTCCTCCAAAGTGTATAACCTCGCATTTATCAACGTTATATTCCATTTGCCATATCCTCGCCCACTCACTCAGCCTGTCCAAATCTCTCTGCAGATCTTCTCCGTTCTCCACACGATTCACTTTTCCACTTATCTTTGTGTCGTCTGCAAACTTCGTTACCCTACACTCCGTCACCTCCTCCAGATCATCTATATAAATGGTAAACAGTTGCGGCCCGAGTACCGATCCCTGCGGCACGCCACTAGTTACCTTCCTCCAACCGGAAAAACACCCATTTATTCCGACTCTTTGCTTCCTGTCGGATAGCCAGTCCCCAATCCACTTTAACACACTACCCCCAACTCCGTGTGCCCTAATCTTCATCAGCAGCCTTTTATGGGGCACCTTATCAAACGCCTTTTGGAAATCCAAAAACACCGCATCCACCGGTTCTCCTCCATCAATCGCCCTAGTCACATCTTCATAAAAATCCAACATGTTCGTCAAGCGCGACTTTCCCCTCGTGAATCCATGCTGCGTCTGATTGATCGAACCATTTCTATCCAGATGCCCTGCTATCTCCTCTTTAATAATGGATTCCAGCATTTTCCCTACTACAGACGTTAAGCTGACCGGCCTATAGTTACCCGCCTTTTGTCTCCTTCCTTTTTTAAACAGCGGCGTAACATTAGCTGTTTTCCAATCAACCGGCACTACCCCAGAATGCAACGAGTTTTGATAAATAACCACTAACGCATCCACTATTACCTCTGACATTTCTTTCAATACCCTGGGATGCATTCCATCCGGACCCGGGGACTTGTCCACCTTCAGTCCCATTAGTCTACCCAGCACTGCCTCTCTGGTAACATTAATTGTATTAAGTATTTCTCCTGCTGCCAACCCTCTATCGTTAATATTTGGCAAACTATTTGTGTCCTCCACCGTGAAGACCGACACAAAAAACTTATTTAAAGACTCAGCCATATCCTCATTTCCCACTATTAACTCCCCCCTCTCGTCCTCCAAGGGTCCAACATTCACTCTCGCCACTCTATTCCTTTTTATATATTTATAAAAACTTTTACTATCATTTTTTATATTAATTGCTAGCCTAGCTTCATAGTCTATCCTTCCTTTCTTTATCGCTTTCTTAGTCTCTCTTTGTTGTTTCTTAAATTTTTCCCAATCACTTGTTTCTCCACTATTTTTGGCCACTCTGTACGCAGCTGTTTTTATTTTAATACTCTCCTTTATTTCCTTCGTTATCCACGGCTGGTTCTCCCTTTTCTTACAATCCTTGTTTTTTGCTGGAATATATTTTTGCTGAGAACTGAAAAGGATCTCCTTAAAAATCCTCCACTGTTCCTCAGCTATCCTACCTGCCAGCCTGCTCTCCCAGTCTACCTTAGCCAATTCATCCCTCATCCTATCATATTTCCCTCTGTTCAAACAGAGGACACTGGTTTGGGACCAAACTTTCTCCTCTTCCATCTGAATCAGAAATTCGACCATATTGTGGTCACTAGACCCAAGAGGGTCCTTCACAATAAGATCCTTAATTCTACCTACCTCGTTACACAATACCAGATCCAAAATAGCTCGTTCCCTCGTCGGTTCCGTAACATGCTGTTCAAGGAAAGTATCCCGACAGCATTCTAAGAACTCTTCCTCCATTCCACCCTTACCGACTTGAGTCTGCCAGTCAATGTGCATGTTGAATGTTGAATCAGGTCCAGGGTTCATACCAACCTTTAGCTCCATGAGTTCTCCTGGTACTTTTTGACAGTTATTGTAATTATCTCCTCCACCTTCCCTTCCCTGGTTAGTCATGGTTGATTTATCCCCTTCCTAGAATCCTTCTTCTGGTTTTAATCGGTGACAGGGGAGTACAAAACAAAGTGGGGGGACGGCAGGGGGAGCTTTGCGATGGGGTGCAAAGCAGGAGTGATTAATGACAAAATGGATGATGTTACAAGGGAAAAGTTGGTAATAGTGAAGCAATTCACATTGCACAATTTCCCCCTCTGCTAGAGGGAAAAATTGAGGGTCGCGAAAAGAGGGGTCAACCGACGCATAGTTGGACAATGGACGTCACAGAGCGGTTGCAAGCAGACCAGGAGGATGTGTGAGGATGGAGCCAGACAGACAAGTGGGACAAACCATGACAGAAGATCTTCTCGCAGGAGTAGTTACAAGTAGAGGGAGAGGGGTTAGGCGAGTTGTTAATGGCATTAACAAAACCATTAGCAGCATCAGCTGTGTGAAAAAATGCGGGCAATGCTTGTGAGCTGAAGTTGTTCCATCTGAGAAGCTGTAACGTGCCTGATTGAAAGGCAATTTTTTGGTTCTCAACAGAGTGCATTTCATTACTCTTCTGGTTGAGATAGACTTGGGACCTGCTTCCTCATCCTGTCCCTTAGAGCGGCAGGCAAGAGCACACCAACACTGACAAAAACTGCCAAGAAAAATGACTCAGGATAAAGAATCAGCAGGCATCAAACAATGAGCCAAGGATTGTCCTTCAGGCACTGCACTCATGGAATGGAACAGTGAGGTAGACAATAGTAACGTCATAGATGTAATTTAGATTTTCAAAAGGCTTTCAATAAGTTGTTTGTAGCCTCCCTCCCCGACTCCCGTCTGCTCGCCGCCTCCCTCCCCGACTCTCGCCTGCTCCCAGCTTCCCAACCTGACTCCCGCCTGCTCCCAGCTTCCCGACCTGACTCTCGCCTGCTCGCAGCCTCCCTCCCCAACTCTCGCCTGCTCGCGCCCTCCCTCCCCGACTCCCGCCTGCTCGCAGCCTCCCTCCCCGACTCTCGCCTGCTCGCGCCCTCCCTCCCCGACTCCCGCCTGCTCGCAGCCTCCCTCCCCGACTCTCGCCTGCTCGCGCCCTCCCTCCCCGACTCCCGCCTGCTCGCCGCCTCCCTCCCCAACTCTCGCCTGCTCACGGCCTCCCTCCCTGACTCTCGCCTGCTCGCGCCCTCCCTCCCCGACTCACGCCTGCTCGCAGCCTCCCTCCCCGACTCTCGCCTGCTCGCCGCCTCCCTCCCCGACTCCCGTCTGCTCACGGCCTCCCTCCCCGACTCTCGCCTACTCGCGGCCTCCCTACCCGACTCTCGCCTGCTCGCGGCCTCCCTCCCCGGCTCTCGCCTGCTCGCGGCCTCCCTCCCCGACTCTTGCCTGCTCGCGGCCTCCCTCCCCGACTCTCGCCTGCTCGCGGCCTCCCTACCCGACTCTTGCCTGCTCGCCGCCTCCCTCCCCGACTCTCACCTGCTCGCGGCCTCCCTCCCCGACTCTCACCTGCTCGCGGCCTCCCTCCCTGACTCCCGTCTGCTCACGGCCTCCCTACCTGACTCTCGCCTGCTCGCGGCCTCCCTCCCCGACTCCCGTCTGCTCGCGCCCTCCCTCCCCGACTCTCGCCTGCTCGCGGCCCCCTCCCCGACACCTGTCTGCTCACGGCCTCCCTCCCCGACTCTCGCCTGCTCGTGGCCTCCCTCCCCGACTCTCGCCTGCTCGTGGCCTCCCTCCCCGACTCTCGCCTGCTCGTGGCCTCCCTCCCCGACTCCCGTCTGCTCGCGGCCTCCCTCCCCGACTCTCGCCTGCTCGCGGCCTCCCTCCCCGACTCCCGTCTGCTCGCGGCCTCCCTCCCCGACTCTCGCCTGCTCGCGGCCTCCCTCCCCGACTCCCGTCTGCTCACGGCCTCCCTCCCCGACTCTCGCCTGCTTGCTTTCAACGCTTCTCTCGCTCCCTTGCTTCCTCCGCCTCAGAGCCTTTGCTCTCAACAAATTTAACATAATCAGTCATAAGGTGGCTTATTTACACTTGCTAGAACAACGTATGTTAATATGCTGGAAACCCTTCTCTGCAAACTAAAGGAATATGTTCAAGTCTTGTGACTTTTTTGAATTACCCGCTTCCTTTCTGCATATCAATGGCGAGTCCAGTCAGAATTCACCTGCCAACCAATCAGCACCCTTTTCTCTTGCAGTATTAATTGTTGTGATCATTTGAAATTTAGTAGTGCGTTTTTCCTGATGAGTGCAAGACAAAAAGCTTCAGCATCATGATTCTCTTTTCAACAACATTCAAGTTTTGTACTATCAAGCAACTTGAGTGGTGAGAATGTGGAACTGGCTCTCACAGGGAGTGGTTGGAGCAAAAAGTATAGATGATTTAAGGGGAAACTAGACGAGCATATTCAGGGGAAGGAAATAGATGATAACCCAGCAACTGGTGTAGGCAAACTCATGTGTACTGGTGCCGTCCCCCGCCCGGATGAATGGGGAGGGTTAGTGACAGGAAGAGCATCTGACTATAAAACCACCCACCAAATCCAAAAAAAAGGTGTTGATATGTAGATGATCAACCAGCATTGCAGCGACCCCATGTAACATGGGTAAAGCCGAAACAGAAAGGAAGCAAATAGATGGTTACCATGGTAGGTTTTAGATGTGAAAAGAGACTCAAGTGGAGCATAGAGATTGACATGGACTGGTTGGACTGAATGGTCTGTTTTTGTGCTGTGTATCTTATATATACCGATGCAAGCAACTGGAATCTCAGGATCTTGCTTGTGGACTGAATAAAGGTGTTTAGCAAAGTAATCACCCAATCTGTGTTTGATCGCAATGTAGGGGAGACCACATCATAAAAAATACAAATAGGTAAATTGTTGTTTCACCAGGGAGGAATGTTTGAGGCCTTGGAAGTGGGAAAGGGAGCAGTTGTATCTTCAGCGCTTTCACAGGATGGCGCTGTGGAAACATTTATTTAAAGTTTATTTATTTGTCACAAGTAGGCTTACACTGCAATAAAGTTACTGTGAAAATCCCCTAGTCGTCACACTCCGGCGCCTTTCGGGTACGCTGAGGGAGAATTTAGCATAGAAATGCACCTATCTAGCACACCTTTCAGATATGCATATTGTGTGAGTGCGTGTTGGGGTGATTGAAGAGTAAGTTAGGGCATTATGGAGGGAATAGTCCCATCAAAATTCTGACACAGCTATGAATGACTATGTGGCCAAATTCCCCTCCAACTCATTTCTCATGTTTGCTGATGACACCACTGTATTGGGTTGGATCTAAAACAGTTGATGAGATAGACTACAGGAAAGAGATAGAGAGTCTGGTGAACTGGTGCAACAACAACAAAACGAAGGAGATGGTCACCAACTTCAGGAAGCGTAAAGGAGAACATGTCCCTGTCTACATCAATGGGGATGAAGTAGAAATGGTTGAGAGCGTCAAGTTTTTAGGTGTCCAGATCACGAACAACCCGTCCTGGTCCCTCCATGCCAACACTATAGTTAAGTAAGCCCACCAACACCTCTACTTTCTTAGAAGATTAAGGAAACTTGGCATGTCTGCTATGACTCTCACCAACTTTTACAGATGCACCATAGAAAGCATTATTTCTGGTTGTATTGTTATGGTTCAGGTTAGGTGCATTGGCCATGCTCAGTTCTCCCTTAGTGTACCCGAAAGGCGCCGGAGTGTGGCGACTGGGGGGCTTTTCACAGTAACTCCATTGCAATGTGAATGTAAGCCTACTTGTGACTAATAAATATATAAACTCCAAAGTGTTTTATGGAACCTGCCTGGATCATAAGTTTTGCATCTTGAATTTGGCTAGGTTAAGCATGATAGGTTTCACTTCAGATATGATTCAAATGACCCACTAGGGAGATTTTATCAAACAAAGTTTATTTAAGAATATAGTTAACATGTATATTAAGAATATTAGCAATAATTTCTATCAATTACAAACAACACCAAAACAGCCACGATAATGTATAACACTTGGGAGCTATCCCAATCAAACAAATCCCATAAACAAGACTCGTCAAACATCGTTAATACAGCATAGGCAAATGCTCACATGATACTGAACTGAGAGCTTTGGATGAAGTCTGCAGTTCTCTGGATAGACTCAGAACAGTTTGAAGTCAGAACAGCTACCCAAAATGCCAGGGACTTGAGGCAAGCCACCAACAGCAGATTCCCCCTTCTGAAAGGCAAAAACTTGTTTTCAAGTAACCAGCAGAACTTCCAAAACCCAGGGGGGGAGAGAGAGAGACATCTTTTCAACTTGATGCCCCTTCTAAAACCAAAACTCAAACTAGACAGCAACTCAAAAGGAAAACGAAAGAACTCCTGTCACCTGACCTGCCAACCAGTTTTTTTTCTCCGAACAATGCAGAGTCTTAAACATCCCAGTAAAAATAAACAAACCCGGTTTAAGCAGCAATAAAAAGGACATCTCCAGTCAAGCCGGTGCCATAATGACATCAGCTAAGGCTGTGAGCTGAGAAACTTGAAACTGTGAGAGCTGCAGAGATCATGATTGTTAAAAACAAATCTCTTAAAAGTACACTAACATCACGTATCACAGCTTGGCATGGCTCCCTGCTCATTTCAAGACCACAAGAAACTACAAAGGGTCGTGAACGAAGCCCAGTCCATCACTCAAACCAGCATCCCACCCATTGACACCGTCTACACTTCTCACTGCCTCAGAAAAGCAGCCAGCATAATTAAAGACCCCATGCACCCCGGACATACTCTCTTCCACCACCTTCCGTTGGGAAAAAGATACAAAGTCTGAGGACACATACCAACTGACTCAAGAACAGCTTCTTCCCTGCTGCCATCAGACTTTTGAATGGACCTACCTCGCATTAAGTTGATCTTTCGCTACACCTTAGCTATGACTGTAACACTACATTCTGTACCCTCTTCTTTCCTTCCCTCTGTACGGTATGCTTTGTTTGTATAGCATGCAAGAAACAATATTTTCACTGTATACTAATATATGTGACAATAAATCAAATCAAAATCAAGGGCATTATGCTAAAGACGGTGGAGAATACTCCATTGCATGTGGAGGCTAATGAGGTGGAAGCCGAGGATGAGGAACCTTATTGTGGTTCTGGAAGAGTGGCGAAAGGGCGAGAGCAGAAGGAATGGAAATAGAAAAGGTGCGTTTGTGAGTAAAACCTGTCTTGGCTGTTGCTGTGGCTCATTTGTCCCCTGTTTGCATGCAGCTGGCATGCTCTCATTAGGTATACCTTCAGGCTTTTGATATGTGAAGGTGGTGCTTCCTCAGTGTGTGTGTGTGTGTGTATATAATTGAAAATTTGAACTGGCTATTGTCACTTGTCTTGACAGCTGCCTGTTGGGGCACTTGGCAGTGGCTGTAATCCACAGGGACAAGATAGAGCTACATATCATTTCACTTGTGATCTGTGACTTTAGTAAAAGCGATACGGTCTTTTAATTACCGATCCATGGCTGAAGTTGGCCTTGACTTTCTAGAATCTTCAAGTGACAGGCAGAGTAATTATTGTAGTTGATCACAGGGAAATTTGCCTGCTGGATTTTTCTTTTGATGTGCTGATTGTTGTTGCCGAGGGCTGTTTAAAAATGATGAAACTTCATTCCACTATGAGCAACTTTGCTTCATTGTCAAACTGAACATGTTTGACAGCCTTCTTTGGGCGTGAATTGTCAGATGGTAGTTAGTTACTTCTCTTTGAATAATGCCTTAACATAGCCGTGCAAAGAAGTGCATTATAAGTGCTCAGCAGAAAACTATACTGAAATGACATCAAAAGAATATGAATGTTTCAGGTTAAAGTTGTGCTCTGAAGGTGCAAATTATATTTGAAAATACCGACAGTACAAGTAGTAGAGTTGACAAGAATGCCAAGTCCAACTGAGGTACAAATACATTTGGTTTCCATGTTGCAAATTGATCCCTGCATTAAGTAGCAGGTAAGTTTCATGCAGAGGCAGTTTCAGAAACAGTGCAGAATATATTGGTAGCTGGATTCACAACTTGTTAGTTGCCATGTCATTACTTCGGGACATATTGCACACTTAGAGTTGTCATCGGAATCACATTTTTTCGCCTGGCAACATGCCAACACAAAACATTTGAGGTAGTGCAGTGATGTGATAATAGCAGGTGTTGGGGGATGTGGGTTTAAAGTTAAAAAGTTAAAGTTTATTTATTAGTCACAAGTAAGGCTTACATTAACACTGCAGTGAAGTTACTGTGAAATTCCCCTAGTTGCCACACTCTGGCGCCTGTTCGGGTCAATGCACCTAACCAGCACGTCTTCCAGACTGTGGGAAGAAACCGGACGCCCGGAGGAAACCCACGCAGACACAGGGAGAACATGCAAACTCCACACAGACAAGCCGGGAATCGAACCCAGCTCCCTGGCGCTGTGAAGCAGCAGTGCTAACCACTGTGCCACCGTGTCGCCCACTGACTCTTTATGCCATTGATTTGCTGATTCTTATCTCTGCTGTAGGAGGCAGAGAGGTTCCAAGTGGAGAGTAGGTGGGAAGAAAACTTTGAGGATGAGTTAAGTTACATGCCCCCTGGCTGTATGGTTGGAGGCCAGGAGTCCAGTCTGCAGATAATGTTGGCCCAGGAAGTTCAAGGGGGTTGAGTTGAGGGTAAGGTAAAATATATAAAATTTTGGGCCATGTGTTCAACGCAACTGGAGGTCCATCCCCAGTGTGCACCTGAAGTTGCTGAACCTGCATGATCATGATATCAGCAGACCGATGCCATGCTAGAATGCCAAAATTGGCCAATAGGTGTACACGCAGTGTCTTCCTAAATTACTCATGTTTTATGACTGCTGGGTGGGGAATGTGACCTCCTGTGAAATTTGCCCCAAAAAATTTGACCTGCTTGCTGTGGGGACGGAGCCACAGGTCAAAAGGTTTTGAAAGTAGGGTGCAAGTTTTAACCCCTGGGCACAAAGGAGGAGGCAGCTGCATACAGACTCCGAGTCAGTCAGACAGAGCGGTTTGAAGATGAAGATGTACAACAGGCACTGCTATGCAGTTCAGTAAGATAATTGCTGATCTGATTGTGGTCTCAACTACTCATTCCTACCTGCTTTAGATAACCTTTGACTCCCTTATTAGTCAAGAATCTATCTACCTCTATCATATCCTGGAATACCTGCCCTAACGGTATTGTGGGTCAACCCAAAGCACATGGACTGCAGCGATTCAAGAAGGCGGCTCACCACCACCTTCTCAAGGGCACCAAGGGATGGGCAACAAATGTTGGCCAGCCAGCGACGCCCAGTTCCAACAAATGAATAAAGAAAAATTCAATGACCTTGCCTCCGGAATGAAATAATTTATGCTCATCCTTAACCTTAAATGGGAGATCTCTCATTTTTAAATTGTGCTGTCTTGTTCTAGCCTCTTCCACAAGGAGAAACAACCTCCCAACATCCATCCAGTACATGTTTCAATAAGATGACCTCTCATTTTCCTGAACTCCATTATTTCCAGGCCCATCCTGTCCAGCTCTTTGCTCATAAGGTGACCCCACACCCCCCCCAACCCAGGCATCAGTCAAGCAAACGTTTTCTGAACTGCTAATGCATTTCTGAATTCTTTGTTCAATAAGGAGACCGAAACTGTACACAGTACTCCTAGATGTGGTACAACTCTCTGAGTCGCCAGAGGTTGGCTTGCTATAGGAAGTTCTCCTTAGAAAATTGAATGAAGGGAATTCTGTTTAAAAGGCATAGGAAGACTCAACTTGGTGAGGCATGGAGAAGATATCCTGCTAAAGGCAGGAGGAACTTGGAACTTTGTACACAAAACAACATTTCTGCTGAATGTGTGGTGCAATTGATGGGTGACATCGGACCACATGGTTAGCACTGCTGTCTCACAGCACCAGGGACCCGGGTTTGAATCTGGCCTTGGATGACTGTAGAGTTTGCACATTCTCCTCATGTCTGTGTGAGTTTCCTTTGGTGCTCCGGTCTCCTCCCACAGTCTAAAAGCATGCAGGTTAAGTGAATTGGCCATGCAAAATTGCCCATTAGTACCCAAAGATATGTAGGTTAGGTGCATTAGCCATGGTAGATGTGCGGGGTTATGGGGTTAAAAAGTTGTCTGTCTCTAAGGCTATTGTAACACCTGAAAAAAAAAGTATTAGCAAGGCAAGTTGGGGCTTTTTCTGGGGCCACATAAAGGGTCATTCAGCAAGTTGCAGCTGAGGTGCTTTTGACTTGCTTGTGCTCAAAGTTGTTGAAAGCACTATAATGAGCTGTTGAAGAAATTTGGAGGTTTCCTCCTGACTACCGAAAGGGACAAAATTACATTGCCTTGCATAGATATGGGGGCAGATGTTGTAGTGCCACTTGCTCTGCAACAGGAGCAGGACATACAGGGGGAGGCAGGGAAGGGAGAGACAGAGAGTTCTCCTTAGAAATTCTATACCCTGACAGAGTCTTTTGGAAGCACCATTCCTACATTGCCATGAGCCAGGAGTAGTGCCTCAGGAAACTTTGCTTCACAAATGAGGGAGTACAGAATTGTTCCATCTCCTTCAAGATAACCAGGTGCCTCAAAGCAGCCTTCTCAATAATGTGAAGATCACTGTGCAGAGGGAGCCTTCCAGGCAAGAGTAGGCAACATCAACCAGTTTCAGTGCAAGGAGTATTATGGAGGCAATAGAGGTGCTCTACAGGAGGAGCTCCCTCTGCTCCTTGAGGATATAAGACCAGGATCAAATAGCATTTTGGGATCATAAGGATAGTGGACATCCCTGTGCCATCAACTACAGGTGCAGGGCTCTGTGAGCACTCCATGCCAATGGGGATTGATATGGTAATCCCAAGGACCACTATTCTGATGTGCATTGGTGTGTGATTCTGTCAAGAAATTCATATACAGTTTATTAGTGTCACAAGTAGGCTTACATTAACACCGCAATGAAGTTACCGTGAAAACCTCAAGTCGCCACACTCCGTCGCTTGTTCGGGTACACTGAGGGAGAATTTAGCATGGCCAATGCACCTAACCAGCACGTCTTTCGGACTGTGGGAGGAAACCGGAGCACCCAGAGAAAACCCATGCAGACAAGGGGAGAAGGTGTAGACTCAGCACAGACAGTCACCCAAGCTGGGAATGGAACCTGGATCCCTGATGCTGCAAGGCAGCAGTGCTAAGCACTGAGCTGCTCTCATTGAGTACCCACTATTCTTGCGGCACCTACGATGATTTTATCTTGAGGCAGTCAGCAATTCTCACCGAGTTCAAATACTCGGTGGCTGCTCTGTGACAAGGGTGGCTGCTCTGTGACAAGGACTACTCCCTCCACACATGGCTTGTGACTCCTTTCTACCATCCCACAAAGCCTTGTCAGAGGATCTTCAATGAAAACCATGCAGACGCCCACTACATCATACAATGAACCATCGGTCCCATTAACAAAGGTTTCGCTCCTTAGATCACTCGGGTGATTTCAGTGGTATATACCCTCAAGAGTCTTTTCTTGTTTATGGAGGTGTGCTGCGTACTGCACAACCTAGCAATAATGAGGGCCTAGTTACTGCCTCCAGGGATCCAGAGGCAATCTCAAGAGGAGGAGGAAGAGAAGAGACCACATCCATCGCATGCAACTGAACAAAGTAAGTGGAATCTCATGATAAGACTTTGCTTAAACTTCTCCACCCCCATTGTGACCCATCATACGTACATCCATTTCAGACTCCTTTTAAAGCCATCTCCCTGAGTAACACAATCAAAAAAGGACAACAGGAAAAACCTTCACTCAATAACTTTACCCAGCAATACATCAATAATATGAAAAAACTAGTCACTCTTGTGCATCCTCTTAGTGCCTATCTTGTTGGTTCCCTTGCCTGGTTTAGTGCTCCTCCACAGTACTATCAGTGGCTGGAATATGGCTGGTGAAAAGTTGCTCATTTTTACAAGATGAACTGTAGGTGGCCTTTCAGGATGCCGTTAAGCAATTCTGGATTCTCAGCATGGTTGGCAGCAATTTGGGCTGGCTGGCTGGGTAAGAGGGAACAGCAAGAGCAGTGGCAGTGGTGGATATATGAATGCTGTCGTGCCACAGGCCGACGCTTAAAAAATCCTTGCAATCTGCTGTAGCGCAGATAGCTGGACTGCGGCGAGAGTCTGCTATGCCCCGTCAAGCATTGAAATCAACATCCAAGATGACAACTATCTTTGCTTGGATGGCAGCAGTCCAGAATCTCTTGACCTCTTCTGAACTTCCACTGCAACATCGATCTTTTGGAAGGCTTCTGCCTTTGCTTTAATGAAAGCTGAGAATGCAGCCGGCAGACGCTGCATTATGGGTCGGTCTGGTAGTGCTGCCATGGAGATGCCCATCATCAACATTGCAGAAAGGTTGGCTTCAAGATCTATGCAACTCCCTCTTGACATAGTCGAGCTGGGCTCTTCCATGCACTGAGCCAGTGTCTGCAAGCTTTCTGACAGATCTGCCAATATACAAAGCATCTTAATGTGCATCAGATTTTCTTAGAGTGCCCCAAAGAGACCCTTCTCTGAGTCCACTGCAGCAGAACTCAGCAATGGTGTCCTCCGGGTAGTTTGCACATAAACTGATCTATCCCCATGTCATGTTTGTAGTCCATTCTGCCCCACCACTTGTAGATTCCGACTCTTAACTAGTCTCTAATGTTCATGCCGTTCCAGTTTCTGCATTGGTAGCTGAAAATGTTAGGTCACGTGAGGGCACTGATGGGCTGAAAAACTTCCTTCTGTACACTACCCATTCAATGATTCTGTGAGATGAGGAGTGAATGAAAAGGTGCTTAAGGCACCATTATCCAGGGTGCCATTATCTTGTGGACTCTCTCTAGAACGTGCTGGAAGGTTGGATCGATAGTGCCCTTTTTAATTGCTTTACCTTTCCGTTCAGGTACCTACAATCATAATTTAGCTCTTGGATTTAAAAAAGACAGATTTTAAATGCTGTTTCTCCCGTGGTGGGGTAAACCAAATTATCACAAAATAACTTCGGACCATGAGCCTGCTGGCTGTGTGCTCAATTCCTTTAGATGTCATTTAAATTCATTTAGTGGCACATTGCATTCATTTTTTTAGATGACAATGAATGGTAAATATAAAGCCAATGGAGCAGTAATCTGCTGGGCAAGGCACTGATTTTGTCACCTCAGTAAAAATACTGGTTTTCCATTGTGACATAGAATGCACAGTGCGTGCAGATTTAGGCAGTTTCGTCTCCCCTGGGGTTATCTGTGGTTAGAAGAAAACAGGGTGTGTATTGAACTAAGAATTAAGACTAAAACTGGCTGGAAGGCAACATTGTATATGTGTACAGAACAAGGAAATTTGCGATGACGCTTTGAGCTATATATCTTTCTACATTTAGAATATTAGGATCTACTTCCTTGAAAGATTTTACAGATGTCCTTTTAAAAGGTTATGTTTTGGACATGAAATAAGGGATTCAATTGATGTTTTAACCATGTTTACCTGATTTTTTAGCTTTTTAAATAGATTATTTACAAATTGATCACATTTTCTCAAAGGGAATTAGGGATGAGGAACAATTAGAAACAGAAAATGCTGGAAAATCTCAGCATGTCTGTCTGCATCAGTGGAGAGAGGAAGAGTTAAGGTTTTGAGTTTCTCTGACTCTCAGGCTCTCTGAAGGTTGCTGGGCCTCATTTGACAGGTGGCCTTGCAGAAATAGGCTGGTCACTCTGACCATCCAGACATAACTGGGGAAAATAAGATAGTGGCGTTCCTGTCACTTCCTCACCAACTCTGTCATGACGTCTTATGGTCGCAAGCAGAAGTGTAGACACCTGCAAAAAAAAAATTAGTAAGTCAGAAGGATGATCACCAGCTGAAGCTCTGAACACGAGTGGGAATGAGGTGTGGGGAAGGACCATTGCTCCAATTGAACTTGGGAGAGACAGCCACCCTTGCCTCAGCTAAGGAGCCAGAAACCGTAATCTCTGGTCTAGTTTTCACAAGAGCAATGATTAGGGAGCACCCTGGGAATAGTGAATTG
The DNA here is from genome assembly GCF_964213995.1 of Mustelus asterias. Classification (NCBI taxonomy): domain Eukaryota; kingdom Metazoa; phylum Chordata; class Chondrichthyes; order Carcharhiniformes; family Triakidae; genus Mustelus; species Mustelus asterias. The sequence continues at coordinate 71,392,295 of NC_135812.1, forward strand.
CTGTGACATCAAGATGCTTGGGGAAGCTCCAAAGAACACTGGGGGCATTCAGAGTGGCAGCCATCATTGCTACCCTATGTACTTTCAGCAAGGCTCTTCAACAAATTGAATGGGAAGACTTGGTCTTATATGAGACTGACAAGTAGTACTTCTAAGCTTGTACCATTGGTCTGCAAGGACTGAGCACAGATATTGCTATCTCCCTAGCAAGCGAGCTGTTTCCTAAAGGTCTCTTCAATGCTTTCACATAAGAGAACTCAAGGCATGAGCCCAGCATACATTGCCACTGCAAAAGGAAAAGCTGCCCTGTGAACAACAGTTACTGTTAGATGAGACTCATTTCAACTCTTAAGGGTCAAGAAATCAATCCCAGGCATCCAGTGCTCAGCTACCTCTCATTTGGTAGACAGCTTATATGAATCATAGATTAGTAGTTAGATCAAGTAAGTTTCCTACATTACAGCACCAACTTCACTGTAAAAATACTTCATTGGCTGTGAAACATCTTAGAAATTTCTGAAGTTTACATACGTTCCCAGTATTCTTTGGTGGGAAATTCTGTTTCTGAGCCCCTGGTGTTGAGGAAGGTTCGCGTTTGGTGACTTTCTATGTCGGGAAGCGACACCTTCTATATGATACCTGAATCCAAGAGCCTTTAATCTGATCATTTCCATGTCCTAATCCTCCTCAAAAACAACAAACTAAAGTGCTAAGCAATACTTTCAGCATAGCTGGGTTATAGCAGTTACGAAAGTCCTGACTCATTTCCCAAAGTAATTTAAACAATGGTATAAAATGAAACACCAACCTTTAAGCACAAAAAAGGGCCTCCTCATTCTGTTTCAGCAAGGGTTGCCTGCTGCACTACAACATTCAGAAAAGTCTCAATGTTTTGGTTTGTAGACCCTGGTGGCATTAATTATGTTGGGGGCGGAGGGACCCTGCTCGATTGTGGGTTGAGCATGATGAGAAAAGAAATAGCTTGGAGGAACTGATCACATCCACTTGACTGCATTCACATGGGGTAGTCAGCATTTTGGTCGATTTTCAAGGGGGCTAATGATCCAATTTTCCTTCTTTTCGCAATACCATATCAATTCCAAAATGTCTTTTTATTGGGCCAGATTTTAGTGGGGATAGTGCATTGACATTACTTATGTTCAGACATGGAAAATCATGTCTCACAAATTTGATTGAGTTTTTTGAAGTGGTAACCAAGAAGATAGATGAGGGCAGCGCAGTTGATGTTGTCTACATGGACTTTAGCAAGGCCTTTGACAAGGCACCGCATGGTAGCTTGTTGCATAAGGTTAAATTTCATAGGATCCAGGGTGCGATAGCTAAATGGATAAAAAAAACTGGCTTGATGACAGAAGCCAGAGAGTGGTTGTAGAGGGTTGTTTTTCAAACTGGAGACCTGTGACCAGCAGTGTGTCTCGGGGATCGGTGCTGGGTCCACTGTTATTTGTCATTCATATTAATGATTTGAATGAGAATATAGGAGGCATGGTTAGTAAGTTCGCAGATGACATCAAGATTGGTGGCATAGTGGACAGTGAAGAAGGTTATCTCGGATTGCAACGGGATCTTGATCAATTGAGCCAGTGGGCTGACGAATGGCAGATGGAGTTTAATTTAGGTAAATGCGAGGTGATGCATTTTGGTAAATTGAATCAGGGCAGGACTTACTCAGTTAATGGTCGGGCGTTGTGGAGAGTTACGGAACAAAGAGATCTCGGGGTACAGGTTCATAGCTCCTTGAAAGTGGAGTCACAGGTGGACAGAGTGGTGAAAAAGATATTCAGTATGCTTGGTTTCATTGGTCAGAGCATTGAATACAGGAGTTGGGACGTCTTGTTGACGTTGTACAAGACATTGGTAAGGCCACATTTGGAATACTGTGTACAGTTCTGGTCACCCTATTATAGAAAGGATATTATTAAACTAGAAAGAGTGCAGAAAAGGTTTACTAGGATGCTACCGGGACTTGATGGTTTGAGTTCTAAGGAGAGGCTGGATAGACTGGGACATTTTTCTCTGGAGTGTGGGAGGCTGAGGGGTGATCTTATAGAGGTCTATAAAATAATGAGGGGCATAGATCAGCTAGATAGTCAATATCTTTTCCCAAAGGTAGGGGAGTCTAAAACTAGAGGGCATAGGTTTAAGGTGAGAGGGGAGAGATACAAAAGGGTCCAGAGGATGGTGAATGTTGGGAACAAGCTGCTAGAGGTAGTAGTACAATTTGTACAATAGAACAATAGCGGTGAGTACAATTTTGTCTTTTAAAAAGCATTTAAACAGTTACATGGGTAAGATGGGTATAGAAGGATATGGGCCAAATGCGGGCAATTGGGACTAGCTTAGGGGTTTTAAAAAAAGGGTGGCATGGACAAGTTGGGCCGAAGGGCCTGTTTCCATGCTGTAAATCTCTATATCTCTGAGGTGCTGAAGTGTGGTTGAATTCAAAAAGTGTAGGAGTTGCTTTCTGAGGAGTTGCTGGTCCACCATTAACTTTGTGAAAACAACATTTCCTTGTCTCCCTCCATTGAGATGCACTGAACAGAATGATTTTTTAAAATATCCAATTCAATCCAATTCAAAGTTTCAGCAAGTGAGACATTCCAGATCCAAACATCCCACTTCCTGTCTTGGGCTTGATCTACATGATTCAAGCTGATTGGAGCAAGCATTGCACCTTCTCCAAGGCTTGATCTCAATTTGCATCTTAGCCAAAAGGCCTAGATACCGCTTTAAAAAAATTGCTTCAGGTGAAGCCTCAGTGTAACCTCATGACTTCAACCAAGTGCAGGATGCCAAAACTACGCTTGATCTTAGCCAAAAGGCTGAGAATAGAATGATATTGCATTGATTGCACATTAGATAGAAACTAAACTTGCCACAGAAAGTTAGAGGTCATTTAGGTTTAACTACCCTTTTACCAATGTGATAAATGTTCATTCATGATAGTCAACCCTGGTACTGAAAAGTGGTGTCTAATTTCTTCATGTTTTATTTGTTAGTAATGTTAAAATCTGGTTTATTATGCCCTCTCTTAATTCAACCTTTCAATCTTTCTCTTTCTATACCTGATTTGACATTGAATTCACCCACCCTAGTTTACACTTCTTTTTTGTGATGTTGATTTCACAATCCTTCAATCTGATTCGTAGTTGCACAGCCACTTGCTCTGTTCGCTTGGGTCTTAGATTACCAGTTCCTGCGCTGTGACTTTCAGCAACCTGTCACTGTAAAAATATAAAAGCTGAACATGCAGTGGCAGTTTAACAGGTGCCTTGCTACATCAAAACTTGGCCCACTTCATATATGCCTACCGTTTTATGTCATTTTATGGTGCAGTTGTCATGCTTGGCCAGGAACTGTCAAAACCAGTTAAATGAAAATGGGTGTTTCCTTGTTGGTTGAACTTTTGACACCCTTGAGTTGGAAATTCAACATTCTACACCTATGGGCCATACCCAAATTTTTTTAATGGCTTTACACCCGGGTAAACAACCTGATATTTCATATTTGCTATTTGTAAGTGATATGTTTCCCAGAAACCAAAGCGAATCAAGTGGAAATCCACTCTTGGTGTTTCAGAAATGCAGAAAAAACAGTTCTTACATCTGTTCACCTGTTGCTGAACAAGTCCTGCAACCTGGATGACAAGTTGAAACATGTTGCTGCATCACTAAAGAGGAACCAAATGCTTCATTTGAAACCAAGTTTGATTTTGTAAAGGGGCAATGTAACATTGAGGCAATCTTTTAGTAGTTAATGTAATGTTAAGCATATCCTGCTCATAAGGCTTTGGATTGTGGAGGAGATGCTCTTTTTATATGTCCAATACCTGGGGAAATGTATTGTGAGGATTGAAAGATAGAAAGTGTTTTTATGAGATGTTTGAGTTGACGATGGCAGGTTTGAAAAGAAGGGACACGAGGCACAGTGTCGGAGGAGAAGGAACCGTTTACAATGCCAGCCAGTTAGAAAGAGAAGCTGGGTCATCAAAAGTTGAAAGGAAGCAAATAAAACTTTTCCTTATCTGAAATCAAAATACTGCAGATGCCGCAAATCTGAAATAGAAACAGAAAATACTCAGCGGGTTAGGTAATATTTGTGGGGAGAGAAGCAGAATTAACAGGCAGAATTTTGGAAGCCTACCAGAGGGGGGAATGAAGGTGGACAGTGCTGGAATTTTCCGATACCATTCTTGTTAAAATGTTTTCACTAGTGGGAGAGTCTGTAACAACGGGACATAGCCACAAGATAAAGCACCATTTAAAAGCCCATTTAAAGGGTCATTTAAAACTGAGGTGTATAGACATTTCCTCCCACAGAGGGTTCAAAGGCTTTCAAAGCTTTTGGTTGGGTTTGGGATGAAAAGCGTTCAGGATTAGGCAAAATAGCAGCAGACCTGGCCAAGGGCAACTAGAGATGGGCAATAAATGCTGGCCAGCCAGCGACACCTATGTCCCACGAATGAATAAAAAAAAAAGCTGAAGACTACCCAGGAGTATGAGTTAATAATAATATTTAGGGTGGATAAAGTCTGTGATATGTCTCCAAGCCAACCAGCCACTGCTGAGTCCATCGTTTTACAACCAGTTTAGCAACTAAGCTTCTGACAGAGTTTTAGGGTTATTAACCAAATTGCGAACTTTGGTGCCAGAAAAGCCCTTAAAATTAAACTGTTGTCACACTATTCATTCAAGAAGCCTTGCAAATCAAATCATTTTTGTGGAATCTGTTTTGCTGGTAACCTTAACCCTAACCATTACATAGTTTGGTCCAATGTGGTTTTATAGCAGTTTGTGAGGATAATTCAGAGAATAAGCTAGCTGCTGGCAACCTTGACAATATATATAGTATTTACAACTGTCCTTAACCAGAAGGTGGGTTTTGCGTTTACAAATTCGGCACACTGCCTCCTTTGCACTTGTATAAAATCCGGCATAATAACATAGGATGCCAACCCAATGTCATCACTCTGGTATTTAATAATACTGAAGTCAGCTGTATGCCAGACTAGTAGCCTGACCGTCCTTTCAAAAAAAAACTAATTAAAGTTCAATTCAGCTTGTTAACAAGCCATAGGCTAACATTTCACATTGTCCACATCGCTGTTTGCTGGATGCGCAAGAAAAATATTTGGAGCAAGTTCTGCTAGGTATGAGGAACTGGTGCAAGGGCAGATAGAAAGGCTGCAAGTGGGGCTATGGCTGCATTCAGCAAAAGAGTCTGCTGGTGAAGGTGGGAGAGTTCGCATGTGCTCTAAGTGCATTCATTCATCTTTTTCACCCTGCAAAAGGAGACACCAACAGGGAAAGGGGCCTATAGACAGGGCTAAACTGAAGCTTGTAGACTGCAGTATAGGACCTGGAAATCACTGTCCCCATGGGTATAATACAGTCCAGAGGAGACTCTATTATGCAGATGTGTGTGCACACTATCCTGGGTGCAGCCATGATTCATACATTCTTAGGCAATGTCAGGTGTCAGGAATGTTCTGCCAGAACCTTTAGATGGCAAGCTTCTGGGAGACAACAGATGCTTGCTCAAGAGGTGACTTATAATCCCAATCCGACATCTGCATCCACAGGGCTAACATCGTGCAGACCATTGGTCTGCTGAAAATAAGTATTCTATGTTTGGATTGTTCAGGAGCACACTGCATGTCCGTCCTCTTGTGTGTCGCTCGTTATGTTGCATGTACACAATGTGGTACTCCAGAGAGACAGGAGGGCCTGGCAGGGGAAGCTGAAATGGAGTGAGCCACATCCTCTAATGATGAGAAGTCTGAGAACCAATCTGATTATGATGGTGGTGAATCTTGCCAGTCTGCTGCGGAGGCCGTGCACAGGAGGCTTTGTGATGTCAGAGAGATGTGCGAGCCTCTAATAAAGTGAAGATTTACCTAATGTGCAATTGACTGCACAAGACCATCTTTGCTGTGCTGACCTCTTTATCTCTCCCCTGCTCATCGGAGCCGCCAATGCGTGTTCCTGTGGTGAAGGAACAAACAAGGGTGATCTTTTGTGGGTGCTACATCATGTTGCTCCTCCCTCACCACGATCTGTGCTGGATGCAGGTTGCTGATCCTGATGCCACTTTGCCTGGGATGACTTTGGCAGCCAACCTTACTCTGAGGTATTTGTACCAGTGGCAGAGAAATCCAGGAGAGACCCATCAGAATGACCATGAGAGGTGTTTCCCGAGGGTGACAGCAGCTGCTCATCCAATACCATAAGATCTATTTGGCTCACCCTGTTTTTCTGAGAAGGAGCATGACCTGATTCTGAATCCAGGTGCCTTGTTCCCTCTCACCTTGACTCTGGGCACTGGAAATCAGTTACAAGGTGACGAAATGCAGGTCAGAACACATATCCAGTATCTCATCAGTGGGTTGCTGGGTTTGGTGCTCCATAACAGTCACCAGTCTCTCAATGGAGGAAGCCACGTGTTCTGAAGAGCAGGTGATCACATTGCTCATGTACTAGATGGGCTCCTCCACTGTCCATACCAGTATCTGCAACCCTCTGCAATCTCCACCATACCTCCACATACCTGTATGTCCAGCATTTTCCACCTGACAGATGACTCAGAAGCTCATCATCAGCCTAGGGCTCAGCAACTAGGTCATCATCAGCATTCCTCCAAGGGTCAGAGGTTTGCAATATCACAGTATCTGGGAACTGACCTTGCGACTGTGAAGTGCTTGCACCATCTGAATCCTTTACAGTCCAGTTGCACATATCCACGAAAGTGCTTGTATCTGTGCAAGGCTGTGACAGTATACCCTCTGAGTTTCTCTCCTCCTCCTCAAAGTTTAATGTCACCCTCATGGCTGTTGTCTAGAGCTGCACAGGTTTCACCTATAGGAGAAATATGCAAGGATTGTCAAGGTCACCATCCTCATTTAAGATGACTTCGTGGATGCTGGTGTACACTCCAATACACCTACACTACGTTGGGAGATGGTAGGCAGGGTTGAATCCTCTTCAAAATTGCCATACACATTCTTCCTCAAATGCTGCAAGCTTCCAAAGTCATATACATCAATGCCCTTTCCTTCCCACCGTCTCATTGGAATCTCACCATCCCTGGGCTATCCTCCAGCCTTGTCCTGGCCAATGGTGCAGCTCCATTGGTTTGATGCCAAGTTCAGTACCACCTCTTAGCACGGTTAGGCACTTCTCTTCCCATATTTGACCCATTGTGGGCTTTGTGTCCTATGCTCCTGCATAGACAAAGCAATATTGTAATGAACCTTCTGAAACTTCTGAATTTTCTGGAAGTTAAACTGCAAGTTAAACTTTAACTTTAAAATCATGCTTTTATTTGTGTGCCCAACACATCCATTGTTAGCAGACAACACTTCTCAATGATCCTTGCAAGCTAACAGGTTTTCCTGTTCAGAAGTCCCTTTTCCTCCTCAGAATCCCTAGGTGCCATGCAGAATGGCATGTCTGCTTCATACCATATTGGGGAAATGATTGCACACTCACCCTGACTGTCATTTGACTTTTTCTGGCACTGAAATTGGTTCTTTAGATAACCCCATGGCTATTGAGCTCCTCTGCACCCTACACCCTGGCTTCTGACAGGGTAGTGGTCTTTGATCAGCTGGCATGAGAATTCCCCCCACAGCCCCCCATCTCTGCCTCTGAGCTGATCACTCGTTGCTTCAAGTGGGATTCACAGGGTGTCATTGTCAAACGTTTACACCAATTTGGCGTAGGCCCTGCCATCTGCCCTTCCTCCATTATTTGTTGCAGATGTAAAGCTGGAGAAGGTACAGGTTAACATTCCTCCTCTGTGGAGGGAAAGGCAGAGTTAAAGGGTGGGGTATGACTCTTGGAATATTTCTCGCTCAGGATGGGAATGGGATGGGTGCACACAGATGTTCTTTCATCCCTGGCAAGGGTTGTGAATGCGACATTGCTAGCACAAATGGAAAAACATGCTCTTTACCTCTTGCTTCTCCAATATTTCAATGGCTTCAGAATAGCCTTTTGCCTCAGCACTTATTATTGCACATGTGGATTTCTCCAGCAGCCACCACCAAGGTGAGCCAGGATGGCTTTAAATGGGTGGCCATATCTAACTTTCGGTTCACGGCTTCTCCCACTGAATGATCCTCCCTAGTTGGTTCTGTAGCCCATCCTTCCCTCACCTAGTTCGCTGGCCTCCTGCTGGTTGGCCTCTATTGGTCACAATATGTTTTACTTGGCATGTGTAAGTCAGTGAACTGCGCAGTTATGGATTGACCTCTTGCACCCCATCAACAAACACGATTCACCCCCATATAACAATTTTCTAACCTTCTCCATTCTGGACTTCTTACTTTACGCTATTTTCTACACTTTGGATACACAACATTCCTTTCTAGCCAACTGACCCGCCATTTTGTTCCTTTATTTGTCACATTGCCATTTCTTTCTGCTAAGCATTGACATTTCTTTTGTCATTTAATCTCTCTTGCTTTTCACCCTATCAGACTTTCCCATGTTCTCCCCTGCCCCTGACCCCATCCCCGACCCCCAGTTCTCTGCCTCTGTCCTTGCTTAAAACCTCTCATATCTGTAACTTTTTCCAGTTCTGATGAAAGATCACCAACCTGAAAAATTAACTCTGGTTCTCTCTTCCCAGATGTTGCCCGGTCTGCTGAGTATTTCCAGTATTTTAGATTTCTAGCATCTGCTGTATTTTGCTTTTGTCTTTATGTTGAAAACTAACCTGACTTTGAGAGATTGCTTGGAAAGTATGCCAGTGGTTTGACTCATTCTCGAGGTCAGGATCTCTGCGGTGAGTTTCTTTAAAAAGGGCTAAATCTTATTCAAATGGTTTAATGTATATTTTAAAAGAATTACACAATGGTGGAAAACATTGAAGCATAATCTTGTTGCTGGATGTATGTGGTTCCTGGAAATAATTGCTGCAGAAAAAGGTTGTCTGTATTGAAAGGCATTATCCAATTCACATTTTTTATAATTTCTCCTCTTTAGTTCGTTGGTAATAACAGCAGTATTTGATCGGAATGTTAACTGCCGAAGGGCTGCCTCGGTAAGTGTTCAGCACAAACCATGTTCAAGTGGCATACGTGAATAATGTTACCGTCTGTTAATAAAGGGTGACTATGATCGATATCCTCTCATTATATTTCACTTTATTGTATTAATACAACCTAATGATGTACTACAAAATGGAACATAATTGGCTACATTGTAGAAATATGACACTGAACAGTTTGCAAAAGCATTATGGACAAAGCTTTCATTTGAATGACATCATAAAATTGAAGGCAATTCAAAAAATACACTGTCAAATCATGCGCCATTTTGGTTTCTGAAGCATGTTATTTAGAAGAACCTAAGCCTTTTGAAATCATTTTAAAGCTAAGTAATGTTATAGAAAGCAACTGGTGAAGGCTGATTTCTAATTCGATCCAATGGTATGTTCTTGTAGAGGTTCTAAACAGATATCCCCGCTCAGCTCACATGTTGCAAACTGGCTTAATTCCCCATGCATCATATAACCTAAGCTGTTCTACATGAACCAGACTTCGGTTACTTTAAATAGATTAGTTAACCCAGCACCTTTTTCACAAGTGGGAATAATGCCATGGACTCATAGAGCAACACCACGGAATCAGGCCCTTCGGCCCAACTGATCCATGCCAACTATGGTGCCCTCCCAGCTAGTCCCATTTACCCGCGTTTGGCCTATATCCCTCTAATCCTTTCCTATCCATATACTTATCCAAATGCTTTTTAAATGTTGCCATTGTACTGCCTCAGTCACACTCTCTGGCAGCTCATTCCAAATACGCACCATCCTCTGCGTGAAGAAATTGCCCCCCAGGGCCCTTTTAAATCTTCCCCTCTTACCTTAAACCTATGCGCTCTAGCTTCCAATTCCCCTACCCTGGGAAATTAACTTGTTGGGGCATTCTGTAGCTGCCTGATAAAAGCAGGAGTGGAGAATGCGGCGTTAAATAGAAAAGTATTTCCAAATTTTATTTTTGTACCATAGAAAATGTTTTGCTTTCATTGTTTTACTTGTTGAATTTCATAAAACTCCTCCTGAAATATTGGTTTAATTTTGTACATTTGTTTCCTTCGGGTACAGTACTGCAGGTCAAGTTTATCCTGTTAATCCACTGGTGCTTGTTGTAGTTTCAGCCCCACCTTAATGAAACTCATTTCCTAATCCATGATTCTTTCTTCTGATTGTCCAGGTTGTTTTAGTTAATGCTTGGAAAAGCATGACTCATAGCCAAGCTGAGCACCTGTTCCACTTTTAAATGATTACTTGAAGGTGATAGAAGTATACATGTGTCTGTCTGTACATAAGTTTAATTGTACATCGTGCTGCAAGTGTTGCAGTTTATTTAAACATTTATCAAATGGTCTAGGTTGCAGTTTCAATGCACTGACTGCGGTGGGGATTCCTGGATATAACAGAACTTTGACTCCAAATACAGGAAAATATGAAGCTGCTCGATTTCCACCCTATGATTATATAGTAAGATTCTACATGGGGGAGAAGGCTGTGCCAGTTTTACCTCCCAGTGGCATGCCATAACTCTGTGTTTGAGAGTGTAGGATCCAGTAGATGATAATGAAGAGAGGAAAGAAACCGATGTTTTGAGTGAACACAAGGCACAGTGACTGCAACAATGATGGAGTAGAGGAAGTGAGAGAATCAAGAAGGAAATGGTAGGAGAATGAAAGGTGATGCAATCAACAGAAGGGGAGAAAATATAATGAATTTTACAGACAAGCTCAAATTGACTCAAATGCTGTCTGTAGCTGAATGAAAGATGAATAAATATGAAAACAACTTCATTCTTATTTTCTCCTTGCTTTGATAAGCATAAGGACAATATGTGGAGAATAAAACAAAATGGAAATGCCAGGCAAACACTTGCTCTACAGAAGAAGGCTAATCATAATTTGGAAGTTCAGTTGCTTATGAGCCTGAATTATAACTTAGTTGGTTTTGACTATTAATATCCTAAAAACCTCTGAGTGGAATTAGGAAAACATGTATTTGTGAGTTTGATGTTTGGCTTTCCAATTCAGTGTGAACCACTTTAACTTTTTAATCATTTACATCATTCATGTAATATAGGTCAATAAAAAGAGGACATGTAATATGATTCGACAGTGATGTTTACTGATAACATAGTTCCCCATGTTATTTAAAGCAAAATTTAAACACTTTAAATTTTAGACTGCCACAAGATTTGCACATGAAAGTGGACGGTACAAGTGGCAGAGCAGCCCAGCCTTCTGTTTGAGGGTTTCTAAAGTGGCCAAGATGATGCATTAGTATTTACTTTCCATTTGCTGCATCATGGTATTATCCTCGTCAATCAGGATTGCAGCATACCCAAAAGTAAGTGCAGCCAGGTTTCAGGCCACAGCTCATCACTACTGTCTCTGCATGAACCAGACCTGTGTTAAATGCAGGTGACCTTGCATCAGGTAACATTGAACAGCATCTATTTCTCTGTAGACGCAGGCCTTGTGAAGACAGTTTCCCATTCTCCTTGCAAAGTAGGTATAGGGCCTGAACAAATGGATAATTGCAATTTAAAAGGTGCAACCAATCAGGTAACAGTTTCTCTTAAACTCGTTGGTATGTTTTATTCCATGTATGTTGCATATTTCAACAGCAGAGCTGCTCTCAGAGCTTCCTTGAGAATAGGAGGCTCAAACAGCATTAAGAATCTGTCAAAAAGAGGTATTTCCACCTCCATTTGCAGATGTGGATACTGATGGATGGGCATGGAGAATCCATAAATGTCTGACCAACCTGGCATCTTTTTAAATGTTCGTTTCTTCCAGACAACTCAATCAGGTATCAAGGTATTGTTACAGCGCAGAAGGAGGCCATTTGGCCCACGGTGTCTGCATCGGCTCTCGATAATACAAGTGAAGAAGGCCTAGGCATCCGAAATTGATTACATTTTCTGTTTGTGATGAAAAGCTTTACTCATTTTCTACTCCCCAAGTCTATTGGTTGATTTAGTTTACTTGTAAGGTTCTTCAACTTGATAGACTTACTAGTGTTTAGAATGCTTATCATAAAGAAGTCCACTTCTGTTTGTAACGTGCTGAGATGTATATCTCCAGTATTAAACTGATGTTCATTATGACTTAATGCAATGTCATATCCATTATTTTTCTGATACTTTTTACTGCAGGCAGCTTTCCAGGAGAACGTTGGAAGACAGGTACAGTTTCACATGCCATATTTAGTTTAAATATTGTAAATGATTAATAAATGTGTGTTAGAAGAATTGCAAGGTATACAGGGAGACTATTGAGGAAGTAGGAGCGCCAGATCACGAAGAGTTTGTCAAATTTCAAACTTGGAAGTGATGATGTAAAATTCCTTGGCAGGCACCGCTGGAAAATAGACAATGCTGAAGACTTGGTTATGTGGGGGGGATGATTTTCAGGGCCCCTTCGCTGTGGGCGCAAATCCTTTTGTGGTCTCTAACTTGCGCTAAAGTCATCACGGGATTTGTTTTGGGGAGATTTCAGAATGAGATGTTCTTCGCCACGACATAATGAGGTTCAAGTCCTTCGAGGGCATAAATCTGATTAGTTGTGAATATTCTTAAACTGTTTAACACTTTTGTTTTCAGGGGCATCAGACCACCCCCCCCCCCCCCCCCCCCCCCCCCACCACCACCACCACCACCACAGCGTACCCCCGGTCAAGCAGGCGGGAATCACTACTGCTCTCCAGCAGCCAAGATGTAGCCCCAAGATGGCCAAGGGCTGGCATGTTGGCAGTGTCAGAGGGAAGTGCCAGGTTAGCGCTGCCAAGAGGTGGGGCCTGGGAACAGGTCTCAATGGTGCCCCATTATGTAGGGGAGACTGGCGATATTTGGAGGAGTGGGGGGGATGGGATGATGGGGGATTGTGCCCGCATGGTGGGGGGGGGTGCCTGTATTGCAGGGAGGAGGGGTGCTTTGATGCCCTGAAGCCAGCGATCATGGGGTGTTGTTGGGTCATCCTGAGATGGTGATTATTGGTTTGAGGAAATGGGTTGACTCTTAATCTTTGTGGAACGGGCTTGGCTGGAGTCTTTAGGCCCCAGCGTTTAGGCCCCCCGTTGGTGTCTCCCAGCCCAGCTGCTCGAGAGAATCCCAGCCCAGATTTTGTTAATACTGTCCAAAAACAAGCATGGGGGCACATTTTTCACCAGCTCTCCTTACAGATGCTGCCAGACCTGCTGAGATTTTCCAGTGTTTTCTCTTGATCAGTGGTCACTTTGGTAGCACAGATCCATCATGTTTCAGTTTTAATGTTTATATGGTGTTTCTGAACCAGGCAATCTTTTAATATCCCTTCCACTTGTACAGTAGCATTTCTCTCTTTCACTACCTCTTTCCTTTTCTTTTCTGGATATGTTTCATGACCAAAGATTTGAAAATCCAAGATCTGAGAGTGGAAAAACACCTCAGAAGGAGAAACACAATGTACAAAATCTGCAATTTTTAAATTCTAAGTTGTACTTATTTGGAGCTGTTATTTTGTGTAGAGAGGGATTCCACATTGAGGTTACGCTCAATATACTTTTCATATCCTTATATAAGGGCTATGCCACGCATGTGCTTGTTTTCATACTGCAGTTAACGTCAAGAAGATCAGTTTGCTGGAATGAAAGTAAAATAAAACAAATTTCAAAGAGTACTGTATCTTTAAAAACTTGCATAAAAGGTATCATAACAGTTAACCTGTATCTTTTATTGTCATTTCTTGAATGAAACTGGGTAATTAGTTTTATTTACATCTTTTGCAGGGTACATTTCCACATGGCATTGACATCGTCACTGCAGCTGACTATTTTGCTGTTGGAAATCGGACCAAATGTTTTCTGACTATTAGGTAACTCCTCAAGGCTTATGAATTTCAGACTATGTGCTGCCAGTAATGTATAGAATCTTGCCAGCAGTACATATTAAGCACAGAGAAACTCTTATTTAAGATTTAGAATTCCCCTCATTGCTGAATGCAGTAATTAACGAGTAAATAACCAGAAACGGTTTCCACTGACTGATGGGTCAATAATATGCGGACGTAGATTTAAGATGATTGTTAAAAGACTCCTGCACGTGGTGAATGCTCTATGATTTGGAATACACTGCCTGATAGGATGGGGGACACAGATTCAGTCATAGCCCTCAAGGGGAATTGGATAAATACTTGAGGAAAAGTTTTGCACAGATGTCAAGGAAATGTGGGGGAATGGGGTTAACTTTCGCAAGAGCCAACACAGGCTTGATGGGCCAAATGATCTCCTTCTGTGCTCCAATTAAAAAAAGTTAAAGTTTACTTATTAGTCACAAGTAGGCTTACATTAACACTGTGAAAATCTCCTAGTCACCACACCCCGGCGCCTGTTCGGGTATGCTGAGGGAGAATTTACCATGGCCAATGCACCTAACCAGCACGTCTTTCGGTCTGTGGGAGGAAACCAGAGCACCCAGAGCAAACTCATGCAGACACGGGGAGAACGTGCAAACTCCGCACAGACAGTGACCCAAGCCGGGAATCGAACCTGGGCCCCTGGCGCTGTGAAGCAGCAGTGCTAACCACTGCGCCACCGTGCCGCCCATGAGTTTTGATTCCATATCTGCTATTAGCACCCAGTACCTCCCCTAAATGGCCACCCTTAAATAATGAGGATTGGCAGATTATTTATGTGGGAAATATTTCACTGTAATCAGCCTTGTCCGTGCGGATGCAATTTACAGGTGATACGATATTGTGATTTTTTTTTTTCTCCCTCCTCTTTAACCCAAGGAACTGCTTTGCCCTCGACCAGCTGTACTCTTATATACCGCATGTCGACCCTACTCTTCTAGCTAGGCCCAATTCAACAGATGTAATAGACCAGTGAAGGACTGCTGCTCGTGTTTTTATTATTTTTATGCTTGAATTGAATTTCAGTGTTCCTTACTCCGAATGCTGAGGAATGGAACACTTTGTCCCTCTGGTATACATTATTTGCATCTGACCCTGGCAGTTAAATTAGAATCTGACGCAGAGCAAAGCACTTAGTCGGAACGGTCTTTTGAATTTCACTTTTGCCCCCTGTGTTAGCATTCAAAATGAAGAATGGTCAGCTGATTGAGGCACTGGAAGACTGCTAATCTCTGTGGAGTGACACCACAAAGATTCATTACCTTCCAGAGGAAAAGAAAGAATAGGGGTGGGATGATTTTTTTAAAAAAAGAAAAACTTTATTGCATTGCACCTGAACAACGTATGTTGACTCAACCTGTGGACTGTATAACTTGAAAAATGGTAGAATTCAACACCATTTCTTTTTAATTTGATTTTTGCCAACCTATCTTAAATATTTATAATATCAAGCATAGCAATAGGAGATGTGCAAGAAATCAAAAGGCTGCCTCTGTAAATATTTATGGAATGGCCATAAACTCTGCTGTTGACATTACAAAGGCGAATTTATTTACACGGGTTATTGCGTGCCATTTGATACAGGAGTGCCTTCTTAAATGTACAGTAAAAATGAACCTGCAGATGGATAAATGTAGCAGAAAAAAAATTCAGAATCTATCCATTTATGTTTCTTTCCTGATTTGTTGAACTGAAATGCCAGAGATTTGAGGCAAGATTCAAGTTTTTTTTCCCCCTGTTGTTTTATGTGGTTTTATCTAGTTTGCTCTTGTTTGAGAAGTGGATGTTCATTGAAATGTTTACGGGGGTGGAGGTATTGGAGACAATCATCTTGCAACCTGTTCAGTAATAATAGGGTAGCTGTTTAAATGCCAGACATCCAGGCTATATGTTATTATATAGAGCTAGCCAAAGATACCATTGTTTGTGCTGCAATTAATGAGTAGTGTCATGTGCTTTGAGGTCAAACATGTCCACTGTACCACATACGTTTGACTGACTGTTTCACATTATAATTGCTTTGGATAAGCCCTTTTTACATATGACAGCGACCGCCTGAAAAAGAAATTGTGATTACCAAGTTAGTTTTTTAAAATGCTGAACATTAATTAGCAGCTTGCAATATTTTGACTTATCCAGACCAATGGTGTCATGATGGTAACGTTTCTGCACACTCGGCACTGATTCTTATGGGGGTCTGCAGGAGTGAAATAGGAATAGGGAGCCAAATATTAAGGAGAGAGAGGTAAGGATTGGAGTGCCTGTAACCTTGCTGCCACCATGACATTGTGTCAGCAATGGGAAATGTGGAGGACAGTCCCCCACATCACCCAAAGGCCAATTATTCTGCTAAAGGAGCCATTTAGGGGTGCTGGGGGTGGTTGGGTGGGGTGGGAGTGGGTCCCAGTGACAGTGGCTGGCCTCGGAGCAACACTCCCACTCTCACCAACCACCCCTTTCACCTGACCAGCCATTGTGACCTTGACCCCACTGTTCTGAGGCAGTCATCTGTTGCTGTCTACTCAGCTGAGTGCAGACAGACCCAGCTCTGGCCACTGTTCTGGTGACGATAGTAAGACTGAAGCTCTGCTGAGCTGCTGATTGGCTGACAGCTCTTGGAGACTGACTGTCATCCCTTAAAGGGACGGGAGCCTTGACAGTAACTAATTTGCTGCAAGATGGGCTTGAAATCTCTCTCTCTCTCTCTCCATCTCCCCCCCCCCCCCCCCCCTTCCCCCCATCATTGGAACTACCATTGCCCCGACATTATCTAATGTAGAATGTGGCAGTACATTCATCAATATGGGCTAGTTTATACACTTGTATTTGGCTTTGCAGTGGAAACAATTAGGATCCATTTCAACAGGTACACTGATTTACAAACAGATTTGTTTATTGATCCCTTTCAGAATAGGGGTTATACAGATCTTCAGGATGTCTGTTCCACAATTGCCATGCTCAAAAATTTCAATTCTGCTGCTCATGTTATACCACTTAAAATCAAACTTACCACATAATTCAGATCTTCACTGACTTGGATTGGTTCCCTGTTCCCCAGTGACTCAAGTTTTAAATTCTGACCCTTAAATTGCAATCATATGAAAGACATTGTTGAAGCAAAATGTTCCTCTATGAATTGCGTATATTTTTTGTTACACATGCAGTTCAAAGAATTTGGCCAAGGGATCAGTATTAATTTGAATAACACAAATAATGAGAGATGTACTAATACTGTTGGGTGTCATTCTTTCCAGAATGGGGTTTATTTGCATGGGAGGCACTGCACAATCCTTGGTTTCTTCTGTTTTCTCCCCACTTTCTGAGATGTGGTCTTTATTTTTAGTTCGACTCCTAAAAGTTGACTAAACATTACCACTATTCAAACCCAAGTCCCAAGTGTGATGGGAAGTCTGTTTGTGAATTTACCATTCAATTAACTGAGCAATCCAGCATTTCTTACGAGACATTTCCCAGAAATTGGTCAAAGTTTATTCCCAACCCTTCCCCTTCCCCCTTGTTTTGGCCTCACCCAAGAGTAAGCACGGGCAGGAGTTAGAGAGAGCTGTACTTAAGGTTACAGCCTCTTATGGATAAACTGAGAATACTTGGGCCTTAAGGTCTTCACTTCCTTTTTATTCATATGCTCAGTGATTTATCATCTCTGTGGGCAGATTATAAATCAAAGGTTGGTTAATCAAATTGTTCAGCACAAGTTGCAGCCTTGTATTTATAATCGTGAAGCGATTATGAATTTATACAAACAAAAACAAGGATTGCTCAGTTTACCTTCTGCCTCTTAAGACAGCTTGTTGAGGAACCTGGGCTTCAAATAAAAATGTACGCAGGAGCAGTAGTTCATTCGGCCCCTTGAGTCTGCTCCACCATTCAATAAAATCATGGGTGATCTGATTGTGATCTTAACTCCATATTCCCCCCACCTTCAATAACCTTTGACTCCCTTGTTAGTCAAGAATCTAGCTACCTTTGTCTTGAAAATATTTAATGATCCTGCCTCCACCACTCTCTGGGGAAGAGAGTTCATAGTATTTCCCAATGGTAAAGTTACAACAGAGTCTTGCTGCGTAGCATTCAAAACCTGATAGACAGGCCTGAGGTATAACCACATATTCAAAAATATTTGTGAAAAGATTAACTTGTGAAAAAATCCCTTCTTTAAACCAGTAGTCTCTTATTTCCATTTTTTAATGATAAATTCAAAACCTTTTAGAATTGGCTATTAATACTCATTTTATTAAATATGTGGAGTTTGCACATTCTCCTCGTGTCTGCGTGGGTTTCCTCCGGGTGCTCCGGTTTCCTCCCACAGTCCAAAGATGTGCGAGTTAGGTTGATTGGCCATGCTAAAAATTGCCCTTAGTTTCCTGAGATGCGTAGGTTAGAGGGATTAGTGGGTAAATCTGTAGGGATATGGTGGTAGGGCCTGGGTGGGATTGTGGTCGGTGCAGACTCGATGGGCCGAATGGCCTCTTTCTGTACTGTAGGGTTTCTATGATTTCTATGATGTATATTTCTCATATAAGGTATACACAGCTGATACTTCTGTCTTAGTAGCTGGGCCATAAAGTTAACATCATGTTTTTTGAAGAATATAGTTCCATTTACATATATGCAACCTTCAAAGGTAAGTCATAGGGTATGTCCTTAAGTGCAAGTTTACTGTCCATTGATGGGCCAGGAGAATATTATTAGCCAACTATCTCTGCCAAATATGGTGCTATATGTATAAAATATTGAATACAATTGTAATGGACCATAGACAATCTCCATGTTACCTTTAGTTTAGTGATGGTGGTTCATTGTAGATGTTTGCAAAAGGTATACAATATCCATCACTGGGATCCACAGGGTGTTGCAACAAAGGAAAATGAAATGAAAAAGCCCTACTTGCATTATGTGTTATGGGACTTGATTTTCAAATAATATGTAATCTGCTCATAAATCATTAATTATGGCAACAGCTAAAGGTTGTTTTTCATTGTTCACATTAAATTCCTTGTGTTTGTTCCGTCAGCAAGTGTCAGTAATATTAAATGATGTGTTGTCCATAAATCTGAAATATTTGCACATGCTGTCGGAACATCTTTTTAACCAGCCTTCATAATGCACTTCCCATCATCTTGTAAGTAATCCTGACTATTCTGGCATAGAAGAAGTAGATTCTATTTGCGTAAGGCAGTGACTGACTGTCTTTCTCTGTGTCTCTGTTCTGCAGTATATACATTGTTGGATTCCCGGAATATACACAACCATTGATTGATCACCTGATACAAAAAAAATTTAATCACTGGGATAGGTAAGAGAATGAGTTTGAACAGTTTATACACTGAAATGATTTTGGTGAAGGTATATGGTTAGTACACAATTGGGGGTTCATGCTTGTTTCTTTATTAGTTAGGTAGTCATAGATGCCAGCCAAAGATGGATAAACTCCACTATAAATATCTAATTTATCCCCTTACCATCAATGAATTCATCTGAGTAAGCAAAGTGCAATTATATATATTTTCTGATGATGAAAAGATTTTTATTTTTGGGAATGATGAGCAGTGATCATGTGAAGTGGGATCAAAACTGTAGGAAAATAATGGGTGGAATCTTGTGGGGACGATGAGGTCTTGGCCACTGGCTGGAGAGCGAGCATGGCCTCGGTGTTGCTTTTTTTTCAGAAAGCACACCGTAACATATGTCACTCAGGCATTAACAGGCCAACAGCAGGCCTTCCCTAGCATCAAGGACTTTGGGAGTGGAGGTCCCGTCCAAGTGCTACAGTTAAATCAGAGATCGGCAGCTATTCCGTACAACAGCGCCATGTGGGAGAAGGTGACTGCTGCCAGTATGATACGTGGTCACCACTTGAGGCCTCAGGTCACTGATGGATCTAGGTCCAGGTGAGTGATGGTGGGAGGGGTGGGGGTTTGAGGGTTTGGTAGCAAGGGCAGGGGGGGTGGTTGTCAGTGGGCTCCCCCTCCTTTCCAATGTCTGGTTTTTCAATGAGGCACTGTGTCATTGAACAAGGGATCCAGTTGCCGCGTCCACCCTTGGACTCTTGGGGAGGCGATAGCCTAGTGCTATTAGACTATTAATCCAGAAACTAGACTATTAATCCAGAAACTCAGCAAATGATCTGGGGACCCGGGTTCAAATCCCACCATGGCAGCTGGTGGAATTTGAATTCAATAAAAAAAAACTGGAATTAAGAATCTATCGATGACCATGAAACCATTGTCGATTGTTGGAAAAATCCATCTGGTTCACTGATGTCCTTTAGGGAAGGAAATCTGCCGTCCTTACCTGGTCTGGCCTACATGTGACTCCAGAGCCACAGCAATGTGGTTGACTCTCAACTGCCCTCCAAGGGCAACTAGGGATGGTCAATAAATGCTGGCCCACCAGTGACACCCATGTCCCATGAATGAATAAAAAAAAACCCCTGAAAGAAAACACGCCAGTTATGGGGTGATAGCATGAATTGCCCAGTTAAGGACCTCAGTTGTGGATTAGTGGGAAAACCACCTGCAGGCCTTCTCACCATGGACGTAATTAGGGTTGAGGTGAGAAAGTGGTTGTATCCTCACCTGCCTGATTAAATGCTCCTCCCAAACCACCAGACTCACCATGAGAGTGTGCACGTGATTTTACCCAGTATGTGTGCTGAAGCAAATAAGCAAAGCTAGTGCAAAGATTGAAGCTGGTGGCATAAATATGTAGATATTGTTTGGAACATGGGGAATTACTTTGTTCCTCAGCATATTAAAGGTGGAAGGTCATTCTTCAAGAATGCAGAGTACTGGAATTTTGCATTGCTTTGGGAGTTAATTCAAATCCGTTCACTAACTGAAAATATATGGTTTTGACTTTTATTTGTTATATATTTTAAAGATTTCAAACTTGTAAACATTCATTTAATTGATGTGATCCATTCATTGTCAGAATTTAAAACATATGCTGCAGCTCCTTAGCCTGAGGAGGAGATCAGGCCATCAAAGTAAGAAGCTGTCATTTTATTTCCTTTGTGGGGTTTTGATGAGCTCATGAAAAACACCTAGCAGGTGGCCATCTGAGCAAAGTAGGTGGTCAGATTTGACTTTTTTTTCTCGGCTGTTGAGAAATTTGGCAGGATGGTTGGTGGGAATTTCCTTCAAGACTCAAATTCACTTTAAGAATACACACTGTATGGTGACAAAGTTCTTTTACATTGTGATAAATGCAAACAGTAAGTGCTTTTTCTGTTCTGGCAGTTTTGCAGTTGTAAATTGGTACATGTTTTCAGTGCATTGAGGGACAATGATTTAATCCAGCAGTGCTATTTGTGAGCCATTGTTTATCTGTAATTTATTCTTAAAAAGCTTTGAAGCAGTGTGTTCAATTTTGTGGTTCACCAGCTTCAATCTTACTTTTGGACAGTATTATACAATCAGTTGCACTGTCTATACAGTCTGACGTCTATACATCTTGTGAAAAGGATTCCCAGAACATTTTTGTGGTTTGATTTCGAGATTGAAACATGATTTTCAGTAACGTAATGTATAGCTTTTATGTTTTCACAGTGCCATTCGCGAGCTTACTGCAAAGACCCTCCATAATCTTACTCCACATGCACCAGAATACATGGCTAATATTGGTGAGTGGCCAATAAAACATATTTTCTTTCTAAAATAAATAGTATTTATTACAATAGTGCAACAGATGTTAATAGTTGATCAGATGTAGAGTTGTAAAACTGTTGTACTGTAATAGCATTTGGCCAAAAGGAATTCCCAGTTGAAAAATGGTTTGATTGTCAACATGAGCCCACACAGAAAATACTGTAACTTCCAACTCTAATCTTGATGTTCTTCGAGAACGCGCTCCATTGATTCATTCTGTCCAATGTCAAATTTTATCCCTCTCAAGTTAACCAGATCATTCATATCTATATTCTAGTTCTAATAGTATGTTTCCTATTGTCCTCACAATGTGTGCCTCTGAATTTATCTGTTTTATCCAATCTCTCCTTTTTTTGCTCTTAGTTCTCTTTTTCCTTAACATTTTAATAGTTTATTTGTTCCTCAGAAAGGTGATCAGATTTTAAATTTCTGTAATGCTAGAACTGTGCTTGAATGCTTTGCTATTGGACATCTCAGAAGCTTGTACAGGCTCTGGCACGATGCCACATTTTGTCTTCCTGAAATCCTATGGCCTGGCTTCTGCAATGATAATGACAGTGCAACTTTCAGCATTTGCCATTATTCCTCCTCTGAACCTGACAGCAACTTTAGATCGAGGACTCCCAGTCAGTAATTCTATGCTTCTCTAAACAGTGCCACTGATGGGATCCCACTGAATGCAAGGCATCTTGTAAATGGTGCGCAGTTATTACTACAGATATTACGTTCTGCAGTCCTGCCATATCTAGCCATGAATGGTGGTGGACAAGTTAAAAACTCTGGACAAGGAGGCTCCCCAGTTACCTCCATCCTCTATGACCTCAGCACATAAGTGCAAAAGATAAGACTGAAGCATTTGCTACAATCTTCAGCTAGAAATGCCGAGTGGAAAACCCATTTTGGCCCTCCTGATGTCTCCAGCATCACAGATGCCAGTCTTCATCTATTCATTCCACATGATATCATGAAACAGCTGAAGGCGCTAGATATTGCAACGGCTATGGGTCCTAACAATGCTCCTGAAGATGTGCTCTAGAACTTGCCTTACCCCTAGCCAAGCTGATCCAGTGCAGCGACAACATTGGCATCTACCCATGTGGAAAATTGTCCAGGTATGTCATGTACACAAAAAGCAGGACAAATCCAACTGTCCATTAGTCTACTCTCATCAGTCAAGTGATGGAAGGGGTTATGCACAGTGAAATAAAATGGCACCTGCTTTGCAATGACCTGCTCACTGACACTCAGTTTAGGTTTCTCCAGAGTCACTCAGTTCCTGATCTCCTTACAGCCTTGGTTCAAACATGGACAAAGCAACTGAACTCCAGAAGTGAGTGACTGCCTTTGATTTCAAGGCAGTATTTGACTGAGCGTGGCATCAAGGAGCCGAGCATAACTGGAGTCAATGGGGAAACTCTCCAGTGGTTGGAGTCACAGCTAGCACAAAGGAAGATGGTTGCCTTTGTTGGAGGACAGTCATCTCAGGACAAAGATTTCACTGCAGAAGTTTCTCAGGGCAGTGTCCTAGGCCCAACCACCTTCAGCTGCTTCATCACTGATCTTCCTTCTAACCAATGTTCAAAAGTGGGAATATTTGCTGATGGTTGCACAATGTTTCGCACCATTTGCGGCACAAAGCAGTACATATCCAAAATCAGCAAGTTACATTCATGTCACACAAGTGCCAAACAATGACAATTTACAACTGGTGATTTTAACCAGTGCCCCATGACATTCAATGGCATTATCGTTGCTGAATCCCCCACTGTCAACATCCTGGGGTTACAATTGACCAGAACTAAACTGGATTAAACATAGAACATAGAAAGCCACAGCACAAACAGGCCCTTCGGCCCACAAGTTGCGCCGATCACATCCCCACCTCTAGGCCTATCTATAGCCCTCAATCCCATTAAATCCCATGTACTCATCCAGAAGTCTCTTAAAAGACCCCAACGAGTTTGCCTCCACCACCACCGACGTCAGCCGATTCCACTCACCCACCACCCTCTGAGTGAAAAACTTACCCCTGACATCTCCTCTGTACCTACCCCCCAGCACCTTAAACCTGTGTCCTCCCGTAGCAACCATTTCAGCCCTTGGAAATAGCCTCTGAGAGTCTACCCTATCCAGACCTCTCAACATCTTGTAAACCTCTATCAGGTCACCTCTCATCCTTCGTCTCTCCAGGGAGAAGAGACCAAGCTCCCTCAACCTATCCTCATAAGGCATGCCCCCCAATCCAGGCAACATCCTTGTAAATCTCCTCTGCACCCTTTCAATGGCTTCAACATCTTTCCTGTAATGAGGTGACCAGAACTGCGCGCAGTACTCCAAGTGGGGTCTAACCAGGGTCCTATAAAGCTGCAGCATTATCTCCCGACTCCTAAACTCAATCCCTCGATTAATGAAGGCCAGTACGCCGTACGCCTTCTTGACCGCATCCTCCACCTGCGAGGCCGATTTAAGAGTCCTATGGACCCGGACCCCAAGGTCCTTCTGATCCTCTACACTGCTAAGAATGGTACCCTTCATATTATACTGCTGCTTCATCCCATTGGATCTGCCAAAATGGATCACCACACACTTATCCGGGTTGAAGTCCATCTGCCACTTCTCCGCCCAGTCTTGCATTCTATCTATGTCTCGCTGCAACTTCTGACATCCCTCCAAACTATCCACAACACCACCTACCTTGGTGTCGTCAGCAAACTTACCAACCCATCCCTCCACTTCCTCATCCAGGTCATTTATGAAAATGACAAACAGCAAGGGTCCCAGAACAGATCCCTGGGGCACTCCACTGGTCACTGACCTCCATGCAGAGAAAGACCCCTCCACAGCCACTCTCTGCCTTCTGCAGGCAAGCCAGTTCTGGATCCACAAGGCAACAGCCCCTTGGATCCCATGCCCTCTCACTTTCTCAAGAAGTCTTGCATGGGGGACCTTATCAAACGCCTTGCTGAAGTCCATATAGACCACATCCACCGCTCTTCCTTCGTCAATGTGTTTGGTCACATTTTCAAAGAACTCAACCAGGCTCGTAAGGCACGACCTGCCCTTGACAAAGCCGTGCTGACTACTTTTGATCATACTAAACTTCTCTAGATGATCATAAATCCTGTCTCTCAGGATCCTCTCCATCAACTTACCAACCACTGAGGTTAGACTCACCGGTCGGTAATTTCCCGGGCTGTCCCTGTTCCCTTTCTTGAATATAGGGACCACATCTGCAATCCTCCAATCCTCCGGAACCTCTCCCGTCTCCATCGACGATGCAAAGATCATCGCCAAAGGCTCCGCAATCTCCTCCCTCGCCTCCCACAGTAACCTGGGGTACATCCCATCCGGTCCCGGCGACTTACCAACCTTGATGCCATTCAATAGTTCCAACACATCCTCTTTCTTTATGTCCACATGCTCGATCCTTTCTGTCCACCGCAAACCAGCAGTACAACCACCCAGATCCCTTTCCACCGTGAATACCGAGGTAAAGTATTCATTAAGCAGCTCCGCCATTTCTAACGGTTCCGCACAAACTTTTCTCCCTTCACCTTTTAAGGGTCCTATGCCTTCACATCTCATCCTTTTACTCTTGACATATTTGTAGAATTAACATATAAAAATTTAGATTAACCATATAAAAACTGGCTACAAGAGCAGGTGAGGCTAGGAATCCTCCAGTCATTTAATATTCTGAATTGCGAAACTCTGAATTGCAATTTGAAAATAATAACACCTCTTCACTGACACGCCAGCCAGAGGAAATAGTCTTTTGGTATTTTATCAAAAATCTTCATAATTTTTGACATAAACCTTAGAGAATTGTAAACTCCAGTAGATCAAGTTCTCCTCAGAACTGTAAATTTTCTTCTTTGACAAGAACCTGATGAATCCACAGGGGAATCTACACTGCATATTATAGATTAATTTATAGTCCTTTCTATAATGATGTTACTAGAACTATGCACAGTATTCTAAGTGTGAACTAGCTGTCCATATTTGGTTGGTTGAAGGCATCCGTTATTGAGAGAATATTTTCTGAATGTGCTAATCGTGTGTTGTACTGGATGCTGTCATCTTTCTTCAACTTTGAGGCAGACCTCAAATACAGACCTTCCTTTCATCTTGTTTAGCTCCAGCCAAACTGTTTGAATTTTCAATCATTTCAACTTTCTTGATTTCAAGGTTGTCCGCTTCTACTTTTTATCCCTGTCTAACTTGAAAAACCTGTGCTCCGTTTTGAATTTATTTCTGTAGGTAGATATGTTTCTAACAATCCATGCATCACTCTTCTGCTCTTATACTTTCTTTCTAATTCCAGCATTTGATTTTACCATTTCTAACATTTACGTAAGAATACTTAATTGCATGAGTTGCATTTGTGCCTATGTGTTTTACATGAGATTTGTTTCTGTTTCCGTTGTAGCTTTGCCACGATTGTTACCTTTAGCAACAGGCATTGATTTGAACACTCGTCATGGCGCAGTCTTGGCTTGTGCAGAAATTGTTTACGCGCTCTATAAAATGGCTCTTGAGAACAACAGGTATGAGATTAGTGGTCATTACTTTGTATTTCTTTACATTAATTCATGTATGTTCTAGTAAACTGAGTAGCCGCTCACTTGATGAAGGAGCAGCGCTCCGAAAGCTCGTGATTCCAAATAAACCGATTGGACTTTAACCTGTTGTTGTGAGACTTCTTACTCTGCCCATCCCAGTCCAACGCTGGCATCTCCACACCCTAGTAAAATAAAACCATCAATATAAATAGACTTTCTATGTAATAATTTAGTTAAAGTTATTAATAATGGATATCTGTGATAACAGCAGTAACAATGAATGTTTCAACCTAATGTTTTTGGTTCCAACTGCTAAACGAATAACCCAAAAACACACTTTTTTCAGAATCTGAGCCTCAGGTATTGTCATATTTTTCTGAAGCATTATTATAACTTGTGGTTTTAACTTATGTCTACTGTAGTTTACTTTTGCTTTTTGATCTATTTCTCTCTCTCTGTTTTTTCTTTCTCTCTCGCACTACCTCGTTCTTTCTCAATTTAACATGGACATTGAGGCAGGGACATTGACAACATTTAAAAGGCATTTGGACAGATACATGGATAGGGAAGGTTTATGGGCCAAATGCAGACAAATGGGGTTAGCTTAGATGAACTTTTTGGTCGGCATGGACCAGTTTGGGCCAAAGGGCCTGTCTCTGTGCCGTTGATAAAATGTATTAATAATAATTGTGTCAGTGTGTCCCTTTGAAATTCTGTGGTCCATTAGGTGAGCAAAGATGTTTGCCTGTTTAAATTAAATAAATGAACACTTTTGTTCCAACAGGGCACTTGGTATTATGATTGAATTTATTACTGCTCAGCAGAATTTCAATCCTTAATTCCATAATTGTTTGTTAATTACACTTCATATTTCAATTACTTTGTTGATAATTGGGACTTTATTGCAAAGCCTTTAAAATTAAATAAGAAGCAATTATTAGACTATATACTCTCTTAAAATTATAATTATCTTGTCAGTTTTCAAATTCAGTTTAATAGCGTCATGTTTCTGACAGGCCCGTGACTGACTATATCAACGAGAGTACACTGGAAAATCTTAAGAACATTCATCGAAAGGTATGATTCATACAATACAACTTGGCAACTAATTTAACTAGTTTGGTTTGTATTTGACTATATTTGTTTAATGTTCACTTTATTATGCGATGCTTTCATATTAGTTAGCAAAACATAAATTACAACATTTAGCTTTGAAGCATTTATTTGCTGACAATGTTGCTAGATGAAATTAGAAAGTGTAGATGTACAAAGGGACCTGGGTGCCCTTGTCCATAGGTCACTGAAGGCTAGCACACAGGTGGAACAAGCTATTAGGAAGGCTAATGGAATGTTAGCCTTTATCACAAGACGACTTGAGTGCAGGAATAGCGAGGTCTTGCTACAATTGTATAGGAGCATGGTCAGACCACACCTGGAATACTGTGTGTAGTTTTGATCCCCTTACTTAGGAAAGAATATTATTGCCTGGAGGGAGTGCAATGAAGGATGACCAGACTTGTTCCGGGGATCGCGGAACTGTCTTATGAGGAGAGATTGGACAAACTGGACCCGTATTCGCTGGAGTTTCAAAGAATGAAGAGTTATTTCATCGAAACCTTCTAAATACTTAAAAGAATAGACAGGGTAGATGCAGTTAAGATGCCTCCCTTGGTTGGGGAGTCTAAAACCAGGAAACACAATTTCAAAAGAAGATGGATGCCACTGAGACCGAGGTGAGGAGAAATTTCTTCACACAGAGAGTTTTGAATCTTCGGAATTCTCTACCCTAAAGGGCTGTGGAAGCTCAAGCTTTGTGCATGCTTAAAGCAGAGATTCAGAGATCTGCTTTAAGGGTTATGGGGATAGTGGGTGTAAAAAGCATTCAAGTGTCCGATCAGCCATGATATATTAAATAGCATAGCAAGCTCAATGGGCTGAATGACCTGCTCCTGTCATCAATAATGATCACATTGCTGGAAGGGTACTCATGCTGTTCATTACTCGATTTAACTTTCTGTGATGATTTTAATGATTGTTGAGGTACAAATGCAGCCACTTCATGAAAATCATGGGGAGGCGCAGATCTCATTAAACTAGCAGCATAGTGGCACTTTGCAATTTGCGATTATCTGCCTTGCTGCAAGTTGCTGGCCAATTTACACATTAATGACAGCATGTGTTACGAAGGCACCTTTAACGTAAAAAAAAGACACTTTTTGTTTTTGCAGCAAAATCTAGCCCATTAAAGGTAACTCTGAATCAATTTTGTGCTCACCAAGCGCTAGGCTCTTTCCTTCCAAATCTTTTTCTTCACTGTGCAACAGTGATGCCAGTCTCAAATGGAAGTTAATACTGTATAATTAATAGTTAATGAATATTTGCATGCTGAAGGCCTTTATTCATAACTCTAAACCTGATTCTTCCTGAGTCAATACTGTCCTGTGTTGGCATTCAAGAGTGTTACTTGAGGCTACTGCCTCGCCATTCTTCTACATTCCATTGAGGAATCAAATTCCTTGTCTCTTTTAATTGTTGGCATTGCAAGGAAGCATGTATGGTTCTTTGTTAATTTTGTAAAGAAAAAGAATCCGACCACTGTGAATGAAGGCATGCTTTTTCTCTTAGATTAACAAAAGCCTATCTAGGTTTAGGTGAAATGGATGTGAGCTAATTGAGATTAATTGCATTTTGCATCAATTTGTCACTGAGGTGGATACACTGGCGCTGTTCTTGAAGGCAGTGTTGATCATGTAATGGAACTACATTTGAATTCAGTTCATATAAAATAGATATAACTAAGTCAAACTTTATATATTTTTAGAAGCATTCTACCAACTCCAAAGCAATATCTGAATATTGGGTAACTGTCATTACAGTTAAATATCACTTAGACAAGTGATCCATTAACAACTGTATTTCATTGATACATTTAAAATATTAATTGACACCTTCAATCCAATAAAAGTCCTTTCAGATGAGGGCTGAATTAATTACGTGTGCCAAATGTATATGCAATGTCCTAACTAATTTTTTGTGTGATTTGAACAGTCAAAAATCAAAGTAGTGCAGAAAACCAATCAGCAAACAGATCAAGTTTGAATTATCTTAATGTTCTTGAGTTCATGCAAACATACACATGTTTGTAAACCGTGTCTTAAACAATCATTTTTTAGGTGTTTTGCCACAACTATCAAGAAGCATCAGCAAGTTTGGTGCTTTTTAACAATGAGCCTTCACAGAAACATGAGTCATCTTGACGTGCTTTCATAGACCTCCAAGCTGGTCATTTATAGAGTTGACATAGGTCAACTGTCCACTCCATCTGTAGACCATAAGATATAGGAACAGAATTAGGCCATTCAGCCCATCAAGTCTGCTCCACCAGTCAATCATGGCTGATAAGTTTCTCAACTCCATTCTTTCGCCTTTTCCCTATAACCTTTGATCTCCTCACCAATCAAGAAACCTATCTATCTCTATCTTAAATGCACTCGATGACCTGGCTTCCACAACCTCCCGTGGCAATAAATTCCATTGATTTGCTACCCTCTGGCTGAAGAAATTCCTCCTCATCTTGGTTCTAAATGGTCGTCCCTTTACTCTGAGGCTGTGCCTTCGGATCCTTGTCTCTCCTACTAATGGAAACATCTTCCCCATATCCACACTGTCTAGGCCTTTCAGTGTTCTGGAAGTTTCAGTGAGATCTCCCCGCATCCTTCTAAACTCCATCGAGTACAGACCCAGAGTCCTCAAATGCTCCTCATACATTGAATCATGATGTAAATTGGCAAGTGCAGCCCTGTAAAACCTGACCAGTGTTCAAATCTTAATTGCATATGCCAGGTGTTTCTGAATAATAATTTTGTTTCCTACTTGAGTAACTATCAATGTAATTTGAAACTCTGGCATCGTTGATTATGTGGTGTTTCTTTCCAACTGTGCTTTTTTTTAAAAAGAATCTTAAAATAATGAAATGCAAGGTGTGCCTCCATTTGAGAATGGCTATATTGATAACTACAGCCAGGGGCCAACTGCAATCTATCTTGTCCTCTGCATGTGGTTCTTAGCTGGCTTGTTATTCCATGTGCTTCTGGGTATTTATTCGTGGCCTGCCAACTGTATAAGATTCAATGACCTTTCTTCTCCTTTTCTTACATTCTATAAAAGGAGAAGAATGCTTTTGGTAGGCAGGGTTATTCTAGTTCATCTACATCAAGTGAAAGTGCTCTTTTAAAATGAAGATGCTGGTCGGAAAGGTTTTTTGTCCCCCTTTTGTGGGAAAGTTACTGATATTCACGTCGCAAATATTCACAGTAGAATGATTGAAATCAGGAACCGTCTGTAAGGAATTGCAGGTCCAGGCCTACTATCTATTACTGTATGCTGCAGCATTTCTGCAATAAGCCATTAGGAAAGACATTAGTTGGGGCTAATTTAGTTAGAAACAGTTTTAGAATTTGGTTTTATTACCTACCAATGAAAATAATGATCATGTTGATTTCAGTGAATTTGGCAATGAAACTCTCAGGTCTCACTTATTTTTGCATCATCCATATTGCTCTTTATGCCCCGCTCTCCTCACTAACAGTAGCAATACTGACCAGCACTAATACTCATCAGCAAGACTTCAGTGAGGAGAGCAGGATATAAAGAGTGAGAATTCAGCGAGGAGAATAAGTGCCACTGCATATTTTTAATCCCAGGGGAAGTGCTCCTTTGAGAAGGAGAATGGAGAACAGTAGGAGTATTTATGCTTGTATATCCTGGACCCATACATTGGAGCCTGGTCTGTAGCGCCTTGAAGTCCTTTGCCACAGGCTTGACACAGCAAGACCTAGATCCTATGTGGTGTGCAACGACCACTCCATGTTAAAAGAACTCGCAAAGAGGCATCTTCCACCCCTAAACATTAAGCTCGAAACCTGGAACATCAGGAAAGCGCACTTTGGACTCTTCAGTCACCTGAAAACTTTTAGTGTGAATGCAGGTCATCCTCGACTGCTTAAAAGAGAGATCCATATTGCTAAATGTGTGACTGTAAACGATTCATGAGGTTGCTGTAGTTGGAAATGCTGCTTGCATTCACATAGGGAAAACTCCACCAAGTTGATCTTTTAAGAAAGTCTCCCTTGTTTCTTTTTACTTCAGTAAGTAGCATCCAATATATGCATATCCTCTTGCTCATTACTATTTACATGGTAATAAGCAAACCCTGCAATTCATTTGGGAGAGCCCTTTTATTTGATTGCTTTATAGATTAGAATTGGTATGTCAAACAATTATTTTTAACCAAATGTACGCTAACATTAAACTGACCAATCTGTTCTTGAGTTGTAATACGAATGTGCACATGGGTGCAATTTGTATATGTCTAATGGCAGTTATTTCTTTCAGCTTTATAACTGCCAATTATACAGGTAAGCATGTTGTTTTTAAAACTTCTCAGCATTCATTCAGACTTATTTAATTGTTAAGGCAATTGTAATTATCAGCATTATTTTAATGTAACTTTTAATTTTAAGTTTAATGTAACTTCATTGCAGTGTGAATGTAAGCCGACTTGTGACTAATAAACTTTAACTTAACTTTACTCTTATTTTAATGCAAACTGTATTTGTTCATACCAGTCAGCACTTTTCATTAAAAACAATATTTAGTATAATTTGAAAAATAAACTGTATTTTTACTGTCCACAGACTTCATGTTACTTAGTTCCTATTAAACTGATTAGACTGACACCTTACACTTTAACATGCTGTTTCTCTTTCACTTTACAAACTTATACAATGTAAGAATTCTGGCTTCCCGTGCTTTATTCCGTGTTTATTTTTACAGTTTTTTTCTATTTATTGTTAATTTTTATTTTTTATAATCTAATGCAAAGTCAGGTGAAGACGTGATAATCAGAAGTATCAGCTTTCATTCTGCTTCAGTTTCTGTTCACATTCCCCCAAAAAAGGATGATAACTCAAGATAGATTTAAGTAGTAATTTCATTAAATAACTCTTCCACTTTTTTCTTCCTGAATGTTTTCACATCTTTTCTATTTATTAGCACTGGTTGTATCTGTTTGAGTTTGGCATTTCATTTGCTAAGGAAACGCAGATATTTTTATGACAGAGAAAATTTACTCTTTGAGGTGATATTCAGCAAATAGCTATCATCAGCCTCCAAGTATATTTGATGGTCTCAGCTCGACTATGAATTCTGATTTTTTTTTTGCAGAAGTATATTCTGTTCCTGTTACAAAACCTTAATGCTCAGATAATGAGTAATATAGAATCATGGAATAGCACAGCACAGAATGAAATCATTGTACATCTGCTGGCTGTTTGACTGAGCTATCGAATTAGCTCCACTCCCTTACTTTCTCCTGTAGCCATGTAAGCTTTTTAACTCCAAGTATATATCCAAATTATTTTTAATTATAATTGTGGAAGCTGCCACCACTATTCCATCAGGCAGTCCATTCCTGATTACAACAGCTCACTGCATAAAATTTATTTTCCTCATGTCACCTCTGCTACTTTTGCCAATAACCGTTAAGTCTGTATCCTCTGGTTTCTGACATTTTTCTGTTACTGGAAACTGTATCTTCTTATTTACTCTCTCTAAACTGTTCATATTTTGATCATCCCAGCCAAATCTTCCTTGAACAATCCCAGCTTCTACAGTCTCCCCACATAACTGTGGTCCCTCATTTCTGGTACCATTCTAGTCAATCTCCTCTTAGCATTCTTCTTAAAGTGATGCCCAGAAATATATAATGCTCCAGCTGTGGCCTAACCAGTTATAAAACTTTAGCATAGCTTCCTTGCTTTTTTACTCTATGCCTTTCTTAATAAAGCTAAGAATTATGTACGTATTTTAACCTAATTTGCCCTGCTGCCTTCAAAAATAGTCATATATGCAATTGCAAGTCTCTTATATAATATTGAATAAAAGAGGAAATGCTGGAAAAACTTAGTCGGTCTGGCAGCATCTATGGATTAAGAATCATAAGGATTCAAAATGTTAACTCTCTCTTTCCCATGAATGCTGTCAGACCTGCTGAATTTTTCCAGCAGTTCCTGTTTTTATTTCAGATCTCCAACATCTGCAGCATTTTGCTTCTATTACAGGTCCCTCTTCCTATACCCGCTCAGCAAACTCTACATTCTCCTACCAAAATGTACCACTGTACACTTGTCTAAATTAACTTTCGTCTGCCAAGTATATGGCCATTTCGCCAGTCTATCTGTGTCCCCCTCAAGCCTGCTATTATTCCCTTTGTTATTTACTATAGTTCAGGTTTTGTGTCATCTCCAAACTTTGAAATTATGTCCTGTATGACCCAAGTCATACAATATGTATTAAAAGCATCAGTGGTCTTAACAGTTAGGTCTGGGGAACACCACTGTGTGTGTTTCTCCAATCTGGAAACAACTTTTCACTCCTACTCTCTGCTTTCTGTCCCTCAGCCAATTTCATTATAATATTGCAACTGGCTCTTTAATCCCATGGTTTATGATTTTGCTAAAAAACTCTATTAGGTGGCACTTTGTAAAATGTCTTTTTAAAGTTCCTGCGCACAATCACTGTTCCCAAATCATCTTCATCTCAGAATTCAGTTGTCAGTAAACCATGATTTACCTTTAACATCCACTTACTAGCCTGTTTTCTTCTGACTGATAATTAATTTTTCCTCAGATTCCTGTGCCTAATGGTTTCCCCAGCACCAATTTTAGATTTTTTTGAATAACCGTGTAACATTTCTAATCTTCCAATCCACTGCAGCCACCCCAGATATGATGAAATTTGGAAAATGTTAATGGCCTCCTGCACTGTAGCGATTCTGTGATTGTGACCAGAGCTGCCACAATTTTCAATGTTACTTCCTTCAGCACCCAGCATGCATCTTAGCCAAACTAAGTGATGTTTTCTACTTTTGAGTATTGCTGATAAGTACCGCCTCTATTTTTATTCTATCTGATACCAGTACAACCTTCTCCTTTATTGTTGCATTGACAGATTCATCTGCTCTACTGAAGACAGACGCAAAGTACTCATTGAGTACCTCAGCTATGGCCTCAGCCTCTACACTAAAATCACCTTTTTGGTTCCTAATTGACCTCATTCTTCCCTTGGCTCGCCATGTACCCTTAATGTGTTAATAAAAGTCATTTAAGTTCCTTTTATGTTAATCACCAGCTTATTCTTTCTTTGCCCCACTTATTTTTTTTTATTTCTGCTGTGCTGTGTGTTCACCTTTGTTTACTGTACTTTGAACCTTACATTTGTAAGACTTTTTTCTGCTTCATTTTAATCTTTATATTTTTCATCATCTGTCTCTTTTGATTCCCTTTCTTTGCCCCTCATCAGAATGTGTCTACCCTTTTACTTGAACCACTCATTTTAGAATTTCTCCCATTATTCAATTACTGTTTTGTTTACCAACACTTTTGATTCCAATCCACCACATATTTCCTGAATAACTTGCTGACAGGTATATTAAGTTCCCAATCCTCCCCTCCTTTGAATCAGGTCTGTTATTGCTGCTACATCATAGTCCCCTGTGGCGATTTGCGCCGCAGTTAACCAACCTTATTTACCACACTATATGCAGTTTTATGCCCATAAACTCCAAACCTAAACTACCTCACATTTACTTCCCTCATGCTAATTTTCTATACCAGTGCTCCTGTCTCCAATGTTTCATTCCAGTGGCACCTATGGCACACCTATGGTGACACCTAGGGTGGCAGAGTGGTTAGCACTGCTGCCTCACAGCGCCAGGGACCCAGGTTCGATTCCCGGCTTAGGTCACTGTCTGTGTGGAGTTTGCACGTTCTCCCTGTGTCCTGCGTGGGTGTCCTGCGTGGGTTTCCTCCGGGTGCTCCGGTTTCCTCACACAGTCCAAAGATGTGCGGGTTAGGTGGATTAGCCATGCTAAATTGCCCCTTAGTGTCACGGGGACTAGTTAGAGTAAATGTATGGGGCTATGGGGATAGGGCCTGGGTTGGATTGTTGTTGATGCAGACTTGATGGGCTGAATGGCCTCCTTCTGCACTGTAGGGATTCTATGATTCTATGCTGTGCTAAGAGCCCTAAACTTTAGTTTTTATTTGTACCAATTTAACCTGAATTAATAGCTTATTTCAGGTGCATCACCACTGGAAAGAGTAAATATGCCAGCTGTCTGTAGGGTTTTCATGACAGAGGGTTAAGATTCAGTTACCCTGTCCCCCTACCTGCTGGTCAGTGAGATATCTCTGCAATTTGTTTCAGTCATGTCGTCACTGTTATTCCTGGCACATTACTTTGACTGATAGACATATTGGAAAGGTTGTATTCCATCACCCTGGCAGACAGCAGCTTTATTCAGGCCAACTTCAAAAAGAATAATGTCACATATTGGTTTTATTAACTCATAGTCCAGAATGGCTTGTCCAGGTAATTCTGCATGCAGAACCCAGATTTGATGAGCACATTGTTAAATATGTCATGCTGTATATCAGTAGAACCATGCCACACCTGCAGATAAAAATCAGTGTTAAGATCGATTGCAACTCAGTTGTTAGGAGCAGACCATAGGTCTGTGTCAACGGATATGTCTAGACAATGGAAATCAACAGGTTATGTAAGCATCTGGAGCAACAAGAACTGCTGAGAATATAAAATGGTAAACCATTATATCATGTGATTTGATGATTTTAAAAACTCAATTGTCTTTTATTTGCTTTCTGTAGAGGGTTTGGTGGAGCATTTATGAGACCAGCGGGTAAGCTGAAAAAGTTATCCCCTTACATATCTTCATATGTTTATCATCAGAATCTCAAAAGTGTATTCTAACCAACAATTCACATTCAATTATTTGCTCTGTAACGTATAAGCTATCAATTAATTTTCATATATCTAAATAGAAGCTTTCTTGTTTATAATAGTTGGATAATTGACCAATTGGTAATTGTAAATGCAATAACTTTATTCCATTAATGTATACCTCTGCCATCTGACCATTGAGAAAGTGAGTCAGCTATCCTAATATCTTGCTCCCATCACATATCCTGTGCCTCAGGTCTTTCTGTGAATAGTAATTGCACTTATATTGCAGAAGTCAGGAGTGTAATGAAATACTCTCCATTTGTCTGGACGAGTGCAGCTCAAACAACACACAAGAAGCTTGATATTGTCCAGGACAAAGCAGGCTACATGATTGTCACCCTCATCAACCACTTTCAACATTTACTTCCTCCACCATCAAATCACAATGGGTGGGATTTTCAGGCCATGCTTGCCCCAAAACTGGAAAATCCTGCCCGAGGTCAAAGGATCTTTGCATGGTCTGTCCCCACCCCCGTCCACTTCAGTTCCTGTGGCAGGCGGGATGGAAAAATTCCCCCCCATTACCTGCAGTGTGTACTACCTACAAGATGCACTGCAGCAATTCACCAAGGCGACTTGGATAACACCACCCAAACCTGCAACCAATACCACCCTAGAAGGACAAGAGCAGCAGATACATAGGGGCACCACCATCTGCCTTGCAACTTTATCATCATTCATTCACTATCACTGGAACTTATTTCCTATAAGCTCTGTGGGTGTTTGGGCACTACATGGACCGTACGGTTCAAGAAGGTAGTTCACCACCACCTTCTCGAGCAAAATAAAATTACTTTTAATTTTTCTGCTGCTGCAACTGATGTTGATCCCAGATTTTTTTCATAAACAAAAAGGCCGCAGTACAATTTATTTAACCTCATCCTGAAGATTCTGTGACTTGTTTGGAGTTGGGACTCATGGTGAATATGGGCGGCACCATAACTGGATGGATCAGGCAGCATAAACTCTTGTCTTCTTTTGTACATCCTGATCTGTGTGTTGAGGATAATCAAAAATTTCTTGTTTATTTTGAAATAAAAACTGAATATTGTATTGCTTTGATTGGTGAAATACACTATTTATTCATAAATGTCAATCAGTAGCTATGAAAATTCATCAATTATGAATTTCTCATTAACTGCAGAAATTATTTTTCCCAATTTTTGACAGTTTGCTGTTTCATAGAAAAAATGTCACTGTCAAAACTGCCTTTGAAGAATGACTCCATAATTGGTAAGCTGTTTTTTTTAAATTGTATTATTTGAAACTTCCAGTTGTACAGTATTACTGGTTGCTGTTAGAGAGGTCAGTAGTGAATGGAAAAACTACCAGAATCTAATTTCATGTGTACAGATTAATGTTGTGCACTTAGAGGATCAAAGATAATTCACTGGGGCTGCATGATCTCGACTTCTCCATTTTAATGACCTGGTTGTTTGACTGAGTTCAGCAATGATGTACAACTGGAAAAACAAGAAGTATGGAAGAATAGGAGAAGGAATAAAAAAAATACTTTGTGAGCCATGCTGGCTTCCATTCACATTCTTTGAGGCTGTCTATCCAGTTGTTGGAACCAAATTCATCTGAAAAAGAACATAACAAAGAAGCAGTTATTCAGAATAAATTGGAGGTGTCACTTTTTAATGTGGTACTTTGAGATGTTTCATTTCTATTGAATGCATATCCAGCATTGATGCAATGATGCAGGATATTTTTCTGCACTTGGTAAGTTCATTTCTTCCGTTTTGGAAATATTGGAGAGGAAGTTGCGACAAATGTAATCCTATTTGGGACTTATTTTATTAATATTGCAAGGAAGAAAACAATTTGAATCTTGAGCTTTAGTTACATTTTTACTTGTAGCAATGAGCATTTTAAGTTCTTGAAAAAATATTTTAAAACCGAAATGTATGAAAATCAAAATCAATGTTAAAGAAGGAATTAAATTTGCTTTTTCGTTCTTTGATGATTTTTGCAATAAGTAACTGTTTACCCCACCCAAACACTGCCAGTTTCTTCAGCCTAGATGATTATTCATCTCTTGGAATAAAATGTTTTGTCTGGTGTATACAATTTGAGCTTGTCTTGTGTTGTATGCATTTGCCGCGTTAATGAAGTTGCAACTTGCAAAACATTGATAGTTGCTGGCACAGTTAAGGGACAGGAAATCTTGATAACTATAGTACTTTTTATGCAGCATTTTGCTCCCCTTAAGATGGCTGGTTGTTGAAAAAAATATTTATTTCTATTAGGTGAGTGGCAGTGGCTTATTGATGACAGTCTGAAAAGCATACATCACTTTACAAGCACTGCAAAACAGAAAACCAAGGTACTGCATCTTATTGTACTCTTCTCTTATGTATATACTATACTGTAGAAGTTGAATACGCAACTGATTGACACATTACAAATTTGAGTAGTGGAAAGTTAAGTCTTAAAATATCCAGTTTCGGTTTATGTAATATGAAACATCAAAGTCAGCACAAAACATATTATGTACATGTTTCGGGTAGTATTTTGTTTCCCCACTACCGTCCCTAATTTTAACAGCACAGAATCAGCATGTTTATTACTTGATTTGTAAAAATTAAATTACTCAAATATAATTGCTGGGCAATAATAGTGACCCACATGTTTTCAGTTTCAGGAAGCTGTTATATCAGCACTGACTGCGTTGTGCAATGAGTATTATCAAACTGCCCAGGGAACCGCCGATCCTGAAATACAGAGTAAGGAATTCATTTGTTTTGGTCGTCTACAATTCAGAAGTGGATTTCACTCCTGATATTTTGTACTTTTTCTAACGTTCCAATCCACTTTACTAGATCCATGTTAATTTGACATCACAATTATTATCAATTTATATCTGTTATTTTCTTTTATATAAAATGTTATACACTTCATATTAGTTAGACTCAAATAACTAAATGAACAATGCATAGAAACTTCCACCAAGATTATTTCAACATTCGTTCCAAAAATCAACTGATTTTTAGAGAATTAGGTATATTTTGCTTTTTTGAGATGGATTTCTAAGTTAGGGACAGCATGCTAGCACAGTGGTTAGCATTACTGCCTCACCGCTACAAGGACTTGGGTTAAATTCCAGCCTCGGGTGTCCCGTCTGTGTGGAGTTTGCACGTTCTCCGGGCGCTCCGGTTTCCTCCCACAGCCCAAAGGTTAGGTGGATTGGCTACAGTAAATAACTGCCCCTTAAAGAGTGTGAATGTCTTGCTTTGCCTGATTACTTTTCTGTGTTGTTGGTGGCTACTATGGACCAAATTTTTAATCTGTGGATGTGGGAGAAGAGGTGGACAGGGTGAAAACTACCTCTGGGCCATTTTTGTGGTTTTGTGTGTGTGCACGTGTGTGTGTGTGTACGCACGTGTGTGTGTGTATGTGTGTGTGTACGTGTGTGTGTGTGTGTGTGTGTGTGTGTGTGTGTGTGCGGTGACAGTTGACGAGATGACAGCTACCTGCCCGCAAGTGACAAGTAGCCAATTAAGATTCTATTAAGGCTACAGTGCAGACACTAACTCACATTTTCTAGTTGGCAGTTAGGTACCACACATATGAAGGGATTTCCTCTCCAGACGATGGACAAGCAGCTGTGGCCTCTTAATTTTTAGTTCTTAAAAGGTCTTCAAGGAGCACCTTCATCTTGAGGCACCCTCTCTTTCTCATGCCCATATCAGCAACTCCCACTCTGATGACGTGACTGCCAACACACCCTTTCTGCACCTCTAGTCTGAGGAGACTGCCTGCCATCCTTCCTTGCACAGTGAGCCTGGACACTGGCTGCTAATTGACTAGCTGTTCAAATGTTGTGTCGGACGGCAGACACTGAGTGATATGGGATCGCGTCTTTCATGGTTGGGTGGGACACAATGGGTGGGATTCTCCCAAAAAAATTCTAAAAGTGTTGAATTTGTGTAAAAACTGGAGTAAATCCTGCTGGTTTTTTCAGCGGGATTTTCAAAATGAATCTCCCACACTCTGTGCACTACAGAGTGCACTAGCGTGAATTTTGCTTAAAATCTGTGGGCGGAGCCTTTTCCCACTGGAGAGCCCTGCAGCATAGCGCTGAGCGGACCACTGTGCATTCGCTGATCAGTTAGCGCCAAGATCGGCGCATGCGCACTGGCCCCACACTGCTGGCCTCCCAATCGTTGGCCAGCACAGCAACCCCCCCCCCCCCCCCCCCCACCCCCATCATTGCTGGTCTTGCGACCACCACCCCAACCCCTGATCACTGGCCCCCAAATGTGTCCGGGCCACCCTCGACCCAAGAAGTGCACTTTTTTTAATATAAGGATTGTGTTTTCTGGCCCACTAACACCTCATGAATCACAGAGCCCAACATGTTTGCAACATAGAACAATATATTACCCATTGTGCTTCTGTTGGCTCTTTGCTAGAGCAATGCAAAATTAACCTCAGTGCCCTGCTCTCTCTCTAGCCCTGAATCATCTCCTGAATTAAATATTTATCCACTTTTTCTTTCAAAGATGCAATTCTCTTGACTTCAGCCTTTCTTTTGGAAAACAGAGTTTTACCAATAACTTTCTACATAAGGATATTTCTCTCACCTCTCCTCTTTGTAACAGTTTTAAATGGATGACTCCAAAGTGCTGTCTCCCTGAGCAGAACAAATAGCTTTTCCCTT
This sequence comes from Mustelus asterias, assembly GCF_964213995.1. Taxonomy (NCBI): domain Eukaryota; kingdom Metazoa; phylum Chordata; class Chondrichthyes; order Carcharhiniformes; family Triakidae; genus Mustelus; species Mustelus asterias. The sequence continues at coordinate 71,433,003 of NC_135812.1, forward strand.
TTACAACCTGTAAAAAGCCTTTGTAAGCCTTAAAACATCTAGTAAATTTCCTCTTCGCCTTCGCTGCTCCAATGGACATTCCGATTCTTGACATTATTTGTATTCGGACCTAATTCTCAGAGTAAAAATGATGATAGGCCTTGGAGTATGCCTTTGAGTGGCACACAACAATGTTTTTATTAAATTCATTAGTGACTGAGTAAATAAAATCGAATGTTTTTTTAAATCTTGTTTCTTTTCCTCATGTTTTTTCTTCAGATAAACTAGTGGACAAGTACATTTCAGAGCTTCAACGTTCTGAAGAAATGACGCGTTGTGGCTATTCTTTAGCATTGGGTGCACTTCCTAAATTCATGTTCAATGGCAAACTCCACCAGGTATGATTAAAAATCTTTATACAGTAACATAATTACTAAAACATTTTACAAAATATAAGTTCTGCATGTTGGTTTGGGAAATATTACGTTTTGGGATTGAGTGTACCTTGTCACTGTGATTCTGTTCTGTGACTGGTTTTACCTTCTAAGAATTTATTTGTTAGAATAGAAAATTTATTTAGTAAAAAGACAAAGATAGTTCTTTTTTTTAAAAAACTGCTTTAAAAGATTCCTAAAATAATACACCCCTGAAATTAACATAAAAATAAAACTTTTTATCAGGTCATGCCAGATACATAGGTGACTTCTCTCCGTCTGATTAAAGTACTTCATGTTTTAATTCTTAAGCAGACTAGAGTTAGAGCTGAAAAGAATAGGGCGGCACGGTAAGCACTGCTGCCTCACAGCGCCAGGGACCCAGGTTCAATTCCCAGCTTGGACCACTGTCTGTGGGGAGTCTGCGTGTTCTCCCCGTGTCTGTGTGGGTTTCCTCCAGGTGCTCCAGTTTCCTCCCACAGTCCGAAAGACATGCTGGTTAGGTGCATTGGCCATGCTAAATTCTCCCTCAGTGTTCCCAAACAGGCGCCGGAGTGTGGTGACTAGGGGATTTTCACAGTAACTTCATTGCAGTGTTAATGTAAGCCTACTTGTGATACTAATAAATAATCTTTTAAAACTTTTTAAAAAAAATTTCCAGGGCAGGTATATGATGGTGTTGTGACTGTGCTGCATTCAACTGCATTTGACCCTGATTAAATATTTTGAACTGTATATACTTACAGGGATAGCTAATTAATGATGTAGGAAAGAACGTATCAGCTAAGATAATAATAGTGCAAAAAGCAAAGAAATAAACTATAAATAACAACAAAAACTTTGTCCAGTGCTCCTGACATGTTGGAGGATGTCTCTGAGTGCTTTACCATAAGGAGGAATAGAACATAACACCAAGAATTATTTTAAAAAGAAAGAAGGGAATGAGAAAGATGGGATTGGCAAGGTGAAAGAGGACAGCTTTGAATGTTGGAAAATTGCACAGAGGGATCTGGAGAGAGTTGGGTAAAGACTTTGAGAGCAGGAATGCATTGGCTGAATTAATTGCAGCTAATGGTGGAGCAGAAGAAGCAATGGGCAAGGAGAGGTCAGCTGTTAAGGAAGCATAGGGTATGTATAGGGTGGGATGAGGCAATGATTGGCATTTTTGAAAATGGCTCTGTAGCGATGGAGCTTTGGGAGGATGTGAGTGATGGCAGTAATGGCTCTGGAGTGGGTGAAGATGCAGCACTTTGTCTAAATTCAAGCACCTTGATACAAATTCGAAGGCTACTGGAGAAATTACAGTAATAGAGACAAACTTCAAGCTGTTTGTCATTCCTGGGCTTGGAGAACAAGTATAATTTTTATCAGTCAGGAAACAGACTTGATCAGACTTGCAGATCCAGTAATTTTTAGGAGTTGAGCATTTCCTCCCAGGTGGATGATGCATGAAATATAGGCTGAAGGTATTGCTGTGACTTGGAAGATGAGGACCTGATTTGATCTGCTGTTGCCAAAGCTGGAAAGAAATTTGCCCTGCCCAGTTGATGAGGGGAAACATTCCAGCTCTGTCAGACACCTGATAATTTTTGAGTTATAGTTGAATTGTAGATTCGTAACTTCTTAAAAGGTTGTGGTATCTTTGTCCTATTCGACTTATCTTTGAAATCCACAATATTCTGTCTATCTCGAAAGCATGAAACCAGATGTAGCCATGCAACTATGTTTCTTGCATGCCATGTTTCTCACACAGCTTCTCATTTTAGACTCCTCCACAGTGACCACTACATGGTCAAAATCACAAAGATTCTTTGCAACTGTGTCATTGCTTCCCTAACCTCTGTTCATACTGTTTGACCTCCCTGCAGCATTCAACACGGCCAACTATCCCAGTTTTCTCCACTAATATAATCCACTATTGGGGCATTTCTCCCTCAACTCCACCCCATCAAACTTAATATGGGCAGTACTCTGCTACCAATGATTTTTTTCCTTCTGATTGCTCTGTCACTTCCGGTGTGACGCAGTTGGATCTATCTTTCCCTGCTCCTTTTGTTATGTGTGTATATGAAGAGAAACCAGCCTCACGAAAATGGAGCATATTTTTCTTTCAGGTTGTGAATATCAGAAAACACTCCTAAGCAAAATGAATGGATGGACCCAGGGTACTGGATAACCTGACTTACATGCATATTAATTGTAGGTTTGCACTCCAGGTCGATCCTTGAAAATCATCTGCCTCTGCCTAAATCCAAGTTTTGCCAGTTGTTGTCCAACTCTCTTCCAAAGTTTTTCTCAATTCTGTCACAATTTTTTAAACCCTAAAAATTTTCAGTCTGCGTCTTTCAACAAAACTGGAAAGCAAGCATTCTTAAATTTAGAAAATATCAGTGTTATAACAACATGAGTAATACTAGTCTCACTAAAATGAATATTAATAATTTCACTGAAAATATTTGCCTGATAATATTGTGCATGCATGTAGTAGATTGTAACGGTGAATTGTAAAATTAATTTAACTGATGCAAAGTCCCATTGCTGGTTAGCAGGAGTCTGCTTCTCATAGAATCCCTACAGTGCAGAAGGAGGCCATTTGGCCCATTGAGTCTGCACTGACCACAATCCCACCCAAGCCCTATCCCCGTAACCACACACATTTACTCTGCTAATCCCCCTGACACTAGGGGGAATTTAGCATGGCCAATCAACCTAACCCACACATCTTTGGACTGTAGGAGGAAACCGGAGCACCCAGAGGAAACCCACGCAGACACGGGGAGAATGTGCAAACTCTACACGCACAGATCTGAGGCCGGAATTGAACCCGCGTCTCTGGCACTGTAAGGCAGGAGTGCTAACCACTGTGCCACCGTGCCACCCCTGTTGCTTAATTGTCCTAGTCAATAAGAGTGAAGTGTCCTGTTTTTAAACAAAATTTGTCTGTTTAGTCTCTCTTTGATCTGTTATTAAACTGTTCATTAAGATGAACATTTATTCTGATTTTACTGTGATGCCATATTTAAATTGCTGTGAATGTATCCTCATTTGTATTTTGGCTTTTTGCAGGTATTAGAAGGATTACAGAGAGTCACGTGGATGACAGTGAAAGATACCACCTTTGCAGAAGCCAGAAGGGATGCACTGAAAGCCATTGCTCAGTATGAATTATTGAAATTTACTCAGATTAATGTACCAAATCACAATACCAGCAAGTTACTGCAGATGCCAGAAATCTGAAATAAAAGTAGAAAATGCTGGAAATACTCAGCTGGTCTGGCAGTACCTGTGGAGAGAGAGAAAAATGGATAGTTCTGACCAAGAGCCATCGACCTGAAACTTTAACACATTTTCTCTCACTCTCTCTCCTCGATGCTGTCAGATTTGCTGAGTATTTTCAACATTTTCTGTTTTGATATACTAAATTACAATCTCTTCCCACATGCTGACCGCTGAGGCGGGTACTTAAATTACTCATTACGGTGGTGGGGGTGAAGGGGAAGTCAACTATTCAAACACTGATTTTGATAAGATAAAGTTTATGTATTAGTCACAAGTAAGGCTTACATTAACACTGCAATGAAGTTACTGTGAAAATCCCCTAGTCGCCACAGTCTGGCACCTGTTCGGGTCAACACACCTAACCAGCACGTCTTTTAGATTGTGGGAGGAAACCGGAGCACCCGGAGGAAACCCACGCAGACACGGGGAGAACGTGCAGACTCCACACACACACTGACCCAAGGCGGGAATCGAACCCGGGTCCCTGGTGCTGTGACCACTGTGCTAACCACTGTTCTACCGCGCCGCCCCTATTGGAGATTGGAGGCCCAGTTTAATTTTGAAAGCATAATAATTTGAAAAGATCACTGGCAGCTTAATGAAATTGGTTAACTGAAAAATGTATTCTTCAATACTTTGTAAATGCTTTTGTTGCTCATTTTGTGTTGCCACAATAACTCTAATACTGTTTGCATTAAGCAGTGCAAAGTAAGTGGGCATGGCTCTTTCATTAGAAATGATCAGTTCATTAGTTTTTGTGTGATAATTCTAGAAAAAGCAATGCTTAATCACTTTTCAACAAGTGCAAAAACTATTCTAGCTCAGTTTCTAAAAATACTATTCCTGTTTAAGTGCACAAAGCTAGTTGGAGGGTTGATTTGCATTGCCACTTATCTATGGGGAAGAAAAAAATAGAGGAAGCGTTAGGTCTAGCCTGAAGCTATTGCAATTCTGCTGGCCAACTCAAAGCAGCATTTTGATCAGGTTACACTGGTCCTGAGTGAAAAATGGGCTGGGGGACTAATAAATGGAGGAAGAAACAAAATTTAAAAATTGCAAAAGGATAGTGTCCTTCAGTGTCTGAACAAAATGCAACTTATTGATCGAATTTTTAGTTGTTGTGTTGTTGTCTGATCTACTTTTCCCCCAATATTTTGATCTAGAGTCTGTAAGACAGTGGGGGTGAATGAAGATGGGCCGTATGATCAGGTCATCTGCCAAAGTAATGTGTCCCAGATCTATAATAGCCTTTTAGATTGTTTGAATGACTACACCACGGACAGTCGAGGAGATATTGGAGCATGGTATGTATAAGATTTTGTAACATTATCCATTCCTGCTTACAGCATACTCTTGAACAGAAACTTACATAGTTTGATGTGTTACATCATCCTGCACATATACATGGTATCTGATTTCACTTTAAAATCTCTCAAATCCTTTCAAAGGAAATATATCCGTAGATAATAAGTATGCCATGTGATTAAACTGGGGCAGTTCGTGAACCATCATGTAACCCATGCAACTCCACAAAAAAAATTCAAACTGGACCTTGATGAGCTGACACCAAGCTTACTAACAAACTCATTTGGCCATCTATCAGAATCATGTAGTTTGCTGGGTCCTCCTGTAGCCTGGTGGTGTAGGTCACTGAACTGGTAAACCACAAACCTAGAGTAATTCTCTGGGGTTCCAGGTTCAAATCCCATCACGGTCAATGGTCAAATTTGAATTTCATAAAATAAACTTCCTGTGGCCTAGTGGTATAGTTCACTGAAGTGGTAATCCACAAACCATGACAAAGCTGTGGGGTTCCGGTTTCGAATCTCACCACAGTCGATGGTTAAGTTTGAATTCTGAAATAAATCTCCCGTGGCCTCGTGGTATAGGTCACTGAACTAGTAATTCACAAACTGGGGCAATGCTCTGGGATTCCCAGTTTGAATCTCACCACAGTCAATGGGTAAATTTGAATACTGAAATAAACCTGACTCTTATCTTGCCAGCAGAATGGCAATATCAAATCAACACACTGACTGATGGCACTAATTTTTGTGCACACCCACCTCCAGGTGTACCCTCGTATTGGAGCGAAAATTTCTGTCCCACAAGTTCTTTCATATTAGCAAATACAACACATTAACACATGAGTTTCTCCTACGATTCAAACCTGTCAAAGAGATAGGTGAAAAGAACAAGTATTATCAGTTGGTAACTGAGCTTTGTTAATATGTTTTTAATACACTTTTACTGTCAAGATAAACTTTACATGCAGCTTTTGTTTTCTTTCTGCAATCTAATGAAGCATTATATCTATAGCTAGAAACTATCCAGCCATTTTCTAACACAGGACTCATTTTCAGATTGAATAAGTAACCATCAGGAACTAAGATGAATTTTCCATTCTGTCAAATAGCTGCCATTTGGTATTAATGAATCCTGTGTCATTTGTGGAATTAGCTATATTTTGCGCTCTCTGTCTTGGATAACTTTGATACTTCAGACAACTTCATACAGTGCTCCTGCAGAAAATTTGCAGCCTTTTCCCAGAAAGAGTATACTTGAATAAACTTGATGGATATCATGGAGGACTGCTCCAAAGGATGCCGATGATAGCAAAAAGACCAGGATGTCTTCCACTTAAAAGCACTCCCACAGTTTACATTTAATTCAGGCCTGTCAAAAAGTTGAAATCCCTTTGAAGAATTTCCAAGAATTAAATTTGTATGGTTGTAGGGTTTTGGGTTCTAACCAGAATCCTTTTGTACATCATCCCTATTTAAAATAGATTTTGTACAAAGGATTCTGTTTTTTTTTCCTGTATGTAGCAGATCATTTCTTTGTGAGCATTAAGTACTGCCTTTCTCATGTCTAGATCGCAGGTAGTGCAGATCTTTGCAGATCAGCTTTGCAAACTCGGAGAATCATCGAATCATAGAATACTACAGTGCAGAAGGAGGCCATTCGGCCCATCGGGTCTGCACCAACCACAATCCCACCCAGGCCCTATCTTCATAACCCCACTTATTTAACCAGCTAGGCCCTCTGACACTAAGGGGCAATTTAACTATGGCCAATCAACCTAACCCGCACATTTTTGGACTGTGGGAGGAAACCAGAGCACCCGGAGGAAACCCATGCAGACATGAGGAGAACGTGCAAACTCCACAGTCACCCAAGGCCAGATTTGAATCCAGGTTTTCATGGCTGATCATAAAATTCAATATCCTGATCTCCCACTTTCTACGCCTTTCAGCTTTGACAAAGGGGTATCTGGACTCGAAACGCCAGCTCTTTTCTCTCCTTACAGATGCTGCCAGACCTGCTGAGATTTTCCAGTATTTTCTCTTTTAGATCCTGATACCCCCTTCCCCCCCATATCCCTCAACCCCTTTAGCCCCAAGAGCGATATCTGATTTTTCTTGAAATCAGATATTTTGGCCTCAGCTTCATTCTCTGGTGGTGAATTCCACACATTCACCACTCTGGGTGAAGAAATTTCTCCTCGCCTCAATTCTAAAAGGTTTGTCCCTTATCCTCAAACTAGTTCTGGACTCCCCCACCACTGGGAACATTCTGTGCCATCATCTACTGCGTATGCTAGGTTTTCTACTCCCATTTAAAAATGAGGTCATTTACTATGTTAAAAGTGATACTTAAATGCAAGTTGCTGTTGCCACTGCACATTTGCAGGCATGTGCAGAATATTTCTGCCTGTGGATGCACACTGCACCATATATAGATGAACAGAGATTATGTAAATGTGACAAGAAGACATCATATATCACATTAAACCACCAGCATAACTCTAACATTTTAGACTTGAACCAATAATTTTTGGTTTAATTGTGCATTGTGGTGTATATGTTAGTACACCCTCCAATATGTTAAGCTGATGCAGTGCCAGTCCAGACAAGACAATCACCTTGCGTGGGTGTCCGTGAAGATAATGTAAAAGTAAAATTGGAAAAAAATTCAGAAGCTCCATATTAGCATTTGTTTGTGTCAAAGCTATTGTGTGCCAGGACTTTACACGAGTCCTGAGTGAATAGTGAGTATAATAGTTACACCTAATATTCCTCACTCTGTTTGGATTTAGATTGATTTTGACATTCCAAATTATTAGCTTCAACCTGAGGCAGTGGCTGCGAAAGAGGATGAAATTAGTGACATGGGGTACATGGTTTGCAGCCAATGCTGAACTCAATAGCTTTGGGCTTCTCAAAGTTTAACTGGAAGAATTGCATTTAATGACTAGGTTGAGAGAGATGAGGGAGAGGAAGAGCTTGCTGTTGGCAGCGTGCATGTTGAATCCTATTTAATGCCTTCGGATAATGCCATTGAGAAGCAGCACATAGGGTGAGGGACTCGAGGGAATGATTTGGATGGGTTCTAAAGGTAATGGAAATGGAAGATATCTAGCACAGTTGGATAGCTAAGAGTGCAATCAAGCAAGGACAGTTAGACTACCAGCGTTTGATATTTTGATTCCACCTAATAATGTTATTTTTATTGGATATATAGATTCAGTTCTGGTAAAATGGGGTGGAGAGGAAATAATTTGGGATAGCCAGATCTAGAGTTGACAAAGGTATTGATGAGGATTTGAGCAGAAGGTGAACCAGGGGAGGGGCAGAGGCAGGTAGTGATATGGAGGTGGAAGTGGCCGTTCTCCGTGATGGAGAATATAATGTTAAAACTCAGTTCAGGATTATCCAGGATGCCAGTTCTTTAAACAGACGAGTTCAGGCCATGTCAATGGCAGGGGAAGGGATTGTAATCAGAGTTTTTGACAGGGATTGTGAATTGTTCCAATGTTTAACTGAATGCAAATACAAGCAGTCTGACAGTAAAGGGGTGATGGAGAGGAAGAGATGGAGACCATCACAATATAATTGGAAACTGAGCTTGTGACTCTGATTGTTGTCCCCGATGTGCAGTCTGTCAATGAGGAAGAGGGGAAGAGCAGCTATGAATGTTTGGAAAGCGCTGGAAGAAAGGTTGAGGAAGTATAATGTACCACCATTACAGAGAATATCATTTGAGACTTTTGTCACAACCCCTTTGTGCTGACAAGGAACTGAATTCTGATTGGAAAGATTCCAACATGGAGTTGCAGGAAATATAAGCTTGGATATGGAAGCTAAGAATGTATTAGCAAACTTTGAAAAGGCAAGGCAGATGAGTGGTTTTTGCAAGGATGCGTTTCTTGAGGCAAAATCTAACTTTGTACTACACAATCTTTTTTTCTTCATGGGATGTAAATATCGCTGGCAAAGCCCGACCCTAATTGCGCCTTGAGAAGGTGGTGATGAGCCTCCTCCTTGAACCGCTGCAACCCATCTGGTGTAGCTACAATCACAATGCTGTTAGAATGGGACTTCCAGGTTTTTGACCAAATGACAGTGAAGGAACTGTGATATAATTTTGATGTGGAGATGCCGGCGTTGGACTGGGGTAAGCACAGTAAGAAGTCTCACAACACCAGGTTAAAGTCCAACAGGTTTATTTGGTAGCAAATACCATAAGCTTTCGGAGCAATGCTCCTTCGTCAGATCACTCCATCTGACGAAGGAGCATTGCTCCGAAAGCTTATGGTATTTGCTACCAAATAAACCTGTTGGACTTTAACCTGGTGTTGTGAGACTTCTTAATATAATTTTGAGTCAGGATGTGTGGTGTGGAGGGGAACTTGCATGGGGTGATGTTCACATGTGTCTGCAGCCCTTGTCCTTCCAAGTACCAGAGGTTGTGGGTTTGAAATAATGTCTTAAGAATGCTTGGCAAGTTTATGCAGGGCATCTTCTCTATGGTGCACACTGTTGCCACTGTGTAAATTGGTGGATGGGGTGCAATTGAACTGGATGGTGTTGAGCTTCTTGAGTGTTGTTGGAACTCCATTTATCCAGACAATTGGAGATTATTCCATCGCACTTCCAACTTGTACCTACTTAGAATCCCTACAGTGCAGAATGAGGCCATTTGGCCCATCGAGTCTGCACTGACTTTCTGAAGGAGCATCTCACCCAGACCCACCCCCTGCCCTACCCTTGTAACCCCATGCATTTACCATGACTAATCCACCTAACCCGACACATCTTTGGACACTAAGGGGCAATTTAGCATGGCCAATCTATCTAACCTGCACAACTTTGGACTGTGGGAGGAAACTGGAGCACCCGGAGGGAATCCACGCAGACGCAGGAGAATGTGCAACCTCTGCACAGACAGTCACCTAAGGCCAGAATTGAACCCAGGTCCCTGGTGCTGTGAGGCAGCAGTGCTAACCACTGTGCCACCGTGCTACCTTGTAGATGGTCAACAAGCTATAGGGAGTTACTGAGTTACTTGTCTCAGAATTCCCAGCCTCCGATGGCTTGTCCAATTAAGTTTCTGGCCAACGGTAACTCCCTAGGTTTTTAATGGTGGGGGTTTAACAATGGCAATGACGTTGAATATTATGGGGAGATTATAGATTCTATCTTATGGAGATGATCGGTGTCTGGCATTTATGTGATGCGAATGTTAGTTGCCATTTATTAGCCAAAGTCGAAATGTAGTCCAAATCGTGTTTTGTGTAGACATGGACTGCTTCAGTATCTGAGGACTGTTGTACAATCATCAAAGAACATCTTCACTTCTGATCTTGAGGAAGAGAAGGTCATTGATGAAACAGTAGAAAATGATTCAGTGGGACGCTATCCTGAGAAACTCCTGCAATGGTGTTCAAGGAGTGAGATGTTTGACCTCTAACAACCACAACCATCTTGCTTTGTGCTAGGTATAATTCTCCATTAAATGGAGAGTTTTCCCCTGATTCCCATTAACTTCAATTTTTCTAAGGCTCCTTGATGCCACACTTGGACATATGGTGCCTTGATGTCAAGGGCAGTCAGTCTCATGTTATTTCTGGAGTTCAGTTATTTTGCCTTTGTGTGGAACAAAGCTGTAATCAAGTTTGGAGTTGAATGGCCCACAGGTACCCAAACTGAACTTTGGTGAATGGGTTATTCTTGTGTAGGTGCAGCTTGATGGGACTGTTGAGAACACCCCTTCCAGTACTTTGCTGTTTGTTAAGAGTAGACTGATGGGGCAGTGATTGGCTGGGTTGGATTTGCCCTGTTTTTTGTAGACAGGACATACATGCGCAATGTTCCACATGTTGGATTGGTGTAGCTTGGCTAGGATGTGGCTAGATCTGGAGCACAATTCAGAATATTGACATGGCCCATAGCCTTTAAGTATCCAGTGCCTTCTGCCATCTCTTGATATCACATGGAGTGAATCAAATTGGCTGACATTTGGCAGCTGTAATGCTTGAGACCACGGAAGGATGTTAAGTTGGATCATTCATTTGGTACCTCTGGCTAAAGGTGGTTGCACTGACGTGCAGGGTTCCTCTATCATTGAAGATATGTGGAGCTGCCTTCTCTGGTCTTTTGTTTAATTGTCCGCCACCATTCACAACTGAACAACTGGCAGGACTGCAGAGCTTGGTTTGATCCATGATTGTGATCACTTAGCTCTATGCTGCTTCTGCTGTTTAGCATGCGTGAAATCTTATGTTGCAGCCTCACTAAATTGGTTACCTTGTTTTTAGGTATGATCGTGACCCACCAATTGAATGTAATGCACTAACTTGCGTCACAGTACCTTTATAATTATAAATGTTGCATCTAGGTCCACACCTGAATGTATGGCATTGAAAGTGTCACGCCTCAAAAACTTGCACATTAGGATACTGAACACCTGTAAGGCAGAGCATATTATTCACTCAATTTGATTGATTACAAATGAGAAGAAATCCATGAGGAATGACTAACACCTGAAAGCTGAGTAATTGTTTCCTTTGATTTTTCGACAAAGCTTTCATAAAACAAGTATCATAGAAGTGCCCAGTCATTACAATACAGAAATTCTCTTCCTTCATTCAGCTAAAAATAATACTCATATCAAAGGTTCAGAACTGTATGGAATTCTGGGATGAATTGTTCAAGTTGCACATTAATTTGGTTATCTCTAATTGGCTGGACAGCTGGTTCATGATGTAGAGCAATGCCTACAGCACAGGTTCAATTCCCGTTATTCATGAAGGCCTTCTCAACCTTCCCCCTCACCTGAGGTGTGCTGATCCTAAAGTGAAATCACCACCAGTCAACTCTTCCTCCTTAAAGGGGAGAGCAGCCTATGGCCATCTGGGACTTTTAGAGATACTTGCAGAAAATTTCCCCCAAATATAATTCCCCTTCCCTGCAGATTCTGAGGCTTATTAGAAATTTAACTTCAGTTTTGATGCTGGGAATTTCTAGCTCTGCAGAAAATTAGTTGTGGGTATTACATTCTAAAAGTTGTACCTTACACCCTACTCCTATAATAACCAGCATACTCCATGGTAACTATTATTAAAAATAGAGAGTAGCTGTGAAAATCATTGTTTGATGCACTATGCTCTTAAATTAAATACCTAAGTTAATGGTGTTACTTGAGATTAACGTCTTTTATTAAGAGATTAATGTTGGGGCTGGGAGTTGAATTTTTATGGAGAGCATCAGTGCTTCCCAAATTTTATACCGCTCTCACCCCATTTTGATGGCTAAAAATTGGTGCGACCCAAAGTGGGAGTGAGGAGGGGGGTAGTGGTGAAGGTGGGGAAAGAGACTTGTTTACAGTAAGGGGTGGGAGTAAAGGATGGGGAGTTCAAAATTCAGGGTTGGAGGCACAAAATCACAATTTACACCTTTCAAAGGAGCAATGGTTTTGCAGAAAAATAATCTTGGACTTCTACCATTTTGAGCAGGCTCTGTTGGTGGCAGTGATTGCGCCTCGGAACTCATTTAATTTGGCCACAGACACCAGCAAGGGGAAAAAAAGTGTGTGAGAATGTCCAGGGGCCTCAGAGCCAATTCCTAGACTGTTTCTCCGAAGTCTCCGTTCCACAGCCACCATTGCAGCCTCAAAATTCAAATTACTCACCCCATTGTTTTGAACATCTGGTTTCGATGCTGTAATTCAACTGGATCTAGACCATGGCAATCAAGCAGCTGTTGAGATGTTAGTTACTAAAGACTGAACGGTTGGAGAAACAAACAAATCTACAACAATAGTCACTCTAGCTAGAATTATAGATGGAAATTAAGGAGGAGAGAAAGTTTTATATTCTTATTAATGGCAGAAATCCTTTGAAGATGTTGGAGAGAAAAATAAGTAATTATAGCGTGTGCCTTTATTTAAGATGCTGGGCAAAAGTACTAAATATATTGTGTCTTTCAGTGTAGTTAGGTGTTATACTTTCACCTGTTCAATCATGTGATATACTGCTTCAGTAAATTTGCCAAAATGATGGGCAAACTCCATTGAATGTGACTGGTCTTGGAACCAGGATGAACACCAGAGACAATTCTCCAGGGAGAGGGATGGAATTGGTGGCAGAGCTTGAGCAGTGCCACTGGAGTAAGGTTTTTGATTTTTAGTATGGTTCCACTATGGTTACATCTTAAAGATCTGTGGTTGAAAATACATCTCAGGGTCAGATATGGTACCAAGCTTGCCAGTGGTCTGTTTCACTCTCTCTCAATTGCCAGAGAGAGGATTGGAGTTGGTGGCTGGGGTGCAGAGTTTTTTTGGGGGTTCAAAGACATAGCGTAGAGGGAAGCAATTCAGATTATCATCCCTGTGCTGGCTTTTTGGTAGACTGGCCCCATTTCCCTGCTCTTTTCAGTATTTTCTTTTTGAATATTTGTCCAATTCTCTTTTGAAAATTACAATTGAATCTGTTTCCACTATCCTTTCAGGCAGTATATTCCAGATCCTAACTCACGATATTTAACTAAAAAACCACCCCTCTCTTCATGCCACATACCTTGGATCTGTGTCCTCTGGTTATCAACTCTCCTGCCCGGAGAAACAGTGTCTCCTTATTTGCTCTTGTCAAACACCACCTAATTTTGAACACCTGCATTACATTTGCCCGTAATGTTCTGTACTGTAAGGAGAACAATCCGAGCTATCCTATCCACACAACTAAAGTCCCACAAGGCTATCGTGGAAACAACATCACCTACAAGTTCCGTTCCAAGCCACTCACCATCCTGGTGGTATTACCGTTCATTGTTGCTGGGTCAAAATCCTGGTATTTTTCTCCTTAACAGCACCTTGGGTATACCTCCACCAAATGGACTGCAGCAGTTGAAGAGGCACCTCACCACTACCTCCTTGAGGACAATTAGGAATGGGTAATAAATGCCGGCCTTGCTAGCGATGCCTACATCCTGTGAAAGATTTTTTAAAAATCCCTGTAATAATAGTCCTGTAAGTTAGCACAGTATTAACTAACAATACTATAGATCAATACTAGTATAATGAAATCTTGCTTTTGCAAAGTAATTTTGAATGCCAGGTGTTTATATGTAAAATTGTGGAGGCTCTGGGGAATGCAATAAAATAGACTTTTTATCTGATTTGTTGAAGTAACCTTCAGGCACTGTTATGATGGAAATAGGAAGTAGTATGATTTGCATTTTACCTTCCGGCATATTCCTTGGGCTAATTGTGTACAACAGATCATAGAAACTGCACTGTTTAATACTGCTTGGTGGTCTAACAGATGCTTGATGTTTTAGCAGAGCAGTTTGTGCTACCTGTTTGTTGCATTCTCATCAGTATGCATAAAGTAGTTTCAGATTTGAATTTCCAATACAAAATGAAGATCGATTGGTTCTTGTATTTTTATCCTCACCGGATGTTTTAAAATAGAATTGTGACTATCAAAGGAATGCATAAAATTTGAGGCAATGTGCAATTTCTTGATGTAGGTTGCAGATGTGCACATACAAATCCTTCACAGCTTGTTTCTGTGTAGGTGGCAAGCCTTTCATCTCCGCTCATTGTCTTAGTTGTCACCGATAAACAGGAGAAGCAAAAACCACAAAAGTAGTTTACCTGCCAGATCTATTGAAGATGGAATCAAGAACCAATACCTAGTAATCTCATCCAGCACTGGATGATATAGGAAAGCAAGTCTCCGATTCATTGTTGTTATAATCCAGCAGTGGTAATTGTCAGGCTAACCAAATCCCAGATGGAAACTTGGCAAGCTATCACAAGGATTTTATTATTTAAAAAAAAAACATGTACTGTAGTCAGGAGCCATAAATTCCAGTAAAACTCTTGGAAATGTTAAATATTAAATTAAAGCATTTATTAACAAAAGGAAAAGCAACTTAAACACACAAGATTACATTCACACATGAAAAATTAGTCTTACAGAACATTTCCCCAGCAGATTCTTTCTTGGTTAAAACCAAAAATAATCACCCATTTAGGTAACAGTCCTTATAGAAACTTAATCTATAAAAATTCCAGAAATATTACTAAGGACACAACCTACTGTTCCTGCAGGGGAGGTATTTTCCATCAGCCTTTCTCTTTCTCACTTGACTGTGGAAATCAAAGGCTTTAAAACAAAACCCTGCTTTCTGGAACAAGCAGACACTTCTCTGGTTGGCTGATGATTGCTTCACTTTTGCTTCTTTTCACAGCTCTGACACAGCACGGAGCATACTCCAAGGTCTTACCTGGTCGTTCCCCTCAACAAAACTCCCAACCTTCTCTTAAATAAGTACTTTTCTCTTTCACCTTTGAAATCATTGTTTGAACATCTCTCTGAACATCTTTAAAATATAAAAATCTATTATGTTATCTATTGCTTCCACTCTTGGTCAAATGAAACTTCATGACCTTTCATAGGTTTATGAATGACCTTTCCTTAAATTATAAACTCCTTCTCACCTCCCTTTTAAATTTACCGGCTAAAAAGCCAAATCTTCACTTATCTCCTAATGCAAGTTTCTACCTATATGTTTTCTTGGAAAACATCCAACTTGGCTCTATTCATTTCAAGTGTCTGTTTTTTACATCCTTTGATAGTCACAATTCCATAGACAGTCTCCAGCTTGGTTAAATTAGACACACGCATACGCGGCACGCGAACACACACACGGCGCACACATACACACACACATATACACACACACATTTCCCCAGACCAGAGTATCCTCAAAAATATTAAAATAATAACATTTTCATCATATTATGTTGATGTAGTGAGGCTGCTAGCATAACAAAGATCTAAAAAGATAAAAGGCTAAGTAACCATAGAGCCTTTGAATCATTTCAAGGGTTTCTTTCTTTCTCATCTCTGGGAATGGAAATCACTATTGTATTTGATAAGGCACACAGCCCTGTTGCAATCCTTAGAATGAAAGTAAGGAAAACTCAGTATGAAGCTGAATTAATTTATAGGATCAAAATTGGTGGCCATCTTTGAACAGTCAGAAACTAAGCTCTTTCCAGTGAACATCTGTGAGAAATGTATAGAACGGCATCTTGGCCATACCAAACTTCTTACAAAACTGTCTCCAAGGATTCAGGATCACCATTGGTATCACCTTTTCAGGATAAGGCAAGGGGAGATTGTGCCAGGTCTGATCGCTAGAGTGTTCAAACCTTATTCAGAATGCTCCTGGTCCAGGTATTGAGCCCTGTTTAAGTCTTTTGTGCTCGATGTTTGTCCAAAACAGACAGACAGATTGCCACAGTGAAAAACAACATGCTGGGTATTAGTTCTTGATTCAGTCTTCAAAAGAAATGGTAGGTAAACCAGCTTTGTGATTTTTACTCCTCCTACCTAGGCATATATATTTCTTTTCATCTCTTTGTTCTCCAGTAACTATGGGAAGTGAAGGTGGGTGGGCACATTCAGCTTCCTTCTTTGTTCATACAGTTTTAGTTCTGAAACCTGCTCCAACCCACAAAAGATCTACTACCCTGGAGTGGAAGCAATTACTGATAACATAAGCTGTTTGTTCCATTATTGAGCCTCAGTATTGAAGAGCAGTGGTTAAGTGCTCAAGGCTATACAACAATGAAAAGTAAACAATAGATATACGCACTCAGGTTGCATATAAACATCAAGTGGAGAAGATACTTTTATGACTTTATTGCCAGACAAAGGCTCAAAGTTAGAAGCTCCAGGTATTGGTCTAACCCCAGAACTTGATGGCCAAGGAAGGTGCACCCAAACTGGTTGAATATAAACCTGCAAATCCTTCCAACATGCCAATGGCTGGCAATAAGAGCGGGAGAGACTCCTGGTCAGTCTTAATGTGGAGTGGCACCCCTCAAGCTACAAGCCTCTGGCAACAGACTAGTGATCTGTTCCAGGAGTAACTAGCTATGGCAACAGACGAAAGTCTGCCTTCGTGCACCACTAGGTGTGGGAAGAGAATTAGAATTGGAAAAGTAGCTGTAGCTTAATTCCTCATGCATCTTTAACCAAACTTTTACATACATAGATTGCAACGCATTAACTCACAACAACATCTGTTTCAGGTGCCAACACGATAATATAAATGTGGTGGGTCACCCCTCGATTGAGATACTGGGAAATGAAAAGGTAGAAAATAGGAGCAGGAATAGGCCATTTGGCCACTCAAGTCTGCTCCACCATTCAATATGATCAAATACCCCAGAAAATAGTTTTGCCTATTATCTCCAGGGATGGTTTTGCTATCTTCTTCCAGAGGACAAATGGCAACAGCAAAAGGGAATGGTACCTGTCACTACCTTTTGTTTGGGGAAGGCCTACAAACATGAACATGTATTTGTGATATAGGAACCAAATATAGGAATGTATAGAGGAACTGTTCCAATTCCATCATCAGCAAAGTGATGGAAGGTGTCGTTGACAATGCTATCAAGCGACTCTTACTCAGCAAAAATCTGTTCACTGATGCTCAGTTCTGCCAGGGCCGTAAGAGAGCTGTGACGTGATTGTAATGTCACTAGTAATCGAGAAGCCCAGACTAATCCTGTGAATACAAGGGTTCAAATTCCATTAGGGCAGCTTAATAAAATCACTTAATAAAACCTAGGAATGAAAACTAGTTTCAAGTAATGGTGACCATGTCCTTTCAGGAAATTTGCCATCCTTACCTGGTCTGGCCTTTATGTAATTCCAGACCCATAATAATGTGGTTGAAATTTAACTGTTCTCTCCAATCGTCCAGCAAGCCCCTCAGTTCAAAGGCAATTAGAGATGGGAACAAATGCTGGACTTGCCAGCAATGCCCACATCCCATGAAAGAGTAAAATAATAAAATTCAGCTCCTGATCTCATTACAGCCTTGGTCCAAACATGGATAAAGAACTGAACTGATGAGGTGACTTGGACATCAAGGCAGCCCTAGCAAAAGTGGAATCAATGGGAATCAGGGGAAATCTCTCCATTGATTGGAGTCACACCTAGCATAAAGTAAAATGCTTGTGGTTGTTGAAGGTAAATTAGTTGCAGGATATCGCTGCAGAAGTTCCTCAGGATAATGTCCTAGGCCCAACCATCTTTAACTACTTCATCAATGACCATCCCTCTATCATAAAGTCAGCTGATAACACCACTTATGGCACCATTTGTGACTCCTCAAATACTGAAGCAGTCTGTGTCCTTATACAGGAAGACACAGAAAATAGCATTTTTTTCCACACAAATGCCAGGCAATGACCATCTCCAACATGGGAGAATCCAAACATTTCTTGACATTCAATGGCATTACCATCGCTGAATCCCCAACTATCAACATCCTGGGGCCGGTTACTGTTGACCAGAAACTGAACTGGACCAATCATAAATACTGTGGCTACAAGAACAGGTGAGAGGCTGGGAATTCTGCTAGGAGTAACTCACCTCCTGGACTCTCCAAAGCCTTTCCACCATCTACAAGGCATTAGTCAGGAGTATGATGGAATGTTCTCCACTTAACTTGGATGAGTGCAGCTCCAACAACACTCAAGCAGCTCAACACCATACAGGAGAAAGCAACCCACTTGATTGGCACCCTGTCCACCACCTTAATCATTCACATTCTCCACCACTGATGCACTGTGGCACCAATGTGTACCTTATACAAGATGCACAAAAGTAACTCAACAGAGCTGCTTCAATGCCATCTTCCAAACCCGCAAGCTCTACCAAGGGCAGCAGATGCATGGGAACACCACCACCCACCCCAGCAAGCCACATATCATCCTGCAACGATATCACTGTTCCTTCACTGTTGCTGTCAGAAATCTTAGAACTCCCTTCCTAACAACACTGTGGGTGAACCTACATCACCTGGACTGCAGCAGTTCAAGAAGGCAGCTCACCACCACCTTGTGGGCAATTAGGAATGGATAACAAACGTTGACTGAAAAGAAAAAAATGTTTTCCTGAACTCATCCAAGAAGCAAGCTCTTCCCTTATCTCCCACACTCTCTTGAATGGTCAATGAGCAGGAAGCTTTGGTTCATTATCAGTTGCATTAAAGTAGAATCCTTTGTACTGCTCCAAGCTCTGACAAAAAGTAACCTTAATGTTAGCTCAGAAATTGCATTTGGTGCTTCCGTCTCTGCTCAGGTGACAGATGGAGTATAGATTTCATTCTGTGACTGTGTATTCCAAAGATTGACTTTCAGAAAATCCACCAGCAAGTTTGCTTAAGGAAGCTGCTTTCTGTGTGCAACATTCTTTCCTTTATTATTAAAATTGCCAACTTTCTTGAAAGTTTGCCTTCAAATACTTGAGGAGGGGGACTTTATTGAAAACAGCTGAATCACTGATTTCTTTTGTAATAAATGTCCTACTAATGGAATAATAGCTTCAAAATGTGTGACTTCTGAGAGTGAGACTTTTTGGTAAGTTATTAAATGGAGGGGGAAAGTTTCCGTTCTTCCAAATTTCCATTCTTCATTAAGAAAGGAATATCTTGTTTTGCATTAAGAAAAATACATACATCTTATGTTCTTCTAGAAGAGCACATCTTTCTTATTTGCAGTACTGAACAATGACAGTATCAGGTTTTACTATTAAAAGAATTGGATTGGGGTGGAATTTTTATAGGTCACAGGAAGTGTAGAGATTACCTGATTTAATTTGAGCCTGTTTTACTATTAGCAAAAGAAGTGATGCACCATAATTATTTTTATATTAGAATTTGCTGTTTATAGCATAGTAGCACCATCCACTGGCTTGAAGTGGCATTCGTGGTTTATAGATTTTTGAGCTTTTAGTTAAAATGCATTAAATAACATGCAAGTTGCTCAGCTGATTGAAGTCGTAAGAAGTGAAAGAGTACAGATCAGGAGGGCTCATCTTTGGCTTACATATCTGAGCACACATATAAATGTCCACTCCTGCTCTCTGTCTCCCTTGTTTATTTGCTTGCTCTCTCCATTAATCATTTTTCATCTAAAGTGGACGCAACAGACAGACAAGTCATGGACATTCACAGGGCCAGAATTCAGCATTTATTTGTCTTGATAGTTGGCATCTAAATGAGCATCAGGGCTATTTGATTTTCTTTTTCCTCATTCTGCAATATTTACTGCTCCATTCTTATGGTCCGTACTTCATTTATTGCTTCCTCATCAAGCTAGTTATTGCCCTGGGTACACATGGATCTGTGATGATGTTTGCGACAGGTAGACTGGTAACACAACATATTTTGAAGTACTTTGCTCCTGGCCACCAACTGTTTTTGTCTCTACTTGGTAAGAAAATATTCCAGAAAGAGGAAAGGCAATGTTATTAAAATGGCTTCAGGATGGACTGTTTTGTAACACATAAGATGTCATTATATTGTGTGGCATGTGAGTGCTGCAAATGTATTTGTTACTGAACAAGCCAAAAATGCTGGGGGTCAACTCATCAAATCTTGACATTTTTTCAAATTAGTAGGTTCCTGCTGAGCTGTGCTTCTGACGGCTCTGAGTAGTCTGCTCCTGAAAACCCACACCTGAAGTTATCAATTGTCAAAGCACCCAGGTAGTCATCATATGGCATGTCAAAGGAAGTTTGGTGAGCTGCTGCGGTACATCTACAGGTGGTACACATTGGCATCACTATACGCCAATGATGGAGAGAGAGAATGTTTAATATGGTGGGTAGGATGCTGATTAAGCAGATTGTTTTGTTATGGATGGTGTCAACCTTGTTGAGTGTTGTTGGAGCTGCACTCATCCAGGCAAAATGGAGAGTATTCCATCACACTCCTAACTTGTGATTGGCAGACAGTCTTTGGGGAGTCATAAATGAGGTCGATAATGGGGGATTCAACAATGGTGATACCATTGAATGTCAAGGGGATATGGTTAGATTATCTCTTGTTGGAGATAATCATTGCACTTGAATATTACCTGCCGCTTATCAGCCCAAGCCTGAATATTGTGCAGGTCATGTTGAATATCGACATGGACTGCTTCAGTATCTGAAGAGTTGAAAATGGTACAAACAGGGAGAGAAATCAGATGGAAGGTTGTTCACTGCCATTTATATGTGGTTCATGCTATTGTGCCGCTGGCAAATACCGAGTGTCTGCAGATACTCTTGGGCAAGATCAATAGGTAGATCAATGAAGGGCGAAATTTGTCATTTCTGTATCTTCATGCTTCCCGTTTGGAGAAGTGTGTGAAGCTTCGGAAAGGTTTGCAGCCTGATTAACCATCTGACAGGTAGTGACGTAAATGTCCTTCCATGGCTGTTATCATCTTTGTATCAACCAAAAGATACTTATTCATATATGGTGGAAGCCACACACTGAATGCCCTGTATGCTGCTGGACATCAACCCAGAATTTTTTCCCAGGACTGTTTGCACCATCTGACTCCAAGGTGGCGATGCTGTTCTATTTGAGGGAAAAAGCAAAATCGCTGTTTAAGAAGGCAAAGTAATTGTATTGAGGTTTGTTGTTATAGTGGACATCCAAAATCTATAATCTCAAAAAGATTGCTAGCATGTGCTTAAAGGTTTGTGATTCTGATATTGCATATATAATCCCCAGTGGCTTTAAGTGCAGAGAGATATTTTTAGCACTGAGTTGAGGAGAAATTTCTTCATCCAGAGAGTAGTGAATCTGTGGAATTCACTATTACAGAAAGTAGTTGAGGCCAAAACATTGTGTGATTTCAAGAATAAATTAGATAGCTCTTGGGGCTAAAGGAATATGGGGGAAGAGGGAATCAAAATATTGATTTTGATGATCAGCCATGATCAAAATGAATCATGGAGCAGGCTTGAAGGGCCGAATGGCCTACTCCTGCTTCTATTTTCTATGTTTCTATGACCTATAATTTTGATCATCTCCATCGGATTGACAATTAAGTTGCTATAGATTAGCAATATGGGAAAGTAATGGCTTTTGTTCCTAATCCTTATAACTTTTTCTATTGCTGAAGAGCAGCCCTTGTCAAAGTAAGCATATGAATGTTGGGTTGTGGTAACAATTGCTAAAGAGTCTGCAAGCTTCCAAAAGGTGTTGCTTAAGGAACTGTAATTCTGTATGAGTCACCGTTTCTAACAGAGGGGTTACAGAGCAAATAAAAGGAGAATTACAGAAACAAAACCACCCTTATTGCTGACTTGGTAAGAAGCATTCTTTTTACCTGATTAAGCGAGAGATGATTGCATGATATTTTCCAAATATTTGGACTTAGGTTTTCCGATTGGCTTGATAGGGGTCCTTAAAATTATGAAGGTAGATGTAGATACAGAGAAAACTTTTTCACTGCTGGGGAGTCCAAAAGCAGAAACCATAAATATAAGACAGAAACTAATAAGTTCAGGAAGTATTTCAGGAGAAAATTAGTGAAAATGTGGAACCAGCTGCCACATGGCTCAGGTAAATATCAGAGGCATTTAAGGGAAAACTAGATAGGTACATGAGGAATAGAGGGATATATTGATAGTATGAGATGAAGTAAGGAAGCTCATTTGAGGCAAAACACTGGCATAGCCTTGTTGGGCTGAGTGAACTTTTTATTTCTGTACATTGGTTCGCACTGCTGCTTCACAGCTCCAGGGACCTGGGTTTGATTCCCGGCTTGGGTCACTGTCTGTGTGGAGTTTGCACATTCTCCTCGTGTCTGCGTGGGTTTCCTCCGGGTGCTCCGGTTTCCTCCCACAGTCCAAAGATGTGCGCGTTAGGTTGATTGGCCATGCTAAAATTGCCCTTAGTGTCCTGGGATGCGTCGGTTAGACGGATTAGTGGGTAAATATGTAGGGATATGGGGGTAGGGCCTGGGTGGGATTGTGGTCGGTGCAGACTCGATGGGCCGAATGGCCTCTTTCTGTGCTGTAGGGTTTCTAAGATACTTCTAAGATACATTCACAGACTCATCATAGTCTAGGTTTCCCCTTATTTATAACAGTTCCAAGTTTTGAATCATCGGCAGACTTTGAATTGTGCTTTCTGTTCCCAAGTCCAGATCATTAACCTTGAGCAAAAGCAGCAGTGTTCCTAGTGCTGATCCCAGGGGAACACCACAGTATACATCCCTCTGATCTGCAAAGCAGCCACTCACCACAACAATTTTCTATCCATTTTGCCAGCATTTATTACCCATCCCTAGTTGCCCTTGAGAAAGTGGTGGTGAGCGGCCTTCTTCAACCACTGCAGTCCATGTGGTGTTGGTACCTCATAGTGCTATTAACAAGGAATTTTGATTCATAGAATAGAATCATAGAATCCCTACAGTACAGAAGGAGGCCATTTGACCCATCGAGTCTGGGTGGACAACAATCTCACCCAGGCTCTAATCCTGTAACCACATATATTTACCTCTCTAATCCTCCTGAAGCTTGAGGAGCAATTTAGCATGACCAATCCACCTAAACCGCACATCTTTAGACTGTGGGAGGAAACTGCAGGACCCTGAGGAAACACACGCAGACGTGGGGAGAACATGCAAACTCCACACAGTCACCCAAGGTCGGAATTGAACCTGGGTCCCTGGCGCTATGAGGCAGCAGTGCTAACTACTGTGCCACCGTGCTGCCTAAAAAACATTTCTACACTGGTGTCCCAACGATTCCACTCCTACAGCTGGGGAATTCTGTAACAGAAAGGAAATGTTAGGTCATTGCTGGCAACTCTGCGCCTGATCAAGTGATGTATATGTGCCCCAGTAAATGTGTGTATTTTGTATATTTGACCCAGTGACAATGAAGGGACGGCGGTTTAGTTCCAAGGCAGAATGATTTGTGACTTGGAAGGCAAGTGGTTTTCCCATACATCTGCAGCCCTTGTCCTTGGTGGTAGAGGTTGCTGGTTTGGAAGATGCTGTCAAAAGAGACTTGTGATGCTGCACTGCATCTTGGACACATTGTTGGCACTGTGCATCAGTGGTGGATGGAATGAAAGTTGAAGGTGTTGGATGGGGAGCCATTCAAGCAGCAGTTTGTCCTGGATGATAAGTTTCTTGAGTATTGTTGGAGGTGTACTCTCCCAGGCAAGCGAAGAGTATTCCGTTACACTCCTGACGTGTGTTTTGTAGATTGTGGATGGGCTTTGGGGAGTCAGGAAGTGAATCACTTATCACAGATTTCCAAGCCTTTGACTTGCTCTTTTAGCCACAGTCATTATGTGGCTGGTCCAGTTCAGTTTCTGGTGAGTGGGGGATTCAGGGATGGTAATGTCAAGGGATTTTCTCTTGTGGGAGATGATCATTGCCTGGCACTTGTGTGACGTGAATGTTATTTGCCACTTATCAGCCCAAACCTGAATGTTGTCCAGGTCTGGTTGTAAATGGACGCAAACTGCTTCAGTATCTGAGGAGTCCCAAATGATGCTGAACATTATGCAATCTTCAGAAAATATCCCCACTTCTAACTTTATGTTGAAGGGAAGATCATTGATGAAGCAGCTGGAGATGGTTGGGTCTAAGTCTCTCATCTCTGGGGTTCAGCTCTTTTGTCCATGTTTGTAGTAAGGTTGTAATAAGGTCAGTAGCTGACTGGCCCAAACTGAGCATTTGTGAACTTGTTATTTCTGAATATGGGCTCTTGATACCACTACCAATGGCCCCTTCCATTACTTTGCTGATGTTTGAGAGTCAACTGATTTGGCGGTAATTGGTTGGGTTGGGTTTGTCTATCAATTGGTGGACAGGACATACACGAACAATTTTCCACATTGCTGCATAGATGCCATAGATGTTACTGTACTGGAACAGCTTAGCTAGGAGCCTGGAGCACAAGTCTTCAGTCCTATTGCCAGAACATTGTCAGGTCCCTTAGCCTTTGTAGTATACAATGACTTCAGCTGTTTCTTGTCATCGTGTGGAATGAATGGAATTGACTGAAGATTGGCATCTGTGATGTTGGAGATCTCAGGAGGCGGACAAAATGGATCATTCACTCGGCATTGAAAATGGTTGCAAATATTTCGGCCTTGTCTTTTGCACAAATATGCTTGGCTCTCCCATTATTGAGGATGGAGATATTTGTGGAGCTGCCTCCTCCAGTGAGTTGATTAATTATGCACCACCTTTCATGACTGGATGTGGCAGGATTGCAGAGCTTAGGTCTGATTCGTTGATTGTGGGATCACTTAGCTCTGTCTTTCGCATGTTCCTTCCACTGTTTGGCATGCAGGTAATCCTGTGTGGTAGCTTCACCAGGTTGACGCCTTAATTTTAGATCTTTTACTGGCATGTCCTCCTGCATCCTTCATTGAACCAGGGTTGTACCTCCAGCGTAATGGTAATGGTAGAGTGGAGATGTGGGCCATGAGGTTACAGACTGTGGTTGAAAATAATTCTGCTCCTGCTGATGGCCTACAGGGCCTCAGAGTTGTCCAGTTTTGAAGTGCTAGATCTGTTCAAAATCCATCCCATTTAGCACGGTGGTAAAACTACACAAGATTATGGATGGATCCTTAATATAAAGACGGGACATCAACTTGAGAAGGACTGTGCAGTGGTCACACCTACCAATACTGTCATGGAGATGCATTTGTGACAGGTAAATTAGTGAGAAAGTTCATAAGATATAGGAACAGAATTAGGCCATTCGGCCTCGTGGCAAAGAGGTCAAGTATGTTTTTACCTTTTATTAGTTTTTACTGGTTTTTACCTTTTATTGGTTCCCTCACCACCTGCCACAGACCTAGATTGTCTTTTAGGGCTAGGCCTGCTCGGTTGATCGTGGTACTGCTGAGCCGCTCTCGGTGATGGGTATTGAAGTCCCCTACCCAGAGTACATGCTGTGCTTTTTAAACCATCAATGCTTCTTGCAATTAACTGGTGACTCAGACACCAGTTTAAAATTCCTAAGCGTTCACACATATTGAGGCCCTAATCAGGCTTCAGTTGATTGGCAGATAACTGCCACTTAGCTAATTGGGTCAGTTGCTTATTGATCTTTAAACTAGACTACTGAATTTAAAGAGAAAAAAGAGAAACACTTACCAATAGTTATCAACTCAGCTCCAAATTTCCGATGCCCTCACTCTGGCTGAATCTACTGTGGCTGCAGTCTCTCTCCCACTGGTGTGTGCAAGCTCACTGGTCTTTGTTCTTGCGTTTGGTGTTCAATGAGGAGAGTTCTGATTTATCATTGAGGGGGGCGCAGTAGGTGGTAATCAGCAGGAGGTTTCCTTGTCCATCTGCATCGGTTCTAGAATCAGTGTTGAGGACTCCCAGGGAACCTCTCTCTACTATACCACTGTCACTGCTGCCACCTCTGGTGGGTCTGTCCTACTTGTGAGACAGGGTATATCCAGGGATGGTGAAGATGGTATCTGGGACATTGTCTGTAAGACATGATTTTGTGAATATGACTAAGTCAGATTATTGCTTGACTCGTCTGTGGGACAGCTCTCCCAACTTTGGCACAAGTCCTAAGATGTTGGTAAGAAGGACTTTGCAGGGTTGAGAGGGATGGGTGTACCATTTTTGTTTCTGATGCCTAGGTCTGTGCCAGTTGTCCAGCTGGTTTCATTCCTTTTCAGCTTTCCTGTGATGTGATGGCTTGATATAACTGGCGTGTTGGGCCATTTCAGGGGGCATTTAAGATTCAACCTGACTGCTTTGGATTCAGAGTCACATCCAGGCCAGACCATGTAAGGATGGCAGATATCCTTCCCTAAAGGGGTATTATTGAACTGGATGGGTTTTAATTCCAGATTTATTAATTTAATTTAAATTCCACCAGCTGCCATGGATTTGAACGCGTGTCCCCAGAGCATTCTCCTGGGCCGCTGGCTTTCTAGCCCAGCATCAGTACCACTCTGCCACTGCCTTCCCCAAAAAAAAAAATGGCCAGTGGTCTTCAAGCACATTGCAACAAGTTGAAATGTTTTGTTTAAGTTGTTTATGTAAGTTGTAGGTTTATCTGCCTTTGCTATTTCTTCGAGTTGTGTCTTTCTCATAATTCTGTGGAGTCTCGGACGGCACGGTAGCACAGTGGTTAGCACTGCAGCTTCACAGCTCCAGGGTCCCGGGTTCGATTCCCGGCTCGGGTCACTGTCTGTGTGGAGTTTGCACATTCTCCTCGTGTCTGCGTGGGTTTCCTCCGGGTGCTCCGGTTTCCTCCCACAGTCCAAAGATGTGCGGGTTAGGTTGGTTGGCCAGGTTAAAAATTGCCCCTTAGAGTCCTGAGATGCGTAGGTTAGAGGGATTAGTGGGTAAAATATGTGGGGGTAGGGCCTGGGTGGGATTGTGGTCGGTGCAGACTCGATGGGCCGAATGGCCTCCTTCTGCACTGTAGGGATTCTTCTATGATTCTCATAATTCTGTGAAGTAAAAAAGAATTTACTAGAATTAACTGTTTAAAAAGATTCGATTTTATTATTGTCACATGTATTAGTATGCAGTGAAAAGTATTGTTTTTTGTGCGCTATACAGACAAAGCATACCATATATAGAGAAGGAAAGGAGAGGGTGCAGAATGTAGTGTTACAGTCATAGCTAGGGTTAGAGAAAGATCAACTTAATGCAAGGTAGGTCCATTCAAAAGTCTGATGGCAGCAGAAAGAAGCTGTTCTTGAGTCCAGATGAAACTTGGTAAAATAGCATTCATTCACTGTTAAGATGGTGTTTGCTCTTTCCTTGGGCGTGAGGAGATAGGTGATGCATAGGTATCTAAATTAATTTGGTACGGATAGGGCAGAAACACCTTCTCAGGAAAAATGCACCCAAAGGTTGTTGAAAATATAAAAATTCTCTTAGAACATCATTCCTCAGAAATGATGGAGAATAATTCTGGTGTCTTCATCATTCATATCCTCTTTTTGCCTCATCTTGCGCACTCTTATTTTGTCTAACACATGAAAGATAATTGAGTAGAAGCCCTTTTGCTGTTGCCATTTCAGTGTATGGAGGAACTTAGGAAGTGGGAGCAGGAGTAGGCTATTCAACCCCTCAAGCCTGCTGCACCTATCAACGAGATCATGGCTAACCTTCTACCTCAATGCCATTTTCCCATCCCATATCCCTCGGTATCTTTAATAACTAGAAATCTATCCACTTCTATCTTGAACATACTGAATGATTGAGCCTCCAGAGAACCATGGGGTATATAATTCCAAAGACTCACCACCCTTTGAGTGAAGAAATTTCTCCTCATCTCAGTCCTAAATGGCCTCCCTCTTTTTGCATGTCAGAAGTGTACATTTGGGGCGGTTATTCACTTGTTAACCTTTTTGAGCCTGTGTTACTGGTCCAGTGCACTAGATTTTTCAAGGTTGATATCTACATATTTATTTTAAAAATTCACCATTACTTTTTAGGTTGGTCTGAAGTAAACAAAATATTTATTAGAACTCCATACCAGTTACTGTTTTGTGATTACCAACAGGGTACGGGAAGCTGCCATGACAAGTTTGATGGAGTTAACAATATTGCTGGTGCAAACACACCCTCAGCTTATCTCTCCTGATAAGTGAGTATAAAATTCTTCACTGATTCCAGCTGTAATTACCATGAGCTTACTTATGTTTGATGTTAGCTGTTTGATTTTAGGCTCTCAATATATTCTGCACATTAATGATGCTCTACTTTAGTAAGAAGCAAAGTCATTTCATAATTGAAAATAAGCAGATGTTTATTACATCATTTTCTTTTGTAACTACTTGTAAATTCTCCCTACCTTCCAACCATCTGCACTTGACATCTCTGCTGCAGAATGAGTATACAATTTAACCATAGCCACATCACCATCTGTGCAAAATGCATTGACTCTACAAAAGTTGTTAGGTGCAACCATCCTTTTTTATTTCCTGATGAGATTGAGCACCTCAGCACTGATGTGTTCAAAAGATTGGTACCAGGCCTCAAACTAACGGCATTGGGCAATACTGTCACACTTAATAACTTTACTGTATTCAGTTTAGTTTTCAGTTTTGTCACAGATTCTGACACCTAGGAAGGTTAATGTTGAAACTTTTGCTGTGTAAATTGGCTGCTATATTTCAAAATTATAATAGTGACTACACTTCTAAATATTGGCTGTGAAGCACTTTAGTACATCCCAATGCGTGGTCTGTAGATTCTGCAACCTGTGGGGCAGGTAGTGTTTCAAGGGTGACTTGTTTGGAAGTTTGTACGCTCTCTCCGTCGCCTCAACTTCACCTCTCAAAGCCACTCGATGTGTACGGTTCCTTTCTGAATGAGTATTCTCCATTCTCCAGTTAATTACATACTTCTGAAATGCAGTCACTGCTGTAATGCAAGAACTGCGGCAGCCAATTTGTACACAAGTAATTTGATAGTGACCAGATATTCTGTTTTTGTGATGCTGGTTAATCTTGCAAGATTTAAAACCATAGAATTCTGTGACAATGATGCTTCTTCCGACTTCTGCGTAGTTGCAGACAAATGATGTGCTACCTGGCTCAACTATCAGCTGAGAAGATCGATCGATTCCGCGCACATGCTGGCTCAGTTTTTCTTCGACTCTTACACTTTGATAACCCTGTAATTCCACATATTCCACACAAGGAGGAGTTAGAGAATATTTTTCCACGGTGAGTTATTAAAAGACCCAGACTCGTCTCCTCATTATTTCCCTTGAATGATCAGATGGTTGTGCAGTTTAATACAATTTTGATAATTACATATAACTGAAATCTATTTTAAAATGGGTGTTAAAGGTTGACGTACTGGATTTAACAAAAAGGTTTTGAAGTATAAACAGACAAAAGCAGCCTATGCTGAATTAGGTGCACTGAAATGTTAAACTTTCAAATTAAAAGATGTTTGTCGTAGAAGAACTTGAGGAGTGAGGGGATTGTGCTGAACCTGATGCACGGTGTTGGGGAATGATGAAAGCACAGATGGAGATTTACAAATGAAGGGAGATAGGCATCAAAACAAAGTGGATATTGCAGAGTCACAAAGACAACCAGTGTAGTGACTGAAAAATGGGCGAACAAAGGTGGCACAGGAGACTGCAATAATCTGGAACTGGAGAAGCTGATGCTCAAACTAAGCATCCAGCATCTTTATCCCTAATTCATTTATATTTGCTTTATTAACCTCTCTGAGTTATTTAGAGAAACAAAGTAGCAAGGTGTTGGGAGTATAATAATGACAAAATTTTCTTCAGCTACAAATCAATATTTAGGACAAAATAACTATTGTAGAAAACGAAGAGTTAAGTTTAATTTTGGCAAGCATGTAATTGGTAACTCACTGATGTAAACCCATAAAGATACCTTGCATGGAGTTGATTTTGTTTGAAAACGTCAGGCTCGTAGAGGCTTGTTGAATGAAAAGTCAATGGAGCATCTGACTGACTGATTTGACTTCAGGGTAAATTGGTCCACATGTAATATTATCAGCTTCTTAATCCAGACATTGAGTAATTCTCCTGATGGCAAGTTTGTTTTTAGTTTGATTTTAAAACCAAAGTTCCTTCAGAACCTGGAATTTCTTGTGTATAACACTCCCATAGCATTAACATTGATGGTATGATGGTACAAAGTGATTCCTTCTCTTTTCGATCACAAGTGAAGATTTGAAATGCCAAAGGTGTACTTTCAGTGTCCTAATATTGGTTTGTAGCTGAAGAAAATTTTGTCATTATTATAGTCCCAACACCTTGCTACTTTGTTTCTCTAAATAACTATGAGAGGTTAATAAAGCAAATATAAATGAATTAGGGATAAAGATGCTGGATGCTTTGTTTGAGCATTCGCTTCTCCAGCTCCAGATTATTGCAGTCTCCTGTGCCACCTTTGTTAGCCCATTTTTCAGTCACTCCACTGGTTTTCTTTGCGACTCTGCAATATCCACTTTGTTTTGGTGCCTATCTCCCTTCATTTGTAACTCTCAACCTGTGCTTTCAGCATTCCCCAATGCTGTGCATCAGCATTTATTTAAGTGACATTGCAGCCAAGCAACAGGAGTGGGCTGAAAGATATTGGGATACAAAGGAATATAAGTGTAGACCATTCAATCCCTTAGGTCTGTTCCACCACACGGATCATGGTTTGGTTCCATTACCTTTAATAACCATAACCCGTTATACCCTTGCCTAACAAAAAGCTATCAGTATGAGTTTTGAAATGTTCAATTGGGCTGGTCTCTAGCAGCTTTTTGGGGAAGAGTGTTCCAGATTTCCACTGCCCTTTGTGTGAAGAAGTGCTTCCTAATGTTAACACTAATTTCAAGGTTATTTCCCTTGTCTGAACTTCCCCAATTGAAATAGTTTCTGCCGGCCTCTCATCTCCCTTATTCATCTTAAAACACCACAGTTAGATCATTCCTTAACCTCATGTACAGAAGGGAATAAAAAGTTATGCAGTCGGTTTGCATAATTTAACTCTCTTAGCTCTAGAACTGTTCTGGGGAATCTGTGTTGCCCAAGTCTCCCGAGACCAATATGTAAGCCCTCCGGTGTGATGGCCAGAACTGAACACAGTACTCTTACAGTGAGATCTAACCAGAACTTTATCTTTGTGCAACACAACTACCACCCCTTTGTATATTAGCCCTCTTCGAGATAAAGGTCAACATTCTATTAACTTTTAAAAAAATTTTTGTATCTGTCCTTTTCGTGATTTCTGTACTTGAACTTCTAAATCTCCCTGCTCTTCCACAGCTCCCAAATTCTCACCATGGAAAAAATACACTGATCTATCTGTTTTGGGACCCAAAATGGATGGCTTCACACTTTGCCATATGCTAAAAGAAACCGTTTTTTATCTAAAAGTGTTCGAAATTTTGGCATGTGCATTCTGCTCCCTCAAAAATGTATTCCCTTTTTTTGATATAACCGATGGGTAGCACAGTGGTTAGCACTGCTGCCTCACAGCGCCAGGGACCCAGGTTCGATTCCCGGCTTGGGTCACTGTCTGTGTGAAGTTTGCACAATCTCTCCTTGTCTGCGTGGATTTCCTCCGGGTGTTCCGGTTTCCTCCCATAGTCCAAAGATGTGCAGGTAGGTGGATTGGCCATGCTAAATTGCCCCTTAGTGTCAGGGGGATTAGCTAGGATAAATGCTTGGGTTATGGGGATAGGGCCTGGGTGGGATTGTTGTTGGTGTGGACTCGATGGGCCGAATGGTCTCCTCCTGCACTGTAGGGATTCTGTCAAACTATCTATCATTCTATATGTTGCGTTATATACGTCTAATGTAAGCTAAAATGACTTGTGTTGTTTAATTTGCTCCCGTGCGTTACATAGAGTAAAGATAGTTCATGGTTTTATTCTTTCATTCCAGATCAGAATTTGTAACCCTGAACTGGAGTGCACCCTCTCAAGCCTTCCCTCCTATCACAAAACTTTTAGGTCTTCCAACTTACCAGTACCGTGTCTTGCTGGGTCTCACTGTTTCAGTCGGAGGGCTTACTGAATCTACGGTATGTAACTGCATATAATATCATCATTGGAGTTAAAAACACTGATTGATTATACACCAAAATTTACAATTAATCTGTAGAGCACTGCAAACATAAGATATACTGGGAGAGAGATGGGGATTGATAAGGAGAAAAACTGAAGTTAATACATTCATTAATTATTAAATCAGTGAAACCCCAAAAGTATTTGCTATAATGTGCTACAGGATAGCTGTGCAAAAGAAAAAAAATGAACTGTTTCTAAATGATTCAGTTTGCAGAATCTGTATATCTGTAGTGTACGGACTACAGACAGAAGAGAAGGTATCGGAACATTATAAGTATTAAGTAATCTTTGTCATGGCATAATGGCTTTTCAAACATAACTCTGTTGTCTGTGAATGTCAGAAGGGAATAAAACAGAAGCAGCCTGGAAATGCAGTCAGCATTTAAGGAAAGCTGTGTTTTTGTTAAACTGAAGCCAAAAATGGCTGGATCTTTATTGATGAGGAAAGTTTCACGGTCAATAGATATCATTTTCAGATCGACCTATGATCCAGACAACTGAAAATCGTTTTCATGAAAGCAAAGTGTTTGTTCATGCTGTAAAATACTTAGCAGGTCTGGCAGCCTTCGAGTTAATGTTTTGGGTCAGTGACCTTACATCTGGGCTGACTATTTTGAATTTCAAACCCTGAGTATTTCGGGGATGAGAAAGCTCTGCTGTTTGGCTGAATTCTGACTGTTTGCTCACGGAATTCCAACTGCCTCCGCCTCCTTTTTGCCACCTCTACCTCCAACATGGTCTCCTCAGAAAGCTAGGAAAATTACTGCCATTCCCTAGGCCGGGAGAAGGCCACTCGGACTTGCATCCAGACTGCCTCCTGTGTGGAAGTGTGGTCTCAGCCACTAGCTGCTCTGCGGAACTGCAGAGTTTGGCAGGCGGGGATGAAGGGAACCGTGAGCCCAACTCTAGGCCATTTGGTGGAACCACAAGGTTTGGCAGGCAAGGGGCCAAGGGGAGGAGGGACAACAGGGCCTGAGTTTTGGCTGGTTGTAGTGAATCGCTGACTCTTATCCACCATGATGGCGTGGCCATGAAAGGGCCTATGGAGTCCCAGGACAGCTCAGTGTTGCTGTAAGACTGCTAGAAAGGCCAGACTGCCGAGTGAATGAGTGAGGGTCGACATGGGTTCAGAAGAGGAGCTGCTGAGTGAGGGTTGGTGGGTGGGGGGGCTTTGGGAAGAGGGTGAGTGTAGGGTGGGGAGAGAGGCTAATTGCAATGTATGTGTTAGGGGATTGGAGGGAGAGGGGACTCACAAAATCTGTCACCAGTCAATATGGATAGCTTGGCTGAAACTTGTATGAGTCCCTAAAATAATAACACTTCAAAGTAAATCAAAAAAACAGATTTTCATTTTCTGCTATATTATATGTTGATCTATAAAAAAGCAAACTTGATAAATTGAATGTTTCTCTGCCACTCTATTGCTGTTTTATTTCTGCTCGTGTCCGGGGTCATTTTAATTTTCAAGTGTTTTTTTAACATATATTTGTATATGGGATGTGTGTGCAATCAGCAGGGTCAGCATTAGTTGCCCATCCCCAATTGCCGCTGAGAAAGTGGTGGCGAGTTAAAATGGGGTCACATTAAAAAATAGCTTGCAAGCTCTAGGCCTTCGCTTGGTTTCACATGGACATAATCCAGCAAGGTTGGTATGGACTTCATGCAGTTTTACATGCCGTAACTTCATTGAATGCTAGATACAAATGCATTGTGCGATTATACTGTGCTATTTCGATATATTTTATGTTTCAAGTGGGGTTACTTTAAGAAGCAGTGTTTTGTTACAGGGGTCGATTTATCTGGGAAACCCTGCAGCTTAAGTGCTGAAAATGCACCATAATAACAGATATTATCTAGGAATGTATTACATTGTTGAGTTAATGGACCTTTTGTTTATTTAGGTTTTTCTGGAATTTTAGACTAGATATGCAGAGTTTTGATTATGTTGATTAATCACATGACTCTGTCCCTGTCAATGGGAGGAGCTAAGCTTGCAGGAAAGGCCAGTTTCATTTTCATTTTAAAATACAAGCAGTTGCTGCCTGGGCTGCCAGAAGAAAACAGTAAAGTTTATTTATTAGTCACAAGCAAGGCTTACATTAACACTACAATGAAGTTACTGTGAAATTCCCCTAGTCGCCACAGTCGATACCTATTCGGGTCAATGCACCTAACCAGCTTGTCTTTCAGAATGTGGGAGAAAACCGGAACACCCAGAGGAAACTCACGCAGACATGGTTGGAATGTGCAAACTCCACACAGACAGTGACCCAAGCCGGGAATTGAACCTGGCTCCCTGGCACTGTGAAGCAGCAGTGCTGACCACGCAGTGTCTCTCTGCCTTCCTCTCTCTTTCCAAAGGCTTCCTGAAAGCTCCAAGCCTGGTACCCTAAGTCAAAGCAAGAATGCCTGTATTTTGCTAACTAATTTTAAAGCGAGGTTTAGGTCTATAAAGGAAGTATTGCTTGATTGGAACTAATAGGTTAGCTGTTAAGAATTGTAACTCGTCATGTTTAAAAATTGTTGGAAGTTAAGCTAATTCATTTGTTATAGTTAAACTGTGTTGTTAAATAAAATTTGTTTTGATTAAAAACTTGCCAATGTCAGTAGAATCGTGCCTGGAGTGAAACATCATATGCTCACATGAATGCCAAAATAGAAAATTGTTGAGATCTAGTCTGGATTCATCCTATCCTTTGGGGTTTCTGATCTGGTACCCTAACTATCCACAGTCTTGATAGGAGGTAAAGGGAGAACTACTGTTTCTACCCACTTGAAGATTAATAATTCCATCCATTTGAAGTGGCCCATAAACATTTGCACTTCACTATAGGTCATAAAAAGTGCTATAATTACACGAGTAATTTCACAAAACTTCAGACCTTTTTGGCCACTGTAATCCCTAATAATTACACATATAGCTTACACATATAAACTGCTGAATTTAATAAACTGCTAAATTTAGTAGTTTTATAAATAAGTTGAGAGAAGCAGAATTTGCGTTGTTCCATTCTGCAGAACAGAAAAATACTCGGGTAAAAATGGCATCTAATTCCTGAATTTAGCTGCTCTATAATTTGTGCAGTGCTGTGCAGTTTCTGAAAGAATGTGCTGTCCTGTTTGAATTTTTTGCATCACAAATATATCATTAGTATTCATAAATTGGGTGCCACATCTTAAATCAGTGGAATTGCAAATCCCTTACAGGTAGTTTAAGATTCAGAGTCTTTACAATTGGGTTGGCTTGGTTGCAACTTACCAATAGTATTCAGACAAGTAGGCTGAATGTAGTAAGAGCAAATTTTACCTGTAACACAAACAATAATTTGCAAACATTTCCCACAACTGTTTACTGCAAAGAGAAGACTTACTTGAACTCGCAATCCCAGATTTGATATTTTGTCTTCGAGAAAAATTTTGGGAAGTGGATTTGCATCCCCATGTGCACCACTGAACTCTGTCTTACCACTAGTTGTTTGAGTTGCAAGGCTTTCACTGCCATTTAGCCTACTTGCAACACCTGAGTGTTGTAGGTAATTTTTAACCAAGACACTTAATTGAAGAGGATGGTTATCAAATTACATGTCAATGGCCCAGAAAAAAATGAGCATTTAAGTTAAGATGTCTAGGGAAGTTGGTTTGTGTATTATGCTAAAACAGCAGATTTCTACCACTGCAAGCTTTTGCAAATTGCATACTGGAAACAGCTGGCGGCAGACTACTGCAGGAGTCCAGAACTCAGTAGCCATCAGAATGGTGGGTGATCACTATGATCATAAACAGATAATTTCATTATTTCTGAATTTTTTATGAACAATTTCACCACTCAAGCAAATTATTTGTTAAGCGTGTAGAAATTCAGAAATCTCGCGTGCCCAATCGTTTGCTTTAGACTTGACTGGAAGGGCCTGGCTGCGTTTGAGACTTTTCCCCGCCACATGCTCTCATGATGAGGTATTGAGTTTCACTGGCAGATATTACCTGGGTATTTATTCACTCCTGTGTTTCGATTAATGTTCCCAGGTTTGATTATGAACCCCTAACTTTGGTTTCCAGCAGATTACATGGATGTCCATCCATTTCCCTTGTTTTTTGTGGTGAAAAATACCACTCCATTGTGTACAAGCTAAAAGTGCTTGGTCAAATCTTGGAAATTCCCTCCCTAGCACCCTCCACCTCTCTACCTCTGTTTCTCTCTTTAAGATGCTCCTTAAACCTATTTTTGATCAAGCTTTTGGTCATCAGTTCTAATATCTTCCTTTGCAGTTTGGGTCATATTTAGTTAACATTCCTGTGTAATGACTTGGGATATTTTATTATGTCAAAGGTGCCACAAAGGTGCAGGTCGTTACTGTTTTTGAGGATTGTATATTGATCCAGTGGTTACTATTGGAGCAAACATGGTTGATGTCGTTAAGGGATTTTTAGTCCCTTTGCTTTTTGTTCTGAGGAATTTATGGTTTTCTTTCAAATTAGCAGATTCTTAATAAGAACAACTCAGCTGGATTTGAAGTAACTTGTACCGACAATGGGCGTAAAGATGTATAATTCAAATTAACACACTTCGATTTCAATCTCATCCAAGCTTCCATTGATTAGGTCAGCTGATGTTTAGCTCTGAAGCTGAGCTCCAGCTATTGCCAAGGTTGAGCAAAGCGATATGTAAATTGGAGCAAAGTGTATCACGTTGCATGACTGTTTTGTCAACCCTTTGTTTGACAGTTGAAAAGTATGTTCTTTTTCCTGTTTCTTCCCATTGGCTCCGGTTCTGGAGGCCTTGATTGCTTGTTGCGATATGGTTCCATGGTTGTTGGTCATCCTCTAGTTCCTCATTCTAGTGGTCACTTATGTGAGCTTTGACGATGCATGTTACCTGTCTATTCAACGATTGTCACCTAATGCCATCAGACTTTTGAATGGACCTACCATATAATAAGCTGATCTTTCTCTACACCCCAGCTATGACTGTAACGCTACATTCTGCACCCTCTCCTTTCCTTCTTCCCTATGTTACATTCTCGTATGACTCATGGAATTCTCACCTGGAGTGGAAAATATGGCTAATTTTCCACCCCATTCTATGCCTATGTCTAAGACAAATTGTAGTATCCCAACTACACCCTGCCAGACAACTACTAATGCAGCACAGATTGAGGATCAAACTATGACCTTGCAAGGCTATGTGGCTGAGGCTCTCATTGTCTTAACCCATTGAAATGCTCGGAGTCCAATACTGAA
Organism: Mustelus asterias; assembly: GCF_964213995.1. Classification (NCBI taxonomy): domain Eukaryota; kingdom Metazoa; phylum Chordata; class Chondrichthyes; order Carcharhiniformes; family Triakidae; genus Mustelus; species Mustelus asterias. The sequence goes on from NC_135812.1 coordinate 71,470,652, forward strand.
AAGCAAATGTTTATAAAACTGAACTGTTGGTACTAAACTGTGAATCTTTGGAACTGGAAAATTTTGCCAACTGTTTTTCCCTATAGTAGGATATCGTTGATGGGTTGTAACAGTTTGATGTGTATTTTTCTGTTGGCCTCAAAACCTTGTTTGTAGAATTTAGTGGTGTTTTTTCATATTTTTGGTTTTGACTGTATAAAATGGTCCCCACCCCCAAATATCTGTTTCAGGATAATTATTTCATATTTGTAATTATCACTGATTCCAGATTGTAATGAAGCCAATGTTGAAATTATTAGAGGAAAGTTCAATTCCAGAAAATTGATATAAAACAAGATTAATGAATTGAGTACAGTGGTACAATAGTCGATTATCACATGCCTCCAACCAATTCATTAATGGGTTTGATCAAAATCTCATTTTAAAGGCTTTTCACTACAGTTTGAATATGGCCATTATGGTAAATTGTAACATATGTGACATTATCCAACAAACGCCTTTTCACTTGTAGAAAAAGCAACCCAAACCTCAGTTTAAAACAACATTCCATTGCATTTGGGCAAAAAGGGTCTAGAATAGTTATATTAACATTTTGAACTAAATTAAAGCTTTCTATTTAACCAGATATCAGAACCTTTTTTAACCAAAATTAGTGTAGTTACAGACATTTTTCTTTGACAATATTCAGTTTACCTTTGTTGTGGTGTGAGAATTCCAAACTGATTTTCTTCAGTCTGTTTTTTAAAACTTTTTGCCATAATTATCACTGCAGACTTGAAGGCTCAGTTACCATTAGAACTAGACATCGGTTTTTTGCTATGTACAAACTTGACCAACTTTCTATTAGCACAGTTGAAGAAGTATTGGCATGATTGAGCAAACCACAAACAGTTTAACATCCTTATAATGACAACATTCGTGAAGGTAGACTTGCTTGAAAAGTTTTATTTATTCTCAGAATCTTATCCTCTGAAACTATGCTTCCAACTTTTGCTTTGTAATGGCTTACCTATGTGCTGGGTTTTCAGACATAACTAGATCTTCCACTTGGTGAAGAAAACTATAACCTTAAATTTTAGAAATATTCCTTATTGATTGGTATTATTTGTTCTGTTGCCAGCAAGAGTTCTTTTTGTGATTGAAAACACAAGCCACCAATACTAAGGAGAAAACAGAAATGGATAATGTACAGAATGACATTGCTGCGATGCCCCCCCCAACCCCTCTGCTCCCGAAACTCGGATTTCTCCTCCCATCCGGGACTTACCTTATTGAATATCCTGGGATTGAGCCCCAGGCAGAGCGCTGCAGTACTGCTACTGGCCACTGCAGAACTGTGCCTGTCCGGGTTGAAGAGCTGTCAGCCAATCTGATTGGTTGACAGTTCTCAAGAGCGGGACCTCCTTCCAAGACCCTCTGCCAATCAAACTTACCTCGCCACTCACCTGATGAAGGAGCAGCGCTCTGAAAGCTCGTGGTTCCAAATAAATCTGTTGGACTTTACCCTGGTGTTGTGAGACTTCTTACTGAATCAACACTCAAGTGCGCATTAAATGGCAGTCAGAATTCAAGAGTTGGTGGCTGTGCGTTAGGCACCGACCATTGGGATAGTGAGCCCCAATCAATAGCCATGCATAAAATTCTGCCCTTCGAGTAGTCAGCAGGTCTGGAAGTATCTGTGGAGAGAGAAACTGAGTTAATGTTTCGAGTGAAATATCACTCTTCTTTGCGACTCTTCCGATGAAATCAAAACATTAACTCAGATTTTCCAGCACTTCCTGTTTTAATTTCAAGATTCCAGGATCCACAGTGATCCACAGCCATGCACGCATAAGGATTGCAGCACTGCATATTTAAAAAGGGGGTGTTTTGATAAATTTAGACAGTTTAATTTAGTTGCTTGCAGCCTGACTACTGTATCCCAAATTAATCCTTTAAACTGTTTTAGTTCAGCACAGATATAACCATTGGACAAAGACTCAGACCCTAACTTAGCAAATAATAGCAAAATTTATTGCACAAAATACAGTAGCAATACACTTATCAATCAGATAAAAGAACAAAAACGTATACTTATTAATAACGCACCCCAAACTTCATGACTTCAAAAGGATGGCCAATCCAAACTAAGCGAAAAATTACCTCAACCCTTCTCGCTGACAGGAATTCTGCCTTTATCGGGGAAGGAAACTGCACTATCTGGGTTCTACACCAACAGGAATTCTGCCCCTTTGGCCCAGTGCATACAGTTTCTTCTCACCCCGATAGGAGAAAATGCAATACAATCGACCGGTTTTCTTTCACTTGGGGAGACATTTTGTTTGTATTCGCCAAAGCCTCTTTATCTAATTCTGGCATCATAGAATCCCTACAGTGCAGAAGGAAGCCACTTAGCCCATTGAGTCTGCACCAACAACAATCCCACCCACGCCCTATCCCCACAACCCCATATATTTATCCTGCTAATTCCCTCTGACACTAAGGGTCAATTTAGCATAGCCAATCAACCTGAGCTGCACATCTTTGGAATATAGAAGGAAACCAGAGCACCCCGAGGAAAGCCACGCAGACACGGGGAGAACATGCAAACTCCGCAAGTCATCCAAGGCCAAAATCAAACTCGGGTCCCTGGCACCGAGAGACAGCAGTGCTAACCACTGTGTCACCGTGCCGCCCATCTTGATCCAAAGTTGTTGAATAGCCAGTTGGTCAACAATATTGTAAGGGTAATTTCATTGGATCTGTCCATTTGCACACATTACTTTAAACATGAGACAATGGATTATTTCATTATGTTCCTTACCTCAGTACAGCACAAATGCCATATTCATTAGGTCCAATACTGTACTAGTCAAGGAAAGTGGATTCTGACAGGGGCTTCCACTGGATAGTGAAGTCTCGGACTTCGATTCTAGCACAGGAATATTCATAGTAAAATATATTTAATCTGACTTTCATTAACTATCTGACTATTAATTATTTATCCTTCAGTTACAGAATAATTGAGGTGCTTCTAATAATCAATTTTAATTGTTCGGTTGCTACTTTACAACACTAGTGGCTCGTGTACTTAAAATGTTCCATAGTTTGCCAGCGGGTGTTCAAATCACAAAATGGCATCTTTTTGGGTAAGGTGTTAGTATAAAATGGATGCTTGACTTTGGTAATCTATTGCAGAATATATATTCGTAAAAAAGACTTTGAAAATTGTCAAGTTAAGCAGGCAAACTAAATCCAAATAAAATCTAAATTCTAGGCCAGCTTACAACAGATGGACTGAGGCAGTCACAGAGATGGGTAATGTTTTAAAGTGAAAGTAATTGTTCTGTGCAATGCGAATACCTCCACTATTACTATATGGCTTCTGGAAACAAAATGCAACAATTTCTTCCCAGTTTTTGGGAGGGGCATGTCTCTGTTGTTTCCACCCCTATCTTTCTTCCTCCCAGACTGTGCCAAGCTGAAGACTTTCTATTTTGTAGGCAGGCATAAAACTGTCATTTTCATTTCTCCTTGACACGGGACACTCCTTTAATGTAAAGTACTGCACCCAACTGAGCCAAAACTGGTGAAAGTCCCTCGAGGAATATAGGCAAGTTCAAATAAGAAGCAAGGCAGAGAATCCGGTTCTGTAACACTAGAACTTCTGAGCTGCCAAGTTATTGGTATTATTTAATTTAGTTTTTAACGAACTTATCTGGAATAATGGTTGCCATTATAGTCCTCTTTTACTTGGCAAGCACATTGTGGTTTGCCTCACAGGAATCAGTAATGTTGGCACTATTTGCTATGTACAATCAAACCAAATTCAGATAATGGAAATCATTCATGATTGAAGAAGGAAGATTACATTCCCAAATGCAGACAAAAACAAGTCAATCACTTTATTTTGCCACCAGTCCTGGTTGTAATGCAGTTGATAATTCTCTTAATTTACTGGAGGTGTCATCAAGGCGAGCTAAGAGTTGTCTGACCATTATTTATTCTTAGCAAGTGGCTCAATTTCTATTAACGCTTATATCTCTTATTCTGCTGCAGTCACCTACTTGTATTACATGGGCCCGAGGGTTATGTCTGCCACTCAACTGGGGAAATTGTTTGGTGTGTAATTTTATCACATTTTTGAATTTCTCAGTGCTGGTCAGTGTCCTGTTCACTGTTTTATGCGTGATAAGTGGTTCACGCAGTTCCATAATGCTTAATGGTGAGTACAATGACAGAAAGTTTGGACTTATTGAAGTTATGCAATCTGTTTTCTTGGGTATTTTAGAAGCGTATTTTGGCATCAAGCTAAACAATAAGCACTCTTATATATGAGCCAAAATTATTATATTTTCAGCATTTTATTCCAGAACTTAGAATTTCTATGATATAGCGCCTGTTTTATTCGTAAATGTTACTGATGAGAGAAAGGGCTTGGTTGTTGTTTTTTAAAAAATCTAAATGATTGTAAAACTGACTACAGGTCTGTATTAAAATAAATTTTAGGTTTTCAGATCTTTTTCCTATATGTTTGTCTTCAGCTTACTGATTTTGGCCAAAGTATAAATCCAATATTTCACTTAATGAATACATGCATTTTTAGTCGCCCTGAGGAAAATTGCGCATTTTAAGATGGCACTAGTTCCCGACGCCTCAGGGACGCAAAGCAGTTTTTAAAGGGAAGATGTGGGGGGGGGGCGGGAGGGGAGCTGGCAACCCATATACCTCCATTTAGTTGCTTGTTGAGCTCATTGAGTATCTGGGGAGAAACAGCTTGACATTTTCAACTGAGAAGCATGGGAAAAACGAATGGCCATGTTGGGGCGTAACTCTCGAGCACAGCGGGGTGACATCTGGGCTAAAGAATGCAGTCTGAAAAAGTTGTATGAAATGGGAGGTTTCAATTCATTTGCTCATGAAGTGGCACAGAGTTGCCAATTCTGGGGGTGAGAAGCTTGCCTTTGTGAAGAGTGAGTGTTTGAACTTGGGGCATGAGGCTGCTGACATCTCTTGACTTCACAGGTGGGTAGAGGAAGCCCTGATGAACCAGGTGAGGAACAGGTTACCCTAACATTGGAGAGAGAAGTGAGGAAGAATCTCAACAGATGCACCCTTCTGCTCAGGAGAAGACCAGAGGAGCAGCACTAGGGACTGTCAGGAAGAAGTCACTATCCACAACAGAGGGTGTGCTGAACAAGAATCAGCTACCTGCAAATGACAGACCACTAGTGCCCTAGGAAACTGCACTTTTCTAGGCTGTTCGTCTCTGACATTTGTGCCCTGGCCCACAATGGCCTGAGGCTTCCCAGTACCCATGGAAGACTCCTACCTGCAGCCGTCAAGGTCATTGTGACACTGAAGTTTAATGCATCTGGCTTATTCCAGGGATCAATTGCAGATCTCAGACACTAGCTCAACATCAGGCATGTTACGGATGCCTTCTGTCAGAGGGCAGGTACACTTACACATTGAGTCAGGTGGGCCATTGGAAGCACATAGGACATTGGGGTTTCCGAGGGGGTCAGCGATTATATCCACATAGCCATCGAGGCGGCGACAGACTAGCCAGCCAGATTCCTAAGCAGAAAAGCCTTGCACTTAATCAATGTCCAGGTCATCTGTGACATTAGGAAACTAATCTTGCAGTTAGGCACTTGATTCTTAGCAAGCTGTCAAAGTACGTTTAATCCTCCGAGAGTCCCAGGTGCTGGACATCTTCAGACCAACATCCAGACTCGGTATGTGGCTGCTGGGGGGGAAGGGATTAACCCTCAAAAAAATGACTTCTGATGCCTATCCGGTACCTAGCAACAGATGCAGAGATGTCCTACAACCAATGCCATCAACTAATACGTATCTGCATTGAAGAAACAATTTGGCATATTGAATGTATGCTTTCATTGTCTTGACTAGTCTGGTGATGTTCTTTAGTACGAGGCAGTGAGAGTGTCTCATATTGTGACTGTCTACTACGCGCTGTACAACAGGACTATACAAAAAACCTGGAGCTGGAAGAGGAGGTGGAGGACCTTGATCTCTATTCTTCCTTGAAAGAGGATGGGGTGGAGGAAAAAGAGAAGGCAGGGGGGACAAAGTGGCTGCTCCAGAAGAACCTAGTGTCCAGGCATGGAAGGACAGCCACCATGGCTGTCCCAGGGCTCTCTGCATTCAGCAAGCTGGCACAGGCAGTGCTGATTCAGCGGTGTTTCACCTCTGTGGTTCTCGGTCTTTATTGCAGATGACTCTGTCCAAAGGTCTGCAGGTTAGGTTGATTGGCCGTGCTAAATTCTTCTTAGTGTCAGGGGGACCAGCAGGGTAGATATGTGGGGTTGCGGGGATAGGGCCAGGGTGGGATTGTTGTCAGTGTAGGCTCAGTAAGCTGAATGGCCTGCTTCTGCACTGTGGGGATTCTATGATTGTTAGTCAACTTCATTCAGGGAGAGAAATTATCCAGCAAGGAGACACATCTGAATAATTCCATTGCCATCCACTTTAAATGAAACTCCAATCTGCACCACCAACAGTCTCCCCCAGCACAGACAGCATGGAACCGAACCACCCTGTCCTTCACTGTATGGTCTCATTGACAACAAGCAATAGTAACACACAAATTTGCTTGTCAGCATAATCAAAAATACAATGAAGCGTACTCTGGGAAAGGGTTGAGTAACAATGAGGATCAGCATCCTCAGGAGCAGATGCAGAGCCCTGGGCATGAGGAACGCAGTAAAGCGGAATAAAGACCAGGATGGCAACGAAGACTATATCCTCATTTTAAGTGTACCACTGAAAAGAAAGCTACCTGGACATGCTAGAAGATCAGTGCCACCAAAGACTATGTCTACCAAGATAGATGGCAACAGATTGGTGCACTTGCCCTGCCCTGCGAGTAGCCTTGGACTTCAACGCCTTTGGCAAATTGCAAGGATCAGCAGCAGACCTTGGTGGCATCTTGAAGCTGTAGCACACCATTGTGTCTCACTGGTCACTGATGCCTGATTTGCTAAAGATGGGTAGTACATACAACTTCAAGCTGATGAACCTCAGGCACAAAGGGAAATAGGACTCGCCTCCAGTGTTGGGTTCCCAGAGGGGCAGGACATCATCGATTGCATTCATGTGGCATCAAGGCACCCACTGAATGACCCGTGAGATTCATCAACAGAAAAAGTTTCCTAAACATTCAGCTGGTATGCAATGTTAGCAAGAGATTTATGCACAAGTGTGAATGCTATGTGATATGCCATGATGCCTTCATCCTTGGGCAAGAGCAGATTGAAGAGATAGAGAGGGCCGAGGCCATGGATGGATTTAAATGAGACTTCGTGTAAGTAAGGATGGGTACATTTGAGTAATGACCTCAGATTTATGGAGGGTAGAATGTGGGAGGCCAGCCAGGAGTGCATTGGCATAATCAAGTCTAAAGGTAACAAAGGCATGAAAGAAGGTTTCAGCAGCAGATGAGCTGAGGCAAGGCTGAAGTCAGATGTACAGGTGGAAATAGGTCATCTTGTGACGGAAAGGTGTGTGATCAGAAGCTCAAATAAGACTAAGGTTGTCAACGGTCTGTCAGACTGTTGTCCTGGGAAAGTGATAGAATCAGTGGTAGAGAATGGAGTTTGGAGTAGGCATTGAAGACATTGGCTACGGTCTTCTCACTATTTAATTAGAGGAAATTTCTACTCATTCTAGAAATTTCTAGATCTTGGATAGGCAATCTGATAATTTGGCAACTGTGCAGGTTGCGAGAGAGAGGAGCAGTGGTGAGGTCAATGTCCAAAAAAAAATAATGCTGTGCTCTCACATCATGTTACCAAGGGACAATATGTAGATGAGCAAGTGTCACTATATGCTGAGATTGTACCTGTCCTTGCTGTTGCGAAGGATGAGTCTGGCCACGTTGCCATGTAAAGCTCCAAGCAGTAGGACCATGCCACACCACCTATTCCTCATGGCCAGGTTTATGCAGAAAAACTCCTTTGCCCACATCTCCATTTGGCAGTGATTTGCACATTACGCCCTAGAGGCCCTGTGGGAAAAGGAAATTAATAGAAACTGTCAGATGGTTCCCTGAGCCAACTGCCAAAGTCACTTGGCAGAAATGCCTCATGACATGAGGTGATGGAATGTACAGTTAATTGGGGTGGCTTTTGGTTGGGAACGGTGTCATCACCCCTCAGCCAAGCTTCCACAAAGGCAGTGATGTTGATGAAATCATTCATGTTAACTTGGCGAGAGCCTTGTTCACAAGTGAACAACCAAATCATGTGGGAGATCATAGAAACCCTACAGTGCAGAAGGAGGCCATTCGGCCCATCGAGTCTGCACCGACCACAATCCCACCCAGGCCCTACCCCCACATATTTACCCGCTAATCCCTCTAACCTACACATCTCAGGACTCTAAGGGGCAATTTTTAACCTGGCCAATCAACCTAACCCGCACATCTTTGGACTGTGGGAGGAAACCGGAGCACCCGGAGGAAACCCACGCAGACAGGAGGAGAATGTGCAAACTCCACACAGACAGTGACCCAAGCCGGGAATCGAACCCAGGTCCCTGGAGCTGTGAAGCAGCAGTGCTAACCACTGTGCTACTGTGCCGCCTTATTTGTGGGTGTACTGGTGAAGGGCACATGGTCAGCCATGAGAGGAGTGCATTAGATGAAGAGATTTGCATGTTTAGGCCCCAGCAAATGTGTTTGGTAGGAACTTTGGTGGTCGCGGAGGAGTGACAACACCAGTTGCCCAAGTATCCTAATGAATTAGCACCGAGTATCTCAATGAGCCCTTCAAAGGATGCCAAGAGAGGCATAGAGGGACATTTTAGACTCACCCACGAGAGAGTCGAGCCTGGGAGAACGACAAGTAAACAGTTAGACATTCACTTCACCAAGTGAGCCATCAAGACTTCTGAGCAACAGGGCAGGAGTAGCACCAAAAAAATAACACATTTTGGATTTGTAACAGTAGAGCATTGTTGAAATGTACTGATCCACTGTACATTTTTAATGAGGCTTGGTTTCTATAAACATTTTGTTTGCCTACATGGATTTAAATTCTGTGATGCATATTCAGTTGAATAATGCAATTTACCTTTTCTCCTCCAGTGGGGCACACTGCCATAATAACTTATTACCTGAATTGAGTGCAGATGCCACAGAAAAGTTGAAAGTTTGTTTATTTATAAGTCACAAATAAGGCTAATATTAACACTGCAATGAAGTTACCGTGAAATTCCCCTAGTCACCGCAGTCCGGCGCCTGTTTGGGTCAATGCACCTAACCAGCACTTCTTTCAGACTGTGGGAGGAAGCGGAGCACCTGGAGGAAATCCGTGCAGACTCAGCACAAGTGGCAACCCAAGCCGGGAATCGAAGCCGGGTCCCTGGCGCTGTGAGGCAGCAGTGCTAACCATTGTGCCGCCCCGGAAAGAAGGGCGTAAAGGGCCCCGTAAAGCTGCTTCACAGCTCCAGGGACCTGGGTTCGATTCCCAGCTTGGGTCACTGTCTGTGTGGAGTTTGCACATTCTCCTCGTGTCTGTGTGGGTTTCCTCCGGGTGCTCCGGTTTCCTCCCACAGTCCAAAGATGTGCTGGTTAGGTTGATTGGCCATGCTAAAATTGCCCTTAGTGTCCTGAGATGCGTAGATTAGAGGGATTAGTGGGTAAATATGTAAGGACATGAGGGTAGGAGCTGGGTGGGATTGTGGTTGGTGCAGACTCGATGGGCCGAACGGCTGCTTTCTGTACTGTAGAGTTTCTATGATTCTATGATTGTAAATTAATTCAGAAAACTTGCTATGTAGTAACCTTAATATTTCAGAGGGTGCAACTTTTGTTAGAATCAAAGTAATTTCCTGTTGTCCTTATTGTTTTCATGATGATTTCTAGGCTCTCGGTTTATCAACATGGTTATATGCCCATTCTTTAGTGCTTTACACTTTTATTCTGTATTGTTTTACTTATAAATCTTAAAAGAACTTGAAAATGACTATGGGGTACATTTGGGGGGTGGGTGGGGCGGAGGGCAGTAAAAGACAACCTTCATCCTTTCCTACATCCTATTTTCATATTGCTGTGATGAGATATTAAACTAGTTATTTCAAACTGGCACAGATGCAGTGGTTTATAAACTGGTGGGAAAGGTTGAGTAAGTAGCAGTAAAAATGCAGTTGATGCTAAGCTCACTCTAACAACGCAAGCAGCATTTCAGACCTCCCCCACGACTGGTGGTGAGATCGGAATCAAATAAAAATCTGGAATTAAAAGTCTAATGACAACTGTGAAACCATAGTCGATTGTCGTAAAAACCCATCTGGTTCACTAATGTCCTTTAGGGAAGGAAGTTTGCCATCCATACCTGGGCTGGTCTACATGTGACTCCAGATCCACAGCAATGTGGTTGACTCTTAAATGCCCGCTGAAATGGTAGCAAACCACTCGGTTCAAAGGCAATTAGGGATCATTAGGCAATAAATGTTGGCCCAGGCAGGGACGCTCACATCCCCTGAACGAATAAAAAACAAAATCACCCCAAGAAACATACCGGTGATTAAGGTTATGTCAGAGCTTTCAAGTTAATTGGTGTTAATTAACATTACAGCAATAGATTTCTCCCAAGAGTATTCAATGGAAGTGAGCAAATTTCCAAAGGCAGAATGGGAGTGGGAAAGATTGAAGAAGGAAGATAGAATGAGGATAAGTCCATATATGCCAATAGTCAGCTTTTTAAGCTGTCAGTAAGCATATATTTAAACCTATGTGTCAGTTTGACAGGGTTTAAGATAAATCTTTCCTCCAGGGCGATTAGACATTGTTTATGAATTAGATCAGTTGAAGGGTATAATTGGCAGATCATATCTGCTTATTTTAAATCATAGAATGGTTACAGCACAGAAGAACCATTCATGTCCATGCTGCCTCTGTGCACAGCTACACAGTCCCACTCCCCTACCCTTTCCATTAGGGTAGATGTTGTTGAAGGGCAAATTGTTGAAGGGCAACCAAAGCTCCCAGGATGATGAAGTAGGTTATTGCTTCCAGTGAAATAGCAGACAGCAGAATGCGTCATGAATGAATTAAATGTTCACTATTATTAACAATAGTCACATCTCGCCTCATGCACATTAAGGCCTTAAGAACCAAGTTTTGGGTGTGACCATCAAAATTCAGTTCAAAGTTTTATTTTGACATTGACCAGGAAGGGCATTTGCCAAGACTAAAGAGTTTCCTTTTTGTGTTTGTTAGCTTTGCCATGCTGAAAATGCTGACAGTGTCACTATACAGGATTTCTGTGTTGAATATAATTGTGTTGCTTATTTCATGACCCCATGGTTTTCAGTGGGAGAAGCTGAATGTTACTCACATTTTGTTTTTGTGGTCAAATGAACAGTGCTATCTGGATAATAACAAAGCCAACTTCATCAACAGCTGGTGTTTTGCTGTTGTGGTGTAAATTTGTGTCTCGATAGTTTGACCATACTGTAGAACGTGTATATAATCTTAACTTGCCCCGTTTGACTTTGTATTTCAGGTACGATATTCGGCCCAATCACTCTTTGATTATCTCAAAACAATTCGTCTTGACGTGGAAGCCATGAACAAGTTCTTTGGGACCCTAATACAAATCTTTAAGGATAATCTACATAATGACAGGTGGGAAAACGGATGGTAATCTATTTGGCTTATTTACTGTTTGGAAAGTACATTTTTAGTAGGTATTCAACCCTAGTAAATCTTTCACTGTCTTCGTGGACACTGGTGAAGACTGTACTTGACCATAAGGGGCTCAGGCTCTGAAGTTAAGAAAACTTGAGCAAAATACTAACTGCATGGAATGTGTATTATGATATTAGCTTAACTAACTCATGGCACATAAGCAGTAACATGTATCCTGTACAGATTTTAGTCTGGATCCAATTCCCTTCTAATTGCACTTCAGAAGGGACCACCAATGAGAAAATGTTCTTTTGTAAAAAAACCTCACTGCACTCTGAATTCTGTTATTAATAGTTCAAAAGTTAAAACTATGGAAATTTTAAAAATGTTTTCAGAGTGTTTTCTGTGCTTCTACCCTCCCACTCAGCAGGCTAGTATTCAGCTGTAGTCCACAATGGACCATATGCATCACCTTCCTGCTGCTGCCTGTTCTATTCATTTATCAAATATAGAAGCCTATTTGAAATGGTTTAAGATTATTTTTTAAATGCCTGTCATGAACATTTGTTACTCAAAATGTCAATCAACCTTCATGTTGTAAAGTGTTTATTTTAAAAGACTAAAGTATAGTAATTCATTTCCAACATTGTCACTGTTTTTCAGGGTGTCCATCCCCATGCTGAAGATGCTTGACCAAATGCTGGCTAATGGGTGCTTTGATATTTTCACAACAGGTGAAAGGTATTTGTTAGTCAGAGATAAGATATCTGCTCATATTCCAGAGATCCATTTATCTCCCAGTGTATGACTACTCTGATTTCTTATCTAATCTTTGAACAAGATTTGTGCCATTAGGGGGAAGATAGTGGCTTAGTGGTATTGTCGCTGGACTGGTAATCCAGAGACCCAGGAAGGCCCAGGTTAAATTCCCAGCAGGGCAGCTGGTGAAATTTGAATTCAATAAACGTCTGGAATTAAAAGTCTACTGATGACCATGAAACCATTGTCGAATGTTATAAAAACCATCTAGTTCAGTAATGTCCTTTAAAGGTAGGAAATATGCCGTCCTTATCTGGTCTAGCCTATGTGAGACTCCAAAGCCACAGCAATGTGGTTGACTGTCAACTGCCTTGGGCAACTATTCGGGTGGCAAGGTGGCACAGCGGTTAGCACTGCTGCCGCACAGGGACCCGGGTCCGATTCCTGGCTCGGGCCACTGTCAAAGAACAAAGAACAATACAGCACAGGAACAGGCCCTTCGGCCCTCCAAGCCCGCGCCGCTCCCCGGTCCAGGATTGAATCCTGAATCCAGGATCCCCGCCCAATTTTCCAGCCTATCTACATACCAATATCCTATCCACCGAGCTGTCCCTCACAGCTACGATGCTTTGTTCATCACAACCTATTAACTCACCCCCACCCCCCCATTCCAGACCATGTGATCTCCAGGGAGAGGCGAAAACCCAGAGTGAAAACCCCAGGGCCAATATGGGGAAAAAAAATCTGGGAAATTCCTCTCCGACCCCCTGAGGCGATCGAAACGAGTCCAGGAGATCACAATGGCCCTGATCGGAAAATGCTTCCCAACCCTAGTCATTTCCACTTCCACGAACACCATATGAATTCCCTGCCCCCGAGACAGGTTCCCAACTATCCGCAGTCTCGCTCTGTACTGGCACCAGCAAGATGATCATAGAATGAAGCCTTGAAACGAGAAACAAGGAACAATTAGCCTGCGCCGCTCCCTGATCCAAACTAGACCACTCTTTTGTATCCCTCCATTCCCACTCCGTTCATATAGCTGTCTAGATAAGTCTTAAACGTTCCCAGTGTGTCCGCCTCCACCACCTTGCCCGGCAACACATTCCAGGCCCCCACGACCCTCTGTGTGAAATATGTCCTTCTGATATCTGTGTTAAACCTCCCCCCCTTCACCTTGAACCTACGACCCCTCGTGAACGTCACCACCGACCCGGGGAAAAGCTTCCCACCGTTCACCCTATCTATGCCTTTCATAATTTTATACACCTCTATTAAGTCTCCCCTCATCTTCCGTCTTTCCAAGGAGAACAACCCCAGTTTCCCCAATCTCTCCTCATAACCAAGCCCCCCCATACCAGGCAACATCCTGGTAAACCTCCTCTGTACTCTCTCCAAAGCCTCCACGTCCTTCAGGTAGTGTGGCGACCAGAACTGGACGCAGTATTCCAAATGCAGCCGAACCAACGTTCTATACATCTGCAACATCAGACCCCAACTCTTATACTCTATGCCCCGTCCTATAAAGGCAAGCATGCCATATGCCTTCTTCACCACCTTCTCCACCTGTGATGTCACCTTCAAAGATCTGTGGACTTGCACACCCAGGTCCCTCTGCGACTCTACACCCTTTATGGTTCTTCCATTTATCGTGTAGCTCCTCCCTACATTATTCCCACCAAAATGCATCACTTCGCATTTATCAGGATTGAACTCCATCTGCCATTTCCTTGCCCAAATTTCCAGCCTATCTATATCCTTCTGTAGCCTCTGACAATGTTCCTCACTATCTGCAAGTCCTGCCAGTTTTGTGTCGTCCGCAAACTTACTGATCACCCCAGTTACTCCTTCTTCCAGATCATTTATATAAATCACAAACAGCAGAGGTCCCAATACAGAGCCCTGCGGAACACCACTAGTCACAGGCCTCCAGCCGGAAAAAGACCCTTCCACTACCACCCTCTGTCTTCTATGACCAAGCCAGTTCTCCACCCATCTAGCCACCTCCCCCTTTATCCCATGGGATCCAACCTTTTTCACTAGCCTACCATGAGGGACTTTGTCAAACGCTTTACTAAAGTCCATATAGACAACATCCACGGCCCTTCCTTCGTCAACCATTTTGGTCACTTCTTCAAAAAACACCACCAGGTTAGTGAGGCATGACCTCCCTCTCACAAAACCATGTTGACTATCGTTAATGAGTTTATTCCTTTCTAAATGCGCATACATCCTATCTCTAAGAATCTTCTCCAACAACTTCTCCACCACGGACGTCAAGCTCACCGGCCTATAATTACCCGGGTTATCCTTCCTACCCTTCTTAAATAACGGGACCACATTGGCTATCCTCCAATCCTCTGGGACCTCACCTGCGTCCAGTGACGAGACAAAGATTTGCGTCAGAGGCCCAACGATTTCACCTCTCGTCTCCCTGAGCAGCCTTGGATAGATTCCATCAGGCCCTGGGGATTTGTCAGTCTTTATATTCTCTAACAAACCTAACACTTCCTCCTTTGTAATGGAGATTTTCTCCAACGGTTCAACACTCCCCTCAGAGACACTCCCAGTCAACACATCCCTCTCCTTTGTGAATACCGACGCAAAGTATTCATTTAGGATCTCTCCTACTTCTTTGGGCTCCAAGCATAAGTCCCCACTTTTGTCCCTGAGAGGTCCGATTTTTTCCCTAACAACCCTTTTGTTCCTAACGTATGAATAAAATGCCTTGGGATTCTCCTTAATCCTGTCTGCCAAGAACATTTCGTGACCCCTTTTTGCTCTTCTAATTCCCCGTTTGAGTACTTTCCTACTTTCATTGTACTCCTCCAGAGCTCCCTCCGTTTTTAGCTGCTTGGACCTAACATACGCCTCTCTTTTCCTTTTGACCAGTCCCTCAATTTCCCTGGTTATCCACGGTTCTCTAATCCTACCCTTCCTATCCTTCTTTTTTACAGGCACATGCTTGTCCTGTAGCCCTAACAACCGTTCCTTAAAAGACTGCCACATACCAGATGTGGATTTCCCTCAAACAGCCTCTCCCAATCAAGAGCTGCCAATTTCTGCCTGATCCCAATAAAGTTAGCCTTCCCCCAATCCAACACCTTACCCTTGGGACACCACTCATCCTTTTCCATCACTATCCTAAAGCTAACAGAATTGTGGTCACTATTTGCCACATGTTCCCCAACCAAAACTTTGAAGACCTGACCGGGCTCATTCCCCAGTACCAGGTCCAGTATAGCCCCCTCTCTAGTTGGGCTGTCCACATATTGTTCCAACGAACCCTCCTGTACACATTTTACAAATTCCTCCCCATCCAGAGTCCCTGCCCTGAGCGATTTCCAGTCTATACCAGGGAAATTGAAGTCTCCCACTACAACAACCCTATATTTCCTGCACCTATCCAGTATCTCCTGACATATCCACTGAACAGTAGAGTTTATGAAAGTTATAGGTATAGATAGTATCAGAGTTCAAACAACTGTCAAAAGTGTAATCAGAAGTCAAAGATGCATGGATTACTCCCTCAGGGAATATAGCAGTGTCTATGTTCATATTTATGAAAAATAAGTACATAGTAAACTGAGCAACAGGGTATCACTTCTACTACCCCATGTCTGTGTGGAGTTTGCATGTTCTCCCCGTGTCTGCGTGGGTTTCCTCCCAAAGTCCAAAGATGTGCGGGTTAGGTGGATTGGCCTTGTTAAATTGCCCCTTAGTGTCAGGGGGACTAGCTAGGATAAATGCATGAGGTAATGGGGATAGGGCTTGGGTGGGATTGTGGTCGGTGCAGACCCGATGGGCTGAATGGCCTCCTTCTGCACTGTAGGGTTCTATGAGTTAGGGATGGGCAATAAATGCTGACTGTGCCAGCGGCAGCCACATCCCTCCCATGAACAAATGAAAAACAATTTTGAAATGGAATAAAAATGAGGTTTATGCCACTTGAACTTCAGGTTTTTTCCCATTTGCTGGATTTTCCATTCTTGATTTTTGGCATTGGTTAAGCTGCTGAATAAACTCCTGCTGCTGTTGTGTTGCTTGCTCTTGACTGGGACCGTTTGACCTGAGGGGTGTCCAGGGATGGAGAGTTGCTGCAGTTTATTGTTGAACACCATTTAGTATCTTGTTACAGACCAACACTGGGAGAAAAACCCAGTGGACATGACAACAATAAGAAGTTGCACAACACCAGGTTAAAGTCCAACAGGTTTATTTAGTCCTACATACAGTCCTGTACCATGTCTGACATACACTGAAATACGCTGGGTTGTTGAAGTGGACTGGGATGTGTACCATTCATATCTTGGAGTTCATGCTGCACTTTGCTGAACACTGCGCTGGAGCAGTGTAAGGAGCAGAACCTACAGCAAAGTGAAATAGAACCAAATCAAACATCATTTTATTTTTGTTAATTGAGAAGCTTCTTGAGAACTAATTGAGAACTCCTGCAAGTTCCAGTTCTCTAGTGAATAGTCACTGGGCAGATACGCTGTACTCACTTAGGTTTTTGGTAAATTATCTTTATTAACATAAATACTGAGCAATGGGGTAGTAGAAGTGATACCCTGTTGCTCAGTTTACTATGTACTTATTTTTCATAAATATGAACATAGACACTGCTATATTCCCTGAGGGAGTAACCCATGCATCTTTGACTTCTGATTACACTTTTGACAGTTGTTTGAACTCTGATACTATCTATACCTATATAACTTTCATAAACTCTACTGTTCAGAAGTAAATATTAACCAGCATAGGAGTCCTCTTCTGTTGAATGCAGTATAGCATTGCACTGCTAAGTTTATTCATAGGGTTAGTACAGAATTTTTTTTAGCTTTTTTAATCTAAAGGCTTAAGTTAATACAATGTTCACATTTACAATGGTCGAGATTGTAACATCAGTAGGTGCTTTTAGAAATGTCACAGGTTCCGTAGCAAAATGTGGAACAAGGATTTGCCAGCTATGAATGTTTTATGAGAGGATAATAAGGAGTAGTCTAAATTGGTTACTCTTAATCAATTAATGGGAATGATTTGTAAGATTCCACATATTGCTGCCATTAGCTTTCAAAGGACTGGAAATTGTTGAGCCTTAAACTACTGAGTGCGCCCCCTTCACCTAAAAATTAATTGAAGGGCAACACAGCTCGACTTTAGTTTCGGAGACCACCCTCAGCCATGCCATAAGAAATATAATTGACGTACTGCTTATCTTCAAAGCAGATGGCCTGTGTTCAGGGCACACATGTCCCCGATTCACATAAAGGAAAGCTTGCATTTTTCCCTTAATGTTGACTCTCTTTTCTTTGCCTGTTGAGCAGATGGAATTTTCCCCACTGCCAGCAAAGTGTCTGCAACTTGATACATTTCACATAACATCGACCCAGCACTTTTCTTCTAAAGCATATTTGAAGTGGCTGGTAGACAGAACAAAATAAGACCTTGCTCAGTGGTACACAAAGACCATTTTTGAGCTAACTCGTTCCAGACACTGTAGTAGAATTGGCTTCTTTGTGCTCTGTTAATATCAATATATGCAATGCATACTTGTTTTACACCGTATTTAAATAGGTATCTTGAAAAACAAGAAGCTGTGTACCAATATTTATGCTATCAATACTGCTGATTCATACAAGTCTTTTTTGATTAAATGTCTGTTGAACTAGTAGTGGCAGACTGGCTAAGGTGCCCCTTTCACACTTTGTAAAATGGTTGATACCATCCTGTGACCACTTTGCTTGTGGCAGCCAGCCAGTGGGGCATCATTGCTCTCAGTCCTGCTTACTTGCCATGCCAACTTTAAGAGAGTGGCACAGGAAAAATAGTGAAGGAAGAAGGAAAGTTAAAATAAATTGAAGAAAGAAAATCATTTGTTAAGCTCTGGCAGATCCTGTTGAATTATTATAACTTGGTACAAATAATGTAAATTTGTCAATTTTTTGGATGCTCTGAGGATGTGAAAATGGCTATATAAATGCAAGATGGTTCTTATGTCCCCTGTGGAATTTTTTTCTAGTTCCTTCGCTCCCTCTTCCTTTAACTCTGTTTTTGATCTGTTAGCATACCCACTTTATACAGCTTTCCATTTTTATTCACTCTATTCATTTTTTTGCTTTATCAATCTTTAATTTTCTTTGCTGCCTTTACTTCCTGCTGATATTTTCCATTTTAAAATATGTCCCTTTCTGCCCTCAAGGTTTTGTGGATAGAGGCACTTCCTAATGTGTATGTACCAAGACATGCAAATGAAGGAGCAGCCAGATTTACTTCATGGTCTATTAGGAGTTGGCTGTTCTCAACTAGGGCACTGCAGTTGGTCTCAACACATTAGGGCTCAATCCTCATCACTCCATGCCACTGCTGTGAAATATACTGTAAGAAGTCTCACAACACCAGGTTAAAGTCCAACAGGTTTATTTGGTAGCAAATACCATAAGCTTTCAGAGCGCTGCTCCTTTGTCAGATGGAGTGGAAATGTGCTGTTTGAGAGCACATTTCCACTCCATCTGACGAAGGAGCAGCGCTCCGAAAGCTTATGGTATTTGCTACCAAATAAACCTGTTGGACTTTAACCTGGTGTTGTGAGACTTCTTACTGTGTTCACCCCAGTCCAACGCTGGCACCTCCACATCGTGAAATATACTGGCATGGATGCCAGGTGAGGTCTGAGTTGGGTTCACCTGATGTTCCATATTATTAAATAGTATTCAGACGCTCAGTGGCTAGCCTTGCACTTGCTTGACGTTCCTGAGATCCATGGAATCACATGCCAACATGTTGAACCATTTTATGGGAAGGAAGAAAGAAATGAGAAGTAAACTGCAGGGAATGATGTGATATTGGAAAGGGAGACAAAGAATCTCTTTTACCTTCTCTCTGGCAAAAATGAAATGATGCTTAATAACAAATAATTTGTTTCTGTTTTCCCCTGTACTTCAAGCTTGTAATAATACCCCCTATTGCCTATGTCTGTTGCGATATGATTCACAATTATTCCTCTAAATTTCCCATCTCCTTTCCTGAGGACTTCTCCATGCTGGTGTATGGTTGCAAGACATAAGTTGTCTTGACATAAGTTGCAAGACATTAGTTCTTTGAGAAGGTGACCAAAGACGTGGATGAGGGTAAAGCGGTTGATGTGGTGTATATGGATTTCAGCAAAGCGTTTGATAAGGTTCCCCATGGTAAGCTATTGCAGAAAATACGGACACATGGGATTGAGGGTGATTTAGTGGTTTGGATCAGGAATTGGCTAGCTGAAAGAAAACAGAGGATGGTGGTTGATGGGAAATGTTCATCCTGGAGTTCGGTTACTAGTGGTGTACCGCAAGGATCTGTTTTGGGGCCACTGCTGTTTGTCATTTTTATAAATGACCTGGATGAGGGGGTAGAAGGATGGATTAGTAAATTTGCGGATGACACTAAAGTTGGTGGAGTTGTAGACAGTGCGGAGGGAAGTGGCAGGTTACAGAGGGATATAGATAAGCTGCAGAGCTGGGCTGAGAGGTGGCAAATGGAGTTTAATGCGGAAAAGTGTGAGGTGATTCACTTTGGAAGGAGTAACAGGAATACAGAGTACTGGGCTAATGGTAAGATACTTGGTAGTGTGGATGAACAGAGGGATCTGGGTGTCCATGTGCATAGATCCCTGAAAGTTGGCACCCAGGTTGATAGGGTTGTTAAGAAGGCATACGGTGTGTTAGCTTTTATTGGTAGAGGGATTGAGTTTCGAAGCCATGAGGTCATGCTGCAACTGTACAAAACTCTGGTGCGGCCACACTTGGAGTATTGCGTACAGTTCTGGTCGCCGCATTATAGGAAAAATGTGGAAGCGTTGGAAAGGGTATAGAGGAGGTTTACCAGGATGTTGCCTGGTATGGTGGGAAGATCATATGAGGAAAAGCTGAGAGACTTGAGGTTGTTTTTGTTAGAGAGAAGGTCAAGAGGTGACTTAATAGAGGCATACAAGATGATCAGAGGATTAGATAGGGTGGAGAGTGAGAGCCTTTTTCCTCGGATGGTGATGGCTAACACGAGGGGACATAGCTTTAAATTGAGGGGTGATAGATATAGGACAGATGTCAGGGGTAGGTTTTTTACTCAGAGCGTAGTAAGGGCGTGGAATGCCCTGCCTGCAGCAGTAGTGGACTCGTCAACATTAAGAGCATTCAAATGGTTATTGGATAAACATATGGATGATATTGGAATAGTGTAGATTAGAGGGGCTTTAGATTGGTTTCACTGGTCGGCGCAACATCGAAGGCCAAAGGGCCTGTACTGCGCTGTAATGTTCTATGTTCCTTGACACGTGCATTTCTTCCAAGTAATTAATCTTTGTCAATATGTCAAGACTGTGAGTGTTGAACTTGAACAAGTTTTAAGTCCACTGCTCATCAAATATCACACATGTGCTTTCCAATAAAAATCACTGGATAGTTACCAGTGGTGGTGGTTAACTTTTTAAATCTATATAGAGACAAGGACATCTATGACTGTCTTACAGTACAATATATTAATATGGGTGTGTTAGTCACAGCTATTAGTTTAACTAACTGTCAGAAGTTCGCGTCGTATTTTTCTCCCTTCGGATTTGCAGTTGCCAATTGTAACAGCCCCACTGCCACACTGGTTAACTCATTTTAAACTTAAGAATTTCCTGATTTATATATGGTCCAGCACCATACCACGTGGTGAATTAACCCACTGAACTGTCAGGGAATCTCCTGGCAATCACTTTATTTGTCATTTTTTTTCATAAACCTCAAACTGTAGTATCAAGTCGGGGAGCAATTTTTAAAGTATTGTCTTGAAGCAAAATAAACC
Source organism: Mustelus asterias (assembly GCF_964213995.1). Taxonomy (NCBI): domain Eukaryota; kingdom Metazoa; phylum Chordata; class Chondrichthyes; order Carcharhiniformes; family Triakidae; genus Mustelus; species Mustelus asterias. The sequence continues at coordinate 71,491,878 of NC_135812.1, forward strand.
AATTTGTGACTTGAAGCTGGACTTCCACTGCAGACCAGTGGCTTATATGGTCCGATGTCACATCTGATATAGAAGCCACACTTCTTTAATCTTTATAGAGGCCATGGTGTTTTATTTGCATGTGCTTTACAAGTGTCATTTATTTGATTAATATAACCATTGTGTGGTAACACATAATGGGCCTAAATTACATTTGGGTGCACTGGAGCAAATCCATTTTAAAACTCTTTGTTTTCACCTGCTAATGCTCAGAAGTGTATGTTCTCTAGCAAGGAGAGGCAAGCAGCTTGAATCCTTCAGTTTGTGAACAAAATTTGCTTTTGGTAAGAATTTGTGAACATTCTTTGTCCTTATTTTTGCCTTTCCACTTACTCTATCAATTTTCATTAAATATAAACGAATGGGTACTTAGCACTTCAGCATTCCTGGTAGTTATTTCTCGTACCACAGAACTTGCAGCAGAAATATTTGATTAACTGTAGTATTAATCAATGTTGGGAAATGTTATGTAAGCACAAAGACAGGAATTGGTGAGAGATAAGTTTCTGTTTATTATGGATCAATACTGATGAAAGGAAAAGTCAGAGCAATAGGATGTCTATCAGTAAAAATGTCCTTCAGAACACAGTGGTGTAATGTTTACACACTGAATGTAGCACAAATACAGTTCCTGCACAGGTTTGATGTTTTGCTTCTGTTTGTTTCTCAGTCACTTCTATGCGAAAGAGTTGCTTTCCCTCTGCAAAGCGGAAATCCGCAAGTCCAAAGATGTCCAGAAACTTCGAGCTAGCATTTCAGTGTGAGTAGATCCAGGCACCCACTGTCTTTTCTTCTCCCATGAGAATTCCTTTCTCACTGCCTATAATTGGGATTGCCATGAAATTGAATCATTCGTGGTTTCTGCAATTGCATCAGACTTGATCATTTAGACTGTGTGGTTTTGGGAGTGCAAATTAGGCAAATTGTTATGCGTAGGTCATAATGTGTGTATACCACATTAAACACAGCTGTCATGACTTGTTTTTAAGCTACAGAACCCAATATGTTTCTTTGTGTGTGTGTGGGGGGGAGGGGGGGGGTGCGGGGGTGGTTGGGGAGCGACACAGAAACTAACATAATACTGTGCAATTGAATCTGATTAAGTAAACTATGAATACCTTAATGATAACAGTATGTTGTCTTTGCCTGCAAAATGATAGGAGCATCTATGAAGCTCCAAGCATTGAGTTAGTGTCTCAGTTGGTAGTTATAGTGCTAGCAAAACTTTTCATGGAGGCAGGAAAAACCAAAGGGGATGGCACTTTGTATGCCTCCAACAGCAATTTACTTAACTCAGTGATTAGATAAAAGCCTTCACAATCGGGATTGATGGGTAGCTTGCTGAGACCCAGCGAGCAAGTGGAGTGGTGTGGGGGCTGTGGTGGTGGTGTTGAGTACAGCTTCTATGATTGATATTTGTTGCCCTGATCACTTGAAGGAGAAGTTAACCTTACAGAATATGTAAATAGATCTAGGGTTGTTTACGAAGGCAAATAATCTAAGTTTTCTTTAAGGCTGTCAGTATTCATAGAACCCCTACAGTGCAGAAGGATTCCATTCAGCCTATCAAGTTTGCACTGACTCTCCGAAAGAGTATCTTACCCAGGCCCACCACCTTACCCTATCCCATGGCTAATCCATCTAATTTACACATCTTGGGAAACTGAGGGGCAATTTAACATGGCCAATCCACCTAATCTGCACATCTTTGGACTGTGGGAGGAAACTGGAGCACCCGGAAGAAACACAGGGAGAATGTGCAAACTCGATTTAGACACTCGCCCAAGACCAGAATTGAACCCAAGTCAATGGCGCTGTGAGGCAGCAATGCTAAGCACTGTGCGGCCCCTGTGTTAATAACGTTCCCTTTGTGATTGGTGTCTAATTTTCTACCATTATATTTACTGGAAAGTTGGCTTTGGTACCATCAGCGAGTGAAAGGTTTTCAGTTTTATAATGAGTAAAGATAGAACATCATTAACACTGTCACATTCCGTGCCTGTAATAATCAATAATTGGCTTATGTCCCATAAAGCTGCTTTAATCTGATAATTCTGACACTGTAATAGTAAAGTTTGTGGTAATACTACATCAGTATATTTCTCCTCCACCACTCCCAGGCTAGCCTTATATACTTGACCCTTCTTGGTCAAGAAGGTGGGTGCTTGAACCTTCCTTGAAAGATTTAAATTCTGCTTTTACTTTGTTCCTCACGTTCGCTCCTTGATCGACTATCTCCTCTGACCAGCAGCACCACCCTGACACCATTCCCTAATTGAATTAGCTTAAATTAGCGAACTATTTTTGCTGGGGGTAAATATGCCAATCAACTTTTGATTCATTGTCCGATCTCAAACTTCAGAATTTAGTGCACTACCCTGAGTAAGTTCAGAAATGTGCAGCAACCTGGTGACTTCAGGCTGTTCCATTGAATACCATTTTGAGCCATCATGCTAATAATATCATAATACTGTATCATAATATAATACCAAGATGAGTAGGCAAAGATATTATAATCAGCTTAGCATGTTACATATAAGGTATGCATCAAGCGACACAGGCCAACATAAAGGGTGAATGTTATGTTTCACTTAGGCAAAGAAGGTAGAGATATCCTTTCATTATTTTACGCATTCTCAGATATATATGTTCCAAATTAATAAGGAATCCTGGCATATATTCCATTGGATAGATACCACATTAGTAATATAAAACAGAGGTGCAGATCAAAGAAATGCAATGTTACTTACAGGATTGAAATTACTTTCTTTCCAACAGACAGCAGGAGTGTAGCATTACAGTTTTAACATTAGTCATGTCACAGGTTGTAAATACATAATTAACAATATTAGTGACAGAATGGATGAAGAGAAAATCCAGAGCATGTTCGCACAAGTTCAGAATAGGCCTCCTTTTTCAACATGCAAATTTCCCGTGGGAAAGTAAAACCAGCAGGCTACCTTTTTTTTTGAAAGCTATATTTCTGCACCTCTGTCAGTAAAGTTAATTAAATATTTAACCATTTTGTACCCCAGGCAGGCAAAAGGTGACCAGTCCCAGTGTTCCAAAAAAAGGTTCATTCCGTATTCCTGATGTTAAACGCAGTGGAAATCAGTAATATATGAAGCATGGTTGAAGAGAGAGTCATAACTTAATGTCCAAAAGCGAAGCCCATGCAGCACTGCATGCTTGTCGAAGCATTATGCCCGCTGAATTACTGAGACTAACGATTAGCTAGTTGCTGGTTATACCAAATAGAGTGACACGTGAATATTTTATAATATTTCTGGGCCAATGGGAAAAGAGAAGTGACAAGAGGGGGGGCGGGGGGGAAGGAAAATATTCTCCTTGGAAAACTTTCCAATGCATGCACTTGATTGGTATGTGGGAGTTCCGTATAGAAAAGCTTGGCAATTTGTTTGTGTTTTTAGGTAAACTTTCATGCCTTTATGTTTATGTGGATTTGCATATATTTGTTTTTTTGCAATATAGCAACGAGCATAATCCAAAGTATTATATTCAGATCTATGATCTGCTGACTTTGTCAGGAAGTTGAGAGAACCAGCAATTAAAGAATTTTTAAATCATACTTTAAAGAACATGTGAATTGACTGTATTTTGAGAATTAGAAAATAGGGAGGGATTTTCCACTTCTGTTCTCGGGGGGTGGTCCAGGAGGGTGAGCAGGAACGATGGCGGGGTGAAAAATCCCACAGGAGTTTCAAAGCTGCTTTTACACCAGTGGGATTTCACTGGTTGATTGTCCCCGGCCCTTGCCTATGTCGTAACAGGAATCCTGACTTTGAAAGTGAGTAACACATCACTTTCTGCAACTTATTCCCTACTAAAATTACCAGCTCATCTTAGTTGAAGCAGTGTCTTCATATTTTCTCTTTTGTTGCCTTTCTGCTATAAAGTGGTGGTAGTGTTTGGGAAGGATTTACAATATCGAGGAAGAATTAGTGAAAAAAGTGTTACTGCAGTTTAGGCATACATGAGCTGTTTAATGACTATTTTTCAAAAATTATGGGGGAGTTTTCAGGAATCGTAGTGGATAGGGAGCAGACCATGCAATGGTCTGTTGACATGGGGCGGGATTTTCCGGTTTTGGGGTGAGCGTGACCAGAAAATCCCACCTGGTGTTTCAATCCTTCTTCTGGATTCTGGTTTTCTTTGAATGCAATTTATTGCCTAAAGTTTTAAGATCTTAAAATCAGTTTGGGAAGAATGATGTTGCCATTCTGTGCAGGAGATAGAAGCTACTCCAGATAACAAGTTCCTGGTCTTTGACGGTATATTTTCTGAATACCGTTTGGAGAGTAAATTAGGTTGTTGGTGATATCGGCACATGTGAAAAATGTATGGTTTTCTTAAGATTTGTTACTTCTCACACACTGGTCCTTAAGGCGCTTTTACTTTATGAAGAACTCAAAGCATAAATATTCTAATTGAAATTTGTATTGATGAATAGTTATATCCACTCTGATTTGGCTTATCTTACAGGTTCTGTGGTCTTATTCAGTTCCAAGGAGAAATCAGAAAGAATGTTCTCTTCCAGCTCTTGCTCCTGTTGTGCTACCCATTCCCAATAGTAAGCACTCACTAATTTATTAATTTTTTCAGAGATAAGAATTTTGTGGTAGAGGCTAGTCATGTTGCATCTTTTCAACATGAGGAACCTTGTTAAAAGCTGCAGGCCACAAGGTTTTTTTGGCAGATGCATTTACACTCTTAATCTTCAGTTTGTCTGCATTATTCAATTATATTAAAATTGCTGGAGCAATACTCTTGTTATATGAGTGTGGCGTAATTTTCCAGAATTTATGTATCATGTGATGCACATAAGGCTGCTTTTTTTCTGTAAGGAGAAATGGAGCGTGATCGGTGAAAATGCATAAAGATGCCCAAAGTTATTTTTCTGCGTTTATATGTGGAAGTAACAGGACATCACTACTGCATCAGTTCATGCTTTGCTTCAAGATAGTAGAAGTTTGCCATGGCAACAAATGCTTAATGGCGATCATAACCACCTAACAAGTATGAGGAGAGGATAGTAAATGCATCAGGGCTCAGACAGAGACTTAGCAGCTTTATAGAAGAGAGGTGACGCATTGTTTGATTGGCTGCGGCTACTCTAACAACTGTTAACAGTCATGTGGCCTTTGGAAGGAATCCATTCTTTCTCCAGCAATGTTCTGCAGTAAAGGAAACACTTGAGTCAGGAAGTACCTTCAAAGAGGAGAGGTGTCATTTCAGTTCAAAGTTTATTTTATTTTAATGTATTTGTTAATGATCTGCATCACCTAGTTCAGCATTTTACCCATAATTGTCACTCATCATGTTGAAAATGAGCAGAAAGCACATGGCTTCAAGAGTTTTTAAACATATGACGTTGACTGAGTGGAATTTTTAGTGCTTGCACCTCCTGTGCCGTGGCTATGTACTTTTTGATATTTGTAGTTTCAACTTTGCAGATGGTTGTAAGAATTACAGTGCTTGTATCCAGTTAAAACTGGAGTGAAATTTCTGTCTTCTGAATGTCCATTTTGGAAGCTTAGGTTTTTAAATAGTGAAATTAAACCAGCATGGTCTCTGGATCAAAAGTGTAGAAGTTGCAGTGTTTTAAAATTATATATTAAAGAGCATATGTGGTTAAACATGATCCTATTTTTGGGGAGAGTGTAGATCTTTAGATGCACAAGTGATTTGACTTCAAAACTGATTATAGTCTGATATTAAAGACAAAATGAAATCATTAGGTGAGACATGGAAATTGAAAGTACTTGTAAGTAACAGCAAATTTCTTCAGTTACTACTGAGGAGCAGGTATGTTACAGTAATGAAAATCAAACCGATCCCATTAGAAAACACCACAAATTTTCCATTTAAGGTCTGATCATGATGCTCTCCCCTTTATCCTCTACCACTATCCTGTTGATAGTACTGTTGATGGACTGGAGTAGGAAACGAGTAAAGCCAATGGTTGCTTCCTGAATAAACTGATCACAGCAACATCATTCAGATACTTGGATTTATCACAAGGCCTTTGACAATGCCCCATATAGTGAGCTTATGATAAATGTGAGCACACAGTGAGTGATGGTTAAATGGAAAATAAATTGTCTAAAAGTAGAAGGCAGAGAGTAGAGTTGATTGGAGGAATGTTTTCCCTCAAAGATCAGCACTGGGACCACTTATTTATAATTTATATCAATGATTCGGACTTGACAAGTAACATTATCATAAGTGCCAATGCTACCAGACTGGGTGCAGTATGGCTAACACTAAGGAAGAATGATAATACAGGAAGGCAGCAGAAAATTTGAAAATAGGCAGTTAAGTGATAAATGAACTTTAACATAGATAAATGTGAGTTGATGTACTTTGGTAGGAAATGTAGAAGTATCGGCAGCACTTTAGAATATAACAAAGGATTAATTAGGATGTGTGGCACAGAAAATGCCATTCAGCCTAATTAACCCATACTGGTGATTATGCTCCATGCGAGCCCATTTGAAAGTAAGAAACTGATTGGGTGAAGAAAAGGGGATCTGAGCACAAATAAGAACAAACCACCCAAAGCAACGTTGCAGGCCATCAGAGTAATTACAAAGGTTAACAAAAAAATTGGATGTATTTCTAGGATCCTAGAACTTAAAAGTAATGAGCTTTATAACTTGACCCGAATCAGATCATAACTCCGAACTTTTAAAAAAGGACATAGAAACACTGGAGAAAGTGCACAGAGATTTGCATGATTGAACAAGAACTAACAAATTATCAGAAAAGATTGAACATGTTGGAACTTCACTCTTTAACAAAGACAAGACTTAGGGGGTCACCTGATGGAGGCCTTTAAAGTTTGGGATGGGTCAGAAGGTAGATGTGGAGAGAATGTTTCTACTTGTAGCAGAATGCAAAACTAGAGGTCATAGACAGTCATTAATAAATTCAATAGGGAAATAAGAATAAAATGCTTTACTCAGAGTATGTGGCACTTGCAACCACAGGAAATGATTGAGGCAAATAGCTTAGATGCTTTCAGAATGAAACAAGGCAAATACTTGAGTGAAAAATGAAAAGAAAGATATGCTAAAAGGTTGATGTGAGATAGATAGGATGCAAGGAGAGTAATTCTATGTAATTCAATATTAAGGAGTGCATTTATACATAGAGTCCTTTTCAGTCCATTGCTAAACCATCTTACTCAGCAACAACCTGCTCACTGACACTCGGTTTAGGTTCCGCCAGGGCCATCCACTCCTGGCCTCATTACAGACTTAATCCAGACAAGGACAAAAGAGATAACCTCAAGAGGTGAGAGTGGCATCAAGGACCTTTAGCAAAGCTGGAGCTGATGAGTATTGGGCGAAAACACTCCACTGGTTGGAGTCATATCTCGCACAAAAGTTTTGGTTGTTAGAGGTCAATCATCTCAATCCCAAGACACCACTGCAGGAGTTCTTCAAGGTAGTGCCCTAGGCTCAACCATCTTCAGCTGCTTCATCAATGACCTTCCTCCATCATAAGGTCTGAAGTGGGAAGTTTGCATATGATTGCATAATGTTCAGCTCTGTTCGTGATTCCTCAGATACCGAAGCAGTCTGTCCCCATAAACGAAAAGACCTAGACAGCATTCGAGCTTGGGTGATAAGTGACAAGTAACATTTGTGCCACACAAGTGCCAGGCAATGACCATCTCCAACAAGGGAGAATCCAACCATCTCCTCTTGACATTCAATGCCATTATCATCGCTGAATCCCCCACTCGCAACATCCTGGGGATTACCATTGATAAGAAACTGAACTGGACCAGTTATATTAAGACTGTTGCTAAAAGAGCAGTTCAGAGGCTGAGAATTCTGTGGGGAGAAGTTATCTCCTGACTCCCCAAAGCCTGTCCACCATCTACAGTGCACTTGTCAGGAGTGCTTTTGAATTGCTTGGATGAGTGCTGCTCCAAAAACATTCCTCCAGGACAAAACAACCTGCTTGATTGACACCCCATTCATCACCTTTAATATCCACTCCCTCCACCACTGCACATAGTGGCACCAGTGTGTACCATCTACAAGGTGCACTGCAGCAACTCACCAAGGCTCCTCAGCACCTTCCAAACCAGCAATCTCTACAACTTAGAAGGTCAAGGGCAGTAGATGCATGGGGACACCACCACCTGCAACTTCCCCTCTATGCCACACACCATCCTGACTTGGATCTACATCACTGTTCTTCACTGTTGCTCGGTCAAAATCCTGGAACTCCCTCCCTCACTGCCCTGTGCGTGTACCTGCAGCGGTTCAAGAAGGCAGCTCACCACACCTTCTCGAGCAATAGGGGATGCACAAGAAAAATGCTGGCCTAGCCAACAACATCCACATCCCATGAAATAATCAGAAATGGTTGAATACATGACTCAGTGGATGGGCAATGTAACAATTATTTCAGAAGTGGTATAAGTGCCATTACACTTTATAGTGGAAAAGGCAATTTACACTGATGTATTTACACCAGTAAAATCCCGATGTTGTGGTAAAATGGCCATTAATTGGCCAGTTAATTGAATTAATTGGCCATCTGCCTCCATTCAGCAGTGTGGCCGAGCCAATGCCATTCTCCCTTCCAGAAATATCACATAGTGGCTGAAAAGTGCTGGGTTTCCTCTGGTCACCTTCTGGCACCATTTTCCAAGCTTCCCATCCCATCTCCAGTGTTCTAGAAAGATTCTATCCTTTAATTCATTGCCTCTATAGTGTAAGTGATCCTTGAAAATGCACTATCATTGCACCTGATCACTGATTTTCAAGTGAAACCTAAGAATATTAATACATTGATGTAATCTAACACAATGATAGTTTGTGATCTTATCTAACTTGCAAAGTCCCAGAAGTGACAGACTTGCAGATGTGACAGACCTGTTCTGTGATGGTTTTGAGTTTCAAGGTGTGTTTTCTAATTGATCTTTTGCACAGATTAGGAAGACAACTGCAAGCCAGCTGTATGAAATGCTTTTAACATATGATGATGTCATTGACGCAGAGGTATTGGACGAAGTGATGGCAAGTCTTAGTGACAACAACTGGTAAGTGACATTTGCTGTGCACATGGGCCTTGCACTGTGCTGAACGTACTTCAATAAATACAAGCCAACCTTGAAGCTTCAGGTCTGAGTCAATGTTTATTCTTCAGTCAACAACACAAAAACACATTACCTGGTCATTTTCCTATTGCTGTTTGGGGGAGCTCAAATTCGCTGTCGTGTTTTCTGTATTACACAGTGACTGTACTTGAAAAGTACTTCACTGGCTATAAAGTGCTTTGAGACATCCAATGGTCATGTTATTTTTTAAGAGGCTATTCATCATTATTAACATTGCAGACAAGCTGAAAGTTCTTGCTAATTTATATAGCTATAAATGATCTATAGCTCACACATATTGTTACGATCCCTGAAGGGACTGATAACTTGTAAAAAGAAATTCAAACTTCCAGTCAATAACTGTAAGAATGGCACATCAGTATTTCATGTTTTAAAATGGTTACTGTAACAAATGACAAAAAACACTGTTAAACAACTGCTACCTTGTAGGCAGCTTATACTTTAAAGCACAGAATGAAATATGCCCTTCTTATTCCTAGCTCAACCACTTCACACATTCACACATATACTCACATTCACACACTCTCTTTCCCTCCTCCCGCTCCCTCTCTCTCTCTCCCCCTCCCTCTTCTCAGCCTGGTAACTTTCAACTTCACAACAGTCTTTCACAGTGAGCTTTCTTTTTCCTGGAAACTCGCCCTCTAGTCCAAGGTAGGCGAGCGACTCTTCCAGCTTCATTTTAAACATTGCATGAATTTGGCCTTTTCAATCCAAGTGCAAACCTCCACCCATATTCTGATCATAGAAACTTCTTTGCCTCCAGCTGCTACCTCTCTCCTGGATCCTGGCAGACTTAAAAATACTGTCTGTGCTATTCAGTGATATTCTAACAAAGTCTGTAACCTGATTGTTAGCTCTCCCTGCATCCTTCCCCTTGGCAATGTGAATCACATGGACTTTGTATCTAGGTAGAAATGTTAATTAGCTACCCTCGAGAGCCCAATTCTCTCTTTTGAATCTAAATGGACAATTTACATAAGAACATAAGAAATAGGAGCAGGAGTAGGCCATCTAGCCCCTCAAGCCTGCTCCGCCATTCAATAAGATCATGGCTGATCTGATAGTGGGTTCTTACCCGCCCGCTCCCCATAACCCTTAATTCCCTTAATGGTTAGAAATCTATCTGTCTGTGACTTAAACACATTTAACAAGGTAGTCTCTACTGCTTCATTGGGCAGAGAATTCCAAAGATTCACTACCCTCTGGGAGAAGAAGTTCCTCCTCAACTCTGTTCTAAATTGACTCCCCCGTATTTTGAGGCTATGCCCCCTAGTTCTTGTTTCCATTGTAAGTGGAAATAACCTCGCTGCTTCTACCCTGTCTAGCCCCTTTGTTATCTTATATGTCTCTATAAGATCTCCCCTCAACCTTCTGAACTCCAATGAGTACAGTCTACTCAATCTCTCCTCATAAGCTAACCCCCTCATCTCTGGAATCAACCTGGTGAACCTTCTCTGTACCCCCTCCAAATCTAATATATCCTTTCTTAAATAAGGGGACCAAAATTATACACAGTACTCTCGGTGCGGCCTCACCAGTACCCTGTACAATTTAAAGTACAACTGTTTGCAGCCTGATGATTTTCAACACATTGTTGGGATTTTGGAGGCTCTCAGTCTCCCTTGATAACACCCTGGCTGTTGCTATCATCTCCAAGCATAAATACCTTGCACATTCTTCCTAGTAAAACAATCTTTGCCCTCCTTTGATACCTAACAATCAAACCCCCAAGCATACTGTCAGGTGGACTTCAAAACATGTCACACGATCCCTTCACTTTACTTTAAATTAAAGACACTATTCCAAAATATAACAATTTTATAAACCTCAAAATTGTAGCAGCATCTATAATCATGAAGGTCTTTCTCAGCAGTTTTTATTCATTCATAGGATGTGGGCATCGCTGGCTGGGCCAGCATTTATTGCCCATCCCTAATTGCCCTAAACTGAGTGGCCATTTCAGAAGGCATATAAGAGTCAACCACATTACTGAGAGTCTGGAGACATGTGTAAGCCAGACCAGGTAAGGATGGCAGATTTCCTTCCCCAAAGGGCATTAGCGTACCAGATGGGTTTTTATGACAATAGGCATTGGTTTCATGGTCGACATTGGACTTTTAATTGCAGACTTTTATTAAATTTGAGTTTAACATCTGCCCTGGTGGGGATTTGAACCTGGCTCTCCGAGCATTGCCCTGGGTCTCTATTATTAGTCCAGTGACAATATCACCACATCATTTGGGACAAAACCTTTCGCCAAACTTAAATTCTTTATTCTGAAGATGTTGCAATTTACATTTGCCTAGCTATAAGATAGCAGCACCAGAAAATTAGGAAAATTAGCACAGTTCAAGAAAGAAAGTTAGGTTATCAAGAGTATCAAAGAAGAACTTCTGCAGTCCTTGAATTATGTTGCTTTTGGTTCACCTAAATAGGAAAGTACCCATATATCTTTTGGCACTCTTCAAAATCTGGGATTTTGAACGGGGAAAAATCGCACATGGCATTTTCCACTTGGCAGGGGAGGGGGCGGTGGCGTGGGGGGAGTAAGAATTATGGATAATATAACAAGGGGGTTGGAAGTTTCGTTGAAAGTGTTTTGTGTGTTTGGGTTGATGGATAGGTTCTGCCTTCATTACTGAGTACAGATGCTAACTGAAATCCAAAAACATGCTTTTTTAAAATCCATCTTTATTCATGCTTTTTTCTTTATTGCACACACCCACCTTAAACTTGGAGAGAATTTCTGGCCTGTAAGCCTGACCAGTGAATTTTCTATTCTCCAAGGGCAGGATTTGTCTCCACGTTGTTTTTCCTCCCTTATGTGGAATGCACCACAAAAAAAATACTGAACAAAAACATTTGCAATGTTCCAAAGTACATCACATGAATAAATGTCACTTTCCATCCTTCAGTTGGAAGTTGCTACCTAAAATCCGGAATATTTTCCGACGTGTTGAACAAGATGCACTCCATTTCCCTGCACAGAACTAAATATGTAATTTAAGGTTTTTTACCGGTCAGCACGATGCAAAATCTCCTGTTGAAATTTGATTGTGTTTTTCCTAAAACAATTCAGTTTCCCTGAGGTAGTTGCAAGCGTCCACCTTCCTCTCAGCCATAATTTAGGTGTGAAATCTGGGCATGTACAAGAAGGAGAAACAGGTATTGGGGGGGGAAGAAATAATTATATTGGAAAAACACAATGAATGAATAGATGGTAAATGTGCAGATGTTATTGATAAAATAGTTGTAAAATGAACAGCATCTGTTTCTCTTTATTTGTAGAGTACTACACAGATATGAAATAGCAGTGATCACATAAAGGAAAATAGTAGTGCCAGATGAAAGTTTACTGTATGTTGGAGGGATTTTTATTTTCACTTCATATATAGGTTTATGATGTCGGAAGAGTTTTTAAAAAAAATTCTAGCATCCAGTGTATACTCATCTGCACTGAATTAAATACTGACTTGTGACATAGGCCAGTGAGATTCGTTATCTAATATCTGATAACGTATTTGACTGTTAAAATACGTAATGGCTGAGAGACTACAGGAAATTGGATCAACTCAACTATTTAAATAGTTGGAATGCTTTGCACAGTGCAGAGTCTAGTTGAAAGGATTGATTTGGTTAACCTCATCCAGCTGGCATTGGCAGAGTTTGGCCACTTTCTTCAATCTGTTTCTTATTTTGCCTCCTTAAATCTAATTAATGTCCTTTAAGTAATGCTCTAAGTAAGTCTTCTGCTTACTGTAAAATTTATCACTCCGCCTCGCGCTCATTACTTCAAACTATATTATTCTTTTTAAAATGTAATTCAGTGTGTGGTTTTAAATCTCTCAGCCTAAGCTCTGAAGTAATCAAATGCTCAATATTGTCAATATCAGCTTTTGAGCAAGTGTGCTAAATCATCGCACAATTTTGGTTGAAAATGCTACCTTTCATTTCTAATTGTAGCTGAAAATGATTTAGCTCAATACAAATGAAACCGTACAGCTTTAGGTATATTTAGCAATGGTAAGCTTCCGACGGCTTCATGTGTCTCCGTCAGCGGGGGTTGTGGGGGAATGCATTAAAATTCCAGAATTCAAATATCTTTGCACACTGCACAATAACTTTATTATTCTAAGGCCTTAGAGTAAATGATCTGTTAATATGTGGTATTGTTGGCATCGATTAATTACCACCACCATTAGGGGAGAGAGAAAGAAATCCGCAATAGTAGGCTGAATGGGTCTTACTGTTGCAGTTCTTGTGTCATGAAGAAAAATGCAAAGGAATTCATATTCTCGTTTGGGTGGTTTTTGTTATTGAATACAGAGAATTAATTTTCAGCACACGACACTTGATTTGGAGCGTGCCTGAATTTCAGCCAAGGTTAACAAGGTTCAGTAGTTGAGCCATGCATGTTATGAATGCGTTATTGTCAATTGTTTCAACCTTTTTAAATGTTGCTGCACTTAACAAAAATACAGTTCACGCTCACAGAATGTGAACAATTGTAAATTTGCTAGCAGACAGTTAACTTGTGGAAAATGTCTTTTGACAACAGGGATGCTGACCTCCCCACTGTCCGAGCTCAACGCAATCATCTATGTGATCTGATGGGTGTTCCAAAACCAATAATCGCTACTAAGGTACATTAGCACAAGAGAAAGCAGTGTTTGCAATCAAATTAAGTTTTAGATATAATTTTGTTCAACATTTTCCCATGCAAATTAGATCTCTTGGCAAATTTTCCTTTTTTTCATTCTTAGGTTGTTTGCTGGTATTTTACAGTCAGCTGTTACCTGACTGAATTAGCCAGATTCTTTTGATGACATGTGGCAATTGGCGACACATTCGCTGAAAACCCATTGCAGGTCAAGTTAACACAAGGGAAAGATACTGTGGATGCTGGAAACTGGAAATAAAAGCAAAATTCTGGAAATACTCAGCAGGTCAAGCAGAATCTGCCAAGAAACAAGATGCTGTGTGACCTGCTGAGTATTTTCAGCATTTTCTGTTTTTATCACAAATCAAAGCATTCCCGTGTCCCCATATCGCTCAGTGAAATGGTTCTTAACATCATTGACCTACATAAATCTAACCCAACCATTGATGAAGATGTTATAAATTTAAAAGGATCGTTGGTTGCTTTAGAGCTGATCACATGTTTTGATGATGATGTCATTAGGGTGTTTGCACAGGCTGCTGTTTTTACTTTCAGTTTGTACTCTGTGCATGCAAGGCCTCCCAGAATAAATCTATTGTTGTTAGTTTTAATTTATTTGTGCAAACCATGTCCTTTTGTGTAAAACCCACAACCTGTAACATAGTTAGGATATTAGAGAAGGTACCAGCCCCAAAAGATAGTTACTATTTGCGACTTAAAACTTAGCACACTGACACATGTTCTTAAATAAAGTGGGCCTATATGGAAACCATTCTTGCAATATCATAAATTGAATATTTTCCACAGGAGAGAGGGGAGAATGTTTGCAAACTTCTTAATTATTTTAGCATTAATTATGATCAGAATAAAGCTATTCTCAACATTTGGGTAGCTGTATCACTGCAAGGTAAGCAACAAACCATTTTTACTGTTAAAATTATCACTGGCAATTTACAGTTTACTCCAAGCTATCTTGATCTTTGAATGTCAGATCAATAACTGGGTGGCACAGTGGTTAGCACTGCTGCCTCACAGCGCCAGGGACCTGGGTTCAATTTCCGGCTTGGGTCACTGTCTTTGTGGAGTTTGCATATTCTCCCCGTGTCTGCATGGGTTTCCTCCCACAGTCCAAAGGACGTGCTGGTTAGGTGCATTGGCCATGCTAAATTCTCCCTCTGTGTAACCGAACAGGCGCCGGAGTGTGGCAACTAAAGGATTTTCACAGTAACGTCATTGCGGTGTTAGTGTAAGCCTACTTGTGACAATAATAAATAAAGTTTAAAAACTTTAAACATTCTGACATGTATATCTTAAGCTATAATTGCAGTTCAAATAAATACGATTGGACAAAATAAAAGCAATCACAGCAGATTTCTCACAGTTGCAACACTTAACTTCACCCTTTTTCTCAAAATCATAAATTTATAATAAATGTTGAAAGTTTCACTTTAGTTTGGAGTAGGCACTCATGCTTGAGAGGTTTTAATGTGAGACTTTATGCCATTGCAGCAAATTCTGGGTCTCCCTCAGTATAAATAATGCACATCATTTATTTGAGCATATGTTGTAGATCAAGCAACTATTTAAGGGAATTAAACTTCACCTTTTTCCAAGTAAACCTGCCAGGGGTTCAGAGAACCAACAATAATAGCCTTAAGGAATTATAATGAGGATTCATTTTATTGTCGAGGACATTTTCTTTTTCCCCTAATAGCTCTATCATGGAGGAATGATATTAAAATCCTAATTTTGACTGGAGTGTGTATGTTTCTTTGTGTATGAAGCAAGCTGCACAAAAGTACATTTCACAATAGCAGTGGGACTTTATCTCAGAGAGATGAAGAAGCCAGTGGCAAAGTTCCTTTCTGCAGAAGTACAGCAGGTTGTGAAGCTCTACTGGGGGCAGCAGTCATTCAGATTGTCCTCACCCTGCCCTCTTGCTGACGGAGAATATGAAGCAACAGTATAGACCGGGAGAGGGATTACTTATTTACATCTTAAGGAGTATTAATATAGTTCACACAAGTTTTTCTTTTAAAGAATTACTTTACAGCCACCCTTCTTAAATGGAAACTTGACCTTTTGAAAACAAGGTGAATTATAACAATTTGCTCATTGAGCAGGTTGATAATGCCTCTGATAATGCATGACGCTTCCTGATTAGCATTGCAGGAAAACTAATTCAATGTTTAACAGGACTTATAGAACATAGAACATTACAGCCCAGTACAGGCTCTTCGGCCCTCGATGTTGCGCCGACCTGTGAAACATCGAGGGCCGAAGAGCCTGTACTGGGCTGTAATGTTCTATGTTCTATAAGTCCTGTAAAACATTGAAGGGCATTCCACGCTCTTACTACTCTCTGAGTAAAGAACCTATCTCTGACATCTGTCCTATATCTATCACCCCTCAATTTAAAGCTATGTCCCCTCGTGCTAGCCATCACCATCCGAGGAAAAAGGCTCTCACTATCCACCCTATCTAATCCTCTGATCATCTTGTATGCCTCTATTAAGTCACCTCTTAACCTTCTTCTCTCCAACGAAAACAACCTTAAGTCCCTCAGCCTTTCCTCATAAGACCTTCCCACCATACCGGGCAACATCCTGGTAAATCTCCTCTGTACCCTTTCCAATGCTTCCACATCCTTCCTATAATGCGGCGACCAGAACTGTACGCAATACTCCAAATGCGGCCGCACCAGAGTTTTGTATAGCTGCAACATGACCTCCTGGCTCCGAAACTCAATCCCTCTACCAATAAAAGCTAACACTCCCTATGCCTTCTTAACAACCCTATCAACCTGGGTGCCAACTTTCAGGGATCTATGCACATGGACACCGAGATCTCTCTGCTCATCCACACTACCAAGTATCTTACCATTAGCCCAGTACTCTGTATTCCTGTTACTCCTTCCAAAGTGAATCACCTCGCACTTTTCTGCATTAAACTCCATTTGTCACCTCTCAGCCCAGCTCTGCAGCTTATCTGTGTCCCTCTGTAACCTGAAACAACCTTCCGCACTGTCCACAACTCCACCGACTTTAGTGTCATCCGCAAATTTACTAACCCATCCTTCTACGTCCTCATCCAGGTCATTTATAAAAATGACAAACAGCAGTGGCCCCAAAACAGATCCTTGCAGTACACCGCTAGTAACTGAACTCCAGGATGAACATTTCCCATCAAACACCACCCTCTGTCTTCTTACAGCTAGCCAATTCCTGATCCAAATCGCTAAATCACCCTCAATCCCATGCGTCCGTATTTTCTGCAATATAGAAACAAAATCCTCAGGGAGAGTATATTACCTAAGTACTAGCCAATCCTCTATCGTTTTGCTAAGCCTGGGGCCTGTAGCATGAACTTGAAAGCAGTACAATAGGGGCAAACAGATATTTTATAAACTGGTGCCTCTGAGGGTTTAGGGCTCAACATCTGGGGTGGTCATAATGCCATCCTGTTTCCAGGTGAGGCCAGGGTTCTTAAGTGATGCCCACTGTCGGTCCACCTTTCAGCGGGCAGTACGGTGGCACAGTGGTTAGCACTGCTGCCTCACAGCACCAGGGACCTGGGTTCAATTCCAGCCTAGGGTTATTGTCTGTGTGGAGTTTGCACATTCTCCCCCTGTCTGCGTGGGTTTCCTCCGGGTGCTCCAGTTTCCTTCCACAGTCCAAAGATGTGCAGGTTAGGTTGATTGACCATGCTAAATTAACCCTAGTGTCACGGGATTAACAGGGTAAATATGAGGGGCTACGGGAATTGGGCCTGGGTGAGATTGTGGTTGGTGCAGGCTCGATGGGCCGAATGGCCTCCTTCTGCACTGTAAGGATTCTACGATGCTATGCAGTGGCCCAGCAGTCCAGTTGCTGCCAGAGCTGCTTTATGTTTTCGATCTGCAGACTGTTTGGATCAATTAGGAATCAAATAGATGTCCTGAATCCACTCAAATACAAAAACCATTTCACATGAGTTGATGATTGAGAAGCTGGTTTTGGAAGAATATCTTGGATTATTTCATAGTAATGTTTACCTGATTGAATTTCTCCAGAACAAATCTAAATATGCTCAGTAATCTGTTCAAATTTTGCCTTTAAAATGTTGTTGTATACCAGCTATTTTAAAAATAATTTCATACCTATTTACAAAATCAAAGATAAATAATAACTTCCCAATTATTTAGCTTGGATTGAGGATTTTTTAAATCTGTTTTTTCTTGTGTGACCACAGCTGCACCAAGGCGTTCTATGATTGAAGGTTTGCCATGTGTCAGGACAGACAAGGGCATGCAGAGAACGAAATGTGTGCTCAGTCTACTAGATGTCGGATGCCTTTCACAAACTGTTCCAATCTGGATGCCACTACAAAGCAAGCCGTATAAGAAGATGACTGAAGAGCGGCTCAGCATGTGAAAATACACACAAATAAAGAGTAGACTGTGTTCAACCTCAGTATTCCCCTCCAGATGTTGTTCTTGATGTGGTTACTGATTTCCTTAAGATCCTACAGGGGGTAAAATGCTGAATGAGTCAGATATGAATGCACTAATGTTAACAAAATGTGTTTTTTAATGTCGTGTTTAGATGTAACCCTTCACCCACAAGATGGCACCTTTGCTCCCTCAACATCCTTTACTTATTCAGGTGGACTGTACAAGAGCTAATGTTCTGTTTTGTATGATCAACCTGAACCTAAACATTCTTCAATAAAATCATGAGTTTTGCTTTTACTCCATTGGGCTGTGGTTGAAGCTTTATTTGAGCAATTTTCAAACACGTACCAAAAAGATGCACTCAAAAAAAAATTTCTTAAAGCCTGTCAACTATTCAAACATTGAAATGGTAGAATTCCAACCCATGAACGATCTACCCGCTTGTAGACTGCCAATGTTTTCTTGTATTTTTTCACCACAATAAAGCCGCTGTTATTATGATACTAATTCCATGGTACTGCATACCTACAAATTTCACATCACCGACATCCTTATTACTGTATGACTAGATCATCTTCAAACTGCAATTCATAGCTGCTCAAGAAACCTGTTATTAAAAAAACCAACTATTCCCAATACCAGAGGAACATATTACTTGAGTTGTGCAAAGTAATTTAACTTTATAGAATCGCAGAATAGTTACAGCGCAGAAGGAGAGCATTCGGCCCATCTTGTCCGTACTGGCTGTCCAAATGAGCATTATGACTCCATGCCATTCTCCTGCTTTTTCCCCGTACCCCGGCACATTGTTTCTATTCAAGTAATCATCTATTGCCCTCCTGAATGCCTCGATTGAACCTGCCTCCGCTGCACTTCCAGACAGTGCATTCCAGACATAAACCACTCAAAGAACAAAGAAAAGAAAAGTACAGCACAGGAACAGGCCCTTCGGCCCTTCAAGCCTGCACCAACCATGCTGCCCGACTGAACTAAAACCCCCTACCCTTCCGGGGACCATATCCCTCTATTCCCATCCTATTCATGTTTTTGTCCAGACGCCCCTTAAAACCCACGACCATATCTGCTTCCACCACCCTCTGTGTAAAAAAAAACTTGCCTCGTACATTTCCTTTAAACTTTGCCCCTTGCACCTTAAACCTATCCCCCCTAGTAATTGACTCTTCCACCCTGGGAAAAAGCTTCTGACTATATACTCTGTCCATAATCTTGTAGACTTCTATCAGGTCGCCCCTCAACCTCCGTCGTGAGAAACCAAGTTTCTCCAACCTCTCCTCATAGCTAATGCCCTCCATACCAGGCAATCTTTTCTGTACCCTTTCCAAAGCCTCCACATCTTTCTGGTAGTGTGGCAACCAGCATTGAACACTATATTGAACACAAGTGCGGCCTGACCAAGGTTCTATAAAGCTGCAACATGACTTGCCAATTTGTAAACTCAATGCCCCAGCCGATGAAGGCAAGCATGCTGTATGCCTTCTTGACTACCTTCTCCACCTGTGTTTCCACTTTCAGTGATCTCTGTACCTGTACGCCCAAATCCCTCTGCCTATCAATGCTCTTAAGGGTTCTGCTATTTACTGTATATTTCCTATCTGTATTACACCTTCCAAAATGCATTACCTCACATTTGTCTGGATTAAACTCCATCTGCTATCTCTCCGCCCAAGCCTCCAACCAATCTATATCCTGCTGTATCCTCTGATGGTCCTCATCGCTATCTGCAAATCCACCAACTTTTGCGTCATCCATAAACTTACTAATCAATCC
This sequence comes from Mustelus asterias, assembly GCF_964213995.1. Taxonomy (NCBI): domain Eukaryota; kingdom Metazoa; phylum Chordata; class Chondrichthyes; order Carcharhiniformes; family Triakidae; genus Mustelus; species Mustelus asterias. Next base: position 71,511,957 of record NC_135812.1, read on the forward strand.
AGTTACATTTTCCTCCAAATCATTTATATATACAACAAAGGTCCCTGAGGTACAAGGTCCCTGAGGAACGCCATTTGTCACAGCCCTCCATTCAGAAATGCACCCTTCCACTGCTATCTTCTGACCAAGCCAGTTTTGTATCCACCTTGCCAGCTCATCTCTGATCCCATGCAACTTCACCTTCATCACTTCCTTGAAAAACTCGATCAAGTTAGTGAGACATGACCTCCCCTTCACAAAACCATGTTGCCTCTCACTAATATGTCCACTTATTTCCAAGTGGGAATAAATCCTGTCTCGAAGAATCCTCTCCAATAATTTCCCTACCACTGACGTAAGGCTCAACGGCCTGTAATTATCTGGATTATTGTTGCTACCCTTCTTAAATAAAGGAACAACATTGGCTATTCTCCAATCCTCTGGGACCTCCCCTGTAGCTAGTGAGGATGTAAAGATTTCTCTCAAGGCCCCAGCAACTTCCTCCCTTACCTCTCTCAGTACTTTGGGGTATATTCCATCAGGCCCTGGGGACTTGTCGACCTTAATGTTTCTTGAGAACCCAAATACCACCACCTTTTTGATCTCGACATGACTCAAACTATCGACACAACCTTTCCCAGATTCATCATCCACCAAGTCCTTCTCTTTGGTGAAGACTGACACAAAATATTCATTTAATACGTTGCCCATTTCCTCTGGCTCCGTGAATAGATTCCCTCCCCTATCTTTGAATGGGCCAACCCTCTCCCTGGCTACCCTCGTATAAAAAGCCTTGAGATTTTCCTTAATCCTGCTGGCCAATGATTTTTCGTGACCCCTTTTAGCTCTCCTTACTTCTTGCTTAAGTTTCTTTCTACTTTCCTTGTATTCCACACTTGCTTCGTGTGTTCCCAGCCTCCTAAACTAGACTAATGCTTCCTTTTTCTCTTTGATGAGGCTCAGAATATCTCTCGTTATCCAAGGTTCCCAAAACTTGCCATACTTATCCTTCATCCTTACAGGAATGTGCTGGTCCTGAATCCCTATCAACTTACACATGCCAGATGCTGATTTGCCCTCAAACATCTGTCCCCCCAATCTACATTCTTCAGTTCCTGCCTAATATTGTTGTAATTCACCTTGCCCCAGTTTAGCACCTTAACTTGAGGGACTACACTTTTCTTTATCCATCAGTACCTTAAAGCTTACTGAATTGTGGTCACTGTTCCCGAACTGCTCCCCTACTGAAATGTCGACCACTTGGTCAGACTCATTCCCCAATACCAGGTCCAGTATGGCCCCTTCCCTAGTTGAACTATCTACATACTGTTTCAAGGAGCCCTCCTGGATGCTAGTTACAAACTCTGCCCCATCCACGCCCCTAGCACTAAGTGAGTCCCAGTCCATATAGGGAAAGTTAAAATCTCCCACCACAACAACCCTGTTACTTTTACACCTTGCCAGAATCTGCCTACATATCTGTTCCTAAATCTCCCGCTGGCTGTTGGGCAGCCTATAGTAAACCCCCAACATTGTGACTACACCCTTCCTATTCCTGGGCTTTCCCCATATTGCCTCGCAGTGTGAGCCCTCCGAGGTGTCCTCCCGCAGTACAGCGGTATATTCTCCTTAACCAGCAGTGCAACTCCCCCATCCCTTTTACATCCCCCTCTATCCCGCCTGAAACATCTGTATCCTGGAACATTAAGCTGCCAATCCTGTCCTTCCCTTAACCAAGTCTCTGAAATAGCAACAAAATCATCGTTCCAATTACTAATCCAAGCTCTAAATTAATCTGCCCTACCTGTTACACTTCTCGCATTGAAACAAATGCACTTCCGTCCACCAGACCCTCTTTGACAGCAACCACACCTTGCCTGCGCTTTCTCTGAGTCTTACTGGCCCTACTCTCTGGTTCCCCTAAAGTTAATTCACCTTTGCTTTGGTTCCCACCCCTACTCGTTGTGTAAAAAAGCTTTTTCTGACATTGCATTTGCTTCTTTTGCAAATCACTTTACGTTTCTGTCCCCTTGTTCTCAATCCTTTTGCAAGCGGGATCAGTTTCTCCCTCTCTAATCTGTCTAGCCCTCTCATGGTTTTGAACAGCTCTACCAAATCTCTTCTTCCAACCTCCAGTCTATCCTCATTACCAAAGTTTCTTATCCCTGGAACCATTACTGTAAACCTCTTCTGCACTTTATCCAGTGCATTCACCTCCATCCCATAGTATGGCGCCCAGGACTGTACACAAAACTGCAGCTGGGGTCTAATTAATGTCTTCTAATGTCAGAATAACCTTGCTCTATGCCCCTATTAATTAAGCCCAGGATACTGTATGCTTTATTAACTGCTCTCTCCACCTGCCCTGCTACCTCAATGATCTATGCACATATACATCCAGGTCCCCCTGCTCCTGCATTCCCTTAAGAATTGTACCCTATTGTGTTGTCTGTGGCTGGGAGGTGCAGAGGTCAGTTCCATTCAGGCATTCCACACCAGTTTTAATAAAAAAACAGCAGTCCGGTTTATTTTATGTGTGCACTGCATGATCTTCAATACCCAATTGTAGGTAGGCTGTGGAGTGATCGCATAAAGTTTAAAGTTTTTTATTATTTTCATAAGTAGGCTTACATTAACACCACAATGAAATTACTGTGGAAATCCCCGAGTCGCCACACTCCGGCACCTGTTCAGGTACACCGAGGGAGAATTTAGCATAGCCAATTCACGTCTTTCGGACTGTGGGAGGAAACTGGAGGAAAACCACACAGACACGGGGAGAACGTGCAAACTCCATGCAGACAGTGATCCAAGCCGGGAATCAAACCTGAGTCTCTGGCGCTGTGAGGCAGCAGTACTAGCCACCGTGCTGCCAGTTGACCATCCTCTTAAAATGCCCATGCCCCACACAGTAACTCCCCAAATACACAACATCCTCCCCTTTTTCTTCTAAGCAGCACCCCCACCGACCCCGACCCCCCCTCCACCGACCCCACCCCGCCAACAGATTTAATCAGAGGTATTTATACATAGCATCACCAACCTGGGTATACATCAGGGTATGCAACCAGAGTAGATGCAACACACTCATTAGGAGAGGCGACCGGGAGGTCATTGAGCCCTCACTAGTTGTATCCGTCGCTCAGGTAGGTTGGTAGATATTTCTCCCCTCAGGTTGGATCACAGTATCATTTTCAACAGGAGAATTGGCAGCAGTGATAAAATCACTGATCCTTTCAGACTTGCCTGGCGCTCCGGAAGTAACAGATCCAACATCAGGAACTAGAGAGGGTGGTTTGCCTCAAGTGGTTCTGGCACGGTGGTTCTGGCAAGCCACTGTGGGCAGCCAGCAACTGGTCAGCATGGTGTCTCCAAACCAGTTCATCCGCGATTTGGACCATATACGGTACAGGGCCAGTTCAAGCGAAGACAATTGCAGATACCCACTTCTCCCGGGTAGTAAAGCTATGTACCAACACTCGCTCCCCTTGGTGAAACAAGCATCACTTGTCTCCTGGCTACTTGCGCCTGTTGGTTTTGCTCTACTATCGCTGATGTCTCTTGCAGTGTTAAAAGATCAGGTGTTGTTCTCAGCTTCCTCTTTATGAGTAGCGGGTGAACTGCACAGTTGCATGTGTAGTATCCCTGTAGGATGCCAACAAGGTATTGAGACATTGGGTTAACGAGCCTTGGTCTCAAGTTTTCGGTCCGTGTTTTGGGCATTTCATGAATTAGCTAACCCATTAGTAGCTGGGTGATATAAGTAAGGGGTCGTCTATTTAAAGGCAGAGATAAGGAGGAATTTCTTCCCTCAGAGGGTAGTGAATCTGGAATTCTTTACGACTGAGGGCTGTAGAGGCTGGGTTGTTAAGTATGTTCAAGGCTGAGATAGACATTTTTAATCAGTAAGGGAATCAAAGGTTGTAGGGATTAGGCGGGAAAGTGGATTTGAGGATTATCAAGATCAGTCATCTCTCTGAATGATGGAGCAGACTCAATGGGCCGAATGGCCTACTTCTGCTCCTATGTCTTACGGTCTGTGGTTTTATTGGCTGTCAAGGAAACATCTGTAATAATCATAGGGCTGGATTTTCTGTCCGCAAATTAGGCAGATGACCCCTCCCCCCTGGACAAACGCAAAACGTGTCATGTCAGCAATATGATGTCATCACACCAGTCTCAGAAATTATGGAAAGCAAGTGGGCATCAAAATTGCTAATTAACAAGCTGTTGAGCTGCTAAAGAGCCAATTGTATGCAATTTGTCATTGCCCACTGCATCTTGCAGGCGTCGGATGGGGAACAATTGTGCGAGTGCTTTACAGCTGGTATAACAAGGTGGCACAAGGCTGGAAGGCCTGCCGCTGGAACCAGAGATGCATGTAGCATCCTGCTGGTGAAGTTGATAACGTCTGTATGATTTTTGAATCAGCCTTGAACATACTTAACAACCCAGCCTCTACAGCCCTCAGTCGTAAAGAATTCCAGATTCACTACCCTCTGAGGGAAGAAATTCCTCCTTATCTCTGCCTTTAAATAGACGACCCCTTACTCTGAGATTATGCCCTCTGTCCTGGACTCTCCCACAAGGGGAAAATAAACCTCTCAGTCTCTCAAGCCCCTTGAGAATCCTATATATCTCAATAAGGTCACCTCTCATTCTTCTAAACTCCAACCTACTCAGCCTCTCCTCATAAGAAAATCGCTCCATACCCGGGATCAACCTCATGAACCTTCTCTGGACCCCCATTGATGCCAGTATATTCTTCCTTAGATACGGCGTCAAAAACTCTTCAAAATATTCCAGGGTGTTCACGAGAATTTGATGATATTCTCAAGGGAAATGGTATCCAACATATCAAATCAGCACCCTATATCACCCATTTATTGACTTCAGCCTTCCATGAGTAATAAAGTTAGAATCAGAGAGAAAAGGGGCCTTTAAATTTGGAGCCATGAGTGAGTTTCTGTTCACAGTTTAACCTCTGCATTGTGACGTCCCAGCCTAGACTTCTGAAGGTGCCCAGAACCCCACCATCCCTCCTCACACCTTGGCATTGCTAATTGGCCTTCCGACCGCTGAACTGAGCTGAGACAATTGGAGCTAGCAGATCACTCACTTTCTATCTCCTTTTTCCCACTAAAAAATGTAAAAAGAAAACCCAAGCAGTTGATGTCGAAAACACATACACTTAGTGGGGTCTAAAATCCTTTACTGAGTGGAGAATCCTTTTTCATTTGTTCATGGGATAAGGGTGTCGCTGGCTGGGCCAGCATTTATTGCCTATCCCTAATTGCCCTTGAAGGGGTAGTTGAGAGTCAACCAAATTGCTGTGGATCTGGAGTCACATGTAGGCCAGACCAGGTAAGGGCGACAGATTTCCTTCCCTAAAGGACATTAGTGATGGCTTTTTCTGACAATTGACAATGGTTTCATGGTCATCAGTAGACTTTTAATTCCAGATTTTTATTGAATGCAAATCTTACTATCTGCTGTGGCGGGATCTGAACCTGGGTCTCCAGGTTCAGATTGGTCTCTGGATTGATCACAATACCACTGCACCACCATCTCCCCATCTTGCAGTGTGCCTGTCAAATTAGACTCTTACCTGCAGCTTTCAACTCAAATTAATTTCACCCAGTAAGATGCTGGAAGAGCAAGTTGATAATAGCACAGAGATGGGGATGGGGTGCATTATGGTGCCTGGGACCATGGCGGTCAACGTGACAAACAGTACCTTTTTATACCAATGAGATTTAGGATTGAGAACTAAACAGACTGAAATGGAGGAGTGACAATAGGTGAATTCAATATTAAAATTGTTATAGAAAGAAAAACAAATTAGCGAACAGAAAGATTAAATTCCAGGAGAGAGAAGATAGAAAGAGTGAGATTTTATTAAATGTTATTTTTAAAATTTCCCAATATCAATTCACTATGAAAGGATGAGATTCCATACCTACAATCAGAGTCAAGCCGCCTGGTTGAAGTTTCAAACAATGCTTGGCAGTTAATTGTCACTCACCATCAACTGATGCATTCTACATGCAATGCCTCTACCAGTCAGAGTTCACTCGCAAACAATTAGCATCCTGTTCACATACAGTAAAATGTTGTTTCCCCTGATGTTGGTATTCTTATGATTGTTCTGATGAGGACAAGACAAAAAGCTTCAACAAAATGTATTTTTCAGCAATACTCAAATGCATGCGATTGTTCACTTTCTGAGTCCGACTGGTTAATTGACAGTCTTTTCATTATCTTGTCATTAATGGTGTCAATTACTAGAATTAACTTTTTATAGTGAGTTAAACGTGCCAATGCAGCAACTTCATGAAACTGACATTATAGGCTGGTTAAGAGCAAGATGCCTTATTGTGAAGCTTCCCAATGAATTTAACTCAATTCGTGACGTATGTATCTCTTCCTCCGACAAGATGCTGGCTAATTTGCATGTTGACAACAGCAGTGCCATTATTTTTCCAGAAACCTCTGACTCAATGTCTTACACTGACACATTGATCATCTTATGATAGGTCAAACAAGTGGAGCCAATGCTCTATAGAGTTTAGAAGAATGAGCGGCAATCTTATTGAAACATAAGATTCTGAGGGGGCTTGACAGGGTGAATACTGAAAGAATGTTTCCCCTTGTGGAGGAGTCTAGTACTAGGGGCCACAGTTTAAAAACAACAGGTCTTCCATTTAAGATGGCAATGAGGAGGATTTTATTTCTCTCAGAGATTTATTTATCTGTGGAATGATTTTCCACGGACAGTAGCGGGGGCTGGGTCATTGAATATATTCCAGGCTGAGGTGGACTGCTGTTTGGTCTATAAGGAATCCGGGTTCTGGAGGGCACAGGAAAGTAGAGTTGAGGCCACAATCAGATTTTACTGAATGTAGGAGTTGGGTTGGGGGGGGGGGGGAGTTGGGACAAATGGCCTAACCCTGCTCCTATTTTAATTCCCTTGTAATTGGGAATAACTATTTTTATTGTAAATTTTGTTTGGTAGATGTTAGTTTTTTTATAAAGCCACAACACTAGTGGATTTACTGGCAGTACCCATTGCAGCATATTCTTCCTTTAATTTATAGTCGGCTGCTCTGATTACTGGATAATTTTGCTAGTTGGAAAATTACACACAAGTAATTATAGGGAGTTTTTCAATAGAAATGTTATTCCCTAATCTAGACATTAAAGAGAAAAGTATTATAGGAAATCAACTCCTTTATTCAAATGGAATAATGCACAATTTACACATTAGGTTTTTCATGGTAACAAGACTGGATTGATTTACTTCATAAACTGTTTGCCCTCGCCTCCTAGAATATCATTATCATTTTCTTTCTTTACCAGAAACTCCATGGCAATAGAAATGTTAAGATTTGCAAAATATTTGCAGAGTTCTGTAGTATAACTTGTATAATGTGTAGGTAGCTTCTCAAGTAGCAACACATAGTTGTATTGTATCCAATAATGCTCGTTAATAGGTTCCCAGATGAGGGAGATCCAAGTTTGCTCCCTGGTTCCGTGCTGTTAGCTAATCTCGACTGCCACTTGTACTGCAATCAGCCTAATTGCCCCTACAAATGGGGAGCATAGAAACTAGATGCAGGAGCAGGCCATTTAGCCCTTCGAGCCTGCTCCGCCATTCATTTTGATCATGGCTGATTATCAAATTCAATACCCTGAACCCCCCCCCTTCTCCCTTCCCCCATATGCCTTGATCCCTTTTGCCCCAAGAGCTATATCTAATTTCTTCTTGAAATCAGACAACATTTTGGCCTCAACTACTTTCTGTGGTAGTGAATTCCACCTCTTCACCACTCTCTGGGTAAAGAAATTTCTCCTCACCTCAGTTCTAAAAGGTTTACCCCTTATCCTCAAACTATGCCCCCCCACCCCCCCCCACCACCCATTGGGATAACAGGCAGTTTTTTGATCTTGATCTCCGTCAAGAGACCCCTGTTTTTAAAATATTTCTACTCTGGGTGAAACATGTTTGTGTTTGGCTGCGCAGCCAATCTTAGTCAAAAGCCTGCTGACATGTGCTGCAAATGATGACACATAAATATATGCTGCTTGATTCCATAGCCCAATGGGGACCCATGGAACTGTACTCTGACAAGGAGCGAACACCTTCAGGAGAAGGGAAAAACTAACAATCAATAATCAAGTCATTGGTTAGCAGAGTGGTTAGCACTGCTGCCTCACAGTGCCAGGGACCTGGGTTTGATTCCGGCTTTGGATGACTGTCTGTGTGTTCTTTGCATGAGATCGCCGTGTCTGCATGGGTTTCCTCCGAGTGCTCCGGTTTCCTCCCACAGTCTAAAGATGTGCAGGTTAAGTGGATTGGCCATGCTAAATTGCCCCATTAGTGTCTCAAAACCTGTAGGTTAGAGGAATTACCAGGGTTACATATGTGGGGTTGCGGGGATAGGGAGGGGGTTGGGCCTGGATAAGATGTTCTGTTGGTGAGTCAGTGCAGACCCGATGGGCCGAATGGCCTCTTTCCACACCAAAGGGATTCTATTTACTAATCAAGAGGCAGTAATAGAGGTGAGTACAATTTTGCCTTTTGAAAAGCATTCAGACAGTTACACGGGTAAGATGGGTATGGAAGGTTATGAGCCAAATGCGGGCAATTGGGACTAGCTTAGTGGTAAAAACTGGACGGCATGGACAAGTTGGGCTGAAGGGCCTGTTTCCATGCTGTAAACCTCCATGACTCTACAAGAGAGTTTGCAGGATTGAATTCCAAATACAGATTAAATCAGAGAGATGGGAGAGTGTCACAGGCAGCCTTCCAATCTTAAAAGATGTTTTTAAAAATCGCCTCATAGTCCTAATTATCTATTCGTGTTAGCCCACTTGCAGGCTGTGGCATTTATTATTTGAAATTAAACCAATAAAGATGGATTCTTCCAGTCAAGTCATGTAAATTAATTGGGATGGTGGAAGTAATTTAACTTGCCCACCTTATCTTCATACGAAATCTATGACTTATCCTCCATCAAAAATAGCAAAAGCCTTTTGAAAGATTCCAGATTTTTTACTGTCTGATCTCGTGCAGGCATTTAGTTTATTCCACACAAAATAATCACTTCTGGACATCAGTCCTGCAAGTGTTTTTCCTTAATTTGTACCTTGGTTCACTTGTTCTTAATCTTCAGAGTGCTCCAGCTTAACTCTTTCTCTTCCATTTAATGTTTTCTGTACCCTTTTTGCTTATGCTTAGTTATCTGCTTGCAGGATGATGGGTTAAGTCATAATTGTTTTTGTTGGAATTCCTATCAAAGGTAATCAGGTTACTTGTTGTGCAAGAGTTGGGAGTGTTCTTACTGAAAAATTAGAAAGTTGATAACGATTTGTGGTTCCAGACAAGGTACGTGGCCAAGTCTGCATTAAATGGTTCCTCTATGTTGGCTTGAACTATCTTGCTCATTCATTATTTTCATCCCAAAGTAGAGAGGAAATCACTTTGATTATTTTTAGGAATATGAAGTGTGCATTCTCGTGTTGCTTATAAGCCCTGTTTTAGGTCCAATGCTTGGTTATTTTAACTTTAAACTTGTTCAATCAAGAGCAATTAGTTGCTTCCAGAGATCAGATGGAGGTGGGGATGGGGGTGGTTGGGTCGCTGCTGCCAGAGATATGAGGGGGGTGAAAACGAAAACAGGAGGAGAGCAGTTACTGCGCATGTGCCAGATTTAAAGACCCAAATGATGTAAAAAGAGCATCCTGAATGTATGTCACCTGGGACACTGGGCTCAATTATGGGACAATATCCTAAAGTAAGTGAGAGTTCATCCCCCTGGGTAAAAGTGGAAATCAAGCCTTCATTTCCTGAGAGTCACAAGCACTGTATTGTGTATGAATAAAAGCAGGAAGCATTCCCAAAGATGTGGTTTGCTGGATAATGAATATTTCCAGCACTCTGCCCTCTCCCTAGCAACTGTCCGAGGCTGAACCAGACTGTCCGCAAACTTGGTGTCATATTTGGCCCTGAGATGAGCTTCTAATCGCAAAACTGCGCATCACTTGGACTATCTGTTTTGACTTCTGTAGCATCATGGAGATCTGCCCCGCCTCAACTCATCTGCTGCTGAAGCCCTGATCCATGCCTTTGTTACCTCGATTCCTGACTATCCCAATGCCCTTCTACTTGACATCCCATATTCTGCCCTCTGTGAAATGTGAAATCTTCCAAAACTCTGCTTCCCGCACTAAGTCCTGTTCACTTATTAATCTTATGCTCATTGGCCTATATTGGCTCCTGGCTTTTTTTTATAAAATCCCTCCCACAGTCTCATCCTTCCCTCTCTCTGTAATATCCTCCTCAATTGGGATTGATACTTGTGGTACTGTTGCCCCTTTAGCACGCCAATGGGAAATAAAGTGTTCCACCATTCAGCACATGGAATGATATAAACATATTCCAAATGTGCAGTTTGCCGATGTTTCTTGTTACAATGTAACCAATGGTAACATTGGAATCTGTTATAATGTAACCAATGGTAACATGCTGTGATGGTCAGCTGACCAGCTAACCCAGTAGAAACAGAAAGCAGATGGGAATTGTGGGGAGCATTTGTGGTCCAGGGCGTGACCCAAGTGGTGATGCAATGAAGATTCTTTATTAAACCTTTTCTTTGATTTCTCTGCGAAGTTAGTTCTTTATTGCTTGCTACTGGAGTATCCTTACTGCCGGATGAACAATCCTCACTTGTTGGTGATTTGGGTTACTTGTGATTATCTGGATGATGACTTTCACAAATTAAGGACGACCTAATTCTGTGGCTGACGCAACAGTATAATGAGTATTCTCTACTTGCTGCTAATGCCAAGCTGCTGGTGCATTAAAATTATGGCAAAATACTGCAGGTCCGAAATAAAAACAGAAAATACTTGAAAAACTCTGTGGAGAGAGAAACAGAGTTAATGTTTCGAGTCCATATGACCCTTCCAGAGGACTAGAAATGTTACGTTTGTTTCTCTCTCCACAGATACTGCCAGGACTGCTGAGTTGATCCAGCATTTTCTGCTTTTGATTTAGAATCATAGAATCCCTACCGTGCAAAAATAGGCCATTCGGCCTATCAAGTCTGCACCGACTGCATCTTATCCCGGTAACCCCGCCCATTTACCCCACTGACCTCCCCCAACCTACACATCTTTGGACATCTTAACACCAAAGGGCAATTTAGCATGGTCACTCCACCTAACCTGCACATCTTTGGACTGTGGGAGGAAACCAGAGCACCCGGAGGAAACACACGCAGACACAGGGAGAATGTACAAACTCCACACTGACAGTGACCCAAGCCAGGAATCGAAACCAGGTCCCTGGCACTGTGAGGAAGCAGTGCTAACCACTGTGCCACCATGTCGTGTAGGTGCAATGAAATAATGGCTTTTAAACCCCATGCATAGTGAGCTCTTTAAATATTAGTGCATTCCCAGGGAGGTCCTACTTTCAATTTCAATGTCAGCCACCCAAAAGAACTCAGCACCATTCTCTCAGGAAACATTAAATAGCAACAGAGATAATTTAGTAAGTTAACCAAAAAAAAACCATATAATTCGCATCATCTTCACAGCATGTGGTATACATAACCTCAGATAACCAGAGTCTGATGGCTTTGCAGCTCTTGTGTAATTAAAGGATACCCAGTTGAAAGGATAAGTACGAGAGGGTATCAAAGAAAAAACATCTGAGGATGATCTGTGATCTGTCTTGTGGAGAATGTGAGGCAGCCTCTACAGACTGCGTACAGACCATGTATAGACTGTGTACGGTACATAATTCTGATCTAGATTCCTCATGGCCAAACAGTTTACATATATTCTTTCTGAAAGAAATAGGAAAAATTAATATTTCTGATCTAAATGTTTATTAATAAACAATGGAGCAGCATGGTGGCACAGCTGCCTCACAGCACCAGGGATCCGGGTTTGATTCCGGCCATGGGCGTCTGTCTGTATGGAGTTGGCACGTTTTCCCCGTGTCTGCGTGGGTTTCCTCCGGGTGCTCCGGTTTTCTCCCACACTCCAAAGATGTGCGAGTTAGGTGGATTGGCCATGCTAAATTGACCCTTAGTGCCAGGGGGATTAGCAGGGTAAATACTTGGGGTTACGGTGATAGGACCTGGGTGGGATTGTGGTCAGTGCAGACTCGATGGGCCGAATGGCCTCCTTCTGCACTGTACGGACTCTATAATAGAAGGCTTCCTGATCTTTTCAGACCGAAAACGTAAGCCTTCCAGTTATATTGAAGTGGAGTTAGCCTAGCCAAACTCAGCTGTTTCAACGTTGTGCATTGCATGTTTGAAATTGTCATAAAACTTAAACGTTTTGTTTTTAAACCTCATTTCTTTCAATAGCAATCATAAAACTCTGGACTGAATATTTTCTTGCTGCACCTGTTTTTCATATATTTGGCCTTTAGGTCTAAAGAACAAAGAACAATACAGCACAGGAACAGGCCCTTCGGCCTACAAGTCTGTGCTGACACAGATGCCTCTCTAATATTTTAATGCCTCTACGTGGTCCATATCCCTCTATTCCCTGCCTATTCATATTTCTATCCAGATGCCTCTTGAATGTTGTTATAGAATCTGCTTCCACCACCTCCTCTGGCAGCACGTTCCAGGCATTCATCACCCTCTGTGTGAAAAACTTGCCCCTTACATCTCTTTTAAACTTTCCCCCTCTCACTCTCAACCTATGCCCCCAAGTAATCGACAGTTCAACCTTGGGAAAAAGACTCTGAATATCCACTCTATCCAAGCCTGTCATAATTTTGTAAACCTCTATCAGGTCCCCGCTCATCCTCCGATGCTCCAATGAAAACAATCCAAGTTTGTTCAACCTTTCTTCATAATCGATGTCCTCCAAACCAGGCAAACCGATGTCCTCCAAACCTGGCAAGTCTCTTCTGCATCCTTTCCAATGCGTCAACATCCTTCCGGTAGTGTGGCGATCAGAATTGTACACAATACTCCAAATGCAGCCTAACCAAAGTCTTACACAGCTGCAACATGATTTTCCAATCCCTATCCTCAACGTCCCAACCGATGAAGGCCAGCATGCCATACACCTTCTTGACCACCTTGTCCATCTGAGTTGCTGCCTTCAGGGAACTGTGGATCTGCACACCTAGATCCCTTTGTATGCTAATATTTCTAAGGGCTCTACCATTTACTGTATACTTTTCTTTTGCAATAGACCTTCCAAATTGGAATCACCTCACATTTGTCTGGATTAAATTCTATCTGCCATCTTTTGGCCCAGGTCTCCAGCTGATTTATATTTCTGCTGTATCATCTGACAATCCTCCTCACTATCTGCTACTCCCCCAATTTTTGTATCATCTGCAAATTTACTAATCAGACCACCTACATTTTCCTCCAAATCATTTATGTACATTACAAACAGCAGAGGCCCCAGCACTGATCCTTGTGGAACACCGCTTGTCATAAACATCCAGTTAGAAGACTGCCCTTCCACTGCTACTCTCTGCTTTCTATGTCCAAGCCAGTTTTGTATCCATCTTACCAGCTCACCTTGGATTCCATATGACTTCACCTTCTGTATCAGCCATGAGGAAATCGAAGGCTTTACTAAAGTCCATGTATACAACATCCACTGTCCTGCCCTGGTCAATTTTTCTTGTCACTTCCTCAAAGAACTCAATCAAGTTTGTGAGACACAACCTCCCCTTCACAAAACCATGCTGCCTATCGCTAATAAGCCTATTCTCTTCCAGACGTGAGTACATCCTGTCTCTAAGCGCCTTCTCCAATAATTTCCCCATCACTGATGTAAGACTCCCAGGCCTGTAACTTCCCGGATTGACTCTTCTGTCCTTCTTAAACAGAGGAACAATGTTAGCCACTCTCCAATCCTCTGATACCTTGCCCGTGACTAAAGAGGATACAAAGATTTTGGCCAAGACCTCAGCAATTTCTTCCCTCACCTCTCTCAGTATTCTGGGATAGACTCTATCTGACCCTAGGGACTTGTCCACCTTAATGATTTTCAAAACCTCCAATATCTCCTCCCTTTTTATCTCAACATGTCCTAGAATGTCAACATTCTCCTTTCTACATTCACCATCCACCACATCCTTCTCCTTTGTGAAGACTGATGCAAAGTACACTTTAAGGACTTCACCCACCTCAGCTGGCTCCACGCACAAATTCCCTCCACTGTCCTTAAGTGGACCTACCCTTTCCTTAGCTACCCTCTTTCTCCTTATATATGCCTACAAAGCTCTGGCATCTCTTTAATCCTGCCTGCCAAGGACATTTCATGGCCCCTTTTTGCCTTCCTAAGTCCCTGTTTAAGCTCTTTCCTGCTATCTTTGTATTCCTCAACAGCCTTATCCATTTTCAATTTCCTGAAATTTATGTATGCCTCCTTTTTTTTCACTAAGCTCACAATCTCTCTTGTCATCCAGGGTTCCGGAATCTTGCCATCTTTATCCTTCATTTTTACAGGGACATACTTGTCCTGAATTGTTAACAACTAACTTTTAACAGACTCCCACATATTGGGTGTGGATTTACCCTTAGCTGCCCTCAGTCTACATTCCCTAGCTCCTGCCTAATACTGTTTTGGTTAGCCTTCCCCCAGTTTAGTACTTTCACTCTGGGACTACTTCTATTCTTTTCTACAAGTATCTTGAAACTTATAGATTTGTGATCACTGTTCCCAAAATGGTTTCCCACTGAGACATCAATCACCTGTCTGGGCTTGTTTCCCAGAACCAGGTCTAAGATAGCCCCTTCCCGTCTTGGACTATCTACGTATTACCTCAAGAAGCACTCTTGGACACAAACACTGCCCCATCCAAGCCCGACACTAAAGGAATCCCAGTCTATGTTGGGGAAGTTAAAACCACCCATCACAACAACCCTGTTGTTTTTACATCTTCCAATAATCTGCTGACATATCAGTTCTTCCACTTGATGCTGGCTGTTGGGAGATCTGTAGTATAACCCCAGTGTGATTGCACTACTCCTGTTCCTGAGTGCTACCCATATGGCCTCACTGCATGATCCCACCAAGATGTACTTCCTCTGTATAGCTGTGACATTCTCCCTAATCAGTAAAGCAACACCCTCACCTCTTTTGCCACTCTTTATATCTCCCTGAAGCAGAGGAGAATGCTGAGCTGCCAGTCCTGCCCTTCTTTCATCCAAGTCTCTGTAATTGCCGCAACATCATAGTTCCATGTAGTAATCCAAGTCTTAAGTTCATCCGCCTTACATATCATGTTCCTTGTGTTAAAGTCAACACACCCCCGACCATCTGTCCAGTCATGTTTTGTACATTCCCCCTATGTTTTATTTCTCTTAGCCTTACTACACCCATTCACTGAGTTCTCCACAGTCTCTGTACTCTGTACTGTGGCCCTTTTTGATTTTTGTCTTTGGTTTGTCTGCCTTCCACTTTTCCCCTGACTGCCTTTTGTTTCTGTCCCCACTTTACTTCCCTCTGACTTCCTGCATCAGTTCCCATCCCCTTGCCACATTAGTTTAAATCCTCCCCAACAGCACGAGCAAACACTCCCCCCTAGGACATTGGTTCCAGTCCTGCCCATGTGCAGATTGTTCTATTTGTACTGGTCTCAGCTCCCCCAGAACCGGTTCCAATGTCCCAGGAATTTGAATCCCTCCCTCTTGCACCATCCCTCAATCTATATATTCATCTTAGCTATCCTGACATTCCTACTCTGACTAGCATGTGGCACTGGTAACAATCCTGAGATTACTACCTTTGAGATCCTACTTTTTAGTTTAACTCCTAAATTCTTAAATTCAGCTTGTAGGACCTCATCCCATTTTTTACCTTTATCGTTGGTGCCTGAATGGATCATGATAGCTGGCTGTTCACCCTCCCCCTCCAGAATGCCCTGCAGCCACTCCAAGACATCCTTGACCCTTGCACCAGGGAGGCAACATACCATCCTGGAGTCTCGTTTGCGTCTGCAGAAACGCCTGTCTAGTCCCCTTATAATTGAATCCCCGAATATACAATTGAATAGCTCTGCCATTCTTTTTCCTGCCCTCCTGTGCAGGAGACAGTTGTGGTGCCATGAACCTGGCTGCTGCCACATTCCCCTGGTGAGTCATCTCCCCCAACAGTATCCAAAACGGTGTAGGTCCCCTGTTTTGGAGGGAGAAGTCTGCAGGGGACCCCTGCATTGCCTTCTTACTCTTCCTCTGTCTGGTGGTCACCCATTCCCTATCTCAGTAATTTTTATCTGCAGTGTGACCAACTCATTGAACGTGCTATCCACGATTTCCTCAGCATCGTGGATGCTCCAAAGTGAGTCCATCACAGCTCCAGAGCCATGAAGTGGTCTCACAGGAGCTGCAGTTGGACACACTTCTTGCACATGAAGGAGCCAGGGACACTGGAAGGGTCCTTCAATTCCCACATCACACAAGAGGAGCAGCACACGGGTCTGGGATCTCCTGCCAGGACTTAACCCTTAAGTTAACTCACGACAACAGCTACAATTCCAAGAGAAAAAAGGAGAAAAAAGAAAGAACTACTTACCAGTCACCAGACAATCACTTCCCTGTTGGCTGTGACATCACGGTTTGATTTCTTTCTATCTCTCACTTGCCCTCGAGTCTCCCTCGCAGGTCCGCCTCTCCACACCTCCTGAAAATGAGCACCTCTTTCCCCTCAGCACCAAATTCCCACTCAGCTCCAAATTTCCGATATCCTTACTCTGGCTGAATCTTACTCTGGGTCTCTCTCTCCCACTGGTGTGTGTAAACTCACTGGACAAAGCTTTTGCAAAGCTTTTAGGAATGAAATTCCTGGTTTGACAATAAAACACAAAGTTGTGCATACCTGTCTCTAGTGGGTCAATAACATAGTGAAAAAAATTGCACACTCTAAACAGCCCTCCTTCTGTTTCATGTGAAATAAATAAACTGATTATTGAAGGTATAGTTGAATATTTCCATAAAGAGAGATGTTGCTGAAGTTTTTCATCTTGCACTCATCAGGATTAACACAAGAATGCCAAATTTCAAACAATAATAAACAATTTAGACTACAGGAGAAAAGGGTGCTGCTGATTGGTTGGCAAGTTGACTCTGGCTGAGGTGTTGCCAGGAAAACAGCAACAGGGACTAACTATGGGCTCCCCAAGTTCCCAGATAATTTAAAAAGGTGCAGGGCTTAAACAGATTCCTTTTGTTTGCAGAGAATGGGTGCCTGTGTATTCACGCTGATATCATGCAGTGACTATGTGAATGGTATTTCCCACTAACAGAGTGCTGCCAACAGTCCAAAAACAATCTACCACCCAATTGGGCAACATTGTGTATGAAATTAAATGCCAGTGTGTTGCCAGGTATGTAGCCTGCATGTCCTAGCAATTGGCTGATCAAATCAAACAGCATATCCCTTTGGTTGTTTTCTTTTAATAGGTAGAGTACAGATCGTACTCAACCAGGCTGCTTTAGCAAACCCCAAAATGCCTACTGTTAGATCTGATTCTGTGGTAGGGAAGCATTTACTAAGTAATCCTGAGTGTGTGAATAGCTGCACTAACAACTAATTTAAGATAATCAGTCATGATCATATCATGGTCCAATTACATTTTTAGAAACACCAAATATTTAAACACAGGGACCCATTTTCTGCAAACAAGAGGAATAAGTTCAAGCCTTGTGCCTTTTTTGAGTTATCCAGGAGCTTGGAGAGTCTATAGTTCCTTGTTGATTTTGCCATGGCAGTACCTGGGCCAATCAGAATTGAATTGCCAGCCAATCAGCATCCTTTTCTCCTGAAGTATAAATTGTTGCAATCATTTGAAATTTGGCATTCTTGTGTTTGTCCTGATGGCTGCAAGGTAAAAATCTTAGACAAGATGTCTCTTTTTTCAGCAATATTCAAGAAATAAAGTTGTGGACCATCTACATAACAACCTGGTTAACAGCAGTCAGATTGATTCCGATCCTGCCTGACCAATCTCCTCAATCTTTGAGAAAGTGACAACCCAAGTGGATTGCAGTGAACTTTAGAATATGATTTATCTTGGCTACCTAAATGGTTTAGAAAACATTCCACACAAAGTTTATTAATTGAACTTAAACATGTGGATTTTGAGAGTAAACCTTGGGAATGGATGATGCACTGGTTAAAGGACAGGAAACATATTCCCATCCGTGAAATTATATTGAAGTGGGGATGTACTGAGTGGGGTATCTCAGCACTCGGTGGTGTGATCGCTATTTTTGTATAATTTGCATAAATGACCTAGATTTATAGAAACTTCTAGAAAAGATGTGTCTCATCAACCTGGCATAACCTTTTGAGAAAGTTTCTAAGTTGGTGGATGCAGGTAGTGTAACCAGGTTGACATTGTATACTTTGTTTTTAAAAATCTTTGACAATGTGCCACACAAAATACTACTAATAAGGTTGCATCAGCTGGAATGATAGTAGACTTCAGAAAAGTAATTAAATTCTCGGAAAGAAAAGATTATTATAAATGATGATAGTTTGGCATGGTGTACAGATGTTGCTCTATGGCAGTACAGGATAGGCACAGTGTATTTTAATACTGTTTAACATCAGTCGCTTTGTTAATTCATCTTTAGATTACATATCGGAACATCTAACAAATGTCTCCTGAGGTGGTTTGAAAGGATCAAGTAGCATAGAAGTTTAATGCTATGTAAAACGCCACAACCCAAGGTAAGAGCCATCCCTGTGTCAGAAGTTGCACCTAGGTTGGTGGAGAGCAGAGAACAAATCCCAGTGAAAGCTTATTTTCTGAAGCATAATAAATGGTCAAGACAATGTCCTCTAACATGCCCAAGCAGGTGTGTCACAGTCTAAGTGTGAGTCCTGAGGTAGTGGCAGCTGCAGACATAATGGGCCCAATTTGTATCTGCCTACCATCCTGTTATTTGGGCTGAACAGAGTGGTAATGAGAGAAAAGGTGGAAAAAAAATAACATGGTGTCTTTTGCTTAGGCAAGATGGCCACCGATTCCTGTCAATATATGCACAGGAAACCAATGGTGCCATTTGCAGGAGACACAGTGGCAGCATAAGCCTGACTGTGTTATGGTCTTCCCCGCAGTCGCTCCACCAGCGATAAAACACAAACCTGTGGCATTTTGCAATAAGCGTTTTCACAGATTTTCTGTTAGTCTGTGTCAGCTCTCCAGTTGCCTGACGTAACTTTCCAACAATTTGTGTGGCAGTTGCGTGGCCAGTTGATTTCTCAGATTTACGTTACTTAACCTATAGATGGAAACGGTGGACAGAATGAGCAGGCCATGCAGTATTTGTGTAGAAGCTCGAGTTAACAGGGCAAAGCGCTGAACCTTAGAACATAGAACATAGAACATTACTGCGCAGTACAGATCCTTCGGCCCTCGATGTTGCGCCGACCAGTGGAACCAATCTAAAGCCCCTCTAATCTACACTATTCCAATATCATCCATATGTTTATCCAATAACCATTTGAATGCTCTTAATGTTGATGGGTCCACTACTGCTGCAGGCAGGGCATTCCACGCCCTTACTACTCTCTGAGTAAAGAACCTACCTCTAACATCTGTCCTATATCTATCACCCCTCAATTTAAAGCTATGTCCCCTCGTGCGAGCCACCACCATCCGAACCTTGTCTGGAACTGAGAGCTAAATCCTGGATTTAGCCAAAGATGTCATTGCGGTTTATTTTTCCTTTATTTTTGTCTTCGCTGTTGCCTGCTCTGTCACCAGCGACGATGCCACGGACCAAACAGGACAACTTGAACGCACGGCCGTGGCAACAAAAAGTAATGGCAAGTTTCTGCCCAAGATTTCCCCTTTCCAGTTTCAACACTAACAGATGTAGTTAAGTGTGGGTGCTATGATCCACTTAGAACCTAGAAAAAATTCCACACAAAGTTTATTAATTGAACTTAAACATGTGGATTTTGAGGGTAAACCTTGGGAATGGATAATGCACTGGTTAAAGGACAGGAAACGTATTCCCATCTGTGAAATTATATTGAAGTGGGGATGTACTGAGTGGGGTATCTCAGCACTTGATGGTGTGATCACTATTTTTGTACGATTCTGATGTGGAGATGCTGGCGTTGGACTGGGGTAAGCACAGTGAGAAGTCTCACAACACCAGGTTAAAGTCCAACAGGTTTATTTGGAAACATGAGCTTTCAGAGCACTGCTCCTTCATCCACTTGATGGGGATGGCTCTTAACTTGGGTTGTGGAGTTTTATATAACATTAAACTTCTATGCCACTTGATCCTTTCAAAGCATCTTAGGAGACATTTGTTAGATGTTCCAATGTGTAATCTAAAGATGAATCAACAAAATGACTGATGTTCAACTGTATTAAAATACACTGTGCCTGTCTGTACTGCCATTGAGCAACTATCATTATTTATAATAATCTTTTCTTTCTGAGATTTTAATCATTTCCTCTGAAATCTATTATCATTCCAGCTGACTCAACCTTATTAAGTAGTATTTTGTGTGGCACATTGTCAAAGATTTTTAAAAACAAAGTATATAATGTCAACCTGGTTACAGTACCTGCATCCACCAACTTAGAAACTTTCTGAAAAGGTTATGCCAGGTTTGTGAGTCAGCACTGTCAGAACTGGTTTGAAGATTTAGGGACCTAATCTACATGGTTTAAGGCATATTGGTAAGGGGTAGCAGTAGCAGATGATGCCTTTGCCCCTCTCTACCTTCTCTATGCAATCGATTTTGTCTTAAATGTCATTGTCAACCTCAATTAAATCATGGAGCTCTCAAAGTGCCAAAGCACCGAATATTTTAGGGTTGGGTTAGGTCGACTCATGAGTGACAATCAGCCATGATCTTATCAAATGGCGGAGCAGGCTCAAGGGGCCGAATGGCCTACTCCTGTTCCTAATTTCTCTGTACATGTAATCACTCCCAAAGGAATTTGCGTCCTTCACATGGCATTATCAAAATCAAAGATGATAAATAATTAACACCAAAATGCAAGAAGGACAAATTCCCTGGAAAAAAGAAACTAATGGTGGGAATTAAATGTAATTTTAAGTAACTCTTCACCTCCCAAAAAACCATGTTTAAATTTAGGATCGAAGGACTGACATTTATATAGAGTCTTTCACTGCTACAGGATCTCCTGAAGTGTTATACAAACATTGAAGTACTTTTTGAAAGGTGATTAAGGTTATAATGCGGAGAAACATGGCAGCCAGCTTATGCATTGCAAAATCCCATAAACAGCAAAGAGATAAAGCACCATACATTCTGATTTTTGTCATATTGAGTTGGAATATACGTATCTGTCAGCGAACCTGGGCGAAACTCCTGTGGTCTCCACCCAGTGGGAAAAGCAAAGCTAGCTTTGAGAATGCTATTTCAGTAGGTCAGGAGGGTGGATTATTCTTACAAACATAGAACATAGAAAAACTACAGCACAAAACAGGCCCTTCAGCCCCACAAGTTGTGCCGAACATATCCCTACCTTTTAGGCCTACCTATAACCCTCCATCCTATTAAGTCCCATGTACTCATCCAGGAGTCTCTTAAAAGACCCTATTGAGTTTGCCTCCACCATCACTGATGGCAGCCGATTCCACTCGCCCACCACCCTCTGAGTGAAAAACTTCCCCCTAACATTTCCCCTGTACCTACCCCCCAGCACCTTAAACCTGTGTCCTCTCGTAGCAGCCATTTCCACCCCGGGAAAAAGCCTCTGAGAGTCCACCCGATCTATGCCTCTCAACATCTTATATACCTCTATTAGGTCTCCTCTCATCCTTCGTCTCTCCAAGGAGAAAAGACCGAGCTCCCTCAGCCTATCCTCATAAGGCATGCCACTCAATCCAGGCAACATCCTTGTAAATCCCCTCTGCACCCTTTCAATCTTTTCCACATCCTTCCTGTAATGAGGCGACCAGAACTGAGCACAGTACTCCAAGTGGGGTCTGACGAGGGTCTTATATAGCTGCATCATTATCCCCGGACTCCTAAACTCAATCCCTCGATTGATAAAGGCCAGCACACCATACGCCTTCTTAACCACCTCCTCCACCTGCGGGGCCGATTTTAGAGTCCTATGGACCCGGACCCCAAGGTCCTTCTGATCCTCTACAGTACTAAGAGTCTTTCCCTTAATATTGTACTCCTTCATCCCATTTGACCTGCCAAAATGGACCACTACGCATTTATCTGGGTTGAAGTCCATCTGCCACTTCTCCGCCCAGTCTTGCATCCTATCTATGTCCCTCTGTAACTTCTGACATCCCTCCAGACTATCCACAATCCCACCAACCTTCGTGTTGTCGGCAAACTTACCAACCCATCCCTCCACTTCCTCATCCAGGTCATTTATGAAAATGACAAACAGCAAGGGTCCCAGAACAGATCCCTGGGGCACACCACTGGTGACCGACCTCCATTTAGAAAAAGACCCATCTATACCCATTCTCTGCCTCCTTTGGGCAAGCCAGTTCTGGATCCACAGGACAGCAGCCCCTTGGATCCCATGCCCTCTCACTTTTTCTAGAAGCCTTGCATGGGGGACCTTATCGAATGCCTTACTAAAATCCATATAAACCACAACTACCGCTTTCCCTTCGTCAATGCGTTTAGTCACATTTTCGAAGAACTCCACCAGGCTCGTAAGGCACGATCTGCCCTTGACAAAGCCATGCTGAGTATTCTTGAGCATACTAAACCTCTCAAAATGCTCATAAATCTTGTCCCTCAGGATCTTCTCCATCAGCTTACCAACCACTGAGGTTAAACTCACCGGTCGGTAATTTCCTGGGCTATCCCTATTCCCCTTCTTGAAAATAGGAACCACATCTGCAATCCTCCAATCCTCCGGCACCTCCCCCGTCTCCATCGACGATGCAAAGATCATCGCCAGAGGCTCTGCAATCTCTTCCCTCGCCTCCCACAGTAACCTGGGGTACATCCCATCCGGACCCGGCGACTTATCTATCTTGATGCCATTCAAAGATTCCAGCACAACCTCTTTGTTAAAGTCCACATACTCAATCTTTTCAGTCCACCGCAAGCCCGCAGTCCATCCACCCAGGACCTTCTCCTCAGCACTCCTGCCCCATTTTATATGAGGGAGATGAGTTTTCAGAGCAAATCATCACCTGGACAATGTGAAATCCAGCATGAGAACGTCCTTATCATAACTTTACCTTCCCAAGGAGCCTGATGATATCCCTTAAACTCCAGTACTCAGCACAGTGGCACAGTGGTTTGCACTGCTGCCTCACAGCGCCAAGGACCCGGGCTCGATTCCCGGCTTGTGTGACTGTGTGGAATTTACACATTCTCCCCATGTCTGTGTGAGTTTCCTCTGGTTTCCTTCTGCATTCTGAAAGACATGCTGGTTGGGTGAAAATCTCAGCAGGTCTGGCAGCATCTGTAAGGAGAGAAAAGAGCTGACATTTCGAGTCCAGATGACCCTTTGTAGGTTAGATGGATTAGCCATGGTAAATGTGTGGGGTTATGGGGATAGAGCAGGGGAGAGGGCCTGGGTAAGGTGCTCTGTCAGAGAGTCAGTGCAGACCTGATGGGCCGAATGGCCTCTTCTGCACAGTAGGGATTCTATGAATTTGGTTTCACGTCCATGCCTATCCGAAAACCTAACCCACATTTCCCACCATGTGCCCGGTGTAAAGTCATAACTTTGTAACATGTTTCATAAGATATACCTTGTGCCTATGTTCAACAGAACAGCAAAAGTTTGGAGTTACGAGGCTCCTGTTCCTTTTGTAAAGGAAATTTGAATCTGCTTTAAAAGTTTTCAACATATTACTAATGCTTATATCCTTTTTTCCCTCAGCTCGGTTTGCTTTGTTCTGGGAAAACTATGTCACGGCATTTTTTCACCATTGGCTGGGACACTGCAGCTCCTCCTCTGTAGAAAGGTTAATTCAGCACTGGGCAGATGTCCCAGATACGGCACATCCAGGTTACTGTGGAGTAAAATACTGTGTCCATTGTTGTACAGCAGCACAAATATTTTGCAAGTGCTCTCAATGTGTTCCACTCTGAATTTTTTTTTTGTTCTTTAGAAATCTATTCAATGTTAAGCCCAATCTCTAAAAGGGGTAATGTAATTCTTTCTAGTAACTTTTAATCTTAGATCTGCCTGGAATTGTATTTGCTGCCAAGAGACCAGGCAGCTGCCTACGCCCATATCACAGCCAATACTTTCTTTGGCCAGTCGCTAAGCGGTATTAAAATTCAGGCTGTCTCCCAGTGCTGAGTTCCCAATGGTTTTGAATCAGGCCCTGAACTGATGGACTTAAAGACACACAACTTTATGCAGGCCACAAGGGGAATCATATACCACAGGGCTAGCAATCTTCCTGTTACCATGGAAACCACATCCGATGCCCACCATTCTCTCCTGATCATTTAGAAAAGGGGTAACTGTCATACTGATAGCCTGTAGCATGCTGGTTACAACTGATAGTTGGGTATAATTACTAATTAGTAAGATAATTATTATTGGGGGGTGGGGGAGATGGTCGTGTAGAGGCAATGTCACTGGACTAGCAAGTTGGAGGCCCAGGCTAATGCTCCGGGACCTAAGGTTTGAATCCCACCATGGCAGCTGGTGGAATTTGAATTCAATTAATTAATCTGGAATTAAAATCTACCCTCAGTAATGGTGACCATGACAACTACCATCAATTGTTGGAAAAATCCATCTAGTTCACTAATGTCCTTTAGGGAAGGACATCTGTCATCTTACCTGGCCTGGCCTACATCTAACACACAGCAGGGAAGGTGGTGGCATTGTGGTATTGTCACTAGACTCGTAATCCAGACACCCAGGACAAGATCCAGAGACCTGGGTTCAAATCCCACCATGGCAGATGGTGAAATTTGAGTTCAATAAAAACAAATACGGAATTAAAAGTCAAATGATGACCAGGAAACCATTGTCGATTGTTATAAAAACCCATGTGGTTCACTAATGTTCCTTAGGGAAGGAAATCTCCTGTCTTTACTTGGTCTGGCCTACATATGACTCCAGATCCACAGCAATGTGGATGATTCTCAAATGCCCTCTGAAATGGAGGGCAGTTAAGGACGGGCAATAAATGCTGGCTTAGCCAGTGACCCCCATGTCCCATAAAATTAAAAAAATTGTGTTTGGCTCTAAACTGCCCTCACAAATGTCCTAGCAAGCCCCTCAATTCAAGGAACTGGCAACAAGTGCTGACCTTGCCAAAGTCCCACTGATAGAATGAAGAACAAAAATTACACCGAAGAATAAGGCAAGTGGTGTGAAACTTGCCTTGTAACATGACAAAAAGGTTAGGTCGATATTGGCTCCAAGGAGCCTCCCGATGTGATCTTGTATTGAACAGACAGAATTGGAAAACTAAATTTTACAGGAAAACCTCAGACTTGTCACTCCAGTTTCTGGGGGTCAAGAAACAGGTTTCATCTGAAAATTAAGGTTTTTTTTCTAGGTGATCAGACAGAATATTGACAATCTCTAAATCTCTTGTAGCTGTGAACCACAGAAAGCACAATGAAATCTGACTGTTCCACCCATCGGAAATGAATTTTAACTACTTTTCTCAGCACGTGAATTTGCATACACTAACATCTAACGGCATTGATTAATCTCCTGATGGAATTACCTTCTGAATACAAACATCAGCATCAACTAAGAAGGGAAACAAATGGAGACAGATAATGTCCATTGAAATGTGGCTGAAACTGAACATTTGTGGACTACCTGTGGGTGCCATGGTGGCACAGTAGTTAGCACTGCTGTCTCACAGCACCAGGGACCCGGGTTCAATTCCAGCCTTGGTCACTGTACGTGTGGAGTTTACACTTTCTCCCCATGTCTGCGTGGATTTCCTCCGGGTGCTCCGGTTTCCTCCCACAGTCCGAAGATGTGCGGGTTAGGTTGATTGGCTATGCTAAAATTGACGCTAGTGTCAGGGGAATTAGCAGAGTAAATGTGTAGGTTTACGGGAATAGGGCCTGGGTGGAATTGTAGTCGGTACAGATTCAATGGGCTGAATGGCCTCCTTCTGTTCTGTCAGGATGTCAAACAAAGCAGTCCAGGAGAGAATTTTTCAAACTATCACTGACAGCTTCAGTCTGCTTCTTACATGGTTAAACAGCAAGGGGTTTATAAAACTCAGCTCATGTCACTTAAACAGACCTTTCAAGAATGGTTACATCAATTCGTAACCCCCACACTGCTGGTTAAGGCTCTTGCAATAGCCAAAAGGGGGTCCATTTGAACTCGGCACTAAACTTAAATGGCCCTGTTGATTTGGGTTTCCCTCCTGGGTGATTCACATCCTGCACCCCCCCCCCCGCCACCAACCACCCCCCCCCCCCCGCACCCCCTCCCCCACAAACCTTCCCTGTGCCAGCAAAAATTGTATCTGCTGGAAATGCAGGCAAGTCCTCAGATCTGAATCCCGCCCCACCATTTTAAAAGTCTGCAGAATCTTACCGTCTTCACAAGAATCCAGCCCAGAGTGCCACCATTTTGAAGCACCCTCTCTCTGACTTTACCTTTCATTGCATCTTGCTGTTGACTCCAGGCTGGAAGGCCTCTAAATGGTCTGCCATCTTTCAGAGGTCTCCAGCCACTCTTAATGGAGAGCGAACCCACCCTCCAACCATTAACTGGTCACACTAGGGACAATCAGAAAGAGTGATTGTTTCCCAAACAGTGTGGGTTTCTGATCCCCATTTGATGGCAGAAACCCACTGGGAAAATCCAGTCCTGTAGGTCGATGGTATTGTGGAAACAATGGGGTGGTATACTTAGAAAAATCAATAAGTGATGGTGGACTTAATGCAGATCATGCCCAGTCACCGTGGTACAGAAAGATCGCAGGAATAAAAATAAAAACTCGCAGGAGGATAAATGTGATGAATAATTTAAAGTTTATTTATTAGTGTCACAAGTAGGCTTACATTAACACTGCAATGAAGTCACTGTGAAAATTCCCTACTTGCCACACTCTGGCACCTGTTCGGGTACACTAAGGGAGAATTTAACACTGCCAATGCACCTAACCAGCACATCTTTCGGACTGTGGGAGGAAACCGGAGCACTCGGAGGAAACCCACGCAGACACAGGTTAAACATGCAGACTCCGCACAGACAGTCACCCAAACCCGGGAATTGAACCTGGGTCCCTGGCGCTGTGAGGCAGCAGTGCTAACCACTGTGCCACTGATAATTAATGTTTTGAAATAATTTGCCAGATGATACAGTAGATGCAAGTGTTAAGAGCAGTTGGATCCATAGAGGGTGGCATGGTGATTAGCATTGCTGCCTCACAGCGCCAGTTTCAATTTCGGCTTCGGGTGACTGTCTGTGTGGAGTTTGTACATTCTCCCCGTGTCTGCGTGCGTTTCCTCCGGGTGCTCCGGTTTCCTCTCACACTCCAAAGATGTGCAGGGTGGGTTAATAGGCCATGTTAAATTGCCACTTAGTGTCAGGGGGATTAGTAAATATGTGTGGTTACGGGGATAGGGCCTGGGTGAAATTGTTGTCGGTACAGACTCGATGGGACTGATAGCCTCCTTCTGCACGGTAGGGATTCAATGATTCTATGAGAGCTAGCGTACAATCAGGATGAACTTTGATGATCTTATGGTCACCTCTCACCCTCATTCTTCCATTCTTCAGTTTGATATGCAGGTTTACATTCGTTAAAAAGCAGATGTTTCTTCCTCTCTGAATCTCCCTCAGACACGCAAAGGCCTCCTCCTTTCCCAGGACATAACATTTAACTAACTTAATCATTCTGCAATTTAAATGGCACCAACATTTAAAAGCTGCTTGCGATAGCAGCTTAACGCTGCCCACACACTCGAGAAGGAGTAATCCTGCTGTTAACTGTCAAAATGTTTCATTTGTTTTTCTACTGAGCAATTCTGACAAAAAACATGAACAAACTCTGGCAGTCACACTGCAGCCAGCCATTAGACAAGCTGAAAGAACCCTCTGGTGCTTTTCTTTGGACCTCTGAGAGGGTGGAGGCACGGCAGATTGCGGGGCAGACTAAAAGCAGATGATATGACTAGTTTTCATGTGTTGGGAATTAAACTCCATTGCAGAGTCATCTCTGTCAAAACTGAACTAGAGAGAGAATCTTGCCATGTCTGTTACTGCAGCAGTTTTTAAAGGGATTCTGTCATTCACTGTGTCCTGTAGGATCCACGTTTTCCTGTTTAGGAACACAAGGAAGCCATTTAGAATAGTTCATACATACGTGGTGAAGGTAAATGTTGACTGATCTCACTGAAGTTTGATTTAATTTTACTGTTTTTTTTCAGTGAAAATTTGCTGTGATGTTGACAGTCCCAGCACATTCCTCGCTAGCTGTTAACATATTGCCATCCTAACAGGCAGAACGTGTGCCCAGCAACCTTGCCTTAATACTTACATATTCTTGGTGGAGGCAAAAGATGACCCAACAAATGTCTCTTTTAAAAAACGACATTTGTAACCAGCATTTTCATAGATCATAGAATCCCTACCATGCAGGAGGAGGCCATTCGCTCCATCGAGCCTGAACTGACAACAACCCCACCCAGTCCCTATCCCCGTAACGCCATGTATTTACCCTGCTAATCCCTCTGACACTAAGGGCCAATTTGGCATGGCCAATCAACCCTCTATGACTCGATAATTTTGTCTTTTAAAAAGCGTTTAGACAGTGACATGGGTAAGATGGGTATGGAGGGATATGGGCCAAACGTGGGCAATTGGGACTAGCTTAGGGGTTGAAAAAAGGGGTGGCATGGACAAGTTGGACCGAAGGGCCTGTTTCCATGTTGTAAACCTCTACGATTCTATAGCCTAACCTGCACATCTTTGGACTGTGGGAGGAAACCGTAGCACCCTGTGGTGAACCATCGTTGGTTACCACTGTGGGGTTATTCCAATGTTACTGTTGGGTTAGGGTGTTGACACTGTGGGGTTGTTATAATGTTGTTGTTGGGTTAGGGTGTTTACACTGTGGGATTAATATACCTGTGGTGGATGCTGTTATGGCACATCCCGGTCGGGCCCCGCCTCCTGGGGAGAGGTATAAGACCCTCTGCTCAGGCGGGACCCCTCCAGTCTGGAATGGTGTACTCGTGTTTAGATAGTTCCATTGTTTGTCAATAAAAGCCTTCAATCGCTGAAGCCTTGTACCTCGTGCTTGATTGTCGCGCATCAATTTTATTGACAAACACAAAACTCTCGACAGTAAAGAGAGTATGGAGCAAATACTGAAACCAGAGCGTCTGACGCTGGACCCACGTGCGGTCGGTGCCTCTGACACCTTTGACCACTGGCTGAAGTGTTTCGAGGACTACCTGGCGGCCTCTGCAGCAGTTACTACGGACAACGACAGACTCCAGGTCCTCCACGCGAGGGTAAGCGACACGGTCTATCTCGCGATTCGTGCGGCCACCACTTACCCGAGGGCCATCGAGCTCTTGAAAAAACGATACACGAGACCACCCAACGAGATTCACGCTCGTTACCTCCTCTCTACACGACGTCGGCAGTCGGGCGAAACCATGGAGGACTACGCCAATGAGCTCTTGCAGCTTGCCAGGGGCTGCGACTGCAAAGCTGTGTCGGCTGAGCAGTACATGTACGACCTCGCCCGAGATGCGTTTGTAGCAGGGGTAGGGTCCTCGTACATCCGGCTTAAGCTATTGGAGAAAGGGAACCTCAACCTGACCCAAGCGATGGAGATGGCTGAGATGCTGGAGGCAGCGTCGAAAAGCTTGGCTCTGTACCCCGAAGACCACGTGGAGACAACGTGGCAGGAGCAAGCACAAATCCCTCCTCGCCCCACGGGCTCGCGCTCCCATATCGACCCGACGACGGCGGCAGCTCCAGGCGGCCAGCGGTGCTATTTTTGCGGAGGAGCCAAGCATCCACGGCAACAGTGTCCAGCTAAAACAGTGATCTGCAGTCAGTGCGGTAAAAAGGGGCACTACGCGAAAGTCTGCAGATCGAAGCCCAAGAACGGCAGTGCAGCCTGTGACCCTCCAGAGCGGAGACAATCTCCTTCGGCGTCGCAGTATCCACGAGGTCCGACCACGTGCGAATCCAGGACGACGCCATCGTGGCTGGCGGAGGAGGAGGATGACCACCAGGAGTCGCTACGCTTGGCGCCCTCACCCACGTGCGATTCATGGGGGTGGCCATCGTGGTCGACGACGACCAGGAGCGACCAGCAGGGGTCCTCAGTATCAACCTCAGCTGCCTGCAGTGACGTCCAAGGGCCAACGGTGGCGTCGATCTCTCTGGACCAGACAAAGCATCACAGGCTTGACTGTTCGATGATGAACATCAAGGTAAACGGTCGTACTGTGTATTGTCTGTTTGACAGTGGGAGCACCGAGAGTTTTATTCACCCTGACACTGCAAAGAGGTGTGGACTCCGGGTTCTACCTGCCAAACAGACAATTTCTATGGCATCACGGTCCCGGTCTGTACCGATCCAAGGACGTTGTATGGTAACCCTGGAGGTGCAGGGCACAATTTACGAGCGATACAGGCTCCTTGTGTTGCCGCACCTTTGCGCGTCAATTCTCCTCGGACTAAACTTTATGGTCCACATGAAGAGTGTGATCCTACAGTACGGTGGGCCACTCCCTTCGCTGGCAGTAGGGAATCAGCCGCAGCCTCCAAATTGTCCAAAGCGCCCCGCATGCAACCTTTCCACACTAAAGATCACCACACCCTCTTTATTTAAGAATCTGGTACCAGGCTGCAAGCCCATCACTACTAAAAGTAGGCGTTACAGCGCTGAAGACCGGATCTTCATTAGATCTGAGGTTCAGCGGCTCCTCAAAGAAGGGATCATACAGCCCAGTGCTAGTCCGTGGAGAGCGCAGGTCGTGGTGGTTAAAAGCGGGAACAAACCCCGGATGGTCATTGACTACAGTCAGACCATTAACCGTTATACGCAGCTGGATGCGTATCCTCTCCCACGCATATCTGATATGGTCAATCAGATTGCGCAGTACCGGGTGTTCTCCACCATAGACCTTAAGTCCGCCTACCACCAACTCCCCATCCGCCCAGAGGACCGACAATATACGGCTTTTGAGGCGGATGGTCGTCTGTATCAGTTTCTTAGGGTTCCATTTGGTGTCACCAATGGGGTCTCGGTCTTCCAGCGTGCTATGGACCGAATGGTGGACCAGAACGGGTTGCGGGCTACCTTCCCATACCTGGATAACGTCACCATCTGCGGCCATGACCAGCAGGACCATGACACAAACCTCCAGAACTTTCTGCGCACTGCATCTCGCCTGAATCTGACCTATAACAGGGAGAAGTGTGTATTCCGTACGCGCAGGTTAGCTATCCTGGGATACGTGGTGGAAAACGGGGTCACCGGCCCTGATCCAGACCGTATGCGCCCCCTTACTGAACTTCCCTTGCCCGCTAGCGCAAAAGCACTGAGGAGATGCCTCGGCTTTTTTTCTTATTATGCGCAGTGGGTCCCCAACTACGCGGACAAAGCCCGTCCGCTCATCAAGTCCATGACTTTCCCACTCACGCCGGAGGCCCAATTGGCCTTCAAGGCTTTGAAAAGTGACATTGCGAAAGCCACGATGCACGCGGTGGATGAATCCATCCCTTTTCAGGTGGAAAGTGATGCATCGGATTTCGCCCTGGCCGCCACACTGAACCAGGCAGGCAGGCCCGTCGCGTTTTTTTCCCGCACCCTTCAAGGTCCCGAAATTCGGCATTCAGCGGTGGAGAAGGAGGCTCAGGCTATTGTGGAGGCCATCAGACACTGGCGCCATTACCTGGCGGGGAAGCGGTTCACCCTGATCACGGATCAACGATCCGTGGCGTTTATGTTCAGTAATACGCAGAGGGGCAAGATCAAGAATGATAAGATCTTGCGGTGGAGAATTGAGCTCTCCACCTATAATTACGATATTATGTATCGTCCAGGGAAACTCAATGAGCCCTCGGATGCCCTCTCGCGCGGAACATGCGCTATCATGCAGGAGGACCGCTTGAACGCCCTCCATAATGACCTGTGCCATCCTGGGGTCACTCGGCTCTACCACTTCATAAAAGCCCGTAACCTGCCCTACTCGGTGAAGGATGTCAGGTCTGTAACGAGAAGCTGTCGGATTTGCGCGGAATGCAAACCGCACTTTTATCGACCTGACCGGGCACAATTGGTCAAGGCCACTCGCCCCTTCGAGAGGCTGAGTGTGGATTTTAAGGGCCCCCTTCCCTCAACGGACCGGAATGTGTATTTTCTCAATATCATAGATGAATACTCCCGGTTCCCGTTTGTTGTTCCCTGTGCGGACACGTCGACTGCCACGGTGATTAAGGCATTCAGTGATCTTTTTACCCTGTTCGGGTACCCCTGCTACATACATAGCGACAGGGGCTCGTCGTTCATGAGTAACGACTTGAGGCAATTCCTGCTCTCATACGGGATTGCCTCTAGTAGAACCACGAGCTACAACCCTAGGGGTAACGGACAGGTGGAGAGAGAGAATGCTACAGTCTGGAAGGCTGTCCTATTGGCGCTGAAGTCCAGGGGCCTCCCAGTCTCCCGTTGGCAGGAGGTCCTTCCAAATGCGCTTCATTCCATTCGCTCCCTCCTGTGTACGGCAACCAACGCTACTCCCCACGAGAGGATGTTCTCATTCCCTCGGAAGTCGTCCTCGGGGATCTCCTTACCAGCCTGGTTGACGTACCCAGGACCCGTCCTTCTGCGGCGACATGTGAGGGCCCGCAAGTCCGACCCCTTGGTCGAACCGGTCCAACTCCTCCACGCCAACCCTCAGTATGCCTATGTGGCATATCCTGACGGGCGAGAGGACACGGTCTCGATTCGAGACCTGGCGCCCGCAGGGGACGTAGCAACTCCTGTCGCTCCTATACCCCCTGTCACGAATCCCCTATCACTTCTTTCTTCCCCGGACGTGGCGCGGTCAGCACCGGGACCAGTGCATAACAGTTATACTCCCATGTACAGCTTGCCTGAGACTCGGAGATCGGCGCCACCACAGAAGGTACCGGGATCCCCTGCACCACCGCTTCACCAGGGTCAACCGGCCCGGGAGTCCTCGAGGGGACAGCCGGACGCTGTTTTGGAGAGAACGCCACCGCAAGCACCTGCTCCGGTGTCGCAACCGGTGTTGAGGAGATCACAGCGACGGTGCGGTCCTCCAGACCGTCTGGACTTGTAGATTTTTTTTGTATATATGTAAACTGTTTTCGCACCCCGCCGGCCTTTGTTTTCAAAGGAGGGGTGAATGTGGTGAACCATTGTTGGATACCACTGTGGGGTTATTCTAATGTTACTGTTGGGTTAGGGTGTTGACACTGTGGGGTTGTTATAATGTTGTTGGGTTAGGGTGTTTACACTGTGGGATTAATATACCTGTGGTGGATGCTGTTATGGCACATCCCGGTCGGGCCCCGCCTCCTGGGGAGAGGTATAAGACCCTCTGCTCAGGCGGGACCCCTCCAGTCTGGAATGGTGTACTCGTGTTTAGATAGTTCCATTGTTTGTCAATAAAAGCCTTCAATCGCTGAAGCCTTGTACCTCGTGCTTGATTGTCGCGCATCACACCCCCATGCAGAGACGGGGAGAACGTGCAAACGCCATACAGACAGTGATCCAAGGCAGGAATTGAACCTGAGTCCCTGGCGCTGTGAGGCAGCAGTGCTAACCACTGTGCCACCGCACCCTTAAAGAAATGAACAATAACAATTAAACTAGCTCTTTCGGGCATCTGTGTTATTTCTAGCCACATGATTAAACAGTCAATCATCTTTATTAGTTATTGCATGTTACATTGAAAATATGCATGTCCAATCTCTTGAAAAGGTTGGGAACATATCCATAACATACAAATTGAATGGAATGTGCGGTGGGGGTTTATCTTTGCTCTTTGTAGGATTTATTTTCATTCATTCGATTGTGAGATAACAAAGAAAAAAAAGTCTTCCGATGAAGCTCTGATGAAGCTCTCTCAGCGCCTTGTATCCATGTCACCCAAGCTTCAGCAAACACAAGTGATGACCTGTTATACTGGCTTGACCCCCAAGGTTAACCCCAGAGAACAATGAGCAGCCTGTCAGCGTCCGCTGGTTCATGGCACTCATCTTGTGTTTACTGAGCTATCTGTTTACCAGCAGTGATAACGCTGACAGCAAATAAACCAGTTTTTACAAAAAGGCATCCTAGTGGTGGTTGTGTGTCTGTCGAGTGTGATTGATCAACTTTAGCTCGACCAGCGATGCCAAGACAGAAAAAAACCGCCAAGGGTGGAGTTTTCTCATCCCACCCGCCACGGGAATCATAGCAGGCGGGACAGGACCATGCAAAGGTCCGTTGACCTCAGGTGGGATTTTCCGGTCTTGGGGCGAGCGTGGCTGGAAAATCCCACCCCAAGTGTCTGGAGAGATTCTTCGCAAGTTATCTGAGCAAATCTATTCTGGTGTTTCCAATCAATATCTAAACAATGTTGAACAAAAGTTTAATTTAACATTGGTCCCGAGTTCAAGCCAAAAATAAAATGAAAGATTAAAACAACATGGAACACCTTTGACTGATACCCCCACTTGGGGTACTGTGCTCGTTTCTGGTTGCCTCACTACAGGAAGGATGTGGAAAAGATTGAAAGGGTGCAGAGGAGATTTACAAGGATGTTGCCTGGATTGAGTGGCATACCTTAGGAGGATAGGCTAAGGGAGCTCGGTCTTTTCTCCTTGGAGAGACGTAGGATGAGAGGAGACCTAATAGAGGTATATAAGATGTTGAGAGGCATAGATCGGGTGGACTCTCAGAGGCTTTTTCCCAGGGTGGAAATGGCTGCTACGAGAGGACACAGGTTTAAGGTGCTGGGGGGTAGGTACAGGGGAAATGTTAGGGGGAAGTTTTTCACTCAGAGGGTGGTGGGGGAGTGGAATCGGCTGCCATCAGTGGTAGTGGAGGCAATTTCAATAGGGTCTTTTAAGAGACTTCTGGATGAGTACATGGAACTTAATAGGATGGAGGGTTATAGGTAGGCCTAAAAGGTAGGGATATGTTCGGCACAATTTGTGGGGCCAAAGGGCCTGTTTTGTGCTGCAGTGTTCTATGTTTCTATGTTTCTATATATTTTCTCTGTAATCAAAACTGCAAACCATATATGGTCAAGGAGCAGGAGTAGGCCACACAGCCCCCTCGATCTGTTTGCCGAGGATTCATGATATTCACTGTGTTTAAGTTGAAAATCTCATAGATCCATTGCAATTTGATTTCTGCACCAAAATACAGATTTCTAGATATAATAGTTTACTGAGTTCATGGAACTGCCTTGAAATCAAAGCTTATCAAAGACATGTAACTTAACTAGTTTCATACAGTCTTACTTTATATCAATCAAATGTATAAATACACATTTATTTTCCTACCTGTTTCATAGAATCATAGAATCCCTACAGTATAGCAAGAGGCCAATCGGCCCATTGAGCCTACACTGACAACAATCCCACCCAGGCCCTATCCCCTTAACCCCACATATTTACCCTGCTAATCCCCCTGACACCAGGGTCAATTTAGCATGGCCAATCAACCTAACCTGCACATCTTTGGACTGTGGGAGGAAACTGGAGCACCTGGAGGAAACCCACGCAGACACAGGGAGAATGTGCAAACTCCACACAGACAGTGGCCCAAGGCCGGAATTGAACCCGGGTCCCTGGTGCCACGGTGCCGCCATTCTTTTATTCTTTCAAGGGATGTGGATTGTCGCATTTGTTGCCCATCCCTAATTGCCCTTGAAATGTATGGTTTACTAGGTCAGTTGAGAGTTAAGGACATTGCTGTGGATCTGGAGTCACATGTACACCAGACCAGGGAAGGACAGCAGATTTCCTTCAGATGGGTTTTTACAACAATTGATGGTAGTTTCGTGGTCACCATTACTTGCCGTGATGGGATTTGAACCTGTGTCCCCAGAGCTTTAGTCTGGGCCTCTGGATTACTAATCCAGTGACACCGCTGTCTCCTACAAGCCTGCACACTTTGAAAGCTACATAGTAACGTGGGAACAAAAACAGAAAATGCTGGAAAATCTCAGCAGGTCTGACAGCATCTGTGAGGAGAGAATAGAGCCAACATTTCGAGTTTAGATGACCCTTCGTCAGAGCAGTAAAGTTAGTCTTTATACATTGAACACTCTTGAGGTTGCAAGGACTATTACAGCACGAGTGGTAATTTAACAAAAAATTCATTCATGGGATGTGGACATCGCTGTATTTATTGCAAAGTATTGTCATGTGTAACTGTTATTCTTGTTAAACAAGAGGAGTTGTTTGAGATGCTTGTACTCTTCTCTAGGGCTGACAGCAGCTCAATATTACTCCGTACATATTTCAATATGCATGTTCATATCTTCAATTCCCAACTCAACTCTCAGTTCTGTATCAATGCACGAAATGCAGAGTTCACCACACCGATTCACAGCAGAATATAGCAAGCAACATGCTTCAAATTGAGCAAAGTAATGAAGTAAAGTTTATTTATTAGTCACAAGTAGGTTTACATTAACATTGCAATGAAGTTACTGTGAAAATCCACTAGTCACCACACTCCAGCGCCTGAATTTAGCATGGCCAATGCACCTGACCAGCACGTCTTTCGGACTGGGGGAGAAAACTAGAGCACCCGGAGGAACGCAGACACGGGGAGAACGTGCAGACTCCACACAGACAGTGACCAAGCCGGGAATCGAACCCAGGTC
Source organism: Mustelus asterias (assembly GCF_964213995.1). Classification (NCBI taxonomy): domain Eukaryota; kingdom Metazoa; phylum Chordata; class Chondrichthyes; order Carcharhiniformes; family Triakidae; genus Mustelus; species Mustelus asterias. The sequence continues at coordinate 71,548,749 of NC_135812.1, forward strand.
CCTGGCGCTGTGAGGCAGCAGTGCTAACAACTATGCCACTGTGCCACCTATATATACCAATCACTTTAAGCTTGGGAAAATCAATGGATTTTGCCAACATTTTGACTACATATATTATATGTTGCATTGCAATTGTGTACCGACTGGAATACGCATGCTTCTGGCTTAGTCTTCACAAGATACTTGGATGGATTTTGGGTATGTCCTGCCTGTAGCATCACTCCTTTATGTTACAGACATCAATATGTACACTCACCTTTCATTTCTGTCAGGAGTTTTGATAGGTCAACAGATTCTGTTTCAGACAACCGTTCACGAATTCTAATGAATCGGACAAAATAATTATTTGACATTTAATATTGGAGTTAAAGATTTCTAAAATAACAAAGTGAAGAGTTCTGGATGCTTGGAGATGATCCAAACATTTGGGCATGTGCATTTCAGTCCTTGATTTGAATGGCCCAGTTTTGAGTCAGTAAGAAGATTCATGTGTTTAGGAAACCACATCCCGTGTTTTAGATTAGGTAAGGGGCCAGCTGCTCGCACTCCACGTAACACATTGTTCCATCATAGCCCAATGCCAAAGATTACAGCATCTACAACAACTGATGAATTTGACTCGGCAAGGGGGAGTGTGACAGAAGATAAAGGAGCGTGCATTTAAATGTGAACAGCTGGGAGTTACTGTATTTTCACCTTCATGGTATGTTTTCACATTTCGCCTTGATTTGTGACAAATATTCTCATGTTGAAGAGTTACGCAGCAAAACCCTCTCTGTCCATCTGCTTGGATATCAGTTGCGGGATTGGTCCCAAATTGCATGGGTCCCCAAATCCAAAGTCCCACCAGGATTCCACTTTGGTCTCGACAGGAATTTCTGGGCTGCAATAGATCAGTTAGTCTGAAAACATTGAATCCTGATATACATAGGAAGCAAGATGAGTGGAGTCCTACTCTGGCCAAGTTACTCTCCAGAGTGAAGTAAGTACATTTCAAGATCCTTATTCTATTTCACATCCACTCACAGGTTTATGCTATCATCTGTGGATAATCTCCCCCAGCCATAGACTGGAGTCTGTGCTCTTCTGATTCAGAATTCTTATTTGCCCCCCCGTATTTCTGCTCATTATTGGAGGGTCATCTTTCAGCTATTATGATCCTACCACTTTTAGAATTCTCTTCCCATCATTATAAACAATGTTTTTATTCATTCACAGGATGTGGGTGCAGCTGACCTACAGCAGCATTTATTGCCCATCCCTAATTGTCCTTAAGAACCTTTTGGGTGGCACAGTGGTTAGCACTGCTGCCTCACAACGCCAGGGACCTGGGTTCGATTCCAGCCTTGGGTCACTGTCTGTGTGAAGTTTGTACGTTCTCCCCGTGTCTGTGTGGGTTTCCTCCGGGTGCTGCAGTTTCCTCCCACAGACCAAAGATGCGCAGTTTAGGTGGACTAGCCTTGCTAAATTGGCCCTTAGTGTCAGGGGGACTAGCAGGGTAAATACATGGGGTTACAGGGATAGGGCCTGGGTTGCATTGTTGTCAGTGCTGTCCTGATGGGCTGAATGGCCTTCTTCTGCACTGTAGGGATTCTATGATACCCTGATTATCACTGCCTTCCAAAACCATCTAGATTTTCAACTCAATCTCAACAAAGTGCATCTCCAGTGTTCAGACATTGAGAAGACCTAGATGCCACCTGAGTTTCATTGCTGATGAGCTGACCTCAACTATTGCTGTCCTTTGAGGAAGAAGAATTCAAAGCTTCCTCAACATACATTTCTAATAAAGATTTAAACACATCTCCCTGACAACACGCAAGGTGACATCTCAGAGTGGGACACTGTCCCGTGAGTGGTCAGATGACGAAACCTTGAGATAAGCGGATTTCAAAGTAAAAAATCAAACCTCTCCGAGTTGAGCAGAACATTCCCATATCCATCCAAAGAGTTTCAGTAAGTGCAACTTATTTACACCGATAGCACACCTGTGAACATGAACTGACATCAAAATGTTCTCACTTTCCGAACCCTATCATTGAACCTTGATGCAGCCCCGATATCTGCAACAGAGGTGGAGGCAGCCTGCTGACTTCTACATCCTTATATCTGTGAAGATCTTGGTGGATGCCCTCTGGTGGCCTGGAGGGCCCTGGCCTGATAAGGGTTTCCTACTCATGGGCAGAAGGACCCTCGGTGGCCTGCATTTCTGGAGTTGGTGCGGGCACAGGCAGAGGGGACTCTGAGTGGCTGCACACCCTTGGAGTGTCCTGAGTGGAGGCTCGCGGGGTGTCTGGTTAATGCTCATCCTTCCTCTGGGTGACAGAAGGCCCAGCCCTAACTCCTGCAGGAGATGGGGCAAGTGGAGGGAAGCCAAGGTGCCTCATCCCAAGTTACTTAAATGCTTATGGTGCCCACCAGAGTGCTTGGCCATGGAATGCAGGGGCGAGTGCAAATCTGGCAAGGCCTAAAGGCACTCATATGTTGAGACCAGGATATCAGACAGAATGCGGAGAGACTCCTCCATCGTTCGTCTTAGTCTGCTGAGTGACTCCCGAACTTCTGCCTGTCTTTGTATCTCCGCCAGTGAGAGGCAGCTGCTTCCAGAGGTTCATCACCTGACTGGGACTGAGCTGATCTACAGCAACCCTCAGAGTGTTGGAGACCTGGGCTGTCCCTGCCACCGACTGTTGCGGGGATGTGTCAGCGGGGTGTTCGCCAGAAAGTGACCCTGGGTCTAATCCAGAGCATGCCCCACCAAGGCGTGCGTCTCTGTGCTGGTGGAGGACAAAGGTGAGCAGTGTGTTGGATCTTCCTGAGTCCTCTCATCCTTGGATGGGTTCAGCATGCCGCTGAGCTGCCTGGAGGGCCTGGATATGTACCTGGAAAATAAAGAATAATGGATGAGTTTAAGCTATTTCTGAATACACGGTTATTGTCAGGATTTATTGAAGTCCCAATCTGATATGAATTTACAGGGGAGGCGATGGCCTCGTGGTATTATTACTAGACTATTAATCTGGGAACTCAACTAATGTTCTGGAGATCCAGGTTTGAATCCTGCCATGGTAGCTGGTGGATTTTGAATTGGAAAAAAGAAGCTGGAATTAAGAATCTACTGATGGCCATGAAACTATGGTGACTACAAAATTGCCATCAATTGATTTAAGGAAAGATATTATTTCATTGGAGGCAGTTCAGGGAAGGTTCACAGGTGGATCCCACTCTGGACCAGTGCTTTTCTTCTTTACTATAACCATTACCTCTCCCTTGTACGACACCTTCACTGTTTAATTTCTCCCACATTCTACCTTATTCCAGACCTTCCTCCCCCTACCTTCTTTCAACAGCACAATGCCCAGCACAATTCCGTCCACCTCCTTTCAGTTCCAAAGAAGTCGTACTCAACTCGAAACTTTAACTCTGTTGATCTCTCCACCGATGCTACCAGACAGCTGAGCATTTCCAGAACTTTCTGTTTGTATTTCAGATTTCTAGCATTCACAGTACTTTGCTTTCATTAACACAAACTGAATAAAACCACCTATTTCAAAGAAAACACTGCCTCTCAAGGAATCCCATCTTTACAAAGCTTTAAATGAAAAACAAGTACTTCAAACATCATCCTCATCAACATACTCAGACAAAAATATCCCACAATCTAGGTTACAGGACACTGCCTTTTCTCTCTTAGTAAACTAATACTTCTAAATGCTGTTAGCCAAAAGACAAGAACTGTGCACTGAATCAGTGACAAAATCAATTACAAATCATTGTGGCATTCCCACCCAGTTTACATATCTCTGTGGAGGATATTAGGTATTTGGCCTTCAGTTGACATCCGAGCACAAATGGAAACATTTATCTGAATTCAGACATCGGCCCATCGCCCACTCTCCAGAGAATAATCTTTATTGTTAGAGAGAAGCATGATCCAAACTTACACAAGAATCAAACTGTTCTGGCCTCTTCTACACCAGTGCAACCTTTTTCACTTTTTTAAACACTACTTCCATCTCCTGATTTGCCTCTTTTTCTTGCTGAGAATACAAGTAGTGTTAAAATCCCAGTTGGCGTTACAACTGGACATGAAGATCCCAGAATGGAACCCTGGCTCAAAAGATCGTAACTTGGACTTTGTTTTATAAAACGCAGAGGAACAGAGTCATAATGGTATCACAGTGGTTAGCTCTGCTGCCTCACAATGCCAGGAACCCGGGTTTGATTCCGAGCTTAGGTCACTGTCTGTGCGGAGTCTGCATGTTCTCCCCGTGTCTGCAGATAATTATTCAATTTTCTCTTGGAAGCCAGGTTTACATTTGCTGCCACCACACTCTCAGATATTGCATTCCATATCCTAGCCACGTCTTGCATGAAAAGGTTTTTTCTCATGATACTTTTGCCATTTGGTTTCCTCTGGGTGCTCTGGTTTCCTCCCACAGTCCGAACTGGTGCTGGAGTGTAACGATTAGTTAAGTTTTTAACTTTACTTATTATTGTCACAAGTAGGCTTACATTAACACTGCAATGAAGTTACTGTGAAAATCCCCTAGTCACGCTGACACTCAGAATTTACCCAGATAGTCAGAATTTACCCCCTGATAGTCAGAACTCACCCTGGACACCCCCTACCACTCAGGATTCACACCAAACATTCGGATAATGCATCTCACCCTCACATTCCCACTAATGGTGCCTGCCTCATACCCGCCTCTCGTTGCCTCCACCCCAGCTATTCAGCTATGGCAGGCACATCACCCAAAGACAGTGCTGCACAATAACTAGCATCCTCCCTTTTACATGTGAATGGGTCTTATAGAAAATGTATGTGTCAATCATATAGTCCTGCTATAGATAACATGGTTTATATAGGAACCAATTGGTTTATTTTATGCTTTCACACTCTATCCAATGGACCTTTAACAGGACTGAGTGAGCAAGCAGTCAGATTTTAATCATGTAAGTAGATTTACTTATGTCAAAGGAGATGATACATTGAAACAAATCACACAGCAATGCTGTAATGACAGATAGGTGGATGACTGAGAAAGGCTCGAGGGAGAATATATAATTTAAAGACATTTTAAAAAATAACTATGATTTTAGTTTCATGTTTTACTGTAACATATAATTGATAATATCAATGGTGTTGCTAACATTTTGATAAAGCATTTGGAGTGAACCTTCAATATTTCAAGTCTCACATATTGCAATTATTAAAAGTTGGACATGTCATTAGTATAACATGTGGACTCCACATGTTCTTTCCAGCTCACGGTGAAATGTTATTGAACAGTTGTTTGGTAGCATAGAACTTGAAGATTGCTGAAAAAAAAGAGATACGTCAAAACTTTTCGTCTTACGCTGATCAGGACACTTGGCAAGCATACCAGTATAAGGGAAAAACAACAATTTAATACTGTATTAGATGAGAGTGCTGATTAGTTGGCAAGTGGTCTCTGATTGGTAGAGGCATTGCCCTGGAGAATGCATCAGTTGATGGTAATTGACAGATAACTGCCAAACATTGTTTGAAATTTAAACCAGGCAGCTTGACCCTAATTGATCAAGGTATTGCCCTCAAGAATGGATCAGAGAATGGCTGTCATTTATTTTGTTTAGCTGAAACAGGAGCAATGTGTGTAAATGTTCTTTCTGTCTGCAAAGAAGAGGGCCCTATGTCTTCATCTATGCAGCTTCCAGTATATGCAAATGCACTACACTGTGAGCCCGAGTGACGATCTTACATTGGTTGTCAGCGCAATTCTTAGCACATGGAGAAGCATTTAGCAAATATTGTCCAATCATGGTATTGTGTCAAATGTTGGCCACTGTGTTCTGAGTTTTACAAGTACGGGCTGGTTGGGTACAGTCTGTACTTTGGCCATAGAGAACAGCGGAAGGGGCGTGAGAAGGAGGGCTATAATCCGCCAGCCTTTAGGATGCAGGGTCTACATACCTGGCATCACACTGACACTGAAATTCATTTACCACATTGCTCATTTGTGTGATAGGCAGAATGTCTATATTGGCATTCTTGAAATGTTATCATGTACTACCGGAAAAAAACCACTTTGAATGTATTGAAGATGAACAAGATCCTTCGTGACATATTCAGATTTCCATGAAGAACACCAAGAAACGATGTTGGTTGAGAGCAAGGGTTAAGCATGTAATTACATTGAGGATCTTGGGCATTTTGTAAAGCTCATGTTTGTTCCACTGAGTATAACTGCATTCATACATTATATGCAAGTATTTAATATATGTTAATATAATATGTTTGAGGTCCTTTTTGTGTTAATTAAGATGAGGGATCTTAGTGACATGGAACAAGGAATGTTTTAATCATTGTCGAAGTGCATTATTTGATTTGATTTGATTTGATTTATTATTGTCACATGTATTCGTGAAAAGTCATAGTCATAGAGTCATAGAGGTTTACAGCATGGAAACAGGCCCTTCGGCCCAACTTGTCCATGCCGCCCTTTTTTAAAAACACCTAAGCTAATCCCAATTGCCCGCATTTGGCCCATATCCCACTATACCCATCTTACCCATGTAACTATCTAAATGCTTTTTAAAAGTATTGTTTCTAGCACATTATACAATTAATCAGGGCTTTACACTGAAACTGAGTGCATTTGCACTGATGCAAGCTTTGCCTGGTTTACACACTTTAGAAAAATGAGTAACAACCTAGTGATGCTTTGTTCTGAAGTATGGGGGGTTTCTGCTGCCAATCCTATTATCCTGTGAACCACGTGGACAGAAATTCTTGCAAAATTTACACAAAGGACTCCCACAATAATACAAGCCAAACTTGTGCTACGTTATTAATCTGTTCAATCGGAGATTGTTACTTTGGGTGGGTGGTGAGCACGTTGCCCCTTCACTTTCCAGACCTCAGTCTGAGTCCAGCTGGACTGATGGAATGCCAGCTCCTTTCCCTTAACCAGCTGCTTCTATTTGACTCAAACCCAGCTCAGTACCCAGTGAATACAAATCCACAGGATACATGGTGGGCAGGTGGAGGAGATAAAGATGTCACACTGGTACTTGTCTGCCTCAGTAACTCCTTCAATCCAATGTTGTCCGTAGCGTCCATTAGTTCAAGCTGAATCTTCAGGCATTCGAGACAAATGGGTAGGAAAACTTGGACGAGTGTTAATGAAAATGGAAAGACGGAGGCTGAGGGGATAGAGGTCTACAAAATTATGAGAGGCACAGACAGGGTGGATAGTCAGAGGCTTTTTTCCCAGGGTGGAGGTGTCGATTACAAGGGGCACAGGTTCAAGGTGAGAGGGGGAAAGTTTAAGGGAGATGTGCAGGGAAAGATTTTCACACAGAGAATGGTGGGTGCTTGGAACGCATTTCCTCTTACACCCTGACTTACTGTATTACAAAATACTCACAGCACAGAAACAGGCCCTTCTGCCCGTTGGTACATGCTGACAGTTATGCATCACTAACCCTCTTCCAACCCATCGTCATGTAATTCCATATATATATATCCTTCTATTCCTTTTGCCCTCGTATGTTTAACCGGTTTCCCCTCCAACATATCTAAGCTAGTTGCCTCATGTACTCCTTGTGGTAGCAAGTCCCATGTTGCTGTTTTTCAATTCTATCCCTTTAGAAAGAATGCCAGTACTTTGTTTGTAGTTTTATGCCCTTGTTAATCTGTGTTTCTGCTTTCGGTAATTTGTGAATTTTTACTCAGATCCCTGTGTTCCTCCATCTCATTAATTCCTCATAGAATAGAATCCCGACAGTGCAGAAGGAGGCCATTCGGCCCATCGAGTCTGCAGCGACCACAATCTCACCCAGGACCTGCTCCCATAACCCCACATATTTACCCCGCTAATCTTCCTGACACTAGGGTCAACTTAGCATGGCCAATCAATCTAACCCATCTTTGGGCTGTGGGAGGAAACCGGAGCACCCAAGGAAACCCGCACAGACACAGGGAGAATGTGCAAACTCCACACAGACAGTAACCCGAGACTGGAATTGAACTCGGGTCCCTGGTGCTGTTAGGCAGCATCCACTGTGCTACAGTGCTCCCTATTGTGCCACCATGCCATCCTAAGGAGTGTGCTTGCTTTTCTTTCATGAGATCTGTCCACCATTGACAAGGCCAGAATTTTTTTCTCATGGTTAATTGCCCTTGAGCAGGTGGTAGTGGGTGCCATGTTGAATGACTACAGTCTGTGTGGTTAGGTACACTCACAGTGCTGTTGGTAAGGGAATTCCAAGATTTGGAATCAGTGAGGATGAAAGAACAGTAATATATCACCAAATTAAGATGGTCTGTTACTTGGAGTGGGACTTGCAGTTGATGGTGATACCTTGCCTTTGCCCTTCTAGGTGAGAGGTCACAGGTGTGGAAGGTCTTGTCGAAGAAACTTGGCAAGTTGCTGCAAGTGTATCTTGTATATGCTGCACACCGGTTGGTGGAAAGGCAAGTTGTAAGAGGGATACAAACAGCTTACAAAGAGATATTGATAGGTTAAGTAAATGGGCAAAAAATTGGGAAATGGAGTATAATGTGGGAAAATGTGAGGTTGTTCATATTAGAAGGGAAAATGAAAGCATGGTGTATTACTTAAATGGAGAAAAAGTGCAGAAAGCGCACAAAATAATTTGGAGGTGCTTGTGCACGAAACACAGAAAGCTAGCACACAGGCGCAGCAGGTAATCAGGAAGACTAATGGAATGTTGGCCCTTATTTCAAGGGGGTTGGAGTATAAGAGCAGGGAAGTCTTGCTGTACGTGGTACTGGTGAGACAACATCTGGAGCAGCGTGAGCAGTTTTGGTCCCCTTATTTAAAGAAAAATATTATTTCATTGGAGGCAGTTCAGGGCAGGTTCACTGGGATGATCCTCGGTATGGAGAGATTGTCTTATGAGGAAAGGTTAAGCAGGTTGGAGCTCTACTCATTGGAATTTAGAAGAATGAGAGGTGATCTCTTTGAAACATATATGCCAGAATTTTACCGGCACACCTGCCCCCGGAATTGGGGTGGGTGAGGCTCGCAGACAACATTCTTCATTGGCCTCAGGTGGTATTTTATGAGCCTCGGGCGGGTGAGACGGTACAATTCCGGCAATAGGATTTTCAAGGGGCTTGACAGGGTAAATGCTTAGAGGATGCTTCCGCTCCTTGGGGAGGTGATGGCCTAGTGGTATTATCGCTAGATTATTAATTCAGAAACTCAGCCAATGTTCTGGGGACCTGGGTTCAAATACTGCCACGACCAGGAAGTAGAATTTGAAATTAATTTTTAAAAATCTGGAATTAAGAATTTACTGATGACCATGAAACCATTGGTGGAAAAACCCATCTGGGATAGGATTTACGACCATTTAGAAAGATGCAGCTTAATCCGGGATAGTCAGCACGGATTTGTGAAGGGCAAGTCTTGCCTCACAAATTTGATAGAATTTTTTGAGGAGGTAACTAAGTGTGTAGATGAAGGTAGTGCAGTTGATGTCATATACATGGATTTTAGTAAGGCGTTTGATAAAGTCCCCCACGGTCGGCTTATGAAGAAAGTAAGGATGTGTGGGATAGAGGGAAGTTTGGCCGATTGGATAGGTAACTGGCTATCTAACAGAATGTGGAGATGCCGGCGATGGACTGGGGTAAACACAGTAAGAAGTTTAACAACACCAGGTTAAAGTCCAACAGGTTTATTTGGTAGCAAAAGCCACACAAGCTTTCGGAGCTCTAAGCCCCTTCTTCAGGTGAGTGGGAATTCTGTTCACAAACAGAGCTTATAAAGACACAGACTCAATTTACATGAATAATGGTTGGAATGCGAATACTTACAACGAATCAAGTCTTTAAGAAACAAAACAATGTGAATGGAGAGAGCATCAAGACAGACTAAAAAGATGTGTATTGTCTCCAGACAAGACAGCCAGTGAAACTCTGCAGGTCCACGCAACTGTGGGAGTTACAAATAGTGTGACATGAACCCAATATCCCGGTTGAGGCCGTCCTTGTGTGTGCGGAACTTGGCTATCAGTTTCTGCTCAGCGACTCTGCGCTGTCGTTCCCGCTCGACAATCACCAGGCAAGACTGTTCTCTTCCTGTTGGGGAGCACTTCAGCGGTCACGGGCATTCGGCCTCTGTTATTCGGGTAAGCGTTCTCCAAGGCGGCCTTCGCGACACACGACAGCGCAGAGTCGCTGAGCAGAAACTGATAGCCAAGTTCCGCACACACAAGGACGGCCTCAACCGGGATATTGGGTTCATGTCACACTATTTGTAACTCCCACAGTTGTGTGGACCTGCAGAGTTTCACTGGCTGTCTTGTCTGGAGACAATACACATCTTTTTAGCCTGTCTTGATGCTCTCTCCATTCACATTGTTTTGTTTCTTAAAGACTTGATTCGTTGTAAGTATTCGCATTCCAACCATTATTCATGTAAATTGAGTCTGTGTCTTTATAAGCTCTGTTTGTGAACAGAATTCCCACTCACCTGAAGAAGGGGCTTAGAGCTCCGAAAGCTTGTGTGGCTTTTGCTACCAAATAAACCTGTTGGACTTTAACCTGGTGTTGTTAAACTTCTTACTGTATCTAACAGAAGACAGAGGGTGGTGGTGGATGGAACATTTTCGGACTGGAAACCGGTTACCAGCGGAGTGCCACAGGGATCAGTGCTTGGTCCTCTGCTATTTGTAATTTTTATAAATGACTTGGAGGAGGGGGCTGAAGGGTGGATCAGTAAATTTGCTGATGACACCAAGATTGGTGGAGTAGTGGATGAGGTAGAGGGCTGTTGTAGGCTGCAAAGAGATATAGATAAGATGCAGAGCTGGGCTGAAAAATGGCAAATGGAGTTTAACCCTGACAAATGCGAGGTGATTCATTTTAGTAGGACAAATTTAAATGTGGATTACAGGGTCAAAGGTAGGGTTCTGAAGAATGTGGAGGAACAGAGAGATCTTGGGGTTCATATCCATAGATCTCTGAAGGTTGCCACTCAAGTGGATAGAGCCGTGAAGAAGGCCTATAGTGTGTTGGCGTTCATTAACAGGGGGTTTGAGTTTAAGAGCCATGGGGTTATGCTGCAACTGTACAGGACCTTGGTGAGACCACATTTGGAATATTGTGTGCAGTTCTGGTCACCTCACTACAAGAAGGATGTGGAGACACTGGAAAGAGTGCAAAGGAGATTTACCAGGATGCTGCCTGGTTTGGAGGGTAGGTCTTATGAGGAAAGGTTGAGGGAACTTGGGCTTTTCTCTTTGGAGCAGAGGAGGTTGAGAGGAGACTTGATAGAGGTTTAGAAGATGATGAGGGGGATAGATAGAATGAACGTTCAAAGACTATTTCCTCGGGTGAATGGAGCAGTCACTAGGGGGCATAACTATAGGGTTTATGGTGGGAGATATAGGAAGGATGTCCGAGGTAGGTTTTTTACTCAGAGAGTGGTTGGGGTGTGGAATGGACTGCCTGCAGGGATAGTGGAGTCAGAAACTTTAGGAACATTTAAGAAGCTATTGGATAGGCACATGGAGTACTTTGGGATGATAGGGAGGAAATAGCTTGATCTGGGTTTCAGACAAAGCTCGGCACAACATCGTGGGCCGAAGGGCCTGTTCTGTGCTGTACTGTTCTATGTTCTATGTTCACTAATGTCCTTTAGGGAAGGAAATTTGCTGTCCTTACCTAGTTGGCCTACATGTAGCTCCAAAACCAGAGCAATGTGGTTGACTCTCAACTGCCCTTGGGCAACTAGGGATGGGCAATGAATGCTGGCCCAGCCAGCAACGTCTATGTCCCACAAATGAATGACTCAATGGGACTAAGACTAAAATGAGGAGGAATTACTTCTTTCAGAGGGTTGTGAGTCTTTAGAACTCCGTGCCACTGAAAGCCATGGGGAGCCAAAAGCCTTGTGCATCTTTAAGGCTGAGATAGATAGATTTTTGAACAGTAAGTGAATCAAGGGTTATGGGCAAAGGGCAGGAAAGTGGACGTGATGAATACTGGATCAGCCATGATCCTATTGAATAGCGAAGCAGGGGGCCGAATGGTCAGTAGTGGAGGAAATTAATATTTAAACTGGGATGTCAATCAAGGAGTTTGCTTTGTCCTGGATGGTGCGGTTAATTTCAGGTCAATTGTAACCCTCTAGATGAGGATGGTGGGATATTAAGAGATGGTAATGCTGTTGATTGTCAAGAGGAGGAGACTTGACTCCCTTGTGGCCTCCTTAGTCTTCCTTGCAAAATATACCATCATTGACTTAATTGTATTAAAGCTAATTTGCCAATTACACACCCGCTCTGCAAGCCTATAATTATCCTCTTGTAGTTGACCCTAACCTTCCTGTTTAATAATTGGACACAATTCCAAGTCTTTCACAAATTTGAAATTGTACTTCCAATTGAATTTAAATTTGACCAGTCGCCACAATGGGATTTGAACCCATGTTCCCATCAAGTGGATCACTGAACTACTAGTCCAGTGACCTTACCACTGCACCGCTGTCTCTCTCCTACTTAATGTGTTGAAAACTTGGATCAAATCACACCTTGGGCCCGATTTTACCATTCGGGCGCAAAAACATGGTAAAGTCAGGTGTGAGGCCATTAACGCGATTCGCGCCCACGTCCGCGCAGATTGCCACTTTACCAAATGGCGGCGATTCGATTTGCGCCCAAAATGGGCGCAACAGCAATTTAAACGCATTTGCATGCATTTAAATTGAATTAATGATCTGCCCGCCCAACTTTATCAGCATTTCCCCCTTTACCACCGCGTTTGCCAATCAGGGGGGTCTGCTAAATAAAAGTCTGAATCGGGCGCTCCAGCTTCTGAAGAGCGTGTTCAGTGCTTCCAACGACTCTCTGACTCAGATCAGTGGTGGGGGGGGGAGGAGGGAGGCGGGTCAGATGTATCTCTGGTGGGGGTGGGGGGGAGGAGGGCTGATCATTGTCTCGTGTTGGGGGAGGGCTGATCGTTGTCTGGTGGGGAGGGAGGAGGAGGCGGGTCGGATGTTCCTCTGGGGGTGGGGGGGGGAAGGTGAGTGAGGCCAGACCATTCTCTGGGGGGGGGGGGGGAGTAAGGCCAGTTCGTTGTCTTGGGGGGGGAGGAGGAGGGAGGCCCGATTGCTCACTGGTTGGGGGGGGGGGCGGGGGGAGGCAGATGGATCTCCGGTGTGGGTGGGGTCAGATGGATCTCTGGTGGGGGGGCCGGGGGCAGGGGGGTCTGCTGCCACTCTGCGGGCGATTGGTGGGGGGGGAGGGGGGTAAGGGTGGTGATCGGTCTGGGTAGTGGGGGGTGGATAAGGGGGACAGTGATGTGTATGGGTAGTGGGGGGGATGGATAAGGGGGACAGTGATGTGTGAGGGGGCCATCGCTCCCGCTTGTCGCTCCCGGGCCGCTTTCTCCGCTTTCTGCGGCTCGGGAGCGATCTGACACGGGCGCGCTTTTTCAAGTTTTTTTCCAACTGCGCATGCGCAGTTCAGAGCTCCGATCGTTGCGGCCGCGCTAAGCCCCGCCCACAGCGCGAATGGGACTGGAGATGTTTTTTTCAGGCTGAGTGTGTATGGGGGCGCCTGAAAGCAGATTTCTAAGCCGGATCTGCATTACGCCCAGATTCAACACTTAGAATGAAAATGGTAAAATTGGGCCCCTTATCTTTCTAAATTCAAGCGAATACAATACTAGTTTGTACAATCTCACCTCATTTATTCCTTCGAGCCCAGGTAGCATTTTGGTAAATCTACATTGCATTCCCTTCAAGGCCAATAAAGTTTATTTATTTATTAGTCACAAGTAGGCTTACATTAACACTGCAATGAAGTTACTGTGAAAATTCCCGAGTCGCCACACTCCGGTGCCTGTTCGGGTACACTGAGGGAGAATTTAGCATGGCCAATTCACCTAACCAGCATGTCTTTGGACTGTGGGAGGAAACCGGAGCACCCGGAGGAAACCCACGCAGGCATGGGGAGAATGTGCAGACTCCGCACAGACAGTGACCCAAGCTGGGAATCGAACCTGGGTCCCTGGTGTTACAAGGCAGCAGTGCTAACCACTGTGCCACCCAAATATATCCTTCTTTAGGTGTGGTGTCCAGAACAACTCACTGTTCTTTAATGTGTTCTAACCAGGGCCTTGTATAGCTAAAGCTTGACTTTGCCTTTCATTCTAGTCCTCTGGGCATAAAGGCAAGAATTCCATTAGCCTTTATTGATTATTTCCTGCATCTGATGTATTGTGTCCACTTCTGGGCATCACATAGGATGGATGATACGACCATGCATGCTAAGACAGGGGAGGTGATGGCCTAATGGTATTATCATAAGACTATTAACCCAGAAACTCAGCTAATGTACTGGGGGCCCATGTTCAAATCCCACCACGGCAGATGGTGAAATTCGAATTCAATAACAACAATTGTTGATTGTTGTAAAAACTCATCTGGTTCACTAATGTCCTTTAGGGAAGAAAATCTGCTGTCTTTATCTGGGCTGGCCATCATGTGACTCCAGACCCACAGCAATGTGGTTGACTCTTAAATGCCCTTAAGGAGGGGCAATAAATGCTGACCCAGCCAGCGACACCCACATGAATGAAAAAAAAAGTTGTATCCAATGTGTTGGGTTGTAGGAACCAACGATGATTGAGAGGAAAGAGGTGATGGGGAAGAAGGTCTTTGGGCAGGATAAGGAAGTGGGTATCATGGATGGTTTAGGTGGAACTCAGCAGGTTGGTAAAAAGAACATTAGAGAAGTTGAATTGGAGTAGATGCAATGGTGAGGGTTTCAGTAGCACTCGAAGGTGGTGTTGTGGAGGGGTAGGCAGTCTCAGGCATACACCTGGATGTAGAGTTTGATGCTTAGTTCAGCACACTGAGATTTTGCACCATTAGCTGTGAAAGGGGGAGTGGAATCAAAACCAGCACACAACCTAGAGTCTGCTTCAACATAATCGATTTTGTGAAGTGACACCTACATTGATCTGAAATGGCAGAGGTGAATCCCACTGGCTTGGATTATATTGACTGTTATTTGGCATGTCTGTAAAGCGGCCTTTATCCAATATCCTCTGTAAACATTTGCTCTAACTTTAGATATCTCGCCATCTCCAATGTTGTAGGTTTCCGACATCAAACAAAGTACACACTCCCTCTGCACTCAGCTTGTGTCTCTGACGAACTGCCCAGCAGGAGGTGCAGAACTGTCTCCCCGGTGACTTGACCTTTTTCATCCGTTATGCAGTGACTAATTTGTACTCAGCATCCGCCACAAACACTTTGGCTGAAATCAGGAACTGGCAGGGTTATTGGAAATGACTAATATCTTTTCATAGATTTGAAACAATCTTCACTTCCTTGCTTCAAGCTGGAGAAGAGGGTAAATTTGTAATTTTACAAGGCACTTCAGTGAGGTTATATCCCTTTAGCAATAACTTGCATTTATGTAGCACCTTTTAACGCAGTAAAATTTCCCAAGGTACTTCGCTGGAGCACAATCAGACAAAAAAATGATGCCAAGTGCCAAAGAGGGTGACTGAACAATTGATCAGAAAGGCAGTTTTAAGTGAAGAGAGAGAAGTGGAGAGGCAGAGGGATTAACAACAATGAGGCCTAAGACAGGACTGCCACTGGTGGGACTTGGAAAAGAGAAGAAACGTGGCAGATATGCTATTCTCCAAGAATGATAAAATCATAAGGTGATAAGGGCATTAGAAATAGGAGCAGGAGTAGGCCATACACCTCCTCAGGCCTGCACAGCCATGCATTAAGATCAAGCTTGAAAATTTTTGTTGTCGAGTTGCCCCTTTAAAGGCATTCCCTAAAGGCCACATGGTCAGGCCGGACCCCATGGAATGTTGAGGCGGGAAGCTGTGCCAATCGAGTGCAAGGGAGCATATCCTGGGTTGGGGGGAGGGTGAGTGTTGGAGCCAGGGAAGAGTCGCGTTCAGTTGAATAGTTATTCCGTCTGACCCTTTTGTAGTTATTTGTTCATTGGCAATAAAACCATTTGTTCTTAAGCCTCATTGAGTTGCCCTCGAGCTATTACACTGGCGATGAGGAAAATCTTACCAAGTCCTTGGGGATCACAGTGCACAGCTAGCAAGATAAGAGACAGGAGTGTCAAAAATAAGAAGATTCTGGTGAAGGGACTTCTGTCCCCGTGAACTTATTACACATATATTTGGAGTTTTGCAATGTATTTTAAGCTATGTGGTTTAAGAGTCTCCTTGATGTAATGTTGATCCTTGTATCCATCACGCAAACCAGCCTCCCATCCATTGACTCTGTCTACACTTCCCGCTGCCTCGGCAAAGCAGCCAGCATAATTAAGGACCCCACGCACCCCGGACATTCTCTTTTCCACCTTCTTCTGTCAGGAAAAAGATACAAAAGTCTGAGGTCACGTACTAACCGACTGAAGAACAGCTTCTTCCCTGCTGCCATCAGACTTTTAAATGGATTTACCTTGCATTAAGTTGATCTTACTCTACACCCTAGTTATGACTGTAACCCTACATTCTGCACTGTCTCGTTTCCTTCTCGATGAACGGTATGCTTTGTCTGTATAGCACGCAAGAAACAATACTTTTCACTGTATGTTAATACATGTGACAATAATAAATCAAATCAAATCAAATCAAAAATAAGCCTCAGTGTTTACTTCAAATGTTTCAGGAAAGTTTAATGCCTTAGTTGGCATATGCAAGCCTCCTGTAAGCTGATGTGAACTATCTCTCTGACAGGTATTGCACAATCCAGTGCAGATTGAAAATCTGGAGTCATGTCCCACCACTGCTGGTGCATCACACGTTTAGCTTGTCTTCATAAAATCACTGAAGTTCTTTTGAGGCTTTGACGTAGGCACAGAGATCCTGAGGAAAGAATCAGGCTACATGGAAAATGTACAATGAATATGTCCAAACCCTCCCCTCCTCCCTCCCTTATCTCTTTGTTTACAAAAAGACAACAGTACCACTGTGTTAAAGTAAAAAAAAAATCATTGATTGTTGTTTTGAAGTGAAAAAATATATTTTATTGTAAGAAATTTGGAAAAGTTGAGGTAGCTATTAAACAAAATGTCATACGGCTTAGTTAAATGTTTAAGTTTTTTTTAAGTTTACTAGGGTCACAAGTGGGCTTATATTAACACTGCAATGAAGTTACTGTGAAAATCCCCCAGTCGCCACACTCCGGCACCTGTTTGGGTATGCTGAGGGAGAATTTAGCATGGCCAATTCACTTAACTAGCACGTCTTTCGGACTGTGGGAGGAAACCAGAGCACCTGGAGGAAACCCATGCAGACACGGGGAGAATGTGCAGACTCCACACAGACAGTGGCCCAAGCCAGGAATCGAACTCAGGTGAGGTAGCAGTGCTAACCACTGTGCCACTGTGTCGCCGTACATTACCATGGTATCGAAGTTTTGTATTTATAACATTACTTTGGTCAATAAATGTTTTCCATTAACCTTTACAAAATTCTACAGATGCTTTATTGAAACATCAAAACAGAGCATTTAAATATGAGGTAATTATGAATGAATAATATCATTGAAGTAAACAAGGTGGAAAAATACTAATAATAAAGACATGTTGGTTTAGATTTTTCACAGCCCAAAATGTGAACTCTCCTTTCCTCAAACTCACTCAGAAAGGTATCCAAATCACGGTCCAAGAAATTCCGACCTCTTTTCTTCCCAACTACATTTTCAGTTTCCATATTCTAAATTAAAACATACAAACACTTTTAAGCATGCCACATGTAGGAGCGATCTTACCGCCCGTTCACCCCACACTCCTGCTGCAGCGAGATCGGAGAATTCGGCGGCCAGCCAAATCTCCGTTCACTGCGGCTCGATGGGAAGATTCCGTTGGCGTGAAAGGTGGTAGGATTCCGGCCATAAAGTTGTCTGACAACATAATGCAGATTTAAATAGTAGTTTCACAGATTTAAAACAAATAACAAAATCTATGTTCACTTATACGTATTAAATAATAATCATCTTTAATCATAAAAATAAAATTAACAATTACACTTTAAATGAGCCTATAACAGTAGGATTAACTGCTTAAAAGAAATAAGAAAAAAAGGTGAAAAATCGTCAATATGCCTTTATAATAGCTGGGAATCCTTTTGCTCTCTGTCTTTAAGTCTTCAGTACAAAACTGTCGTTTCAAAGCTTGACCTTAATGGGGGTTCCCAATCTGGCCCCGTCATAAGGGTAGAGACATTCTGCGTCGTGCTGAGGCCTGTTGAGACAGTCTCGCTGAAGACTGAAGGCTGCCTCTGCGATCAGGGGTGTGATTGGGATGTTCAAATGCAGAAAAGTTCCTAATTTTTCCCCCTATTTCAGGTGGCCCATGGCTTCCTGCCGATGGAAGGAAGTAATGGACTAAAGATAGTTGAGCTGGTTAAAAATCAATTCAACCCCCAAACCCCCACCTCCCCTCATTATGTTGAGGTACAAATTTTACTCGGCGCTTCGGGAGCCAGGGGTAGGTAGTCTCGGTCTTTGTGGCCAGATTGAAAAATTAGCAGAGCATTGCAAATTTGGTCCAGCTTTAGGAGAAACGTTAAGGGACTGATTGATCTGTGGTATAAACAATCTAATTATGCAAAAGGATGTTATTGGCTGAGACCAAAATAGCTGGAAGACTTCCTCCTTACCCTCCACCCCTTCCTCCCACGGATATTGGACACCCTCCCATCATTGGTGGCATTGCAACCCCCCACACCAATACAGGTCACCAAGATTGGGGAATCAGGAACCTCACATTATGTTTTTATCTCTGAGTATTGTGTGAATGTGTCTATTTTTTCTTCTGATTTAACCTTACCAGAGAGCCTGTTTTGTGTCAATTGTTATATCAGTACACTCAAAATGGGTTTAAAAACACTCCCTGTAAAATGTGCACCTTACAGGAGGCAGTGGGGTGGTGGTATTGTCACTGGACTAGTAATCCAGAGGTATTCAAAATCATGAGGGCTCTAGACAGAATAGAAAGGGAGAAACTGTTCCCATTCATGAAAGGATCGAGAATGAGCGGGCACAGATTGAAAGTAATTATCAAAAAAGCGAAAGCCAGATGAGAAAAAAATTTGTTTTTGTAGTGAGTGGTTAGGGTTTGGAATGCACTGCCTGACAATGTGGTGGAGGCAGACTCAATTGAAGTATTCAAAAGGGTATTAGACTGTTATCTGAAAAAGAAGAATGTGTAGAGGTTACCAGATGAAGGCTGGGGAATGAGACTTTCATCCCTGGTACCACTCCAGTGAATCTCCTCTACACTCTCTCTAAGGCAGTAAGACCCTTCTTAAAGTGGTGCCCAAAACTGGGCATAATGTTCCAACCAAAGCCTAAACAGTTTACTTTCTAAAGGTTTAGAATGATTTCCTTGTTTTTATACTCTGTGCCTCTGTTCATAAAGCCAAGGATCCCAAACATTTTCTTTAACCAGCTTTCTCCACTTGCCCTGCCACTTGTCCCCCTGGTCTCCCTGTCCCTCCATCTCCTGTAAAACCCAACCATGGGTGGGATTCTCCAGCGTGGTCTGTTCCCCCGCCTGCTACGATTCCCATGGCGGGTGGGATGGGAGAATTCCCCAAAATGTCTTTCATATTGCCTCTTCGCTAGCAAAATCTATCATTTCACACTTCTTTGCTATATTTCCTTTATCGTATTTCTGCACATTTCACCAGTGTATCTATATCCTCTTCCAATCTTAATCATTCTTCTCACTGATTTGTATCATCTGCAAATTTTGATATTGTAGCCTGTCTTCTCAAGTTCAAATCACTAATGTATATCAAAAGTGCAGTGTTTCCAACACTGACTACCGGGTGATACCATTCTACACTGTCCCAAAGTCTGAAAGACAATCATTCTCCAATACCTTCAGCTTTCGGTTCCTTGGCCAGCTTTTGGTAGCCATTCAGTCACTGCTCCCCCTACCCATGAGGTTCAATTTCCTTACACATCTGTTATGGTAAGAAGTCTCACAACACCAAGTTAAAGTCCAACAGGTTTTATTTGGAATCACGAGCTTTCGGAGCGCTGCTCCTTCATCAGATGAGTCAACTGAACTGACAACTGAACAACCAGGAACACTACAGACAGTAGTCTCATCTGATGAAGGAGCAGTGCCCCGAATAAACCTGTTGGACTTTAACCTGGTGTTGTGAGACTTCTTACTGTGCCCACCCCAGTCCAGTGCCAGCATCTCCACATCACATCTATTATGTGCTACTTTATCAAACCATGTTTGAAAGTCTGCTTATACTGGGGGATTTTCACAGTAACTTCATTGCGGTATTAATGTAAGCCTGCTTGTGACACTAATGAATAAACTAAACTTAAAACTTTAAAACATAAAGCATATCCTTCAAGTTGGGCTAGGGAAGGTTACAGAGTCAGAGTTGTTATGTCCATAAAGCAAATGTCCCATTGCTTATTGTAGCACTAGGCTGCATCTTGTACTATTACACCATATTTTCCAAGATGCAACTGGGTTCATATGAAAATAATTTACAAGTCTCTCTAATTCCTTGCATGAAATAGCAACAATATTTAACAATACCAATCCCAGCGGGATAAATGTGTTTATGATTTGAGATCGAGGAAGGGAATAATTTGACTGATGAAAACTGGCAAAGGATTTGGTTTGCTGTAATGTGGTTGTGATGTGCCATTGATGGTAGATTATTAGTGAGATTTCAAAAGTAAAGATAGACAAGTAATACTGAGAGGATCTCTTTGATTGTTTCACATGCTCTGCCTTTTTCAAAACCTGTTGCTCTCATCATACTCTGCCTGTGGAAAATAGAACTCAAATGCTTGTAAAATGTGGATTTTTTAGACAGGAATTTTGACAGTCCTCATCAAAGGCTCGCACACGCTCACAGATTTAGGCAGTTTGGAATGTCAGCCACTAGTGATTTTGCTTTCCATCTCAATTTTCTGGTCAATCTCTGTGCTCTCAGTGTTGGGAAATACAGCAGTTCCATTCCACCTCAGCCGCTGTCTCACTTTGAACTCTGCAACTTCTGGGCCCTGAGGGGAGTTTTTAACTCCACATCCTCTCCATCACCAACACCTCTGTAATATTGCCCATCTCTGTCCCTGCTGAAATCCTCATCCTTGCTTTCACCACCTCAAGAGTTGATTGCTCAACGCTGCCCTGGACAGAGGTTCCTGCTCCTCATACAAAGTTTAGTTGCCCGTCTTTCATCCTGCAACAAGTTCCAATTGCCCACGTCCATTACTCTTGTCCTCATTGTGTGACAGTGCATCCTGCTTCCCAATGCCTCCAAATTTAAATTCTCATTCTCGTGTCTATATCCCCGAAATTTGTAACCTCTTCCAGCCTCACAATGGTCCTCCCTCCATGAAATCCATCTCAGAGTGTGTCCCTCATTCCTAATGCCCCATTACTGCCAGCCTTCTTACTGCTGCTCTGATGCTCTGGAATACCCTTCCCAAACTCCACTGCCTTACCACCTCTCTCTTTTGCTTGAGGATCTTTCTTAAAGTCAACCTCTTTCACCAAGCTTTTGGTCACCCCTGACTGACTTCTGCTGCTTTAGCTTGGCGCCTGTTTCCCCTTCTGTGAAGTACATTGAGAGCTCCCAGTGAATGGATATTCTGTGGTGTGAGCTGTAAGTCGTGTATTGAAACTGCATGTGCTCACTTAATTTATGAAAGGTATGGCCATCTGACAAGACTCATTCATCACATTAATTTGAATTGGATGTAAACTCCACTATGACACCCAGTTATTTTTCTGAGTTGTTTGTAACAGTTAGTCAACTTTTCCTAGGGGTCTGACATTCCTTTGTTCATTATTTCTTCTACGGTCATTTGCGTTAAATTCTGGTGGATGTATGTTCGACATAGTACTTATCGCATTCATTATAAATTGCTTAAACCTTTGGTGAAACCATGCATTCAAGAAGTTGGCACAAGATCATTAAATAGCGAACTAAATTTAATGCAGAAAAGAATTCAACCCCCCACCATGACTTTCTGTGCAACATTCCTCAGCTCATGGATCTCTTCTATGGGGGTGTCTGAAATTGCTTTGGTCGATATACATGAGCAGTCAAAATTACTTAATGTTCTTCCCAATGTGGAAGTGTCTGGCGTCACAGAGAACTCAGATCAACCAGAGAGTGACTGCCCTTGACATCAAGGCTGCATTTGAGCAAGTGTGGCACCAAGCAGCTCCAGCAAAGCTGGAGTTAATGGGAATCGGGGAGACCTCTCCGCTGGTTGGAGTCATACCTAACACAAAGGAAGATGGCTGTGATTGTTGGAGGTCAATCATCTCAGTCCCAGTACATCACTGCAGGAGTTCCTCAGGGTAGTGTCCTAGGCTCCACCATCTTCAGCTGCTTCATCAATGACCTTTCTTCCATTATAAGGTCAGAAATGTGGATATTTGCTGAAGACTGCAAAATGTTCAGCACCGTTTGCGACTCTCAGATGCTGAAGCTATGCATGTCCAAATGCAGCAAGACCTGGACAATATCCAGGTTTGGGCTGACAAGTAGGCAGGTGCCAGGCAATGACCACCCCCAGCGAGAGAGAATCTAACCATCAGCCCTTGACATTCAATTGCATTACCACCTCTGAATTCCCCACTATCAACAACATCCTGGGGGTTGCCATTGACCAGAAACTGAACTGGACTAGCCATATAAATGGTGTGCCTGCAAGCACAGGTCAGAGGAGTCTTGCAGAGACTCCCTAAAGCCAGTCCACTATTTACAAGGCACAAGTCAGGAGTGTGATGGAATACTCTCCACTTGCCTGGATGAGTGCATTTAGAAGAAGCTTAACATCATCTGGGCAGAGCAGCCCAGTTGATTTGCATCTCATCCACAAATATTCACTTCCTTCACCATCGACAAACAGTAGCAGGACTGTGCACTACCTAAAAGATGCACTGCAGGAACTCACCTGGGCACCTTCCAAACTCACGACTGCTGCCACCTAGAAGGAAAAGGGCAGCAGTTACATTGGAACACCACAGCCTGAAAATTTCCCTCCAAACCACTTACATCACATAAATTGATTTTTAAAAAATATCCTGCCACATCTGAAATAGCAATTTTGTTTTTCAACATTACTTCACTGCTTTTAGGGCACTTTTGTTCACAACTACACATTTTCAAAATGGAGGCTGTTTACAAACCAATGACATATCATTAATTAGTTTTGGAGTCAAATTGTGCTGTGGCATTTAATGAGTAAAACCACCATTTTCAATTTTGACATTTAAAGGTCACTCACCTTTATCTGATTGAAAGCTACATTGTTGGATCATAGATGGATTATAGACCGTCCTATATTTAACAATTAAATATATTGACTAAAAAAGCATGATGATAATGATGGATTTTTCCATCACTTCAACAGATGAATGTTCAACAGGAGAAAAAGAATGGTAAACAGTGTAGATTGATATGATCTCATGTGTGACATTAGGCCAAATCTTGATTTTATTTATTTATCTTTATTGCCATACGGCACAATATTAAAAAAAAGAACATCAATAACAATTTCAGCCAATACATACATAGAAATCACGCTCCAGCCAAATTCTCCAACCTTGCCCATGGCTGGGATTCTCCAGTCCCGCTGCAGTGAATGGAGGTTTGGCTGAGCGCCAAATTCTCTGTTCTCGCTGGCAGCAATGACAGGGTGTATGAGACTGGAGAATCCCCGCCTATGTCCCGAACAAGCCTTCTAAAAGTCACTACATTTTCAGCATTCGCAACAAAATCAGGCAAAACATTCCAAAGTATCAACAATTCTATATAATAAAAAAATTGCAAATATCAAGACGTTCCGTAGTTTATACTGATAGAAACATAGAAAACTACAGCACAAAACAGGCCCTTCGGCCCCACAATATTGTGTGATGGCCACACAATATACACCGTAAGGGCGAGTAAAGAACCTTTCAGACTTAGAGGTGGTAAGACCATGTATCAATTTATAAACTTCAGCTAAATCATAACCGATTGCAAATATTGCTTATGAGGTCAGTGTCGGAGGGATGGATGGAGACATTGGGTGAGATTCGCTGGCCTCCCAGCCACGTGTTTCCCACCAGTGGGAGCTGGTGCGTTGTTTGCTAGTGGTGGGATTCTCTGGTCAGGCCACTGTCAATGGGACTTCCCATTGACGTCACCTAACGCCAGTGAGAAATCCTCAGGCGGGGGTGCGCAGTCGGAGAAGTCCAGCCATTAGCTTTGTGCCTCACTCACTTGCCCCAAAGGCAATTGATCCTGTTCGCTTCAAATGTCAGAATTGTTTGATGACAGAGAATTTTGGGTCTGTCCAAGGTTGGTTTTTTTTATCCGTGTACTGTGATCCAGCTTGCAAGCTCTGAGGTTGGCTGTCAGACTGCTTTTATATCTATAACTATACGACATCCATAATCATAGAATGGCGTGGGATTAGGCATTTGCAAGTTCTCCTCAATATTTCCCTCTCTGCAGTAATGCACACTGTGCAAGATTCCTTTGTGCAAAACTTTAATGCAATGAACCATCCATTAAGAATAAATGAATTTTTGATAGTTTTAAGACAATGTATGAGGAATTTTATGTGCTAACGTAATCCAATGATGGAAAACCAAAGACAATAAGAGCTCTAAAACAATCTCACAGCAAACACTGAGAAAGATTAAAGCTTCTAGTTATTTATAATTTAATAGGTATAAGCATACACTGGAATGGTCCCATGGCAAGGCTTTCAGTCTTGGTATGTTCCAGAGGCCTTCTCAACACCGCAGTAATTATCAGCAGCAGGAATGTTTTCCCGACCCCAAGGATTACCCTCCCCCAGTACTGAGAAACACTCCTCCAGCTGCCTTGCTGCAGGTGTGCTCAAATGTCCAGTGGGACGGAATGTGAATCCAATTTTTCGGAATGTTGGCAATCTCACCCTGTTCTCCGAAGGTCTGGTGTCTGGTTCTGCGCACAATGTATTGGCAGCCTCTGCCTGATGGAGTGCATCTCCAACAATATAACCCAACGTTAGCGACTAAAGGGTCGATTGGTGATTATTGATATGGGAGATTGTATACAGATGTAGCTTTAAACTGCTGTAACGGTGGCAGATGTTGAGGAACATGGTTAGAACAAAAGAAAAATTGATCCTTGTTTTCCTGGCACAGCACGTATCTCCCTGAATGGCCCGAGTTAGGGCATTGTGTCCCCCCATTTTCCCATGGTGAGGTTACTCCAAAATTTTCTGCAGACTTATTTAAATACATCACAATAAGTCAGAAGCCATGCAGCCACTTCTAAGATGATGGGGACTGTTATTATTTTGTTAAGTAGTTCGGAAAATTTGACATTTAGGAATAATTTAGTTTTATATTAATGATGATATTAGTTGTTTTATATGTAGCTGTGTCATGAATATTAACTCAAACGTTGCTATGAAAAACTTGCTATTGACATTTCAATAAAGATGCTCTGATGCTTTAACATGTGAATTCAAGGGTTTCTCTCTATCGAAAAGATGTTAATTTTATAACATAAACCAGGTATAAGGGGACAAGGAGCAACATTTGAAATGATTGTGTCATTTAGGTTATGCTGGCATTTCCAGTGTAATTTTCACAAACTGTCCAAGCAAGTGTAAATGATCAAGCAATTTCAAGTGCTAATTAAATAGTTTTTAAAATGTTTTTTTAAAGTTTATTTATTAGGGTCACACCGCAGGCTTACATTAACACTGCAATGAAGTTACTGTGAAAATCCCCTAGTCGCCACACTCTGGTGCCTGTTCGGGTACACTGAGGGAGAATTTAGCCTTTTTGTTTTGGACTGTGGGAGGCATTTACCGGAGCACCCGGAGGAAACCCACGCAGACATGGGGAGAATGTGCAGGCTTGGTACAGACAATGACCCAAGCCAGGAATCGAACCCTGGGCCCGGCACTGTGCGGCAGCAGTGCGAACCATGCCTTCATGCTGCCCCATTCAGTGCAAACTGAGTTTCCAAAATCCTTTTATTCTATTTTAAACTACGTCGTACTGGAATCCAGTCCCATTCACAAACAGGCCATGTCCCCAGATAAAATTAATCAGCATAATTAGGATAATTAGTTTCCACTAATGTGGACTTTCAGGAAAGCTCGTGTAACAAAGCCTTTTTTATAGGCGCAAAGTCAAAGTGGGCGGCATGGTGACATAGTGGTTAGCACTATTGCCTCACAGCACCAGGAATCTGGGTTCAATTCTGGCCTTGGGTCACTGTCTGTGTTTGCACATTCTCCCCGTGTCTGCGTGGGTTTCCTCCGGGTGCTCCGGTTTCCTCCCGCAGTCCAAAAATGTGCAGGTTAGGTTGATTGGCCATGCTAAATTGTCCTTCAGTGTCAGGGTGATGAGCAGGGTAAAAATGTGGGCTTAAGGGAGGGGGGTATAGGGCCTGGGTGGGATTGTTGTCGATGCAGGCTTGATGGGTCGAATGGCCTCCTTCTGCACTGTAGGGATTCTATGATTGATAAGAATCTTTCAAAAGCTTTCGGTATATATTTCTTGAATTTGTAGAGAAACTGACTACTGTGCATTAATTAAACTAGTGTATAGTTCCATAGGTTTTCAAAAGTCATTTTTCAGTTACTTAAAATCAGCTTGCTCAGAGGTGGTGAATTACATATGCTGATCAAAAATACTTTTTGTTCTTATAAATCCATTTTCAGTTGCATTAATCATACTACACCAGATTACCATCCTTAGGTGTATCAAGGAACATTTTGCCATTTTTAATAATATATTCTAAAATGTTGAAATATGCAAATTGGTTTGAACAAAGACTTGAGCAGAAAATTGAATTTGCAAACCTAACCTAATTCTGAGCACCTGGATTGCTAAAGCGGAAACTCTCGGACCCAGGTTTATGTCCCCGAGTTTGGAGATATCCTTGCTCTGTGAACCCAACCTTTAAAAGTGACCATTCTCAATTCGGATTTTGGTCGGGAGTGGTGGACTGAAATAGCTGTCATGGGGAGATATGCGGGAATGAGTGTGGAGTCTTCTGGATGCACAAGCCTGCCTCTGTGCTCTGGCACTCTATTTAACTAAGCAAGAAAAAGGATTCCTCCAACCTGTACCTTTCATCCCCCTTGACTCCCACACACTCCCCATGCCCTATCCATGTCGACCTATTCCAAGTAAGAAGTCTAACAACACCAGGTTAAAGTCCAACAGATTTATTTGGCAGCACTAGCTTGAAGGAGCTTGAGGCTCCGAAAGCTAGTGCTGCCAAATAAACCTGTTGGACTTTAACCTGGTGTTGTGAGACTTCTTACTGTGCTTACCTTAGTCCAATGCCGGCATCTCCACATCAAACCTATTCCAACCCATGCCCCCCACCCACCCCTATGGCCCCTCATGCCCCCATGCCAACTTACTGTCAACCCATGCCCTCAGCTTTTTGCCTTTACCCTCTCCATGTCAACTCACCTGGTATCCTTAGACACTTCCTTGATAGCTTTGACTCTTCGTTGACTGCTTTGACAGTGCCTTGATAGTTCCTTGACCGCTAGACATTTTCTTGACAGCTTTGACACCTTCTTGATAGTTCCTGGGAGCTGGACAGTTCCTTGACAGCTTCAATAACTTTGACACTTCCTTGACGCCAAGACAGTTGCTTGACAGCTGCACAGCTTTTGACAACTGGACAGTTCATTGACAATTCTTTGGCAGTATCATGGTTCCAATAAGTGTGTGTGCAAAGAGTGCATAATCATAATATTAACAATCTCAAAGGTGGCTTACATCTCCAAAAGGTATCCAGGGCCCCTCCCCAAGCAAATCCACCAAGTTCAGATCTCCTCTTACCTGGTCTAATTGCACATTCCGGATTCCACACTCTTGGCCTTCCAAAATCCTACTTCAGTGGAGGCAGTGATTTAAATGGTCAGCTAACTTTGTGAATTGCACATGTGTGAACCACAGCCCTGTCCCCACAAAGATGGGAAATACTGGATTTGCAGGGCAGGACTTAGAATTTTTGACCATTTTTGGGATCTTTGCCATGACAGAGAACCTTTTTTGCCATGGCAAAAAGCTGCATCTGGATCTATGCATACGTAAAAAGGGTCCATGGCTTGACCTCTCCTACACTGCAATGAGGTTTGTCTGGTTTTTTATGATGGAGATTTCAGGGAATGGCTGGGATTGGAATTCTGGCCTGAAAAACAGTGGCAGGCAAGTATTTCCTGTGAGTAGTGACAGTCAGAACTGTTCTTACGCTAATCGAAAGATTCAGGCCTATATATGTTTGAAAGGAAACCGGTATAATTACAGGAGTTGGTGTCATTGTTGAGGATTTTGGTGTGGGGTACACCATGGTGTAGTAACGTCATAAATCACTCATAGACCTGGATCCACTACAGTTTGCCTACTACCGCAACAGGTCGACAGCAGACGCCATCTCCTTGGCCCTGCACTCAACCCTGGAACACCTAGGTAACAAGGACATCTATGTCAGATTCCTATTTATTGACTACAGCTCAGCCTTCAACACCATTATTCCCATGAAACTCATCTCCAAACTCCGTGGCCTGGGCCTCGGCACTTCCCTCTACGACTGAACTTCTTAACTCACAGACCACAATCAGTAAGGATAGGCAACAACACCTCTTCCACGCTCATCCTCAACACTGGTGCCCCACAAGGCTGTGTTCTCAGGCCCCTACTATACTGATACACCTATGACTGAGTGGCCAAATTCCCCTTCAATTCGATTTTCAAGTTTGCTGACGACACCACCATAGTGGGTCAGATCTCAAACAATGATGGGACAGAGTACAGGAATGAGATAGAGAATCTGGTGAACTGGTGCGGCAACAATAATCTCTCCCTCAATGTCAGCAAAATGAAGGAGATTGTCATCGACTTCAGGAAGCATAAAGGAGAACATGCCCCTGTCTATATCAATGGGGACGAAGTAGAAAGGGTCGAGAGCTTCAAGTTTTTAGGTGTCCAGATCACCAACAACCTGTTCTGGTCCCCCATGCCAACACTATAGTTAAGAAAGCCCACCAACGCCTCTACTTTCTCTGAAGACTAAGGAAATTTGGCATGTCAGCTATGACTCTCACCAACTTTTACAGATGCACCATAGAAAGCATTCTTTCTGGTTGTATCACAGCTTGGTATGGCTCCTGCTGGGCCCAAGACCACAAAGAACTACAAAAGGTCGTGAATGTAGCCCAATCCATCACGCAAACCAGCCTCCCATCCATTGACTCTGTCTACACTTCCCGCTGCCTCGACAAAGCAGCCAACATAATTAAGGACCCCATGCACCTCGGACATTCTCTCTTCCACCTTCTTCCTTTGGGAAAAAGGTACACAAGTCTGAGGTCACGTACCAACCGACTCAAGAACAGCTTTTTCCCTGCTGCTGTCAGACTTTTGAATGGACTTACCTTGCATTAAGTTGATCTTTCCCTACACTCTAGCTATGACTGTAACACTACATTCTGCACTCTCTCGTTTCCTTCTCTATGAACGGTATGCTTTGCCTGTATAGCACGCAAGAAACAATACTTTTCACTGTATGTTAATACATATGACAATAATAAATCAAATCAAAACATATTGTAATTTCCTGTAATATCTGCACTAGAATAATGGCAGGTGCTGGAGATGTATCAGTAATATAACTCAAATTTTCACAAAAATCTGGGCCTCTTCCAACATTCAGCATTTGCTTGGATAGTTGGCTGAAAGAAGAGGTGGAAAGCTGTGGGAAATTGGACGGGTAAAGCCATTTGCTTGTCTGGCACATAAATGTCGACGTGATTGATTGAATTGAGTGGTCTGTTTCCGTGATTCAACTGCTGTAGACCTTATAAAGATGTGACCTCTGGATGGCATCCTGGGTCAGCACACACTAGCCTTTCACCTCTAGAATTCAGGACTGAATCCAGCCGAGATCAATAAGATCAAAATATGGTGAGGAGTGTACACAAAATGGGGCATATTTTAATACCACTTAGTCTAAACAGGATGGTAAGTGGTCTTAAGTGACAGTGAGTCACTTATTGTCCATTTAGAATCATGACGTCTCTACAGTGCAGAAGAGGCCATTCAGTCCATAGAGTCTGCACCGACTCTCTGACAGAGCATCTCACTCAGGCCCTCTCCCTCGCCCTATCCCTGTAACCCCACAAATTTACCATGGCTGATACCATCTAACCTAAACATCTTGGGAGACTAAGGGGCAATTCAGCATGGCCAATCCACCTAACCTTCACGCCCTTGGGCTGTGGGAGGAAACCGGAGACCCCGGAGGAAACCCACGCAGACATGGGGAGAATGTGTAAACTCCAAATAGTCACCCAAGGCTGGAATTGAAACCGGGACCCTGGCATTGTGAGGCAGCAGTGCTAACCACCGTGCCGCCCATTTATCCATTTGTACCCAACATGAATCAGCCTATTCTGAAATCCATTTCAGAAGTTACACAAACTGGTCATGAAAATGTTGAAGGAGGCTCAATAAATAAAAACTGATTTCATATCGGGTTGAGAGCTTTGTAGTTGTGCACTATTATTTCATTCATGTATATTTATGTGTTACGCCATCAGATGTATGTGTCTATTAGCTCTCTCTATAAAGACACAACCAGGAAACTTTCCTCTAAAAAATATTCCTTTTAGTGCTCCTTATATCACTGCAATTTTCCTTTACTCTCTCAAAACTACTGAATGTCTGTTAAAGGACACCCCAATGTCCTCTTGCTGTTTCTTGGTGGCAAATTAAAAGTGAGCTAAGCATTAAATCATATGTGGGTTAATCTGCCGCAATTTATTCACACATTCAGAGTTCCAAACTGATCAACTTGAGCAGGTTTTAGAAGCCGATGTCACAAGCTGCTTAACGATTACTTGTCGAGAGGAGAGATTACAATGCTGACAGGGATACATGAGGAAACTCTTAAAGCACAGAGATTTATATCCCTTTTCCAATGTGTTGACTCAGCAAGTAAAGTCTCTGAACCTTTGATTACAAGCGATGATTCAGAAACAGATTCTGAATACACCTGATTTAAAAGCCTGAAGGCTGTTCATGTTGGGACGTGAGCTTATCATTCCTGATCAGTAAGCCATCTGCATTTAAAGAGATGATTGCAACTCGTGACTTCTTTTCCAAATTATATTTCCAAGCTTAAAAAGTGAAGAGTTTTGTCTGATCCTGTTACTCAAATGATTTGTTGCCAGAAATCATAGAAACCCTACAGTGCAGAAGGAGGTCATTCGGTCCATCGAGTCGACACTAACAATCCCACCCAGGCCCTATCCCCACTTAGTTACTCACTAACCTATCACATCCTGGGGCTGTAAGGGTTAAATCAGCACGTCCAATCAACCTAAGCCGCACATCTCTGGACTGTGGGAGGAAACTGGAGCACCCGGAGGAAACCCATGCAGACACGGGGAGAACGTGCAAACTCTACACAGACAGTGACCTAAGTTGGAAATTGAACCTAGGTCCTTGGAGCTGTGAGGCAGCAGTGCTAACCACTGTGCCACCCCAAATTTCAAACATCATTATTTTTTCATGGGATGTAGATGTTGCTGGCTAGGCCAGCATTTATTGCCCAGAACTAAATGCCCCTTGAGCAGATGGTGGTGAGCCGCTGCAGTTTATGTGGTGTAGGTACACCCACAGTGCTTTCAGGAAGGGAGTTCCAGGGTTTTGTGCCAGTGAGAGTGAAGTCATATTGAACACAAAGGAAGACACTTCAGTACCTGAGGAGTCAGGAATGGTGCTGAACATTGTGCAGTCATCAGCAAACATCCCCACTACCTTATGATAGAGTGAAGGGCATTGATGAAACAACTGAAGGTGGTTGGGCCTAGGACACTATCCTGAGGAACTCCAGCAGTAATGTCCTGGGACTGAGATGATTGACCTCCAACCACCACAACCATCCTCCCTTGTACTAGGTATGACTCCAAAAAATGTAAAGTTTCCGCCTTCATACCCATCGACTTCAATTTTGAGAGGACTGCTTGATGCCACTCGGTCATCAAGTGTGATGACCTTTACATCAAAGACAGTCTCTTGAGTTCAACTCTTTTGTTCACATTCGGACCAAATCTGCAATGAGGTCAGGAGCTGAGTGGCCCTGGTAGAACCCAACTATAGGTCAGTGAACAGGCTATTGCTGAGTAAGTACTGCTTGATAGCACTGTTGACAATCCATCCCATCCATTTGCTGATGATTGAGAGTAGATTGATGGGTTAGCAATTGGTCAGATTGGATTTGCCTGTTTTTTCATGGACAGGACATACCTGAGCAGTTTTCCACATTGTGGAATAGATGTCAGTGTGGTAGCCATACTGAACATAGAACATAGAAAACCACAGCACAAACAGGCCCTTCGGCCCACAAGTTGCGCTGATCATATCCCTACCTCTAGGCCTATCTATAGCCCTCAATCCCATTAAATCCCATGTACTCATCCAGAAGTCTCTTAAAAGACCCCAACGAGTTTGCCTCCACCACCACCGACGTCAGCCAATTCCACTCACCCACCACCCTCTGAGTGAAAAACTTACCCCTGACATCTCCTCTGTACCTACCCCCCAGCACCTTAAACCTGTGTCCTCTCGTAGCAACCATTTCAGCCCTTGGAAATAGCCTCTGAGAGTCTACCCTATCCAGACCTCTCAACATCTTGTAAACCTCTATCAGGTCACCTCTCATCCTTCGTCTCTCCAGGGAGAAGAGACCAAGCTCCCTCAACCTATCCTCATAAGGCATGCCCCCCAATCCAGGCAACATCCTTGTAAATCTCCTCTGCACCCTTTCAATGGCTTCAACATCTTTCCTGTAATGAGGTGACCAGAACTGCGCGCAGTATGGCTAAGGGCGCGGTTAGTTCTGGAGCACAAGTCTTCAATACTATTGTCAGGCCCCTTAGTCTTTGCAGTAACCAGTGCCTTCAGCCATTGCTTGATACCATGCGGAGTGAATCAAATTGACAGAAGACTGGCATCCGTGATGATGGGCACCTCGAGCAGGCAGAGGTCAAGTTAGTTCATCCATTTGGCGTTTCTGCTGAAGATGGTTGCAAATGCCTTGTTATTTGCTCTGATGTGCTGGGCTCCCCAATCATTGAAGATGGGGATATTTGTGGAGTCTCCACCTCCAGATAGTTGTCTCATTGTCATCATTATTTACCACTGGATGTGGGAGGACAGAATTTAGATCTGACCTCTTAACTGTCTATTGCAAATATATCATGAATGTAATGTGGCCTCTTAAACGTAAAGCAGTGAACTAAAATGCAATCATTTAAGACACTCTCAAATATTCGTAAAACAATTTAATGAAACACAAATGTAGATATTGAATTTAGCTGATTAATATCATTCCTACACCTTACTGCACCAAACCTTCTTTATGGAAGGATGTAAATTGTTCAGAGGTTTACTAGACTGGTACCCGGATTGAGCAGGTGTTCTCATAAGGCAAGGTTAGACAGACTGGGCATGTTTCCATTGGAGTTTAGAAGAGTGAGGGGTGACTTGATTGATTTATGTCAGATCCTGAATGGTCTTAGCAAGGTATATGTGGAAAGGATGTTTCCTCTTGCGGGTGAGTCTAGAACTAGGAGTCACTGTTTTAAAATTAGGGCTCGCCCTTTTAGGATAGAGATGGGGGGGAAAAAATTCTCTCAGAGGTTGTGTGACTTTGAAATTCTCTGCCTCAGAAGGTGGAGTCATTGAATATTTTTAAGGCAGAGGGAGAAAGATTCTTTTTAGGAAAGGGAATCAAAGGCTATCAGGAATAGATGAGAAATAGAACTTGAAACACAAACAGATCTGCCATGACCTTATTGAATGGCGGAGACCGATCTTCTCCTACTATGACCCATCTCTCTGCCCAACTTGTTGGTGACTCCACATTTGGTCATGTTGAGAACCTCTTTAACCTTTGATTTTCTCTCTGAATCCAATTTCGTTTGGCATACAGTAATCCCCCATGAGACCAGTGCTAGTCATTCCCTTTTATATCCCACTGTAAGCTGCTCGAGAGGCCAAATGGCCTACTTCTGTTCTTATTTTGTACGTTCATATGAATTTTCGTAACCTAGAGATCAAGAGTGTTTAGTTCTGCAAAAATGCCGGTGTCTACATGGCAAAGTTTATTACATACCAAAGATTATTCATCGTGTGACGTTTAGACACCCAATGGAAATGACATAATCTATCTGGTGTCTTTCTTCCAGAATCTGCAGATGTGGTAATGATTCTGAAATTCCTCAGGGTTACGCTGCCAGTGTAGGGCACATTGGAGTGGGACCCGTGATCATATTAGCCCCAGGCCAGAACCCCCATCTTGGATTCTGTGCTTAGGGTGCTTTATATATCCAAATAGATCACCAGTATGGGCAAGGATGTATCAATGGCATGTGCTCATCCTAATCCAATCTGTATTTCGAAGTCCCTGATCTTTCCCCCCACCCTCCCCTATCCTCCAAGGTCTAATCTAGGCAGAAGGAACAAACATTTTCCTGTAATTCTTCAGGTCCCCCTCTGGCATGAGAGTAACGGATCTACCCGCAGTCCTTCCAACTGGAGTCCAACAATCCAGAACGATCAGGGTGTAAGCTAAGCAGAACTGGATTCAAACCTCTCCCGAGGTCAAATCCAGCTTATGACCTGTCCCACTCCAAGAGTTTCAAGTGCAATGTTCATTTTTGGTAAATCATCCCATTTAAGGCACCTGTATACTTTAACCCAGTGCACAGAGTGCTGTCACCTCCTCACTTCTGTACTGCAGTGAGAGCTGGACTGTGCATCAAGGACACGTAAAAGGATGAGAGAAATTCCATCAGCAATGCCTCCGCCACACTCTCCAGTTTCAACGGGACGAGCGCAATCAAACACTGATGAAGCCAGCTCCACAAGCATTCAGACAAAAGCATTCTGTGTCCAGATGGTCAAAAAACATCTCCCTCGCCAGACAGGAAAACTCTCTCGGTCTCTCAACTGGACAGTACTGCTGCAGAGGACAAAGAAAATGCCACAAAGACACTCGGAAGTCCTCCTTGCGTGGCAGCATTGATACAAATGACTGGGAAGAGCTTGTTATTATAAAAACCAAACAGTGCAGGAGGTGGCCATTCGGCCCATCGAGTCTGCACCGAGAACAATCCTACTCCAGGCCCTATCCCCACAATTCCAGACATTTACCCCGCTAATCCTTCTAACCTACACATCCCAGGACACTAAGGAGCAATTTGGCAGAGCCAATCAACCTAACCCGCACCTCTTTGGAGTGTGGGAGGAAACCGGAGCACCCGGAGGAAACCCATGCAGACACAGGGAGAACGTGCAAACTCCACAAAGACAGTGACCCAAGCTGGGAATCGAATCCAGGTCCCTGGAGCTGTGAGGCAGCAGTGCTAACCACTGTGCCGCCCCAAATGGAAATGTCAGGAGTGGGAAAAATGACGACAACTTGTCCATCAACTTTGAGTTGCAATATCTTAACAATGAAGCAGAGCAGAGGCATGGACAGAAAAGGGAGAAAATCCTGTACCCCGGATGTCAAAACCTCAAGGAACATCTTGCCCCCCCCATGTACCCAAAGATCTTTGCGTGGAGAATTAGTCTGTCCAGTCATGTGAAGACCCATGGCATAAACTCATGACCCTGAGTAGGGGTCACCCTCAAATTGAAGGACAGCCGACGACGAGACGTTAGTGTTGGCTAATATTTATGTAGCCTATGTTCCAGATTTCCTTATGATTCAAATTGATACCAGTTGAAGAGGGGTGCGGTTTATATCATCTGTGAACTATACAGTGAATTTTATGGCATTTAGAGACATAGTCATAGAGGTTTACAGCATGGAAACAGGCCCTTCAGCCCAATTTGTCCATGCTGCCCTTTTTTTAAACACCTAAGCTAATCCCAATTGCCCACATTTAGCCCATATCCCTCTATACTCATCGTACCCATGTAACTGTCTAAATGCTTTTTAAAAGACAAAATTGTACCCGCCTCTACTACTACCTCTGGCAGCTTGTTCCAGACACTCACCACCCTCTGTGTGAAAAAATTGCCCCTCTGGATACATTTGTATCTCTCCCCTCAAACCTATGCCTTCTAGTTTTAGACTCCCCTACCTTTGGGAAAAGATGTTGACTATCTCGCTGATCTGTGCCCCTCATTATTTTATAGACCTCTATAAGATCACCCCTCAGCCTTCTGCGCTCCTACGTCCCAGTCTATCCAGCCTCGCCTAATAACTCAAACCATCAAGTCCCAGTAGCATCCCAGTAAATCTTTTCTGAACTCTTTCTAGTTTAATCATATCCTTTCTATAATAGGGTGGCCAGAACTGTACACAGTATTCCAAGTGTGGCCTTACCAAAGTCTTGTACAACTTCAACAAGATGTCCCAACTCCTGTATTCAATGTTCTGAACAATGAAACCAAGCATGCCGAATGCCTTCATCACTCTGTCCACCTGTGACTCCACTTTCAAGGAGCTATGAACAATATTTGATACAATATTTAATGTCAATGCAAAAAAATTCTGTTATTCATGTTTTTCATTTTACAGTAAGTGAAGGATTGACATTGTACACAGACACGTTTACAGAGAAAAGCCATATTGTGTAGGAAGCAGAGACAACAACCATAATGCTTTCAGAATAGGAGACAACAGGCACTTCCTGGGAGGTTTGTGAATATTGATTACCACATCAGTTCTAGCTGAGTGGTCAATAGACAGCATCAAAATAATACTGAACAAACAATACAATATAATTGCAACAACTCATGCATGTATGGGTTTACCAGACTGGAATCTGGTCTTCAGATCTCATCCCCATTTTGTGCAATGATTCGAACTATAAGCACACACCTGTGACCTGAACTAAAAGCTGCTCAGCCAGTTTGATTGTGACCTCCTCGAGTGATGTGTCATATCTACAACTGCAGGCGTTGCCCAGAAAGCATTCAGGATGACACACAAAATGCAAGCTGCAATTATCCAGGGAAGGTTCTGTAACTGGTGGATTGTCCTTGAAAGTGGTCACGCAAGCCACCTGGCATTTCTGAATGGCTCCGATCTAGTCAACGGCAGCTTTAATGTGAAGCCAGCGGTCTTTCAGCATTTCAAAAGCAGCAAATACTAAAGCGGTCAACGTTGGAACTTCAGGAGGGTGCCGAGCTGGCGCAGATATGGCAGAGTGAAACACCCATTTAACCTGGACTGAAGCAGAAGGTGTGGTTGCATTTCATCAGCAAGTATGATTCGATGGTGCACAGGCCAAATCACTGGAGTGGTGTCGTTCCATTCTGATGGCAGAGGAAGCCTGGGAATTGAGCTTCGAGGAAAACAATGTTTCTTAATCTTCTGCTCCCAATGGAGCAGAATCCCTTTGGGATTGATTACATTTCCCTCGCAACTGCTTAGGCCTTTCTAAGCTGAGCTCAAGAATTCACCATCACGCAAATCAGCCTCCCATCCATTGATTCTGTCCACACTTCCTGCTGCCTCAGGAAAGCAGCCAGCATAATCAAAGACCCCACGCACCCCGGATATATTCTCTTCCACCAGGAAAAAGATACAAAAGTCTGAGAACATGCACAAACAGCCTCAAGAACAATTTCTTCCCGGCTGTCATCAGATTTTTGAATGGGCTTATCATATATCAAGCTGATCCATCTCTTCATCCTATCTGTAATTGCAACATGATATCCTGCACTCTATCCTTTCTCTCTCCCCATGTAACCTATGCGCTCTTTGTTTTGTCTGAATAACGTGCAAGAAACAATACTTTCCACGGTACCCCAATACATATGACAATAATAAATCAAATCAAATCACCCATTTGCACTCGCTTGCTATGGGGAAGCAGTGAGGCGAATTTTATATTCATGCACGATCCTTCTCCTTGACTTCCAGCTCTCACTGGAATACAAAAGCCTGCGTAAATTGTGTGGATTCCTGGTAGGACAGCTTCCACTTTAAAGCCTGGGTGCAAATTGGCCTCTCTATCTGCTTTCAACGCATAAATTGGTACAATAATCCATGGCAATGTCAGGTAACCTCTGCCTCAACATAGTTCCTTTCCCTCTATTGTGTTGTGATAGTGGGTTCGCACTGAAGTACAAAATACAATATCCACGGAAGAAAACCTTGAAAGAAAGTTTCTCAATACTGTGAATAATTACACTAGAAAATGTATCTGCAAAATAAATTCCTTGTACGTCTCTGGCTAGAATACGCCTCAACAAAGTACTTTATAGTTCAAATCATTGTACAAAATGGAGATGAGATCTGAAAACCCAGAGACTGGTGAACCCATACGTTTGTGAGTTTTTGCAATTATATTGTTTTGTTTGTTCAGTAATATTTGGTGCTATCTATAGGGTCATCCTGAGATTGTGAAAGATGGTATAAAATTTCTCTTTAGAGAATTTTACATAGGGACATAGAACATATGAGTGGAAGTAGGTCATTTATCCCTCTGAACCTGTTCTGATATTCAATAAGATTGGCTGATCTGGCTGTGGTCTCATATACACTTTGCCATCTGCCCACTGCCCACCTCCCACCCACCTCCATAACCATTGACAGCCTATTCTATCAAAAATCTGCCTCACTTTGCCTCAAATAAATTCAGTGACCAACTGGTAACTTTCTGGTAATTGATTTGATTTGATTTATTATTGTCACATGTATTAACATACAGTGAAAAGTATTGTTTCTTGTGCGCTATACAGACACAACATACCGTTCATAGTGAAGGAAACGAGAGGGTGCAGAATGTAGTGTTACAGTCATAGCTAGGGTGCAGAGAAAAATCAACTTAATGCAAGGGAGGTCCATTCAAAAGTCTGACAGCAGCAGGGAAGAAGCTGTTCTTGAGTCGGTTGGTATGTGTCCTCAGGCTTTTGTATCTTTTTCCCAAAGGAAGAAGGTGGAAGAGAATGTCTGGGGTGTGTGGCATCCTTAATTATGCTGGCTGCTTTGCCGAGGCAGTGGGAAGTGTAGACAGAGTCAATGGATGGGAGGCTGGGTTGCGTGATGGATTGGGCTACATTCATGACCTTTTGTAGTTCCTTGCGGTCTTGGGCAGAGCAGAAGCCATACCAAGCTGTGATACAAACAGAAAGAATACCTTCTATGGTGCATCTGTAAAAGCTGGTGAGAGTCGTAGCTGACATGCCAAATTTCCTTAGTCTTCTGAGAAAGTAGAGGCGTTGGTGGGCTTTCTTAACTATAGTGTCAGCATGGGGGGACCAGGACAGGTTGTTGGTGATCTGGACACCTAAAAACTTGAAGCTCTCGACCCTTACCTGGCAATATTACTTGATTTGATTTATTACTGTCACATGCCGGCGTGGCACAGTGGTTAGCACTGCTGCCTCACAGCGCGCGCCAGGGATCTGGTTCGAATCCCGGCTTGGGTCACTGTCTGTGTGGAGTTTGCACATTCTCCCCGTGTCGGCGTGGGTTTCCTCCGGATGCTCCGGTTTCCTCCCACAGTCTGAAAGACATGCTGGTTAGGGTGCATTGACCCGAATGGGTGCCTGAGTGTGGCGACTAGGTGAATTTCACAGTAACTTCATTGCAGTGTTAATGTAAACCTTACTTGTGACTAATAAATAAACTTTAACTTTAATGTATTGGGATACAGTGAAAAGTATTGTTTCTTGTGCGCTATATAGACAACCATTCATAGAATACATAAGGGAGAAGGAAAGGGGTGGGTGTAAAATGCAATATTACAGTCATAGAAAAGAGTTAGAGTACAGTTTTAAAAGCATAGAATGAGAAGATAAAGTCAGAGGGTATGCTGGGGACAGTTCGCCTCGCTCCGGTACCATCTGTTTCCCAGATTTGTTTCGTGCTATCTATGATGTTCATCTGCAGAAACCTATTTATCCCCACCAGCACGATGCATTGTCATTAGTGCAAGACATCACTGAAAAGAAATGTGTTCTTCAACAAACTGGACTCCATCTTGAATTAACTATAATGCAATCAGTCCAAATTGTTTTCCAACTTCCTGCAGGCACTGTTGAAGTCAGCCATATAGTAGCAGCAAAGGTCTTCAGCTGAAGTGATAGTAGTCCACTCCTTCCTTCAGCTTCAGTGAATTCAAGTTTTCTTCAAATCCGCCACCTGTCAGGTCCTGTCAAAACAAGAAATGTTAGATCAGACAAGTCAAACCCAGCCTGGTTTCTCATCACACAATCGATGACGTAAGTGCAATTGGCTAATCTATCTTGAAACCTGGCAACGTATCAATGTGCTGGAAGCTTTAACTCTATCCTCACTTATTGAGAAATACGCAGACTATATGAATCATCTTGAGAAGCCAAAGATTTGTGAGCAAGAACACTACTCTTTGACAGTTTCCCACCGAGTGGGCAGCTTTAATATAAGTTTGAATAGTTTTCTTTCCAGGAAAATAGTGAAAGCACAAAAACAATTTAACAGTTGGCTGTTGTGTGCTTGGTTATAACTATACTCTTGATTTGAAGCATCTATCACAGCAGCACCCCATTTTCATTCCACTTGGATGGTGGTTAGTATCCATCTCAGTCAATTAACAGTAGGTTTCCTCTCTTCAACCTTCTAGTTAATCCATTCATTCCTCTTTATTTTAGCATGTTCTTCAATAGGATTTTATCCTATCCAAAATACTGGATAGATTCTTGGATATTCAACTCACAGGCCTGGTCTCCTTGTAACCATGTCTCAGTAATCGCTATCAAATTGTATCCCGTTATCGCTATTTGCGCTGTTAACTCAATTTTATTCTGAATGATACGTGCATTCAGATAAGAAGCCTTTAAGTTTGTCCGATTATTAATTTTCCCTACTCTTGTACGATTCCCTGGTGTAATATGATGTTCACACGCTCTGTCCCTTCCTTTCATTTTCTTATTATTCATTATCATTCCTTACTGATCTAGAGAGGTTTAAACACAGCAGCTTAGCTCTCCAGCACAGGCGTTGCTAAGGCTAAAATTCTAAACCCAAATTAATCTCTCATCAATTTTTACAGATACACCATAGAAAGCATCCTTTCCAGATGTATCACAGCTTGGTATGGCTCCTGCTCAGACCAAGACCGCAATAAACTACAAAGGGTTGTGAACATAGCCCAGTCCATCACGCAAACCAGCTTTCCATCCATTAACTCCATCTACACTCCCTGCTGCCTCGGGAAAGCAGCCAGCTTAATCAAGGACCCCACGCACCCCGGACATTCTCTCTTCCACTTTCTTCCGTCGGGAAAAAGGTATAAAAGTCTGACTGACTCAAGAACAGCTTCTTCCCTGCTGCCATCAGACTTTTGAATGGTCCTACCATATATCAAGCTGAACTTTCTCTTCATCCTATCTGTAAGTGCAACACTACATTCTGTACCCTCTCCTTTCCTTCTCCCCTATGTACTCTATGAACGGTATGTTTTGTCTGTATAATGCACAAGAAATAATACTTTTTACTGAATCCCAATACATGTGACAACAATAAATCATATCAATAGAATGTTTATGGTCAGATTACACTTTATTAAATGTGTGAGACAGACTCTTGGAGGTTTGTGTCGAATCACTCGTTGCCCTGCATTTGGCCAAGACATGTTTGAAATTCATGACTTGTGGGTGAAAGGCATCTGAATTACACCACGTACAATTCGACTCACTCACCTGCAATTCTGTGCATAGAAAACTTAGCTGCCCATTAGATCTCTGGATCTACCCTTGCAACTTCACAAATTATTTGTCCTGGTCTCTTGCCGATGAGATTGGATGGTAATTAAAGGCACAATTGTGCTCATTTAGTCTTACTGTGGAAAAATATAAAGATCATTCCATTTACTATAGGAAACTCAGCAGGAATACTACAAACTAGATTTGTAATAAATCTGCTGAGACCTGTAAGACTGGCAGGGCAGAGGCTCTTATGACCATCTCCAGTGTGTAACTTCTCTTGCACCTTTCAACTTATTAAAGAGCTGAGATATCTCTCTATTAAATTACAACCAGGGAACACGATATGTTATATCAAAGGAAAAGACATTACAGTAATTGTGTCCTGGCAGGTTTTGATGTGATACCAACAAATACCATAATCCCCTGCCTATTTTTAATCCTCTGTGAACCATGTTCCCATCTCTGAATCATAAACAGAAAACGTCACAAATTTCCTGGGATCAACAATCGCGATTTCTGATACAATAACCTTCTGATAACAGAGCCCATTGTTGAGATGGAGCTGCCCTTCCACCCCCCCCCCCCCCCCCACTCACCCCTGAGCAAAGGTTTTGCGCTCGTGTGCAGGGAGGGGAGAGAGAGAGAGAGAAGGAGCAAGATCAAGTTAATCACTCCAGATGCACTCATACTCCTCATAACAAGCAAGCTGAGAGTATTTTCGGCAAATCTGTGAAGACTTGCACACTCATTGGGCTGAATTTTACCTGAGCCTGGTGAGCATGCTTCCACGTGGGGGCTTTGGTAGTGGGGGCGGGGGGGGGGGGGGGGTGGGGGGGGGGGGGGGGGGGGGAGGACAACGTAAAATAGGGCAGTCGCCCACCCCAACACCTTCCCGCCCACCCCTGAGCTCTCCCCCAAAATTCAGTGGGGGTTGGGCGACAGGCCGGCAGTGAAGTCAGCAACCCACCTGCCACATTTAAACGAATAAGCAAAGGTCAATTAGGCCTGTTATCAAACCAATTGACCCCGATAATATGCTGCCCACACCATAAAAGGTTTGGCATGGGGCAGCTGAGTGGGAGCAGGAAGGCTGCTTATTTAAATCAGGATGTGAATGATGTCGGCGTTGGACTGGGTTATGCGCAAGAAGAAGACTCATAACACCAGGTTAAAGTCCGACATTTATTTGGAATCACGAGCTTTCGGAGCGCTGCTCCTTCATCAGGTGGCTCACCTGATGAAGGAGCAACGCTCCAAAAGCTCATGATTCCAAATAAACCTGTTAGACTTTGACTTGGTATTGTGAGACTTCTTACTATATAAATCAGATACTGAAAGGGCAGGAGGGAACAATGTCGTGGCGAGATGGAGGGGGCGGGGCACTTTGCCGATTGTGGGGCACCCCTCCCTCAATTTCCCCCTTCCTTTCGACTCAATCCCTCCCTTAAACCCTCCCACTTCAACCCCTCCTGCCCCTCCCATTAGCCTAATTAAATGCTCCCAGCCCAAGAATCCAGATTTAGTTCCTCAGGGGGTCCATGATTCTTGATCATCATC
The DNA here is from genome assembly GCF_964213995.1 of Mustelus asterias. Taxonomy (NCBI): domain Eukaryota; kingdom Metazoa; phylum Chordata; class Chondrichthyes; order Carcharhiniformes; family Triakidae; genus Mustelus; species Mustelus asterias. Next base: position 71,592,054 of record NC_135812.1, read on the forward strand.
TTCTCCTGCAGTCCTGGCACCTGCCACTGATGCCTTCCTGGCTCTGCCAGTTGGCCAGCAGCTCCAGAAGGCAAGACATCTTCCCCAGTGAGGGACGGAAGTCCTATTTGGCCCCCGTTTAGTTGGTATGTCCTGCAGCACCTAATGTCTGTGGGATGGGTCAACGTGGAGCATGTTAGCTCCACAATGACATAGTTTCCAGGGTGTGGGTTAGGCACCCTGCTTGCAACCGCCCCCCCCCCCTCCCAAATCCCTGTATTATTCAGCCCAGTGACTGAGTTAACAGTAGGTGGTATACAAAGAACTCCGAGATGGGGCAGGGGCAGGGGGGTGAGAATTATCGTTTTAACTTGGCATTGGAAAAGGTGAATTATGAATGTGAGACAGTTATGACATTTTAGTTCAGAATGTTATTTTAATTTTGAGGTCACTGTTGCCATTTTTAATCACCTGACGGTCTAGAAACTGGGAGTGTCAGGAGACAGAGAGAATAAATGTATTTTCACTGAAGCTGTTAAAGGTTTTAAGAACTCAATTTGGAACAACGTATTACGGCACTGTCCATTCCACCCTGTGCATTGGCTTTTAGATTGCAGCTGAAGGAGGATTTTTAAAATCCATTTTTTTTTTGCCAGAGCACAGTACTGGTGGATGGGACTCCATTCAGGCATTTTTAGCTCTACTGGTGTTGGACGCTATAGAGCATTCACAACCCGATTGCCAGCGAGCACTGATGTCATGTCAGTGCAGAGGTAACTGATGACAGGGCTGGGAGACGCAGAGAGTGCAAGAGTTCAGGCTGGTCACAGTCCAATAATCTGTCCATATAAGACACAGAACTACTGTTTCAAACACTTGACTACTGAAGTCAGTACAACTTGTACTTAAGATTCAGTCAGTCACTCGGGATCTCAAAAGATAGGGTAACCCTATTTTCCTGGCTTGCTGAGTGAATTGCTGTGTCCTGTTTTTCTCAATTTGCATTTCCAACACCCAGTTTAATTTATCTCTCGGAATTACACAAACCTTGTTTTGAGCCGTAGCTTCAGTCTGTCCCAACATGCAAATCAAGGAAGGTGAAGTTTGGAAAAGATTATGGGATGTACACTTGAATTCCGGAGCCCAAGCTACATGGAAAATAACTGCGGAGAGTCCCACACGACTGAGTAAAAGCCGCCTGTGGATTACACGTCTTTTTTACATGAACGTGTTTGAACAAGGAAAACAATCTGATTAAGACAAGTCTTCAGCATTGCCAATGACCTTCGCATGACATCAGTGCAAGGCCTTGTGGGATCCCTCGCACCTCCCAGTTTCGGGAGAGCATTCCAAGACACACATTTAATGATAGATTTTATTAGTCAGATGGGTTCATGACTAAATCAAGATATTTCATTACACGTAGTAAATATGGTTATGTCTATGGAGACCGAATCTTATGGCAGAATTGTCCCACCCAGCCCTCATTGGGTTTGGTGGAGGGCGGGGACAGAAGGTTGGGAGAGGGGCGAAAAATTGGAAAACCGCCAGCGGGAAAACAGTTCTGAATTTCCACCTCACCAGTTCCATGGCGGGTGGGGTTTCCCGCTGATCCACGGCAAGAGCGCCATTTGCATGCACCATCATCTCATGAGTGCTGCTCGCTGCAATCACGTAGCCTCTCCCAATTACGTGCAAGATTAGCGGGAAATCAGACTGGTCTGATATACATTTGGAAACGAGTGGCGTGCAGCTGTCGGCCCTTTGCCAGAGGCAGATGTGGAGGAGGCTGAGAAGCTCCTCTAATAATGAAGAGCAGGAGGACCAGGAACCTGTAGAGTTGGTTGAGATTCAGCTTCCATGTGAGGAAGCCACTGAAGAAGCACGATGTGGAAGACCTACCCATGCCACGCTGATTCAAGGAGATTAAGGTGCAGGCAATGGGAGAAGGCCACATGCCCCTGAATGCCACGCCATTGCACCAAAAGGGGTTGAAGACCAGTCACATTGTCAGCAAGGTTTGCATTCGCACTTACATCCTCCACTCTCACGGTTCACCAGGCCGTGACCTCTGGAAAGGTCAGCGATGAAACCTGTATGCTTGCACTCTGGGAACTAAGAGTCGACACAACAGTACAAACACTGCGTCAAATAACTTGCTGCAGCTGTTGCCACCTTAATGCGAAACAACAGCAGACCCTAGAATGAGCACTTTGTTGGAGGTATCATCATAACCTCGGCTGGTCTTGTGTTTTGGCGCCATGACTGAGGAGACACATCAACAGCTATCCCTCCAAGCCACTGAGCAGCACTCATACAATGTTGTCCCAAAAGCAATAACGGTTACAAACACATTCAGCACAGAATTCCAATAAAGATTTGGATACATCTCACTGACATTACACAAGGGTCCAGTAACTATCTTTAGTGAAGTTGACACCATTTAATGTCGGAATGTAGTGTAGGGGTATTGTTGCTATACTAGTAATCCAGAGACCCAGGGCAAGAGCTGGGGACGAGGATTCAAACTCAACCATGACAGATGTTGAAATTTGAATTCAATAAAAATCTGGAATTTTAATGATGACCATGAAACCATTGCCAATTGTCATAAAAACCCATCTGGTCCAATAATGTTCTTTATGGAAGGGCTTACCTGGTCTGGCCTATATGTGACGCCAGATCCACAACAACGTGGTTGACTCTCAAATGCCCTCTGAAATGGGGGGCAATTAGGGATGGGCAATAACTGCTGGCCTAGCTAATGACGTTCACATCCTGTGAATGAATGGGGAGGCAGGATGCTAGTGGGAGCTGAAGATGAACTCACCCTGGTGGAGCAGATTAAATTATTCATCCTCTGCCTTCACTGGATTACACTGGCGGTTGCCAATGTTATGTTTCAGGTTAGAAACTCCAAAGCGTTTTATGAAGCCCACCTGAATCATAAGTTTTCCACCTTGAATTTGGCCAGGATAAGCATGAGATGTTTCACTTCAGATGTAATTCAAAAGACCCACTAGGGAGCTTATATCAAACAAAGTTTAAGAAAGAATATAGTTAACATGTATAGGAAGAAAATTAGCAAGAACTGTCATCAATTACAAACAAGAAACAAAACAACCACTATAATGTATAACCCTTAATATATATATCTAATGTGTTCCAATCAAACCAAAACCCTTGCCATAGACAAAACCCTTTAAACAGGTTCCATACAGCAAGGTCTACTGCTCACGTGATAATGGGATTGAGGCCATTAGTTGAATTTTGTAGCCAACTGCTCGAGACTCAGAACAGTTTGAAGACAAGAGAACTTCCCAAAACACCAGAGCAACTTTAGTCCAGCCCCCAACAACAGCAGGTTTTCACCCTCCAGAAAACAAACAGAATTTTCAAAACAACAGGGAGAGAGGGAAAACACTTCTTTTTAGCTTGCTGTCCCTTCTAAAACTCAAACTTGCAGTTCCAACTTGAAAATGAAAGAAAAAAACTGTCCAAAAGAACATGACCGTCCTCCTAACAATGCAGGTTCATAAAACTAATCCCAGAGTAAATACAAACAACCCCATTTAAGCCACTTAAATAGCAATAAAATGACTCATTGTAGTCAGCCTGGCAACATAATGTTATCAGCTGCGAGCTGAGAAACACCGACGGTGAGAGCTGCAGAGATCATGATTTTTAAAAAATCTCTTAAAGGTACACTAACGTCACACCAGCCACACTGACCTACTCTGCTGTCAGCACCCAGGCCAGAGAGGTGAGTTTGGTGTGCTTCCTGGAGCCATCCCTCAGGTATGGCAGCTCCTGGTGTTTGCACACTCCTCTGATTAAAGCCTCGACGGAGTTGCGGCAACACTTGGGTGCAGCCATCTCGATACGTCTCCTGAAGACAGCTGGGCTGGCGAGAATAAAATGTATGTGCTCAGCTGGTGGATCCGGACCTTCAACTCCATTAGGTAAAGGCAGGGTGGATGAATCAGTTCCTGACCCGCCATCACGTGATTCAGAGAGATACTCATCTATGCATAACTAATGAGCATCCAAAAGCTAAATCTGGCATGATTTCCCGCCACTCTGACCAGCGGGGACTGTGCCAAGGAACCTGCCCACCATGGCACTTAGTTTCATAAGCAGAAAATTCTGCCCCAATTTTTAAACCAGACAAAAATATGGCCATTTACCAAAAGCAGAATTTCAAATATATTCAAATGGCTGTGGTTGCTGGAGGTCAATTATCTCAGTCTGAGAACCTCACTGCAGGAGTCCCTCAGGGTAGTGTCCTCGGCCAAACCAATTTCAGCTGCTTCAGCAATGATCTTCCTTCCATAAGATCAGAAGTGGGGATGTTCATTAATGATTGCAGCATTCAGCATCATTCGCGACTCCTCAGACACTGAAGCAGTTCAGGCCTATGTACAACAAGATCTGGACCACTTTCAGGCTTAGGCTGGTAAGTGGCGAGTAATATTCACGTCATACTGGTGCCAGGCAATGACCATCTCCAACAACAGAGACTTTAACCATCTTCCCTTGACTTTCAGCGGCTTTACCATCGCTGAACCCCTCATTATCAACATCCTGGGGACTACTCTTGACCAGGAACCGAACTGGACTAGCCATAAAAATACTGTGGCTACAAGTCAGAGGCTGGGAATTCTACAGCGAGTTACCCACCTCCTGACTCCCCAAAACCTGTCTACCATTTACAATGCACAAGTCAGGAGTGTGATGGAATACTTTCCACTTACCTGGATGAATGCAGTTTCGACAACACCCAAGAAGCTCAATGCCATCCAGGACAGAGCAGCTCACTTGATTGGCACCCCATCCACTGCCTTAAACATTCAACCACCAACACATATTGACAGCAGTGTCTGCCACGTACAAAATGCACTGAAGCCACTCACCACGCCTTCTTTGATAGCACCATCCAAACCTGCGATCTCTACCACCTAGAAGGACAAGGGCATCAGGTATATGGGAACATTGCCACCTGCAAGTTCCCCTCCAAGCCACACAACATTCTGATTTGTAACTATATCGTTGTTCCTTTATGGACGATGGGTCAACAGGTGGCTCAGTGCCACCCTCTCAAGGGCAATTAGAGATGGGCAACAAATGCTGGCTTAGCCAGCGATGCCCAAATCCCGCGGAAGAATAAGTGAAAAGAATGAAACATTTTTTTTGAAAAAGCAAGGAACCATTTCCTTTATCTGGCTAAATTATGCTAGGATTTGGTGTTTTCAAAGCTAAACACAGCTTTTGTCACCATTTGTGGATTGAATTTCCTTTGGAGATTGACTTAAAAACTGTAAATTAATTTTGCTTGTGATACGGTTTGGAGAGGACCAAGTAGAGCTGGTGGTGCAGCGATGGGTACGCATTATGTCCAGTTTCTGATGATCACCGAATTGGAAACGTTCTTAATGGAAGCTTGACTTTGTCGTTGTGCCTGTTAAACTTAAGTTACCCTGAACCATTCAAATCTGGTCATATTTTATTTAAGCACACTTCGGCAACATTTACTCGTAAAGGAACCTTGCTCTTGGTTACTTCGAAGAATCCTGCTTCGGACACCTTGAAGTAGGTTTCCAGCCTGGGTCTGGAGTATGTTAACAGTAAGTCTTTATTAACAACTCATGACTGTGTACATACTTACAGCGGACGATACAGGTGTGGAGCTGACCCCATTCTGGGTGTGAACCCAACTGTGTCCACCTCCATATCCTGAACTGTTTTTGTAGAATGTGCCTTGTGGCCACATCCTGTAATTCACCCCCATCCCCCCCACCATCGCCTTTAATCTTTTGGTAGAGGATTATTGCTAAGAATTAAATTCTTGATTTGTGTTGTGTGTTGTTCCCCCTCTCATCTTGGTGCTGTCCAGTCCGCCAGGACTTCACATTTCATATAAGCATCTCAATTAAAACAAAATCTGCCTCACAGATTCACAGAATCTACAGTGCAGAAAAGGCCCTTCGGCCCATCGAGTCTGCACCGACGCGTGAAATGCCCTGATCTGCCCACCTAATCCCACTTGCTAGCATTTGGCCCATAGCCTTAAATGTTATGGCGTGCCAAGTACTCATCTAGGTACTTTCTAAAGGATGTGTGAAATCCTGCTTCCACCACCCTCCCAGGCAGTGCATTCCAGACCGTCACCACCCTCTGAGGAAAAACGTTTTTCCTCAAATTTCCTCTATAGTGTAACCATTCATAGATCATGGTGTCCAGTCTGGCTCCCTGTGGGAGCCCCGGCCTTTTCCTCAGAGCCTGGAAAATCTTTTCCCTTTTGGTAATTACCCAATTCCCTATAGAAAGGCCAGATTGAATCTGCCTCTATCACACCCTCAGGCAGGGAATAATACATCCTAACCATGAGTTGCAGAAAAATGTTTTTCCTCATGTCCTCTCTGATTCTTTTGCCAAGGGGTGGCACAGTGGTTTGCACTGCTGCTTCACAGAGCCATGGGTTCAATTCCGGACTTGGATAAATGTCTGTGTGGAGTTTGCACTTTCTCCCTGTGTCGGCGTGGGTTTCCTCCCACAGTCCAAAGATGTGCAGGTTAAGTGGATTGGCCATGCTAAATTGTTCCTTCGGGTGGAATTTTCCCGTCCCACCCGCCACGGGAATTGTAGCGGGCGAGAGAGGACCCTGCAAAGGTTCGTTGACCTTGTGCAGGATTTTCCGGTTTTGGGGCAAGCGCAGCCGGAAAATCCTGCCCTTAGTGAGCCAAGATGTGTAGGTTAGGGAGATTTACAGGGTTAATAGGTGGGTTAAAGGGATAGGGCCTGGGAGGGATGCTCTGTCGGAGAGTTGGTGCAGACGTAATGGGCCAAACGACCTCCTTCTGTTGGGATTCTATGATCACTCCGAATAGTTTCCTGTGATTCTTGACTCTTCTGCCAATGGCTTCTGCCAAGTTTCTCCCTCTCTCCACTTCTATTTGGATGACTGCCTCATATTTCAGGTCCTGCATGGGTTTTGTAAACAGGAACAGAGACCCTCCCCCACTGGTGCAGACATGCTGGAGAGTGACTGGTTTATTGGTTATGGAATTGGACCTTCCATTGCTGGGAAGCAGGGGGAAACCCCACCATGGTCATTTTCAGAAACCCTAAAGGAATTACATCTCAACTGGGCAGTTACCTGTCTGTCTGTTGGTGTTTCCATGGCTGTAGGGCGAGGGTCCCGCCTTTGAGAGGCTGCTTGCCAATTGGAGGTCCGGCATCTCTTCAATCCCAACAGCGCTGCTGGGAGTTGTGGCCACTGCTAGGACTGCAAGAGGCCTGGAGTAAGAGCCAGAGGGGAGACCCCTTGGTGGGTTCTCTCGGTACAGTTGGTTCTTGTCACCAGATGGGCCCTCTGTGGGCCATAGATTGCTCAATTTAGGGAGATGCTCCCCCAAAACCTGGAGGGAGGCTGCTGACTTTTATTGCCTTTAATGACCAATTAAAGTGGCCTTTAATCAACCAATTAAGGTCTCGAACAGCCTCCAGCTACAAAAGCTGTCCTCGATCACCCCCTCCGCCAATTTGATCTGGGGAGTTGCAAAACCAACAGGCACTCCATCCCCCATGCCCATCCCACTCCCCCCCCACCCCACTCTTAGCCTACTCCCAGAGGGGATGGGGGCAGGTGGGTAGTGGGAGAATGATGTGTTACATTATCTCATCAGCAGGGCCTGACCTCAACAGGGTTTGTCATTCAGCCTTTTCAGGCTCCTATTGTAAGCTCCTCTTTACAAGGTCCTCACCCACTCAACCCTGGTGCGCACAGTGCCCATTTCATACAGGGCAAAGATTGCAAAGCAATTCAGTCGAATTATTATTCAAACCCAGTCCTTGGCTTCAGAAGGACTGTCACGAGTAACTTGAGTTCACATTTTTTTTCCCTCAAACATTGTACAATTTATTGGATAAAGTTTCACTCTAAAAGGGCAATATCTTCACTTAGAAGGTCTTTTGCCAGTTTGACCATCAACTACAGGATTTCAATAATGTTAATGTCTTTTAGCCTTTGTAAATAAATAAGCAACAAGATTAGATAAACCTTTTTCTTGGATAAGTTAAAGCCTTTCTGACCTTCTTAGGAGGTTTTCGCATGTTAGAAGTTGAATTTAACTGTGCCATTCCTCTCCTTGCTTTCGGGAGTGTTAACCTGCTTATTGGGGGCTGAATTCACACTGAAACAATGCCACCTCAGTCAGTGCCAACACAAACTGACCCCCAGTGTCCAGATAAAAGCGAGCTGGAGGAGGAGGAAATCTCACTCTGCTTCACTTCAGATCACGGGATGGAACATTTAAGTTATAAGAGAGGTTGGATAGGCTGGGTTGGTTTCTCTGGAGCAGAGAAGACTGAGGGGCGACCTGATTGAGATGTTCAAGATTATGAGGGGCATGGACAGGGTGGATAGGGAGCAGCTGTTCCCCTTAGTTGAAGGGTCAGTTACGAGGGGACACAAGTTAAAAGTGAGGGGTGGGAGGTTTAGGGAGGAAAAAACCTTTTTACCCAGAGGGTGGTGATGGTCTGGAATGCTCTGCCTGGGAGGGTGGTGGAGGTGGGATGCCTCACGTCCTTTAAAAAGTACCTGGATGAGTACTTGGCACGCCATAACATTCAAGGCTATGGGCCAAGTGCTGGCAAGTGGGATTAGATGGGCAGGTCAGGACCTTTCATGCGTTTGTACAGATGCAATGGGCTGAAGAGCCACTTCTGCACTGTAGTGATCTGTGAACCTAATGTACACTCTATGTGCAGCCTGAGACTCGATGCCTTCTAAGCTGCAGAGTCACTGCTGTATGTGAACAATTCTCCCACAATATTCCCTTGCAAAAGATGTTGGTATAAATGCAGTTGCAAACCATTCAATTGGCTTTCGAAAAAGTTTGCGAAAAGACAAATAGTAACAAAACAGGTCCAATTTCATATATTTTTCACAAATATATTTTGCAGGAATTGTTAACTTGGAACTTTTACATTTAATGGTGTGTTTAGTGTTTGTAAGCTGTTTCTGGTACAATATTAATTAAGTCTAATATTGTCAAGCTAATTGCTGTTGCACTAAATTTATCTGGAAAGACATAGCTGGTAAAAATGACATACGCGGTGATTATTGAAACTACCCAGATTAGAGATTCTGAACTGGCCCTTTCCCCTCACCCATGCAAATGTAAGCAATTGCACTATGTTCATGAGGAAATCAGTAATCATACTTCATAGAATCCCTACAGTGCAGAAGAGGCCATTCGGCCCATCGAGTCTGTACCGACCACAATCCCACCCAGGCCCTATTCCCATAACCCCTCATATTTACCCTGCTAATCCCCCTGACACTAAGGGGCAATTTAGCATGGTCAATCAACCTAACCGCACATCTTTGGACCATGGGAGGAAACCGGAGCACCCGTAAGAAACCTATGTAGACACGGGGAGAACATGCAAAATCAACACTGGTAGTGACCCGAGGCCAGAATTGAACCGGGGTCCCTGGCGCTGAGGCAGCAGTGCTAACCACTGTGCCGCCCTTTGGAAACATAAATGATCTCACTCGCCTTTTTTATTTTAATAAGACCTGGTGTGAATGAACGTGATGCTGGGTTTCGTACCACGACAGGAGTGTCATTTTCATTCACTCTCTGAATGATCTTGAAATGCACACTAACATTTCTAATTCAGTGATGAAGCCAGTTTATTTTTCATAGAATCACTACAGTGCAGAAGGAGGCCATTCAGCCCATCGAGTTTGCATTGACCCCAATCCCATGCAGGTTCTATACTCGTAACCCCATGTATTTACCCTGCTAATCTCCTTGACACTCAATGGTAATTTAGCACGGCCAATCAACCTAACCCACACATCTTTGGTCTGTGGGAGGAAACCAGAGCACCCGGAGGAAACCCATGCAGACACAGGCAGAACGTTCAGACCCCATACAGACACAGACCCAAACCAAGATTTGAACCTGGGTTCCTGGCGCTGTGAGGCAGCAGTGCTAACCACTGTGCCGCCCAGACAGGTTGAAACCATTTCTGCATAGGTTCACTACATCTAAGCAAGTTAGGGAGGAATTCCTTTTCGGGTTGAAGACAATTCCAATCATTTCCTGCACTGATCCATCCGTTAAAAAAAATACACCCCCTCCCCTCAGGTGGAATTTCGCGATAGTTATGGTTTATATAAGGGATTCAAACATGTATCTGCAGTATTCCTGGCCAATCCAACTCTAACTTGAGGTTAGTGGAAAGTGGTCAGGATATGGGAACCTCGAGGTAAATTCGGCAATGATTTGCGGGAATGTTCCTGTGACAGGAGCACAGATCCGGCGACATAGGGCGACTATAATGAAAATCTTTTAACCTGTGCTCCTGGTGAAGAAGGTGCCTAACTGGCAGCTCAGGATTGTCGGATAAAACCTAACACTTAAACCTTTGGGTTCTGAGCTCATTCCTTTGCTGATTAAAGTCTTGCAAAAAGCTGCTGTCCAGAGTTTTGGGAAAAGTCACGGCAGGGTTAATGCTTTCACCCACCGACAACAATGGCTGAGAACGCAGGTTTGCACAGAAGACAATGGGGTTATTTTGCCAAATTTAATTAAATGGAAGAATTCACTTCCTGTAGTTTTCAATAATTCGACTTCACAACAGGGGATAATTGAAAAACGCGGCAGAATTATTCACACTGTGTTAAAGACGGACTGTGGAGAGGGGGCACAAAGAGCTGGGATGCACACTCTGCTGAACTGGCAACCTCAACCGCAAGGGAGGTTACTCTGGGAGGCAGACTTGTAACTGCACTCCTTCTATTGAATGTGCCACAATTCTGTGAGCACATTGTTTGTCCCGTGGTTCTTTAGCAGCGTGACGTTCGGGGAACACAACAACAAAAATAAAGACCTTGACCTACACTTGATAAAAAAACTGGCATCACTGTTACTTGAGAAAAAGATCAGGATTTAAAGATTACTGTTTGCAATGTTAATAAAAGAACACTTTGCATGTTCTTTGGATTAATATTTCTATTAGAACAGTGGACAAAATTATACAAATGTGTTAAATATTCCTGCACTAATACCATCAATGGTAATCTGTGAGGCATCATTAAAATGCCAATCCAAATTAAGGGTGGCACTGTGGTTAGCATTGCTGCCCCACAGCGCCAGGAACCCAGGTCCGATTCCCGGCTTGGTTCACTGTCTGTGCGGAGTCTGCACGTTCTCCCTGTGTCTGTTTCCTCCAGGTGCTCCGGTTTCCTCCCGCTGTCCAAAAGACGTGCTGGTTAGGGTGCATTGGCCATGCTAAATTCTCCCTCAGTGTACATGAACAGGCGCCGATTGTGGTAACTAGGGGATTTTCACAGTAACTTCATTGCAGTGTTAATGTAAGCCTACTTGTGACAATAATAATATGTAAACTTTACTATGTTCCCTACTCCATTAATTCTCTTCAATTTTAGTTCATTTGTGCATCCTATTTATCAGCAGCTTAAAGAAGATCCATGCATGATTCTAGCTGTGAAATGTGACTATTGTGAGGTTAGGTGATATGGCACTGAATGCTTTGCAGTTATAGGTAGATGTGAGAGCTCAAAGAGTTGAGGCCAGGGTGAAAATTGGCGTTGGGTTAGTTGTTAAGTCAATTCACAGTAACAGCTCCAGGATGACTGTGGAGGAAGCGTTTGTTGCTGTGTCTTCTTGACACTGTTTGGCCTGCATTGCGGCATCTGGTCGGTTGCCTTGATGTGTCAAAATAAAACTTATAGCGGTTGCTTGTGGGAAGCATAAACCATTAAATCGAGACCACAGATCTTGAGGCCACATTCATTTGGTGCAGAAATATGATCAGCACAGATACTTAGTGCTTTAAAGGACAGCAGTAGAACTGGCCAGACAGCTCGTTAGAAACACATTTTATAATAGACTAAATACTTGAGAATGAGCTGAAGGCTCTGATCTGAACCCAAAGCTGAATAACATTCATAAACTATTCAACCTTTGCTGTGTTATGGCTCTCATCTGACCCACAGTGTGTTCCAGCCCCAACACATCTCAAGTATGTTGCTCCTTATAATGTATCCAGGAATTTATTGACTGCTTATAAAGAATGATCGGATCTTTACAGCACAAAATGAGGCCATTCCTTCCATTGCATTCATGCTGGCTCTTTACAAGAGCAACTCAGCTAGTCCCTCTCCCCCTCCCTTTCTCTATCGTGCCGGTGGGATCTTCCAGTTCAGCCGAGGACGCACGGCTGCCGTGGACTTATATTCACTGATAGTATTTCTTTTACTCAAAGATGTGTTTCAATGGGAAACCTCGTTGACAATGGTGGGATCGGGTGCATATCCAATTCTCTCTGGAAAGCCTCACCATATCCTAAGACAGTGCATTTCAGATCCTAACCACTCGCTACGTTAAAAAAAAGTTCCTCCTCACGTTGCCATTGGTTCTTCTGCCATTCAACCTGGTGTCCTTTGGTCCTCGACCCTTTCACCAATGGGAACAATCCTCTCCATCGGTCATTACAGCATGAAATCTGGATGCAGAGATGATAAACTGAGCAATGCTCAGAATAAAAAAGATATCCCATCTATGTTCCATGATGCAAACCGATGATTGGGAAAATGCAATACTCTATTAAACTATTAACCACCTCCCTTTCAGATCCATAGAATTCGTGAACCTGAGGTGATCTGCTCTGCACACTCTGTTCACAATAACCCTTTCTCCTCTGGCTTTTGTGTATAAAAACAAAACACTTTGTAGGATCTTTAACTCAGTCGAACACCTTGAGTCGATTTCACCAGGAGCTAAAAAATATCATTCCACAATCCAACAACTGCTCCACATGCAGTGCTAACTTTGGAAAGAAACTCCATTTAAATTAAGGTTGAACACACAATAATGTACAGCTTATAAATGTGCATAACGTTTTTATTCTTTCATGGGATGTGGGCATCACTGGTTCGGCCCAGCATTTGTTGCCTATCCCTAATTGCTCCGAGTTGCTTACTAGGCCATTTCAGAGTCAACCACATAGCTGTGGGTCTGGAGTCACATGTAGGCCAGACCAGGTAAGAATGGCAGATTTCCTTCCTAAAGGACATTAGCAAGCCAGATGGGTTTTTACGACAATAGTTTCATGGTCACCTTTAGACTTTTAATTCCAGATTTATACTGAATTCAAATTTCACCATCTGCTGTGGTAAGGTTCGAAGCCAGGTCCCCAGAGCATTTCCCTGGGCCTCTGGGTTATTAGTTCAGTGACAATACCACGATGCCACAGCTTCTGCTTAATGTTTAACTACTCTGCCCTTAAAGGATGTACTGATCTGTGCCTCTATTATTCCTTGTGACAAAGCACTGTGCACTCTGGCAGCTCTCCGTGTGGCAATTACTCCTAACTTTACTCCTCGTTACCCTAGTGACAATTGTAGACTAATGGTCCCGTAACAGTGACTCCCCCACAGTAGGAAATAGTCTTTCCATCTTCACTCTTCAACATTTTTAAATGGCTATATTAAATCTCCTCTTGGCCTTCTCACGCAAAGGGAAATTGTTCCGGTATCCCACCATAGCAAAGAAGCCAGTATATAAATGCACTGCGAGCTGTTTTGGTGATATAAGGGTCAGCATACATATTAGTCTTATTATACTAAGACTTACATTTTCCCTCTATTACAACACCAATGTTCATTGTTTAACACAATAAGAATGGCCCAAAATGCTTCACAGGAGTAGTATTGGACAGAATTTGATACCAGGTTGGATGATTAGGGTTGATGGCCAAAAGATTGGTCAAGGATGTAGATTTTAAGGAGTGACTTAAAGGGGAGTGAGGGGCTTAGAGAGGCAGAGCGCTTTCAGAGGGAAGTTCAAAGTTGGACTCTAGTCATTTCCACCGGAAAGCAGAACAATGAAAATTGGGAGTGAGCAAAAGGCCAAAGTTGGAGGAACACGGAAATTCCAGGGGGTTTGTAGGGGCAGCGTTACAGGGATTAGGGAGGCTTGAGGTCATGGAGGGATTTGAACACAAGAATGAGAATTTTAAAATCAATTTTAAAATCAACCATTGTCAATTGTCGGAAAGACCCATCTGGTTCACTAATGTCCTTTAGGGAAGGAAATCTGCCGCCCCTACCTGGTCTGGCCTACATGTGACTCCAGAGCCACAGCAATGCAGCTGACTCTCAACTGACCGCCAAGGGCAACTAGGGATGGGCAATAAAGGCTGGCCAGCCAGCGACACCCATGACCCACAAATGAATAAAATAAATGTTGCTAGACTGGGAGATAAAGCAGGTCAGCTACTTTGTCAGGTCTCATGGTGTCTCTGTAGCAATATGTTAATGAGCTGCAAAACTATTAAGCACTCAAAACCACTTGTGGTTCTTTGTCAGGTCAAGTTCCATCTTGCTAATCCTAAACTAGTAAAATCCATCTTCACCGCAGACGCAATCACTGTCTTCCAATCTGCACATTTGTGTGGGAAGTGGTGAAACAGGTTGCACTTTACTTTGATAAAGAAATGAGTGAATGGCAGATTTCTGGACAATGTTGAACCTTATTCCATCAGGAAACATTTGTTGTTACAGTCTACAGTGAAGATCGGCGCGGCAAGGTGGCACTGCTGCCTCACAGCACCAAGGGCCTAGGTTCAATTCCGGCCTTGAGTAACTGCCTGTGTGGAGTCTGCACGTTCTCCCCGTGTCTGCGTGGGTTTCCTCCGGGTGCTCTGGTTTTCTCCCATTGTCCAAAGATGTGCGGGTTAGGTGGATTGGCCGTGCTAAATTGCCCCTTAATGTCAGGGGGACTAGCAGCGTAAACATGTGGGGTTATGGGGGTCGGGCATGGGTGGGATTGTTGTTGGTGCAGGCTCGATGTGCCAAATGTACTGTGGGGATTCTATGACTCTATATCTATGATTCTATCTGGGAAAATTCCCTCATGAAAGAACTGATAGTCTTGATAATGGTCTGTACATCGGCCAGCATTGAATACTGATACAGTTCATTGTCTGATGCTGATCATTTTCTACCCTCATAAATCAAGTAAGAAAACCTGGAAAAACATTAACCAGGGAAAGAAATATGCTTGGAGGTAAAGCACAAATAATAATAAATCAAAGGTGGACCTATTTTCCCAGGTAATAGACGTTAAGTGAACATGTGTATGTGTGGAAGAAGGAGGGGTAGATCCTTTTCACCCGCAATGATTTTAAGCACAGTTATTATGGGTCACTGCGGAACTTAAAGCAGGTTCGCTTTTATGAAAGAGAGTGTTTGGTAACCCTTGTTTAGGATTGCTTGGCCATTCTAATTTAATAGAACATAACTTGGATCAAAACCTATCACTTACACAGGATGTTATTGTCACAATGTCCTTTCCCAAATAAAAAAGGTCTGTCAAACGACCATTTAATAAAAAAAGACCGATTCTTTTAAAATCAAACAAAACAGCTGAACAATTGAGTCTGTTCTCTAGTTTAAATAAAATCAAGATACAGGAGAGGAGGAAGCGCAGTCAGACAGCGGGTTTGTGTGGAGCAAGCCTCCACCACCTGTAGAGGGCTGAGCTGAAGGAACAATCAAAGTGGCACTAAATCTACTGCAGCTGCAACATGGCAAGCGCCAACAAATGGTTTGAATTTATTGCAATGCAAATTCCTGGTGGGCACCTACTGAACAATGCCCATTGTACCTGAAACAAGAGCAACAGGACACGGCTTTTTATTCATTCATGGGACATGGGTGTCGCTGCACTTACTGCCCAACCCTAGTTGCCCTTGAACTGAGCGGCTTGCTAGGGCATTTCAGAGGGCAGTTGAGAGTCAAACACATTGCTATGGGTCTGGAGTCACATGTAAAAAAAAAACAGGTAAGGACGGCAGATTTCCTTCCCTGAAGGGACATTGGTGAACCAGATGGGTTTTTCCAACAATCGACAATGGTTTCGTGGTCATCAGTAGATTCTTAATTCCAATTTTTAAAAATTGAATTCAAATTCCACCATCTGCCGAGGCAGGATTCGAATCCGGGTCCCCAGAACATGAGGTGCGTTTCTGGATTACCAATCTAACGATAATATCACTAGTCCATTGCCTCTCCCTTGACTGATTTCCAAAAGATTGCAATGGCATTTTGGGGGGAATTTTCCTGTCCCACCCGCCAGGGGAATCGTAGCAGGGGTAGGGGTGGGGGTGGGGGGAACGGCTGTTGACCTTGGGCAGGATTTTCCGGTTTTGGGGCGAGCACGGCTGGAAAATCCCGCCCCTCTTGTCATGGCCTGGATAGAGTGGACGTGGGGAAGATGTTTCCATTAGTAGGCGAGACGAGGGTCCAAGAGCACAGCTTCACAATAAAGGGACAACCATTCAGAACCGAGATGAGGAGGAATTTCTTCAGCCAGAGAGTGGTGATTCTGTGGAATTCATTGCCACAGAAGGCTGTGGAGGCCAGGTCATTGAGTATATTTAAGACAGAGATAGATAGGTTCTTGATTGGTAAGGAGATCAAAGATTATGGGGAAAAGGTGGGAGAATGGGGTTGAGAAACTCAACAGCCATGATTGGATGGCGGAGCAGACTCGATGGGCCGAATTCTGCTCCTATATCTCATGGTCTTACAACATGAGCTGTGCAACTTGATGTTGTGATTTCTCTCATTGCCCGATGTACCAAACCCTTTATTTTAGACAAAAATGCCCTTCACTCTCACCACATTGGCCAACAGAAGTCTCAGGGAGGTCATTGGATTGATCTTTGTTTTAAAATTAGCATTGCCCTTAGCGGACAGAGATGGAGAGAAGGTTTTTCTTTCTCTCAAGAGGGTTGTGCGACTTTGGAACTCTGCCTCAGAAGGTGGTGGAGGCGGGGTCACTGAATATGGTTAAGGTGGAGGTAGATAAGATTCTTGTTGGGCAAGGGAATCCAAAGGTTAGCAGGGGTAGATGGGAATGTGGAACTCCACACAAACAGATCAGCCATGATTTTACTGAACGGTGGAGCAGGCTTGAGGGGCTGAATGGCCTATTTCTGCTCCTATTTCGTATGTTCATACAAATTGATTTAAACATAACCTCTGCATTTAGCTGGTTTCCAAACTCATTTTAATTTATTGTGTGTCCTTTTTTTCACAATTTTTCTTGTTTACAATGCACTATCATTTTTACATTTCCGGCAATGTAAAGAAAATACTGCTGAGTATGAACTATAGTGTGGTGAGTGAGTTCTGTGCAGAGATTCTGCATGCCCCAGGGACCCGTTGTGGTGGGTTTTAGGTACATGCTGTGGCCCTCTGGTACATTCATACTCGCCACCTCTGAAGCTCTGTTTTCGCGTAAGTGATGCTACAGCTTTGTAAACTTTCGGGCAAGGTGAATGCCTCTCTCCT
The DNA here is from genome assembly GCF_964213995.1 of Mustelus asterias. Taxonomy (NCBI): domain Eukaryota; kingdom Metazoa; phylum Chordata; class Chondrichthyes; order Carcharhiniformes; family Triakidae; genus Mustelus; species Mustelus asterias. The sequence goes on from NC_135812.1 coordinate 71,609,431, forward strand.
GGTGTGGCACTTGAACCATTTTCACAGAATCATAGAATCTCTACAGTGCAGAACAAGGCCATATGGCCCATCGAGTCTGCACCGAAAACAATCCCACCCAGTCCCCATTCCCCTAACCCCACATATTTACCCCACCAATCCCTCTAACCTCTGCATCCCGGGACAGTAAGGGTCAATTTTAGCATGGCCAATGCACCTAACCAGCACGTCTTTGGACTGTGGGAGGAAACTGGAGCACCCGGAGGAAACTCATGCTGAAACAGGGAGAACGTGCAAACTCCACAGAGACAGTGACCCAAGCCGGGAATTGAACCCGGGTCCCTGGCACTGTGAGGCAGCAGTGCTAACCACTGTGCCACCGCGCCGCTCATTTTGTCAATGTGTCGGAGAAGCAATTGGCATGAAAGCAAGAACAGAGACTAGAGTAGTTACACTATATTTGCAAAGTTCCCATTAATTTTTTTAATATATACATATTGTCAATGAGTGCTCTGTTGGAAACTGGAGAAGCTATGTTGGAAATTTACCTTTGTATCTGCCAGCTGTGCACTGATTTCAAATATCACCTCCCATCTCTCTTTTTAAATAGACAGGTTCACATTTTTAGCAAAAAAACTCTTGCTTAACAGGATACTGAACACAATGGCTGGAATTGTTCAGCCGTATTGTGCCGGTGGGATCTTCCAGTTCGGCTGAGGGCGCACGGCTGCCGCGGAATTATATTCACTGATAATATTTATTTTACTCAAAGACGTCATTCAATGGGAAACCCCGTTGACAACGGTGGGATCAGAAGATCCCGCTGTCGGCCAATGCCGGGCCGCTGCCAACATAACACTCGGCAAGTTCCGCGGAAAATCCTGTCCAATACTTGAGGAAGTTCTACATTCGGGAGATTTTTATTTTACCTCCTCATTGGCACAAGTGTTAAAATTTCTAACACTTCCCTTCTGAAACAGGGTGAGAAAAGCAGCATGGCACCTTTCAGGGCTCGATTTGGAAGCAGAGAATAGCTGGGAGTTAAATTTAAAAATACATCGATTTTAACACACTGAAGACTAAAACTAAAATAGGTTGCTAATGTGAGGTTAAATGGTTTCAATAGTTTCAAAGGCTATGGCTCTGGAATTTAGCTTCACATTTACCCCATGCAGACTCTAGCTAAAGGTGAGTTAAAATACAAATTAAATTTCAGCTACATTCCCATGTCAGCATGAGTTCTCAACAAAAAAACTTTCCATCACAATTCTCTCTTAAATTGAAGAGAGGGGGACAATGGCACAGGGGGTGAAACTGGAGTTTTTAAGCTCTATACAAAGTTGGTAATCTATTCGTTCTTAAATTCCCCTCTGGCAGGCAAAACCTTTACTCCTCTCTGGGCCTGAAGGTTCAGGCTCCTCGCGTGCAGATGGCAGATACCCTGCAGTGTTATAGTCAAGCTGACATCTTTTCCACATACGATCCTAACAGTAAAGGACCCCCCCGAGTCTGGCTGGATTGGGAGTGGGTGGGGGATGGAAGAAAGTGTGATTTTTAGAGTAGGGGGACACAACTTGGCTCCAAGGTGCTCACTTCTGGGTTTGAAGGAGGCACTTGGGTGTCAGTAAGAGGGGAAACCTGCCAAAGTCCCAAGATTCGATAATTGGAATTAATGTATTTTTATCGGCCACTTCTTAAAACTTCATTTCATCCTTTATACTCACTGATAGTATTTACTTTATTCAAAGATGTCATCCTATTTTCACACTACACTTTGCAATAATTATATGTCAAGATCAAGCTGCTTCTTTGGCAACAGTGGGAGAGAATCGAGCCAGTTAATGATTACAACATTGACTTCTGTGCTGTTTTCCATGTTAGCTGTGCTTATTGAAGATGTCCCACTGGTATGGTGTGTGGCAGGAAGCAGAGATACAAATTTGCAAGCGTGTTCCATCTCCAAACATCAAGTACTGAATATCACCCAGGAAGATGCATGCTGGGACTAGATGGGACTAGATTTGGGCGGCACGGTGGCACAGTGGTTAGCACCGCTGCCTCACAGCGCCAGAGCCCCTGGTTCAATTCCGGCCTTGGGTGACTGTGTGGAGTTTGCATGGATTTGCGAGGATTTCCTCCGGGCGCTCCGGTTTCCTTCCATAATCCAAAGATTTTTTAACATTAAGCTTACTTATTAGTGTCACAAATGGGTTTACGTTAACACTGCAATGAATTTACTGTGAAAACCCCCTAGTCGCCAGACTCCAGCACCTGTTCCAATGCACTTAACCAGCATCTTTCAGACTGTGGGAGGAAACCGGAGCACCCGGAGGAAACCTGTGCAGACACGGAGAGAACGTGCAAACTCTGCACAAAAAGTGACCCAAGCCGGGAATTGAACCCAGGTCCCTGGCGCTGTGAGGCAGCAGTGCTAACTGCTGTGTCACCATTGTGCCGGTTAGGTTGATTGCCCCTGAGTGTCAGGGGGATTAGCAGGGTAAATACATGGGGTTGCAGGGATAGGGCCTGGGTGGGATTGTTGTTGGTGCTGGTTTGAGGGGCCGAATGGCCTCCTTCTGCACTGTAGAGATTCTATGTTTTATGTAGATGCTCTTCCACAGCCAATGAAGGGACTGGCTGAATCAGGCTTTCGATTCAGTGCTAATGTTTTGCACCCAATGTGACCCCAGTTGAAAGTTCCCACAACACTTAGAGCCAAAAGAAGGTTCATCCTCTCAGTTGACACTGAATTTGAACTCAATTATGAGAAATCAAAGACAGACAGCTGTACTGCCGCCATCTTGGATTTTACTCATCTTTTGGTACAGTTGATTTTATGGCTGCCCATTGTGCATTTTCTAACAGTGAAAACAAGTGGCTATCACTCACCAATTTCACACAGATGATGAAAGGGGGTTTCGCTTCTGTAAAGTGGTAAATGGGAATTGTTGGCTTTGGCTTTTCCTAGAAGAAACAAGAGTAATTGTCAGCATGCAATGAGATCCATGCTCATGTTCAGCTGCTGACGAACCTGTCATGTTCAGCTAATGAAGCATTCATTACACAAAAAGTCATCAATTTTTCTTGTATAAAATGCCTTGAGAAATGATAATACATCAAGAGTGCAGCTTTTCAGAGGATGCAGACAGTTTTTCTGCCTCCAAATAGCAACCTGTTATTATAACATTCAGTAGAATGTTCTATCCCTTTCATCAGGAGCTTTAAACCTATCAGTGACAAACTCTTGAGGTGGCACAGTGGTTAGCACTGCTGCCTCACAGCACCAGGGACCCGGGTTTGATTCCCGGCTCGGGTCACTGTCTGTGTGGAGTTTGCACGTTCTCCTCGTGTCTGCGTGGGTTTCCTCCGGGTGCTCCGGTTTCCTCCCACAGTCCAAAGATGTGCGGGTTAGGTGAGTTGACCATGCTAAATTGCCCCTTAGTGTCAGGGGGAGAAGTAGGGTAAATACGGGAGTTGCAGGTTTCAGGGCCTGGGTGGAATTGTTGTCGGTGCAGGCTCGATGGGCAGAATGGCCTCCTTCTGCTCTATAAGGATTCTATAAAATAAACTCATTTTACATGTGGAACACCAGGTGGGTTACCTCATGATGGTGCAATACTTCATTTTTAAAAAAGGCATAAAATGTATTTACACTGAAAACTCAGTGATGTGAAGATGCATTCTGAATGAATAAGATGTGACAATACAGAATAAAGGGCATATCGAAACCATTGGCCCAAACAAGAGGATGAATTGAATCATTCCAATATGTTGCCTGCAGATAAAGTCAATGATCATTGTAATGTAATACAAATACAAACGTTGCACAAGGCGATTCGGCAAGTTTGTGCCAGGTACTAGTGTTGTCCCTTTCAGACACTTCCTTTACAAGGAGGATTCTGTCATTAGGAATTATTTTCTCAGGTGGCCTGCTTGTGACCCAGGGAAACTCAGTCATCCCGGAATGTCAGTTGAGGCAGGAATTTTGACCTGGTCTTTCACTAACAACTCTCGAGGTACAGGTGTGAAACATGTAGGCAAACATTTAGGCTGTAACTGTAGGGCTGGGATACTTGTCTGTCATGATGTGGAATGCCGGCATTGGACTGGGGTAAGCACAGTAAGAAGTCTCACAACACCAGGTTAAAGTCCAACAGGTTTATTTGGTAGCAAATACCATAGGCTTTCGGAGCACTGCTCCTTCGTCAGATGGAGTGGAAATGTGCTCTCAAACAGTGCACAGACACAGAAATCAAGTTACAGAATACTAATTAGAATGCAAATCTCTACAGCCAGCCAGGTCTTAAAGGTACAGACAATGTGGGTGGAGGGAGCATTCAACACAGGTTAAAGAGATGTGTATTGTCTCCAGACAGAACAGCTAGTGAGATTCTGCAAGACCAGGGGGAAAGCTGTGGGGGTTACTGATAATGTGACATAAATCCAACATCCCGGTTTAGGCCGTCCTCATGTGTGCGGAACTTGGCTATCAGTTTCTGCTCAGCGACTCTGCGCTGTCGTGTGTCGTGAAGGCCGCCTTGGAGAACGCTTACCTGAAGATCCAAGGCTGAATGCCCGTGACTGCTGAAGTGCTCCGCCACAGGAAGAGAACAGTCTTGCCTGGTGATTGTCGAGCGGTGTTCATTCATCCGTTGTCGTAGCGTCTGCATGGTTTCCCCAATGTACCATGCCTCGGGACATCCTTTCCTGCAGCGTATCAGGTAGACAACGTTGGCCGAGTTGCAAGAGTATGTACCGTGTACCTGGTAGATGGTGTTCTCACGTGAGATGATGGCATCCGTGTCGATGATCCGGCACGTCTTGCAGAGGTTGCTGTGGCAGGGTTGTGTGGTGTCGTGGTCACTGTTCTCCTGAAGGCTGGGTAGTTTGCTGCGGACAATGGTCTGTTTGAGGTTGCATGGTTGTTTGAAGGCAAGAAGTGGGGGTGTGGGGATGGCCTTGGCGAGATGTTCGTCTTCATCAATGATATGTTGAAGGCTTCAGAGGAGATGCCGTAGCTTCTCCGCTCTGGGGAAGTACTGGACGACGAAGGGTACTCTGTCCACCGTGTCGCGTGTTTGTCTTCTGAGGAGGTCGGTGCGGTTTTTCGCTGTGGCGCGTCGGAACTGTTGATCGATGAGTCGAGCGCCATATCATGTTCTTATGAGGGCATCTTTCAGTGTCTGGAGGTGTCTGTTGCGATCCTCCTCATCCGAGCAGATCCTGTATATTCGGAGGGCTTGTCCGTAGGGGATGGCTTCTTTTACGTGTTTAGGGTGGAAGCTGGAGAAGTGGAGCATCATGAGGTTATCCGTGGGCTTGCGGTACAGTGAGATGCTGAGGTGACCATCCTTAATGGAGATGCGTGTGTCCAAGAATGCAACCGATTCTGGAGAGTAGTCCATGGTGAGTCTGATGGTGGGCTGGAACTTGTTGATGTCATCATATAGTTGTTTCAGTGATTGCTCACCATGACTCCAAAGGAAGAAAATGTTATCGATGTATCTAGTGTATAGCATCGGTTGAAGGTCCTGTGCGGTGAAGAAGTCTTGTTCGAACCTGTGCATGAAGATGTTGGCATATTGAAGTGCGAATTTTGTCCCCATGGCTGTTCCGTGTGTCTGGATGAAGAACTGGTTGTTGAAGGTGAAGATATTGTGGTCCAGGATGAAGCAGATGAGTTGTAAAATTGCATCTGGAAACTGGCAGTTGATGGCATTGAGTACTGAGGCCATTGCAGTAATGCCATCATCGTGGGGGATGCTGGTGTAGAGTGCCGAGACATCCATTGTGACGAGGAGTGCTCCTGGTTCAACTGCTCCATGTGTGTTGAGTTTCTGTAGGAAGTCCGTAGTGTCGCGACAAAAGCTGGGGGTTCTTTGTACAATGGGTTTCAAGATGCCCTCGACATAGCCGGAGAGGTTCTCGCACAGGGTTCCATTTCCTGAAACGATGGGACGGCCGGGTGTGTTTGCCTTGTGTATTTTTGGGAGGCAGTAGAGATCTCCAACACGTGGAGTACGTGGGATGAGAGCACGGAGGGTGTTTTGAAGGTCCGGATCAAAGGTTTTGATCAGAGTGTTGAGTTGACGGGTGTGTTCTTTGGTCGGATCTGTGGGCAACTGTCTGTAGTGTTCCTCGTTGTTCAGTTGTCGGTACGCTTCTTTGCAGTAATCCGTTCTGTTCAGTATGACGATGGCCCCTCCTTTGTCTGCTGGTTTGATGACAATGTTGCGGTTGGTCTTGAGAGCGTGGATGGCGTTGCGTTGTGCTTGGGTGATGTTCGGTGCTGTCTTGTGAGTGCGGCTGATGAATTTGGTGTTGACGCACCTCCTGATGGCTTGGGCATACATGTCAAGTCGAGGGCAGCGGTCATCCGGAGGAGTCCAATTCGACTTTTTCCTCTAAGGTTGCACTGCGGATCTTTCTGTCTGCTGTTCCGGTTCATTAGCTGGCTCATTGTGTTCGCTGTTGGCCTCTTGGGGTTTGTGGAAGAACTCCCGCAGCCTCATTCGCCTGATGGATTCCTCTGTGTCCGCTGCGAGACTGATGGGGTCTATTTTGGTAGTGGGGCAAAAGTTGAGCCCTCGGCTGAGAACTTCGATTTCATCTGGCTGAAGTGTGTAGTCCGATAAGTTGACAGTGGACTTTCTTTGCAGTGGTACTGTTTTCTACTGTGGTACCGGGGGAGGCTTGGTTGCTGCTGGTGGTGATGCCGAGTTTCTCAAGTTTCCTGTTCTTGGTGTGCATGTAGATGGTGTAGTTCCTTTGTCTCGTCTGCTTGGCAGAGTTTCGCAGCTGGTCTGCGTCCTGAGCGCAAGTTGAGAATATGGATTCGATCTTGGTTTCCAGGCTGCGGCGTTTGCTGTAGAGTTGGTGTATGAGGTGTTTGAGGAGGGTGAGAGAGGTGCGACGGCAAAGTCTCTCAGCGTAGTCTGTGTTAAAGGTTGACCTGAGTGGGTTCGTGATCTGTAGTCCTTTCGGTATCTTGTCTGCTTTCTTGCATGTTTGTAGAAACTTGATGTCTGTGTCGATATGCGCGATCTTCTTGGAGATCCTCTCCACTTGGAGCCGGCGGTTTGCGGTGTCGATGGTAGTCATGATGTGGAGATGCCGGCGTTGGACTGGGGTAAACACAGTAAGAAGTCTCACAACACCAGGTTAAAGTCCAACAGGTTTATTTGGTAGCAAATGCCATAAGCTTTCGGAGCACTGCTCCTTCGTCAGATGGAGTGGAAATGTGCTCTCAAACAGTGCACAGACACAGAAATCAAGTTACAGAATACTAATTAGAATGCGAATCTCTACAGCCAGCCAGGTCTTAAAGGTACAGACAATGTGGGTGGAGGGAGCATTCAACACAGGTTAAAGAGATGTGTATTGTCTCCAGACAGAACAGCTAGTGAGATTCTGCAAGACCAGGGGGAAAGCTGTGGGGGTTACTGATAATGTGACATAAATCCAACATCCCGGTTTAGGCCAGTTTGTGCACTGTTTGAGAGCACATTTCCACTCCATCTGACGAAGGAGCAGTGTTCCGAAAGCTTATGGTATTTGCTACCAAATAAACCTGTTGGACTTTAACCTGGTGTTGTGAGACTTCATACTTGTCTGTGACATTGCAGTTATCATAGAATCATAGAACCGATACAGTTCAGAACGGGGCCATTTGACCCATTGAGCCTGCACCGACAACAATCCCACCCAGGCCCTATCGCTGTAACCTCAAATATTTACACAGCCAGTCCCCCTGGCACTATGAGGCAATTTAGCATGACCAATCCACCTAACCACGCACATCTTTGGAGTGCGAAAGGAAACCCACGTGGACATGGGGAGAACCTGCAAACTCTACACAGACAGTAACTCGAAGCCACAATGGAACCCAGGTCCCTGGCACAATGAGGCAGCAGTGCTAACCACTGTGCCACCAGGCCGAATACAGTTTAAATCTAGAGTCAAGGAGATTGGAGTGAGGTTAAGTGAGACTCCCTGGAGGGAGTCTTGTGGTGACTACTCAGGCTAAAACGAAGCATTGATGTGAACCCAAAGCCCCCATTGCACTGGCGTTAAACTTGTAAATAAATCCTGAGTCGTATGGGAATTCATGTACTCTAAGGGTTAAACTTATGGGAGCCAGTAATTCTGAGCAATTCATGCTAAGAACTGTCAGCTTAGTGAAGTGTCAAATACATCATTATTTGTTTATCATTAATCTTTATTGTTTTTATAACCCCTCTTGACTGAGTACTAAGTGAAGCATCTATTACAAGATCCTCCCTATCCAGTTACCCTGTACTCAGCTGTACTTGCATAATCGTAAAAGACGGCACTGCAATATTAATTACAAAGCCTTAATATAACTGAGTGGTTCAGAATAAATAGTGCTGAAAACGTGAGGGAAAGCACTGATAATGTTACCGGACAAGTAATCCAGAGGCCCAGGCTAGTGCTCTGGAGACACGAATTCAAATCCCACCACAGCAGATATTTAAATTCAATTAATAAATCTGGAATGAAATAACAGTCTCATTAATAATGACCATGACATACTGGACTGTTACAAAACCCATCTGGTTCACTAATGTCCTTCAAGGGAGGAAATCTGCTGTCTTTACCTGCTCTGGCCTACTAGTGACCCTAGTCCCATACCAATGTGGTTGACTCTTAACTACTCTCTGAAATGGCTTAGCAAGCCACTCAGTTTTAGGTGCATACATGATCATAGAATCCCTACAGTGCAGACCATTCGGCCCATCGTGTCTGCACCGACCACAATCCCACCCAGGTTCTATTCCCATAATCCCACATGTTTACCCTGCTAATCCCCCTGACACCAGGGGCAATTTAGCATGGCCAATCCACCTAACCCGCACATCTTTGGAACAAAGAACAAAGAAAATTACAGCACAGGAACAGGCCCTTCGGCCCTCCAAGCCTGCACCAAACATGCTGCCCGACTTAACTAAAACCTCCTACCCTTCCGGGGACCATATCCCTCTATTCCCATCCTATTCATGTACTTGTCAAGATGCCCCTTAAAAGTCACTACCGTATCCGCTTACACTACCTCCCCTGGCAACGAGTTCCAGGCATCCACTACTCTCTGTGTAAAAAATCTGCCTCGTACATCTCCTTTAAACCTTGCCCCTCGCACCTTAAACCTATGCCCCCGAGTAATTGACTCTTTTACCCTGGGAAAAAGCTTGAACTGTGGGAGGAAACCGGAGCACCTGGAGGAAACCCAGGCAGACACCGGGAGAATGTCTGTGTGCATTTCAAACAAAATTAGGTTAAAACTAACATTTAAAAAAATGGAAATTCCAGATTTATCCATTTCAGGAGTATCCCAATATCTTAATCCAGTTCCAAAAGTGATTCAGACGATGGCCACAGGTCCTTGTGAAATCACAACCACAGCCCCATTGGAAAATAATTTGCTGTCGATTAGAGGACAAAGTCATACATATTATGGTACTTCCAGTAAACAATGTGTTGCTTTATAATGCTTCTTTATATGTATATTAGGGGAGGCGATGGCCTAGTGGTATTATCGCTAGACTATTCATCCAGAAACTCAGCTAATGTTCTGGGGACTTGGGTTCGAATCCCGCCATGGCAGATGGTGGAATTTGAATTCAATTTAAAAAATCTGGAATTAAGAATCTACTGATGACCATGAAACCATTGTCAATTGTCGGAAAAACACATCTGATTCACTAATGCCCTTTAGGGAAGGAAATCTGCCGTTCTTACCCAATCTGGTCTACATGTGACTCCGGAGCCACAGCAATGTGGTTGACTCTCAACTGCCCTCCAAGGGCAACTAGGGATGGGCAATAAATGCTGGTCAGCCAGCAATGCCCATGTCCACAAATGGATAAAATAACAATGTGTCATGTGTATCAGCAATGTTGAGGAAGAGATGAAAAGCTGCATGCAGATTTTAATTGCTTACTCCACCCCCTCCAGCCTTTCCCAAACTGGCATTAGGGATTTTACAGTCTTAGGGATATGGGAACGGCGTCTGTGCTATTGCACAGTCGTTAGGGTCAAACTCTGGAGAGTAATAAATAGAATGTGAAGAGAGAGATTCCAACCTTTGACTCTTGATAAGTGTAGAAGCCCTTTGTTATCTTACTTTGATCCACATCACAAAACGACACAACCTATAGAAAGCAGAAACCATAGTTAGCGTTAGCCATGTATTAGCAATGTTACCCAGAAACTTCCAATCTGGCAGGGTGGTGGTGGTGGGTGGGCAGGCATTGGGGGGTGGGTTCTGTCACAGATTTATTGGCAATTTTTGAATTGTTCAACCCTTTAAGGGTGGCACGGTGGCACAATGGTTAGCACTGCTGCCTCACAGCGCCAGGGACCCGGGTCCTATTCCGGCCTCGGATCACTATCTGTGTGGAGTTTGCATGTTCTCCCCGTGTCTGTGTGGGTTTCCTCCGGGTGCTCCAGTTTCCTCTCGCAATCCAAAGATGTGGGGGTTAAGTGGATTGGCCATGCTAAATTGCCCCTTAGTGTCAGGGGGATTAGCAGGGTAAATATGTGGTGTTATAGGGATAGGGCTTGTGTGGAATTGTTGACAGTGCAGGCATAGTGGGCCGAATGGCCTCCTTCTGCAATGTAGGGATTCTATGATTCTTTTCCACTTATAGATTTTAAGGAAGCGAATTCCTGAATTTTTTGGGTATTCAGTGGGATCGATGTAGTACATGACCATTGCAGCCAACAAGCAGACAAAAATTATCCACAAGGCTTGCTTTTTAATGAATATATGCAAAGATGAACTTTGTAAAACAAGTGGGGAACCTAACTGGTGTAGTATTGATCAGCAAACCCTATCGCTACTTCTCAGGCCTGGAACCTGCTGTTGAACAATTATGAGATGATGCCTGTGCACAGAGAGAAGTGTTATTAGGATATACAAAATAGACCCCTACGATTTGTGACCTGACTGCCCCTTTGATCTTCCTGGACAATACCTTAACCTTACTAATCATATTTAGAGTGATTCTATCCCAAGAATGAGAAGAGCGTGGACTTGTATAGCTTTCTTTATGACTTCAGGGCATCACTTTTGCACCAATTCTTTTGTACAAGAGGGAATATTATATTGTAGGAAATGCAGCAGCCAGTCTGTACACAGCAAGCTTCCACAAAGGGCAATGCAATAATGACCAGAGAATGGTTTGGGTATTGAAGTCAGCAGTGAAGGATCATTCATAGACTCCCTGCAGTGCAGAAGAGGGCTATTCAATCCATCGAGTCTGTATCGACTCTCTGACAGAGTATCTTACCCAGTCCTTCTTCCTCCACCCTATCCCTGTAATCCCACACATTTACTGTAGCTAATCCGCCTAACCTATGGGCATCTGGATTGAAATCTATTCAACATTTTTGTATCGTCTAATTTGGTTCATTTTTCTTGTTCAATAAATGTTTTATTCTTTTGTTAGAAGTTCATCTGCAGACTCCTGTGAATCTGTTCAATAACTGTCCTCCACATTTAATTAAAAAATTAAAAGTTATGATCTATCAAAGTCTGGGATCCGAGTTGTCAGGCATTGCCCTCAGCTGGCGTCATAACAACTTTAATCTGAAAATCAGTGTCAGTTTTTCACATAGGGACCAAGCGGGTGAGTGCGACTGATCGGGCTGCTCCAGCAGGAGGTACCGTGGGCGTGAAGGCTTAAACAGCCACCTTCAATGCTGTAAATGACTCTATATGCACGCTGATAACCCTGAACTCTACCTCACCATTGCCTCCCTTAAATCCTCCACCATCGCTAAAGTATCAGACTGCCTGCCAGTACTGGATGAGAATAAACTGGGAAGACGAACGCCATTGTCTTTCATTGCTGCCACAGAACTCATTTCCGAGTTACTGGTTCCATCCCTTTGCCAACTGTTTGAGGCTGAACCAGACTATTCGCAACATTCGCATCATTTTTGACCAAGCTGAGCTTCAGAACGCATATCCAGGCCATCACCACCACCTCTGTAACATTGTCCAACTCTGCCCCAGTCTCAGCCCATCTGCTGCTGAAACCTTCACCCATGCCTTTTGTATGTCTTGACTTGACTATTCTCACACACTTGCAGCAGGTCTCTCACATTCTACATAGAATCCCTACAGTACAGAAGGAGGCCATTCAGCCCACTGAGTCTGTACCAACCACAATCCCACGCAGGCCCTATTCCCGTAACCCCACACATTTACCCTGCTAATCCCCCTGACACTAGGGTCAATTTAGCACGACCAATCCAGCTTACCTGCACATCTTTAGACTGTGGGAGGAAACCGCAGCACCCGGAGGAAACCCATGCAGACACGGAGAGAACTGTTCAAACTCCACACAGACAGTGACCCGAAGCCAGAATTGAACCTAGGTCCCTGGCGCTGAGAGGCAGAAGTGTTAACCACTGTGCCGCCCTTCTGTAACTGTGAAGTTATTCAAAACGTCTCTCCTCATGTTAAGGGTGGGATTTTCCATGTCCACCCTCCCACGACGGCACATTTTCCAATAGCTCGCCTGCAGCCGCTGATAGGACCTTCTTGTCCCGCCGAGGTCCGTGGCGTTTTGTATGGATTGCTGCCGGGGAAACTGCTGCGGAGAGGTTGTCTTCAGCTTGACCGGAATATCCCGCCAGTGGGACCGGACGGAAAAATCCCCTTATTCAGCCATTGCTTATTTGCTTACCGACACTGATTCCTAGTTAACAGCGTTTCAACTTTACAAATTCCTCCATGGCCTCACCCTTCCCTTTCTCTAGTATTGTCTCCAGCCCACAACACTCTGAGATATCTTTGCTCCTCTAAATTTGGTCTCTTGAGCATCCCTGATTTTAATTGTTCCAAAGGTTTCAGCTTCCCAAGTCCTAAAGCTCTGGAATTCCTTTCCTACTCCTCTCTACCTCTCTTTCCTCTTTTCATACACTCATTAAAAGCTAACTCTTTAACTGGGGCTTCACTTATTTGCTCTGACTTATTATTATGTGGCTCAGTGTCACATTCTGCATAATAACATTCATTTAAACACTTTGCGACCTGTTTTTTCACAAGTAGTCGCTTGGTAGTTCAGAACCTGAGTATTGCTGAGAAAAGGAGACAGATAGTCAAAGCTTTTCATCTTGCACTCATCAGGTCAGGTACAAGAATGCTAAATTTTAAAGGGAGCAACAATTTATACTGCATGAGGAAAGGATGCTGATGATTTGGCAAGTAGACTCTGGTTGGTTGAGGCATTGCCATGGAGAATGCAACAGGCAACTGTTGTTCCCCCATGTTTTTGCTTATCTCCAAAAGGTGCAATGCCTGGACATATCCCTTTTGCCTGCAGGGGACAGGACACGGCCTATGAATTTTGTAGCTTCTAGCAAGTGTAAGTGAGCTGTGTTGTGCGCCCGACTGTTGATCTTAAATTGGCTGTTCGTGTAATTCTGAGCACACTGGGGATTGTTCAGCAAGTGCTGCCCAATTGTGGAATCATAGCTAATGTTAGACATTATGGCCAGAATTCTACCACCTCGCCCGCCCAGAGAGTCACCCATAATGTCGCCCGAGCGAGACCGGAAATTTCAGGAGAAAGAGCCGATCGCTTAGCAAAGAGATGCGGACAAATTAATTCACTCAAAGGGTTGTTTATCTTTGGAAGTTTCTGCCCCAGTAGGTTGTGGGTGGTCTATCGTTGAATACATCCAAGGTTGAGGCAGACAGATTTTTGGTCTCTCGAGAATCAAAGGGGAGCAGGTGAGAAAGTGGAGACGAAGTTCAGGATCAGCTATGCTCATTTTGAATGGCAGAGCAGGCTCGAGGGGCCATATAGTCTGTTCTTGCTCTTATTTTTTGAGTCTGTCCCTTTGGTCAATGAATTTGATTTCCCTAAATTGGCCCATTCTATTAATACTCCTGAAACTGCTTCTATAATAGAGTGGTCAACCACTTCACCAGGGCAGGGGAGGGATATTAAGCTGAGCAGATATAGTCCAGCCCACCTCTTGAAGATCGGCATGGAATCTTCATTATGGTGGGGAAGAGGTAAGTTTATGACACAGCTCATCCGATCTCTGTGGCTGAAGGAGGGAGTCTTGTGGTGGGAAAAGTAGGGAAAACATAAACAAAAGGAAGAATATTTTATTTGCTTTTTAACTTTTATGGGCAACAGCTGTACTGTTATACGACGCATGTTGTCGCGAACAACTCCTTGTGCGTTAATGTTTCCTTTCTGCCGAGCAATGTAATGAGTTATGGACACAGCAAAATAAGACTGTTCCTTCGTCAGTTAGAGAAGTGTAATGACTGCAGGTCGTCAGGTGGTGAAGGTGCAGCCAGATAAAGAAAAGAAAGTTGCAGCACAGGAACAGGCCCATCAGCCCTCCAAGCCTGCACCGACCATGCTGCACGTCTGAAGCAAAACTCCCTACCCTTCCCGGGATCCATATCCTTCTATCCCCATCTACTCTTGGAAATCTTGGAAATTCAACCACAGACCAGCGTAGGTTCACTTAAACTAGCCACAGCCGAGAATGTCATAACTAATGTGCTGTGAGTAGCACATTCGCACTGGAATGTGCGGCGCATATTTAAAGGTTATTTAACATTACACAAGTTAGACCGTGTAGAAAGACACTGGTGATATGTCCTAGAGTAATGGCATGTGCTACATGAACTGGGATCTATCCGTCTGCCCTGACGTCAGGGAGGATAGAGCTGGTACAGCTCAGCCCAGTACAGGAGTTTAAATTCCCTTCTTGTATACTGTGGCCATTGATGTACCAAAGTGTGAAGTGGCTTTGATGCTGCAAATTTAGTCAGCATCACGCTTCATAAAATCAAAGCTCTTCTAAAAGTCGCAAAAACATTCTCAAGATCAAAAAATGGGAAAGGACAAGGTTAAAAAGTCAGGTTATTAGTGGAAATTAGTCAAACATTACCCACTATTTCTGGTAGAGTTGGCAGCAGGAATGAATGTTTCAGCTGAATGATCCAAATCTGAAGCCAAAAACACTGACCACTGGGAGGGGCTCCTTAAGGCATTGGGAAAAAAGAACCCTTGTTCTTTATATATGGTGTGGAGATGCCGGCGTTGGACTGGGGTAAGCACAGTAAGAAGTCTCACAACACCAGGTTAAAGTCCAACAGGTTTATTTGGTAGCAAATACCATAAGCTTTCGGAGCAATGCTCCTTCGTCAGATGGAGCCATCTGACGAAGGAGCATTGCTCCGAAAGCTTATGGTATTTGCTACCAAATAAACCTGTTGGACATTAACCTGGTGTTGTGAGACTTCTTACTTTATATATGGCACAGGTATGTAAGAAATCCCAGAACAAGGTAAAGTAATTCAGTCTGCTTTCCAAATACTATGCATTGTCCGCTCTAACATGGATTCTATCCCAATAGTAATTCATAGAATTCCTACAGTGGCTCTACAGAGGCCATTCGGCCCATCAAGCCGCCACCGACAACAATCCCACCCAGGTCCTATCTCCGCAACCCCACGTTTTTACCCTGCTAATCTCCCTAAGGGACAATTTAGCATGGCCAATCAACCTTACCCATACATCTTTGGACTGTGGGAGGAAACCAGAGGAAAGCCACGCAGGCACAGGGAGAACATGCTAACTTCACATAGACAGTGACCCAAGGTCGGAATTGAACGCAGGTCCCTGGCGCTGTGAGGCAACTGTGCTAACCACTGTGCCATCGTTATCTGGCAATAAATTATCTGACAATAAATCCTATACCTACTGAATATCAACTTTACTTCTATTTGTCACTAACACCTCTACTATCTCAGAAGATTAAGGAAATTTTGCATGTATGCAACTTTTACAGATGCACCACAGAAAGCATTCTTTTTGGTTGTATCAGCTTGGCATGGCTCCTGCTCTGCCCAAGACTGCAAGAAACTACCAAGGGTCATGAATGATGCCCAGTCCATCACTCAAACCAGCCTCCCACCCACTGACTTCGTCTACACTTCCCGCTGCCTTGGAAAAGCAGCCAGCATAATTAAGGACCCCACACACCCCTGACATACTCTCTTCTGGTTTCTTCCGTAGGGGAAAAAGATACAAAAGGTCACGTACCAACCAACTCAAAAATAACTTCTTCCCTGCTGCCATCAGACTTTTGAATGGACCTACCTCTCATTAAGTTGATCTTCCTCTACATCCTAGCTATGACTGTAACACTACATTCTGCACTCTCTCCTTTTCTTCTCTATGAACAGTATGCTTTGTCTGTATAGCGTGCAAGAAACAATACTTTTCACTGTATGGTAATACATGTGACAATAATAAATCAATCAAATCAAAAGCATGGCGCAACCCTGCTGGAACTATTATGCCCCATGGAATATTTTACCACTTTTATCAATCACTATGGTTCTCAACCTCAATCATGACCAGATATCCATCTAGATCCATTGAGTGAATAATTCTGACACTGCATTTTCTCCTGAGATGATGTGGAGATGCCGGTGTTGGACTGGGGTAAACACAGTAAGAAGTCTCACAACACCAGGTTAAAGTCCAACAGGTTTACCAAATAAACCTGTTGGACTTTAACCTGGTGTTGTGAGACTTCGTACTGTGTTTTCTCCTGAGATTCAGATGGTGGGGATAGTAGCATTGTGTACATTATGTTCACTGACTAATATAGGCCTACTGCTCAGGAGAACTCTCTGGTCCTGAGAAAGGAGGCTGAGGGGAGATTCCTCGTGTCAGATTCCTAGTCTGATCATGCCAATGTCTGCCTAAGGTCTGCCTGCTCATATGAACTGCTGGTGATGTGGTGGGCAATGCACTGATGCTACAATGTAATATTCCATGAAACAGTAGGGCAGTTTGTGCTTGTAGCACCTCATATCCTGATCTCCGTTTCATGAGTGAACGTTAGCTGCTTTCCCCAAGGACAGGAAAACGGAGCATGATTTAATAATTGGAACCCTGTTGGTTAGCTGAACAAGTATCACAGATACAAGACACCTGACCATCAATTTAGTCAAGGAATTACCGATGGCACAAGGAGAGCAAAGAGATGGGGACACAGGCTGGGATTTTCGGGTCCCAACAATGGGGGGGAATTGTTGCTGGCGGGACAGAAAATTCGACAGGCCAGCCAAAGGTCCGTTGACTTTGGCGGAGATTTCCAGTCCTGCAATGGGTGGGACCAGAAAATCCCGGCCATAGATTAGGAAGAAAGAACCAAAACAGGGAAGGATATTCTGCCATTGTATCATCTTGTTGGTTATTTTCTTGTTCTTGCCTCGGAAAGTCAGGGGTTCAAGCCCCACAATGGGGTTCAGCACATAATCTATGCTGACATTTCAGTGCCGTAATGAGGAAGCCATGCATTGATAGAGGTGCCATCTTGTTAATAGAATCATAGAATCCCTACAGTGCAGAAGGAGGCCATTCGGCCCATCGTGTCTGCACTGACAACAATCCCACCTAGGCCCCAACCCCATAACCCACATACTTACCCCGTTATTCCATCTAACCTACATATCCTGGGACACTAAGGGGCAACTTAGCATGGCCAATGCACCTAACCCGCACATCTTTGGACATCTTTGTTAATAAGGTGGTAAGTCAAAGCCATTTCCTGGTGGAGATAAATGATCCTATGGCACTCACAATGAGGGACACTCCTGGTGTCCTGATTGACAGTCAACCTCCAATCAGCACAACCAAAATCTGAAAACTATATTTATCCACATAACAGCAGTAAGTGCAGTTCAGAAGTGATTCACTTCAGCGTTGAGAGATCCTGAAGATATGAAAGACACTGTGTATGTTCCTTTTTTGTGTACACTGCATCCCATGTTAGCTATTAACAGTCAGCTCTCATTAAACTAAAATTTAACAATCTTACAATTAAATAGTAAATCACATGAATTGAGAATCGTAAACAACATGGACCTCATAAATTTTCGATAGACTTTTAACAGTTCAACTTTGTGCGGATGGTTTAAATATGGAGCAGAAATTGTGTCTGCAACACGGCAACAATAAAACAGAAAAACGTGGAGCTCTGCTCATTTTATTGCAATATTATCCTGTTACCCACTTTTCATGGCTCGCTTTTTTTTGTAATATTACTGATGTATTTTTTGGTTGTAGTGGTTCTCTCCCATTGAACATAAATATAAAGACTGTTTATTTATCAGATCTATCCTGGCTCGAATATTATCACTGAATCATAATGACTGCACATTTCTTGTTCTTTGATAGAACACCTCACACCACATAGAATTTGTAACATAGTAAATCATCCAAAGCTGCGTCCCAGAGGCATGAATAAAAAATGAATGTTGAACCAAAGAAGGATAGCTTGGTACAATGTCAAAATTCACTTTTGCATTGCTGAAAGAAAAGATAATTGTTTTGTCACACCTTTTGATCTTGCACTCATCAGGACATTTGTTGGCTCATTCCTCAATCAGAGTCAAGCTGCCTGGTTTAAATCTCAAACAATGCTTGGCAGTTAACTGTCGGTCATCATCAACTGGTGTATTCTCGATGGCAATATCCCTACCAATTAGAGTCCACTAACCAACTGATCAGCACTCTCTTCTTATACAGTAAATTCGTTGGATTTGTAATCTTAAGAAATGTCCTGATGAATGCAAGGATGCCTCTTTTTTCAGCAATACATTCTGTACTATCAAACAGCTATTTAAATTTACTTCCAGCTGTAATGTTCGTTCTGCTGCACTCAGATCCAAAGCTGATGTCCCCATATTGCTAGCTTGATTTCATGGGAATATATACTGGATTAAATAAGGATGGAGCCAATTTTGACTTTCATTGTTGAGTTGAAGACTGTTGATAAACATAAGATATAGGAGCAGATGTAGGCCATTCGGCTCATCGAGCCTGCTTCCCCATTCAATAAGAGCATGAATGATCTGATATGACAAGCCACAACTCTACTTTTCCCCTTTACCCCCATAACGCTTGATTCCCTGACTGATTAAAAAAATCTGACTATCTCAGTCTTGAATATACTCAATGACCCAGCCTCCACAGCCCTCTGCAGTAAAGATTTCCACAAATTCACTATCCTCAGAGAAAAAATTCCTCCGCATCAGGTCAACTTAATGAATTCAGTAGAAAGGCGACATTAACAACCAGAACTTGCCTTTATAGAGCACCTTGAAATCAGTGAAAAGTCACAATGTGCCTCACAGAAACGCAATTGGACCATAAAATTAATATTGAACCAATGTTGGATATGTTCGGGCAGGTAATCAAACGTTTGGCAGAGGAGATAGGTTTTAAATAGCATCTTACATGAAGCAATAGCTTATGTGGAAGGCTATAATGTGGCCACCTGATCCACTGCCGCTTGTTTTTCGCTTAACGGAGAGTTAAAATTGAACCTGTTGTATTTTAATATCATTGGACCTTCTTAGCAGTGATAATTGGTTTGGAGGGGTGTAATGCCGATCTTGCAGATGCAATATTAGCTCTCCCTCAACAGAATAGATTGGCCAGGTTAAAAATTGCCCCTTAGAGTCCTGGGATGTGTAGGTTAGAGGGATTAGCGGGTAAATATGTGGGGGTAGGGCCTGGGTGGGATTGTGGTCGGTGCAGACTCGATGGGCCGAATGGCCTCCTTCTGCACTGTAGGGTTTCTATGATTTCTATGATGAATAAAACATCTGTTTTGACAAAAAGGAACAAAATAAATCAAATTGGAACTATAAATGCTAATTTATGATATTCTTCATCATTTGGTAGCAGGACATAAGTGTATTGTTTAAAAAGAAAATTTGGCATGTCAGCTGCGACTCTCACCAATTTTTACAGATTCACCATAAAAAGCTTCACAGCTTGATATGGCTCCTGCTCTGACCAAGACCGTAAGAAACTACAAAGGGTTGTGAATGTAGCCCAGTTCACCACACAAACCAGCCTCCCATCCATTGATTCTGTCTACACTTCCCGCTGCCACAGAAAAGCAGCCAGCATAATCAATGACCACTCCACACCCAAGGCATTCTCTCTTCCACCTTCTTCCATTGGGAAAAAGATACAAAAGTCTAAGATCACGTCCCAACCTACCCAAGAACAACTTCTTCCCTGCTGCCATCAGACTTTTGAATGGAAGGACTTACCATATATTAAGTTGATCTTTCTCTACACCATAGCTATGGCTGTAACACTACATTCTGCACCCTCTCCTTTCCTTCTCCCCTATGTACTCTATGAATGGTATGCTTTGCCTGTATAGCGTGCAAGAAACAATACTTTTCACTGTATCCCAATACATGTGACGATAATAAATCAAATAAAATTGATAATTATTGTCCATCTTTATTAGTTACATTTTTGTTTAAACATACCTTTTTCTGGTTGTTTGCTGACAGGCTTCTGTACAACTTCCTACCCTGCTTCCCAGCATTCCAGATTGTAAATGAAGGCCAACGACTCAGAACCCTCTCTTCCAGGAACCTCACACGATTCTTCCAAATGGTTTCCCTGATGAGATAAAGCAGGAACAAATCACGTTGGTGTGTGTGTTATAGCCATGATAATCTCCAGCGTCTGACTGTATAAAAGCCTGATACAGTAATATAAACAACATGTCACAAGTTTCTTGCAGACTGTGCTTGCATGTCACAGGAGAACCACAGAATTCTAACAATGCAGAGAAAGGCCCTTCGGTCCATCGGGTGTGCACTGACTCTCGGAAAGAGCATCCTTACCCATCGCCCTATCCCTGTAGCTCACGCATTTATCCTGCTAATACCCCTAACCTACACATCTTCGGGTGAAGGGGCAATTTAGCATGGTCAATCCGACTAACTTGCACATCTTTGGACTGTGGGAGGAAATCGAAACACCTGGAGGAAATCCACGCAGACACAGGGTGAATAAGCAAACTCCACACAGTCACCCAAGGTCAGAATCGAACCCTGGTCCCTGGGCCTGTGAGGCAGCAGTGCTAACCACTGTGCCACCAGGTATGTAATCAAACAGAAGAGCAAAAGTTAAACTTTATTTATTTATTCGTGTCACAAGTTGGCTTACATTAAAACTGCAATGAAGTTACTGTGAAAATCCCCTGGTCGCCACACTCCGGCGCCCGTTTGGGTACATTGAGGGAGAATTTAGCATGGCCAATGCATCTAACCAGTACGTCTTTGGACTGTGGGAGGAAACCGGAGCACCCAAAAGAAACCCACGCAGACATTGGGAGAACGTGCAGACTCCACATAGACAGTGACCCGAGCCAGAAATCGAACCTGAGACCCTGGCGCTGCGAGGCAGCAGTGCTAACCACTGTGTCACAAGGAGGTCATTTAAATTTGGTTACAATATATAAGTATGCATTTAGGAGTACTTTTTAAACTCTGGTGGTGATTCACATTCCAACAGAACGAACCAACATTTGACCTCTTTTTATTTCTTATGTAGTAAATCGTACAATAAACTTGCAAAAGAAAGCAGTTGTCTAGAAAGGAATCTGAGTGACAGACCCGATGCATCATAGACCTTACTCAACTACTGGGACTGAGCTAAATTCTCTTGGTTCCAAACACACAAGGAGATAAATGTTTCTGAACATACACGCGGTCATTTATTCAACACTACTTTCTGAAAATGTTGTTGTTGGTGCCCAGCAACAGTCAGGGCTGTGAAGACTGGTTCATGTGTTCTCCTTAACACCGCAATATGGGCCAAGAAACAGACGGATTCTGTAGCCGTGCTCAATGGGTCTCTTTGTGCTCACATCATAAACCAGGAATGTTCTGATTTATAAATCAGTTCCAAGGGACTGGTACCTGGAAACAGTACTATGAAAAAGGACCCTTGATCTGTGCTTCTGTAGATTCCTGCGGCTCTTTTTTTTAAAATGTAAAATTCCATTCCTGGACTTTTTGAAATTACACTGGAAAGATTGTTTTGTGTCCGTCGAGGGTCTGCCTTCTATTCAATATGTTAGGATTAGGACAACCCAAAGAGCTCTATTCAGCCGAGGTTTAACTTGATTCAGTGTAGTGGATTTACATAATTCTGGGCTGCTCAGATCTACAGTTGCGAACTCCATTTAAGTCGCAGGTTTTTGCAACGACCCATCTCTCTGGTGAAATGATTGTGGTCAAACCAGCTTTTACAGCGGTCGTCGAGTCCGCCTGTGCAGTGGATCTACATGTGCAGCCAGTGTAATTCCTCTGTCTGTGGCAAGGCAGTGATAACGGCAGAATATTCCACGTTGTTTATGCACAAGGTTCTTGCTAGAATGAAGCAGGGATCAACAGTCAATGGTGTAAATTTAGGAGGGTAAACATTCATGAACGCTTACACTGGCATGTAAAATGACCTTCTCCTGATTGATTTACAGGCAGTTGATGAAAATATGCTGCTTACTCCCAAGAATCCCCCTTCATCAAGGCATTGTTGGTGTTTGATGGGAAAGTAACTTAATGGAATCTAAAGAACATTTACAATACCAATCAACTAATCATGTTTCTCAGGGCATCTCAAAATGCCTCAGTTACGTAAATGAAGGCATTTTAAAAAATTCATTCATGGGACATGGGCGTCGCTGGTTTATTGCCCATCCCTAGTTGCCCTTGGAGCGCAGTTGAGAGTCAACCACATTGCTGTGGCTCTGGAGTCATATGTAGGCCAGATCAGGTAAGGATGGCAGATTTCCTTCTCTAAAGGATATTAGTGAACCAGATGGGTTTTCCTGACAATCGACAATGGTTTCATGGTCACAAGTGGATTCTTAATTCCAGATTTTCTAATTCCACCATCTGCCGTGGCAGGATTCAAACCCGGGTCCTCAGAACATTAGCTGAGTTTCTGGATTAATAGTCTTGCGATAATAACACTAGGCCATTGCCTCTCCATTGTGAACATTTAATCTATCTTTCATAGTGTTAGCTGAGTGAAGGATGTGGACTTTAACCTGGTGTTGTTAGACTCCTGTGTTTACCCCAGTCCAACGCCGACATCTCCACATCATGAAGAATGTTGACCAGGGAGAGATTCGTGCTCTTGAGCTGTGGGTGCTTTTAGCATCAACTTGATTAGACAAATGGGGCTTTGGCCTAATTGCTCATCCAAAGGATTGAACCTCTGACAGTGCAGCACTCTCGTCTGACTGCACTGAAGTGTTATCACTTCCAGACATAAAACCCTGCTTGTTGGAATAGCATCATCTAAACAATAACTCGGTAAATCTGAGCTTTGAGACGCTGAGTGTCTGTGTAATGGCATAATTTCCAAAATCCAGTCAAAAGGAACAAGATCAGCTATGGAAACAGAAATCACAAAGTTAACAAAAAGTCTAGGTGAAGCTGGCTAAAGAGGGAAAACCCATAGAGCTGGACAGCACAACAGCTGAAAAGAGTAGGAGAGAGATTCGGATAAATCAATAGCATTTAGTTGAGTTTTAAAAGCCTGAAGCTTGGTGGAGGAAGGGAAGACTAAGGGAGATAAAAAGAGGCACAGTTATTAATCTGGTGAAAGATAAATTTTGTGTCAGAATCTGTGCAATGATCTGCAGCTGCAACACAGTGAGGATGCAGGTTGGACATAATGTGAAATAATTAATCTTAATATCAACTACAAAGCAGTACCAATGTACTAAATCAATCCCACCTCAGATAATTATAGGATAAGTATCAGACCTTGCTGTTTAGTTAGCAGGCCAGGTTAACAAGTTCACTTCCATGAATTACAATGACGCTTTCTTATTATATAAATAGATCCTACAGCCTCTCTGTTGCTAATCAGTCTATTGCTCCTGCCTACCTATGACAAAGCAATTGACTGCAGTCAGAAGTTTCCTGACTGCGGATGTCTTCGGGCAACAGTACTCAGTTTTGCAGGTGAAGTTAAGGAGTTCCAGATGTTGAACTGGTCAATTTCTGGTCAGTTTCATAAATCCTCATTTTTATTCTAACCAGCCAGACAAGTCTGCCAAGTTACTAAAGTCACATCCAGATGCCTTGTTGCAGTGAATCCGATACCTTTCTTTTCACTAATGAATGGCCATTTTCTTTAAGGATAAAAGTATGTAACAATTTACCATCCGAGAGCTGATTTAAAGAAGGCCCGGTTTATTGGCACATTATTTGTTACTCGCAAGGACATTGCCCATTAACAGACCACATAAACTCTGAAAAGTCTGACATTAATAATACAAAGATCAACTGTTGCAAATATTGATAATGTCTGGAGGGAAACAGGGGCATTGATTCCAATTATGATGGAGTATTTCTTATAGTGAACACAGACTCCAAAGTTACATATTTTTCACAGTGGACTTCAGTAGAGACTCGGGTCTGAATGATCTATGCTGAAAATGATGCAGACCTAGAAATTAACCTGGGCGTCTCTGCCACTGCTTAAGTTTATGGCTGTTAAAGGCAACCAGTACTGTTGAAGTACTAACATTTATTTCTGCTTTATTTAACTCAGCAGTGTGAATTAAATGATCAGACTCTCTTATTAATCAGAGTCCAATTTTGGGATTACATATTTTAAAACAGAAATTACTGGCAGCAAGGAATTAGAAAGATAGAGTCGAATTAAACTCCCAGTGGGCTTGGACTGAGTGGCGACAAAATTTTGCAGGTGAAGTTCTGGATTTCCCTACCTACTAGGAGTGTATAGATTAAGTTTCTTCCACATAATATTCCATTCAGCTTCTTGGGTTATACTACAATCTCCTTCCCTTCCTCCCTGTCTTCTCCCCGTTAGAAACCCATGGCTGCTCTCTTATATTTTCTTCTCATCTTTATGGTTTAAGGTACTGATTTCTGCTAAAACAAAGTAGTTCTGAAAATGCCCCCAGCACTCATAGAATTCCTACAGTGCTGAAGGAGGCCATTTGGCCCATCGAGTCTGCGCCGACCCTCTGACAGACCATCCTACCTAGGCCCTATGCCCATAATCCCATGTATTTACCCCTCTAATTCAATTACAGGCTGAGGTCTGAGGCCTGGAATACTTTAGCGTGGGCGTTAGCTCCATGTTGTCGGTCAGATGCCTGCCTGTAAAGAGGGCAAAGAAGCAATGGGTAGGAGTGAAAGTTCAAGTGGTTGCAGGCTAATGGCGGGTGCTAAAGAACTGCTTGCTGCCAAGCAGATTAAATCATAGTGGGAGAGTTTCGGGAGGGCTTCAAGGCAGGGAAGGTGAGGTGGAGTGGGAAGCGGGGCCAGAGAAGTTGCTATTTTCCTTATGCGTCACATAGGGGGATCTCCTTACCTTCTGGACACTTGCTGAGCTGCTTTTATTTGTTGGGAAATTCATGTCATCTTTTCACAGGACAGGTAAGAATTAACCATATTGTTAGGGGTCTGGAGTCACATTTTAGCATATATATATATATATTTTATTCATTCGTGAGATATGGGCGTTGTTGGCTGGCCAGCATTTATTGCCTATCCCTAGTTGTGAGTCAACCACATTGCTATAGCTCTGGAGTCACATGTAGACCAGAACAGGTAAGGACGGCAGATTTCCTTCCCTAAAGGACATTAATGAACTCGGTTTTTCCGACTATCGACAATGGTGTCATGGTCATCATTAGATTTTAATTCCAGATATTTTTTGTTGAATTCAATTTCCACCACCTGTTGTGGCGGGATTCGAACCCGGGTCCCCAGAACATTATCTGATTTTCTGGATGAATAGTCTGTCGATAATACCACTAAGCCATCGCCTCCTCCAGTGAGGGCAGCAAGCCCTCTTCAATAAACGACACAATTGAACCTGTTGTGTTTTTACAAAAGTCCAATAGTTTCATTGTCACCATCACTATTACTAGCTTCTTCACTTATTGATTTCAAATGTAATTATTTGAATTCAATTCACAACCTTTCATGGTGAGAATTTAACTCCCGGCTCTAGATTATTATTTCTGGCCTCAGGATTACTAACCAGCTAAGAGAAGCACTCTGTTACTGTGTCCATACACCTGAGTTGGTTATACATCTCAGGGTTTAACTCACTATTTAATCTCAGAAATAAATTAATAATGATCGTTCTGGTGAGACATTGAGCGGCACAGTGGTTAGCACCGCTGCCTCACAGCGCCAGGGACCCAGGTTCAATTACGAGCTTGGGTGACTGTGTGGAGTTTGCACGTTCTCCCTTGTCTGTGTGGGTTTCTTTCGGGTACTCCGGTTTCCTCCCACAGTCCAAAGATGTGCGAGTTAGGTGGATTGGCCAAACTGAATTGCCCCTTAGTGTCCCATGATATGTGGGTTAGGGGTATTAAAAGGGGCAAATACATGGGATTACGGGTATAGAGCCTAAGTAGGATGGTCTGTCAGAGGGTCGGCGCAGACTCGATGGGCCAAATGGCCTCCTTCAGCACTGTAGGAATTCTATGAGTGCTGGTGCATTTTCAGAACTTTGTTTTAGCAGGAATTAGGACCCTAAACCATAAAGATGAGAAGAAAATATAAGAGAGCAGCCATGGGTTTCTAACGGGGAGAAGACAGGGAGGAACGGAAGGAGGTTGTAGGATAACCCAAGAAGCTGAATGGAATATTATGTGGAAGAAACTTAATCTATACACTCCCAGTAGGTAGGGAAATCCAGAAGTGTAATTGGCTATACTATACTGAACGAAAGCTAGCTCCAAGTCAACTGTCACAGAGCAAAACTATATAAGGGTAAATTAATCAGAATTATTATAACTAGGTCAGAGTAATGCCAAGCTGATTTCAATGAGGAGGAAGTGACAAGTACTGGCTCTAAGTGGCGCACTAACTTGAAGGAAGCAAAGCTTGACAACTTTGACCTTCATTTATATTTGCCCTGCATTTAAATTAAAATCCTTCACACTGCCTCCTACACGAATTCATTCATTCTTTTGCAGAGAATTAAAGCTCCGACATTCCGTACCTCCCTCAGGACTCCCTTTGCCCCCACAATCTTAGAATCATAGAATCCCTACAGTGCAGAAGGAGGCCATTCGGCCCATCGAGTCTGCACCAACAACAATCCCACCCAGGCCCTATTCCCGTACCCTACATAATTACCCTGCTAATCCCCTGACACTAGGGTCAATTTAGCATGGCCAATCAATCTAACCCGCACATCTTTGGACTGTGGGAGGAAACAGGAGCACCCAAAGGAAACCCACACAGTCAAGGGGAGCACGTGCAAACTCCACACAGACAGTGACCCGAGGCCGGAATTGAACCCGGATCCCTGGTGCTGTGAGGCAGCAGTGCTAATCACTGTGCCACCCCATGTCTTATGTCCTTGGGATCCAAGCTTGTGACACCTAATCGCTAATTCTCGATTTAAATTTTCCTCCCTTCCTGCTCACTTTTCAAGCCTTTTGTTCACGACAAAAGGACAAAGGAGACGTGCTTTTTAAATAGAACATGGTGTAAACTGAAGAATTAACTTGAGGATTTATAAAACTGTCAAGACTACTTTAAGAAGGGAGACAGCGTTTGTAGATTTAAGGGTTAAAATGGGGCACCAGGTCCAAAAACAGCAAGGAAAACTTTATCCCATTTTCAGAATAATGAATGATCGCTCTTCTACGCAGAGGGTGGAAGTTAAAAGAAAGTGTCGTGATACAAATCTCGCAGTTTGGGAGCCAGCTTCCTGCTCCTTCCATCACTGGGGAAGATATTTGGAATATTTCAGCAGAAATAATTGATTACTGTCATATGGGGTGAGGTCTGTCATCTAATAATCTAAATGGCTTAATCTACATTTGAACTGGATTGAGATCTGCTTCACCTCCTCTGTATTAACTGTTATGGTGGGTAGCAGGCTATCACATCAACAGAGTTGATGTGATCTTCAAGTGAAAATCTTCAGATTTTTCCAAGTGCTTGACTTAGAATGATCTTAGACCTGAACCACTCAGCTAGTGTCAAGAGTCAACAACCCAACGGACAACTCGTGTCAGAACCAATTTTTAAAAATCTCTCTTCAGTTTGGATTTTGCTTTCTTGTTGAATGAAGATGTTTGTATTTGCGTTCCATTCAATCCTGACCTCAACCTAGGGATGAACCTTCCTATTGATCTTTTCGATTTGATTTGATTTATTATTGTCACATGTATTGGGATATAGTGAAAAGTATTGTTTCCTGTGCGCTATATAGACAAAGCATATCGTTCATAGAGTACATAGAGGAGAAGGAAAAGAGAGGGTGCAGGATAGTGTGTTATAGTCCAAAGATGTGCGGGTTAGGTTGATTGGCTATGCTAATTTGCCCCTTAGTGTGAGGGGGTTAGCAGAGTATAAACGTGGGGTTAAGGGGATAGGGCCTGGGAGGGATTGTGATCAGCGCAGATTCGATGGGCCAAATGGCCTCTATCTGCATTGTAGGGATTCTATGATTGACCAGGAACTGAATCATATAAATACTGTGGTGACAAGAGCAGGTCAGAGAGTAGGAATAGCAAGCAGCTCACCTCCTGATTTCTCAAAGCCTGTCTACCGCCTACAAGGCGCAACCAGGTCTGAAATAAAATACAAACAGAAAATGCTGGAAATACTCAGCAAGCCACGCAGCATCTGTGGAGAGAAACAGAGTTAATGTTTCAGGTTGATGACCTTTCATCGGAACCTGCATTCTCTACTTGCCAAATGGGTGCAGCTCCAACACTCAAGAAGCTTTACACCACCCAGGACAAAATAGCATGCTTGACTGGCACTCTTTTTGATTTGATTTGATTTGATTTATTATTGTCACATGTATTGGGATACAATGAAAAGTATTGTTTCTTGTGCGCTGTACGGACAAAATACCATTCATAGAGTACATAGGGGAGAAGGAAAGGAGAGAGTGCAGAATATAGTGTTATAGTCACAGCTAGGGTGTAGAAATATATCAGCTTATAAGGTAGGTCCATTCAAAAGTCTGATGGCAGCAGGGAAGAAGCTGTTCTTGAGTTGGTTGGTATGTGATCTCAGATTTTTGTATCTTTTTCCCAATGGAAGAAGGTGGAAGAGAGAATGTCCGGGGTGCGTGGAGTCCTTGATTATGCTGGCTGCTTTTCCGAGGCAGCGGGAAGTGTAGACAGTGTCAATGGATGGGAGGACGGTTTGCGTGATGGACTGGGCTACGTTCACAACCCTGTGTAGTTTCTTGAGGTCTTGGTCAGAGCAGGAGCCATACCAAGCTGCGATACACTTGGAAAGGATGCTTTATATGGTGCATCTCACTGATGAGAGTCTTAGCGGACATGCTGAATTTCCTCAGCCTCCTGAGAAATTAGAGGCGTTGATGGGATTTCTTAACTATAGCATCAGCCATGGAGAGACCAGGAAAGGTTGTTGGTGATCTGGACACCTAGAAACTTGAAGCTCTTGACCATTTCCACTTCACCACCATTGATGTAGACTCCACCCACCACCTTAAGCATCCACTCCCTTCACCATCAATGCACGGCAGTGGCAATGTGTACCACCCATAAGATGCACTGCAGCAACTTACCAAGGCTCCTTCGGCAGCACCTCTACCACCTAGAAGAACAAGGGCAGCAGATGCAAGAGAACACCATTATCTGTGACTTTTCCTTCAACTTCCACACCATCCTGATTTGGAAATATATCACAATTCTTTCACTGTTGCTGGGTCAAAATTCTGAAACTCCCTTCCTAACAGCACTGTGGGTTAACCACATCATGTGGGCTGCAACAGTTCAAGAAGACAGCTCACCATCACCTTCTCAAAGGCGATTAGGAATGAGCAATTAATGCTGACCTAGCCAGCGACTCCCACATGCCATGGAGGAAAAAAATAAAACAGAGGTTGATCAGCAGTAGTGTTACGATTACTAAATCCCTGTTTCCTGTTTCTTTTTTAATATCGCCATCTGAAATCAATTTTGAACAGACAGATTTCCCAATTTCTAAAGCATCACAGAAGGCAGCTGCCACAAAAGTCAAGGAAGAAAGGGTGCATCAGTAAATTTGCTGATGACACCAAGATTGGTGGAGTAGTGGATGAGGTAGAGGGCTGTTGTAGACTGCAAAGAGACATAGATAGGATGCAAAGCTGGGCTGAAAAATGGCAGATGGAGTTTAACCCTGATAAATGTGAGGTGATTCATTTTGGTAGGACAAATTTAAATGTGGATTACAGGGTCAAAGGTAGGGTTCTGAAGACTGTGGAGGAACAGAGAGATCTTGGGGTCCATATCCACAGATCTCTGAAGGTTGCCACTCAAGTGGATAGAGCTGTGAAGAAGGCCTATAGTGTGTTAGCTTTTATTAACAGGGGGTTGAAGTTTAAGAGCCGTGAGGTTATGCTGCAACTGTACAGGACCTTGATGAGACCACATTTGGAATATTGTGTGCAGTTCTGGTCACCTCACTATAAGAAGGATGTGGAAGCGCTGGAAAGAGTGCAAAGGAGATTTACCATGATGCTGTCTGGTTTGTAGGGTAGGTCGTATGAGGAAAGGTTGAGGGAGCTAGGGCTGTTCTCTCTGGAGCGGAGGAGGTTGAGGGGAGACTTAATAGAGGTTTATAAAATGATAAAGGGCATAGATAGAGTGAACGTTCAAAGACTATTTCCTCGGGTGGATGGAGCTATTACAAGGGGGCATAACTATAGGGTTCATGGTGGGAGATATAGGAAGGATGTCCGAGGTAGGTTCTTTACTCAGAGAGTGGTTGGGGTGTGGAATGGACTGCCTGCAGTGATAGTGGAGTCAGACACTTTAGGAACATTTAAGCGGTTATTGGATAGGCACATGGAGCACGCCAGGATGATAGGGAGTGGGATAGCTTGATCTTGGTTTCAGATAAAGCTCGGCACAACATCGTGGGCCGAAGGGCCTGTTCTGTGCTGTACTGTTCTATGTTCTAAAGCAGGACAGCAGCAGATAAAGCTATGGTCAGGGCTACACAAGCTGAGATAAGACATTAGGAAGTAATGTTCTCTTCAGTTATTCCTGCAGCATGATCAAAGGCTGGGGGTCGGGTTATTGGTCAGCCAGTATTCCAACTCCTTCAGGAGGCACATGTGCATCATAAACAAGGTCAGTTGTGCAGTTTGAGACACGGAGGCCTGATCTGCCCCCACCTTTAGAGAGACTCAACTGAGAGAGACTGGGGTCAATTTTTAACTTTTCAATGTGTCAGTCGGAGGTAATGGGTCAGGGTGATGGAAACTTCTATGTATATGTTCACCTGAGAGTGGGCAACTCTGGGTGGACTTGTGAAACCTATCATGAATGTCACGGCACAATACAACTCCAAAATTGAAGGCTACATGTAGCATTTAAATGTATTGAAACTTCAACAACACTACCTGAAATTTGGTCTGGTGTAGTACAATGTTGCCACAGCTGTGAAGAAAGAACACGAGATAATGCTTTAAGGCCAATGAATTACTTTTAAAGCACAGTCATGCTCTATGTTGTAGTGCCCTCTCTATATATATCCTAGCTGAGCCATAAAGAGCCACTCTCACAACTGAAGATCTGCTCTGAACCAAATTGTTAAAAATTTATCACTAACTTGAACATCCTCTTGCCGTTGGTCTATATGCGTTGACTCCTTCAGAATATTTCATTTGAATAGTGAGTACTGAGAACGTGCCATGGGAATTACAGAACCATAGAAATGATACAGCACAGAAGGGGGCCATTTGGCCCATCTTGTCCATGCCGACCCAACGGCACCCAGGTGCTCTGTTGAGGATTTTCAGCTGGACCATTTGAGATACAGCTGAAATGAGAAGCTTTCCTGGTGAATCAACAGCTGCAACTAATGGTCTGAAATTAAGCTTCCTCACATTGTTTTAATGATCCAAACAAAGCCTTGCCAATGGTCCTAAAAAGTCCCCTTTCCAACTTCCAATTTAAGTGGATGAATCAAATCTGTTTAAAAGTCCTGAAAATTTCAGGCAGGCTCCAGCGAGTATAGAATCATAGATTCCGTAAGGTGCAGGAGGAGGTCATTCGACCCATCAAGCCTGCATCGACTCTCTGATAGAGCATCCCACCCAGACCCTAACCATGTACCCTCACATAGTTACCCTGCTAAACCCCCTAACCTACACACCTTGAGACATTACGTGACAATTTAGCATGGCCAAACCACCTAACCTGCACATTTTTGGACTATGGGATATAACCGGATGAAACCCACGCAGACACGGGGAGAATGTGCAAACTCTGCACAGTCACCCGGGGCTGGAATTGAACCCGGGTCCCTGGAGCTGTGAGGCAGCAGTGCTAACCACCGTCTGGTAACTCCCTTTGCAACAGGACACAACAATTTACTAAATAGTGAATTGCTAAATTGTACATCCACCCGACAATCACGTTTACATGAACTCGTGTCAACTGATTCACAGAAACTCAGAATAAACTGAGTGATACTATTGATGATTAACAACACTGGGACATTCGGCCAAATTTCTATTAAACTAACGAGATTAAAGTGATAGCCAATAGCTAAACATGGCGTGTAATAAGATTAAGCCATGATTTTGCAAATTTTAATTTAATTTTCCAAAGAAAATTTGGAAAACAACTGATTCCAATTCCTTCAGTTTCTGAGATACAGCAGTTTGTTTGCCTTAAGAAAGAGCAGTCAACTACATGCGCATTTTAAGTTTATTTCATTAGTGTCACAAATAGGCTTACATTAACACCACAATGAAGTTACTGTGACAATTCCTAGTCGCCACACTCCGTGCCTGTTTGGGTACACTGAGGGAGAATTTAGCACGGCCAATGCACCTAACCAGCGCGTCTTTTGGACTGTGGGAGGAAACTGGAGCACCCTGGAAACCCACACAGACATGGGAGAACGTGCAAACTCCACACAGACCCTAGCCAGGAATCGAACCTGGGTCCCTGATGCTGTGAGGCAGCAGTGCTGAGCATCGTGCCGACATTGCCATGACTACTGAATTAATAAGGTGGCCAGGGCCGCAGCTGATGGTGAGATTGATCCAAAGGAATAGGTCTTGAAATCTCAATGACAGAAAGTGGAATCTGATTTTCCTTTACTGAGATTCTTTTGATGGAAATGATTTAGAATGATCGGGGAAAGGTTGTAATTTTACCAGTTCCACAGCGTTTGACCAGTAATCAGTACAGACAATAGGAAACGGAATACAATAACAAAGGCACTCAGGTGAATGTGCCAGAAGATTAATGATGCAGAGTGTAACTTTATAGACAGTCTGAAAGCCATGTTGCAACAAGTCAATGTCGTATTGTATCGTATCCAGGTAAAAAGGTAGACCCCAAATGTCATCATCTCCAGTCACCCTGTAAAAGGCATGTTTTTAGCCTGGTGAAGAATAGGCTCCTCTTACTTGTCCTTTGTTGTTGAGTGGATTTTCTTCCTTTCACACAGGAAGTAGTTCTCTCAAAGAAGGACTGCAAGAGTTTTGGCAAATTCTAAATCGGCACGTAGAAATGCTTAAATAGCAGCTTTGTTTAAGTTTCACTTAAGAGTTTTGCAACAATAACTGATTTGGGCTTCGCAAGATATTGCAGATCATCATATTTGGCAAGGGCTTAAATTTAGAAAAATAGGAAGCTGTGAGAGAACTGGAAACTAAGTGCCTTTAAACCAAATAAGGTTTCAATGGGGCAAAGCAGCTATAATGCACTAGAGTTGATAAATAACTTCAAAGCGTCATTCTATTGGCCCCTTGTTAATCTCTTCAATGCTGCAATCCAATGTTTGTTTACTCTTGTGTAAAATTCCTTCAGGTTGACAGGCGGCCTTTTGTGTTAAGAGTTGTGTTGCTGTCTACTTCCTTGTGCTCCTGTCAATGAACTTGTCCTGCTCAAGCAATCTGTTGCAGCAATGCATCACAACCCAATTCTAACCAAATTTGTTCCCTTCTAATAAAATGCTGTTTCTTAAACTTACAACTTTTATTTTTCCAGAGTTTACTCTACAGCTAAAGGGTTAGTGCGAAGTGATCTCATTATACACCTCAGGCTTCAACGGTAAACCCCAGATGTTAAATTTCCTGTCTCAAATTCTGGGGCAAAGTAACATTTCCAGGTATCGTACAGTAGCAGGTTGAAAGAAAAGATGTTCTTGTCCCTTGAGGACTGTGACGCTCAAGAATAACCAAAAGATGGGATTTCTCATCAATTTGCAAACACACACACACGCACATTGTGTATCTGGACTTTCAAAAGGCTTTTGACAAGAGATTAGTAAGCAAAATTAAAGCTCATGGTATTGGGGGTAATGTATTGACGTGGATAGAGAACTAGTTGGCAGACAGGAAGCAGAGAGTGGGTCCTTTTCAGAGTGGCAGGCAGTGATTAGTGGGGTCCCGCAGGGTTCAGTACTGGGACATTCAGCACAATATACATTAGTGCTTTGGACGAAGGAATTGAATGCAATATCTCCAAATTTGCAGACAACACTAGCTGGGTGACTGTGTGTGCTGTGAGGAGGATGCCAAGAGGCTGCAGGGTGACTTGGACAGGATGGCTGAATGGGCAAATACTTGGCAAATGCAATATTATGTGGATAAATGTGAGGTACCCACTTTGGTGGCAAAAACAGGAAGGAAGATTATTATCTGAATGGTGGAAGTTTAGGAAAAAGGGAAGGGCAACGTGACCTGGGTGTTATGGTGGAACAGTCGCTGAAGGTTGGCATGCAGGTACAGCAGGTGGTGAGGAAAGCTAATGGCATGCTGGCCTTCATTGCAAGAGGATTTGAGTATAGGAATAAGGATGTCTTGCTGCAGTTATACAGGGTCTTGGTGAGGCCACACCTTGAATATTGTGTGCAGCTTTGGTCTCTGTCTGAGGAAGGACATTTTTGCTATTGAGGGAGTTCAGTGAAGGTTTACCAGACTGATTCCCGGAATGGCAGGACTGACATATGAAGA
Source organism: Mustelus asterias (assembly GCF_964213995.1). Lineage (NCBI taxonomy): Eukaryota > Metazoa > Chordata > Chondrichthyes > Carcharhiniformes > Triakidae > Mustelus > Mustelus asterias. Next base: position 71,644,266 of record NC_135812.1, read on the forward strand.
AGGGCTGGATCAACTGGGCCTGTACTCACTGGAACTTAGAAAAATGAGAGGGGATCGCATAGAAACATATAAAAGCCTGATGGGACTGAACAGGCTAGATGCAGGAAGAATGTTCCCGATGTTGGGGAAGCCCAGAACTAGGGGTCACAGGCTATGAATAAGGGGTAAGCCATTCAGGACTGAGATGAGGAAGAACTTCACTCAGCCAGTTGTGAACCTGTGGAATTCTCTATCACAGAAAGCTGTTGGGGCCAGTTTGTTAGATATGTTCAAGAGGGAGCTGGATGTGGCCCTTGTGGCTAAAGGGATCAAGAGGTATGGAGAGAAAGCGGGAGTGGGATACTAAAAGAGCATGATCAGCCATGATCACATTGAATGGTGGTGCAGGCTCAAAGGGCCGAATGGCCTACTCCTGCACCTATTTTCCATGCGATGCAAACACCTGCACACAGACAACCCCCCCCCCCCCGCCCGCCCCCACAACCCCCTCTCACACACACCTCACTCACACACACACACGTCAATTACAGAGGAGGTAGCATGGACTTAGGTCTTAAATATCCAAAAATTCACTATTAAACTTGCTTTTCTCAAGATGGAAGCCTGAAACGTTGCAGGTGTAATAATCCTCTTTTGGCGCACTGTTGAAATGGGATGACGGATTCGCAGTGGCTTACTGCTTGCAGCAGTAGCTCTTGGCTTCACTGCAGTCGAAGTGCCTTTGAACCCCTTTAGTGAAGGTCCGGTTTGGTTCCGCAAATTGGTAGATGAAGGCGAGCCTCAAACTCTGCCTGCTGGTGGATTTTAGGCAGGTTCCTTCCTTCGCTGGCTTGGATCTGTTCCCTTTGAGTCTCCATATCTGACAAGACTGACTGAGGTTGGTCCCAAATTGTGTCTTTATAAATGTTTCTTATCACAGCCTGATTTCTGTCAGGTTTTCCATTCTCCATACAAATAACCACTGGCCACTTGAACATTGACACACAAGTGCCCGAGTTTCACCTACTTGCATCATCTTGTGATAGAACGTATTTCTTCTCACGCCCATTCTGTGGAATTTTATTCCAGAGCCCAGAGGTCGACAGGCCCATTGCAAACTAGCTCCAGCAGTTATTTGGACAATGGCAGCCATTAAATCCATGAGAAAGATCTATTGCATTTTAAAGTCTTCTGAATGGAATGTCCCTAAAAGTTGGTTGCATTTTAATGCCCTGTCCAGTCTCGCAGGCTAACTTTCAACCTGTTGTAGTTTCAAATACATAGGCAGACACGAGAGGTCACCTAACCCCTCAACTCAATTTTGTTTCAAAGCAGATTGTCCATTCGCCATTTTGTCTTGAAAGGAAGGTGTCCACTTTCCATAAATCTGTGAGTATAACTGTGTGGGCGTGACAGTTGTAGCTCTTCTGTAACTGTTCTGACGTCTGCCATCCAACTAAGCCCAGGTTGATCCCTCTTTCCCCTCCCTTCATTTTACCCTCTAGAAGATTTCCTTGTAGCTTTTCAGCTCTGATCAAGTGGCTGAAATAATCTCTTTTCTGGATGTCATTTTTTAGAGTTTAAGTTTTAACTTTATTTATTAGTGTCACAAGCAGGATTACATTAACACTGCAATGAAGTTATTGTGAAAATCCCCTAGTCGCCACACTCCGGCACCTGTTTGGGGACACAGAGGGAGAATTAGCATGGCCAGTGCACCTGACCGGAGCACCCAGAGGAAACCCACGCAGACATGGGGAGAATGTGCAGGCTCTGCACAGACAGTGACCCAAGATGGGAATCGAACCCGGGTCCCTGGCGCTGTGAGGCAGCAGTGCTAACCACTGTGCTACCCTGAGTTCTTTCTTCCCTTGCAATTTCAAATACCTCTTCATTTATCTTATGGTCAGTGTTTGGAATATTTAGCTTACATCTGAGCATCCACATTTCAAAGGCCTTGATTTTCTTCCACAGATCTTGATTGATTATCCAGGTTTCTGAGGCAGACAGGAAAAGTGAATAGAATGTCGCATCTGATGAGGTTTTTTTTAGATTTATCCTTGTAACAAGCTTGAGTTTTCTTATTCATAGAATCCCTACAGTGCAGAAGGAGGCCATTCGACCCATCGAGTCTGAACTGACTCTCCCAACAGAACATCCCTCCCTATCCCCGTAGCCCCACGTATTTACCCCGCTAATCCCCCTAATCTACACACCCTGGGACACTAAGGGACAAGTTAGCCTGGCCAATCCACCCGATTGTTAACACATCCTCCATTTTCACAAAATTACTTCTGGCTATCTCTATACATCTTCTGACTTCAGCATCTTCTGTCATCATTTATCCTAAGTAGCAGCTGTTTATCCTTATCTATTTGCTCCAGTGTGACAGCAACCACTTCAATCTTCACTCCAGTTTTTTTTAACATATTCCTTCTAGCTACCATTGATTTTGTCTTTTTGGTGTTCCGACTCAATTCATATTCTCAGCTTCTAAATTTTACTTGATCTATGATATTTTGTAGGGCCTCTTCTGATTCACAAGTAGTGCCGTATCGTCAGTGTTACCCACGTTTGTTGTGTTCCTAACTCCAATCTTGCTCCTAGAAGTACATCTGACTCTGAAAGTAGACTTACAAGAGAAGTGACAGAAGAGTGAAATAAATGCGCAGAAGAAGAACAAATAAAAGGGATTAACAATGTTAATGCTTCTGACTGAGGTGCGTGAAACACAAAGGGCAGAATTTTCCCAAAGGAATTCCAAGGGTTGTAACGGTGAGGAAAGGGAGTCCCCTACGCCGGTCCTTTCGGTGAGCTCGGCACTGCAATCTTCCGCCTTCCGGCACTATAAATTGGGAGATTTACGCCATGGGGGAAGAGGGTAGCGATTCGCACCAGCATGTCGACTTGCCAGTATGGTGGAAGGGGAAGCAGCCATCGAAACCATAGAATCCTTACAGTGCAGAAGGAGGCCATTTGGCCCTTCGAGTCTGCACCGACAACAATCCCACCTCGACCCTATCCCCATAACCCCACATATTTACCCCATTAATCCCTCTACCCAACGCATCCCAGGAGACTAAGGGACAATTTAGCGCGGCCAATCAACCTAACCCCCGCACATCTTTGGACTGTGGGAGGAAATCGGAGCATCCGGAGGAAATCCACACAGGCACGGGGAAAACGTGTAAACTCCACAGAGGCAGTGACCCAAGCCGGGAATCGAACCCAGGTCCCTGGAGCTGTGAGGCAACAGTGCTAACCACTGTGCCACCGTGAGTGCCGGACTCCCTAATGAAATGGAGTTCCAGGCAATCTGAGCTTTGCGCTCTTTCTGGGAGCGAAGCCATCCTTGCCAGTGCGATTGGATTTTTGGCCTCTTGCACTATGTTTCCGGCTTACCACACTGATCTATGGGCATGGTGAGCTGGTAAGATCGTGCCCAAAGTGATTTATGGAAAGCACAATCTGCTTTGAAACAGAATTGAACTGAGAGATCAGGTGACCTCCTTTCTATACTGCTTTGTCAGGGACCTCACACTTGCAACAACCCTTATACCCGGCACCCTGGTTTGCTCAGAAACACGGAAAACACTGTAAACACTTGGGCTCAGTCTGAGTTTAACAGGGATGTGAGAGTGGGAGGCTTGATTCACTTTAATCCATATGCTTAAATCAACATGCCAGCATTAACCTGCTGTTTTGTGAAGACTTGGATTTGTACCAGTTAGCAGACAGACCTGTTTGACAATGTATGTCATGGTCTCTGGAGCACTGAGCTAGCTGCAATTGTTTCACTGCAGTCAAAAGAGTCTCTCATTTTCTCAGTGAGTTACATTGCTGATACACCTTTAAGACTAGTTTTGTGACCACCTATGGCCAGCAGAGGGAGCAACACGCGGGTTTCCTGGGCACGCTCATTTGCCTTTCCGCCAGTGCAGTGATTGGTGTAAAAACTGTGTAAAACAGGCGTAAGTGGTTAGGAGCCAGATTGGGAAAGGAGAAGAGTTTGGTTCATTCATTTCACTGCATGTTTTAGCAATATCTTTATTTGAATATTGCTGAAAAGAGAGACATGCTGCCAAAGTTTTTCACCTTGCACTCATCAGGAAAAATGCAAGAACGTCAAATTCCAAACGACCACAACAAGTCATACAACAGAAGAAAAGGGTGCTGATTGGTTGGCAAGTTGACTCTGATATGACTCGGCCTTGGCTATGTGATAGCCCCCATACTATTTACCATCTACCTGACAGCGGCCACTCACCTCATCAACATGCAACTCTCCTCTGGTATCAATATTAAATACCACCTAGAAGGAAAATTCTTTTAACCTCAGTCACCTCCATGCCAAAAGTAAGCGAACTCCTATAGATATACATGACCTACAGTTTGTGAATAAGTGCAGAGTTGTTGCCCACGCAATACCAGATTTGTAAGCCGCTGTTGATGTTTAAAAAATAATTTATGGAATGTGGGCATCGCTGGCTAGACCGGCATTTATTGCGCATTCGGAATTGCCCTTGAGACGTTGGTGGTGAGCTGCACTCTTAAACCACTGCAATCCCTGTGGTATATGTATACCCACAGTGCTTTTAGGGAGTGAGTTCCAAGATTTTGACCCAGGGACACTTGTCAGCCCAAGCCTTGGTATTATCCAGGTCTTGCTACATTTGGACATGCACCGTTTCAGTATCTGAGGAGTTGTGAATGATGCTGAACATCAGTGAAAATTCCCTGCTTCTGATCTTACGAAGGTCGTTGATGAAGCAGCTGAAGATGGCTGGGCCTAGGGCACTACCTTGAGGAACTCCTACAGTGATGTCCTGGAGCTGAGATGGTTGACTCCAACAGTCATCACAACCATCTTCCTTTGTGCTCGGTATGACTCCAATCAGTTTAAGGATTTCCCCCTGCTTCCCAATGATTCCAGTTTGTTCGGGCTCCTTGATGCCACACTCAGTCAAATGCTGCCTTGATGTCAAGGGCAGTCACTCTCACCTCACCTCTGGCATTCAGCTCTTTTGGCCATGTTTGAACCAAGGCTGTAATGTGGTCAGGAGCTGAGTGACCCTGGTGGAACCTAAACTGAGCATCAGTGAGCAGGTTATTGCTGAGTAAGTGCCGCTTGATAACATAGTTGATGACCCCTTCCATCAATGTATTGATGATCGAGAGTAGATGGATGGTGCAGTAATTGTTTTGTGTACAGGACGTAGCTGGGCAATTTTCCACATGACTGGGTAGATGTCAGTGTCGCAGTTGTACTGGAACAGTTTGGCTAGGGGCACAGCAAGTTCTGGGGCACAAATTTTCAGCACTATTGCCAAACTATTGTCAGGACCCTTAGCCTTTGCAGAATCCAGTGTCTTCAGCGTTTCTTGAGATCATGTGGAGTGAATCAAATTGGCTGAAGACTGGTACCTGTGATGCTGAGGACCTCTGGAGGAGGCAGAAATGGATTAGCCACTAGGCACTTTCCACTGAAGATTGATGCTAATGCTTCAGCCATATCTTTTGCACTGAGGTGCTTCAATTTTGAATACAAGAAACATAGCACGGCCTTGGATGTTGTCAAAGTAAAATTCATATCAACTCACACCTGGTCACCCAAATATTTCCATATATGCAGAAGGAAAAACTCTGGAATACGTTGAAGACTTCCCATACCTTTGCAGCCACCTCGCTCAAAAGAACACCACTGACAAGGAGATCCATCACCAAATCAATCTTCTACAAAACTGTGACAGTGAAGTGTTTGGCAACAAAGACCTCTGCAAGGCAACAAAAGCCCTAGAGTACAGAGCAGTCATCATCACCACACCCTGTGGTGCGCATCAGCGAAGCTAAGCATGCTATAGAAATTCCATCAGCAATGTCTCTGCCCCATCCTCCAGATTCAATGGGAAGATCATTGAGCAAACTCTAATGTCCTTTCTGAAACCTTTTCCATAAGAGGTCAGGCACAATTCCTGCAAAATCAACTCCAATGGACAGGATGCAGTGTCCGGGTGGTTGAAAAGCATCTCTCCCACTGGAGTAGTCAAGGAAGTGGCCCTAAAAATAGTAGATCCATTGGTGGTCATTTTCCAAAATTGTTTGGACTCTGAAATGGTTCCTACAGATTGGACGGTAGCTGGACTGTGTATCAGTGAAAGTAAGCGTGCTAGAGAAATTCCATTAGCAATTCCTCCGTCCCATCCGAGGAGGTGATGGCCTTGTGGTATCATTGCTAGACTATTAATCCAAAGTTAAAGTTTATTTATTAGTCACAAGTAAGGCTTACATTAACACTGCAATGAAGTTACTGTGAAATTATCCTAGTCGCCACCTGTTCGGGTCAATGCACCTAACCAGCACATCTTTCATACTGTATGGAGGAAACCGGAGAATCTGGAGGAAACCACCATAGACTTGGGGAGAATGTGCAAACTCCACACAGTGACCTGAGCCGGGAATCGAACCTGGGTCCCTGGCACTGTGAGGCAGCAGTGCTAACCACTGTGCTGCCCAGAAACTCAGCTAATGTTCTGCAGACCGGGTTTGAATCCCGCCACAGCAGATGGTGGAATTTGAATTCAATAAAAAATGTCTGGAATTAAGAATCTACTGATGATCATGAAACCATTGTCAATTGTCATAAAAATCCATCTGGTTCACTAATGTCCTTTAGGGGAGGAAATCTGCCGTCCTTACCTGGTCTGGCCTACATGTGACTCCAGAGCCACGGTACTGTAGTTGACTCAACTGGGAAGAGCAATAAATGCTGGCCAGCCAGCGATGTCCATGTCCCACAGATGAATAAAAACAAACAGGCAGAAGACAATGCTGAGCGTCCATTACTTGAAGGCCCATTACTCAATCTTCCATTTCCACACCTGCTGGGCTAGTCAGCAACGTCCATGTCCCATGAACGAATTAGAAAAGGGAGGTGGAGACAAAACAGGGAACTATAGGCTAGTGAGTTTAACATTGGTAGTAGGGATGTTGTTGCAGTCTATTTTCGAGGATTTCATAGCTCAGCATTTGGAAAGCAGTGGTATAATCATATAAAGTTAGCATGGATTTACAAAGGGGAAATAATGCTTGATGAATGTATTGGAATTCTTTGAGGATGTAATTAGTAGAGTTGACCAGGGAAAACCAGTTGATGTGATTTATTTAGACTTTTAGAAGGCTTTCGACAAGGTCTCACATAGCAGATTACTATGCAAAGCTAAAGTGCATGGGATTATGGATAGTGTCTTGAGATGGATAGGAAGCTGGATAGCACACAGGAAGCAAAGAGCTGGAATAATAGTTTTTTTTTCTGATCGGCAGGCAGTGACTAGTGGGGTATCGCAGGGATCTGTGCTCGGACCCCAACTGTTCACATTATATATTAAAGATTTGGAAGTGGGAACTAAATGTATTATCTCCAAATTTGCAGATGATACAAAGTTGAGTGGGAGGGTGAGCTGTGAGGATGACGAAGAGATGCTTCAGCACGATTTGGACAGGCTGAGTGTGTGGGCATGTGCATGGCAGATGCAGTACAATGTGGATAAGTGTGAGGTTATCCACTTTGGTAGCAATAATAGGAAGACAGATTATTACTTGAATTGGTGTAAATTGAGAGAGGTGGATACTCAACGAGACGTTGGATTCCTCGTGCATCAGTTGCTGAAAGTAAGCATGCAGGTAGAGCAGGCAGTAAAGAAGGCAAATGGTATGTTGGCATTCATAGCGAGAGGATTTGAGTATAGGGATACATACGGACGTTTTGCTGCAGTTATATAGGGCGTGAAGGGAGCAACCTGGAACCCCAGCTCTCTCTGCCTTTTTGCACTTTCTTCAACGGCGTCTTCAGAGAGCATCTTTGACTGGCAGCCGAACAGCACAGCATCTCCAGCTCCTTGTACCTCGTGGCGAGCATCATCAGACTAACCAAACCAAGAAGAACACCCCAGTGAGATGACCCAAAGACCAGAACCAGCCGCGGACGTGAGGGGGAACCCAAATCGCCGACTACAGACCCTGAAACATCAATCAAGCCTCTAAGACTGAGGAGCAGCCTGTCCCAGCCTCGTTGACTGGTTTTCAGCAGTCTTTTCAGACAAACAGTTCAAATACAGTATTACGATGTGGATAGGGTGCAGCGAATCCTCGGAATCCTTCGTGTTAATAGATAGCTAGTGTAGATTTGAGACTGTTTACTTAGAGATTTGAGACTGTTTACTTAAGAATCCTGTGAAGAGATTGATAACATGTTCAATAAAGTTGTGTTGGACCTTCACCTGAATCTTGTCTCCTTTGTCTATCTCACCGTGTAATGCATCCGAGTTAAAAAGGGATATTGCAAACTGGTCAAGATTAGTCAGGGTACATTTATCTACCTTTCATTTTACAACAAACCCGTGTACCCAAATAGACATCATCCTCGAATTGAGGGTTAGTCGATGGCGACAATAAGTGAACATTGTCGTTGTTGTTGTTTAGATAAAAGATAAAGATCAAGTCGCCATAGGCCCAGATGACCATAGGATGACCTCAAAGGGGAGTGCTGACTGGTGGCGATTTAACCTGAGGATCACTACGCCTCAGGCCAGGTGCAAGGTTGAGAAGGCAGGGCCTTCACAAATAACCTCAGCTGGTACAGGAATTGAACCCGTGCTGTTGGCATCGCTCTGCATCACTAACCAGCGCTCCAGCCAACTGAGCCAACTGTTGTTTAGGTAAGTGTGCCTTGATGGAAGGGCACAGGAGTTCGTATCCAGATGAATGAAGTCAAATGAACCTTTTCATCCAATGCCATTTAATTTGATGCTAAACAAAGATAACATAAAATTATTACATGAAGGAGAACATTTGAATTAAATACTTAAAAGAGGTACTTCCTCTCTAATACTGTAGTTTCAATAGAGCTTCTCTAGACAATAAAGCCACAGATTATTTAGAAATGTTTCTTCACAAGCAGCACAACATTATACATATTTAATTACTGTACTAAAGGTTAAGCACAGTTCTAACAACATGAAATAAAGGCTAAGGATTACTTTGTGCCCTCGAGGCAGTCTTGCACAAGTTCACCCATTTTGAAATTCTTATATATGGAAATTATTGCCTTTTATTACCGATATCTTCATAATTAAAATCAGCAGAGGAATTCTAATAAAAGCAGGGCCTTATTTGCTGGCCTTATGGAGTTTTGGAGATTTGCAACAATCTGAGATGAGTCTGGGTTGATAGAACACTGGCAAAGCTCACAAACTACGGGAGAATGTTTATAGCTCCAACCCTCGTCCCCACTGTAAGAACACATTTTATTTCTCCATAACATGACATTATTCCCTAAGGGAGGTTAAACCAGATTGCCTGGGGAGTAAGCAGCACTTTCTCCAGAATCATATCGAGACACGAAACTTGGTGAATGAATAACTGGGAGTCAGTACTACAGACCACCTACAAGCTAAGCTAATATTGTGACATCAGCAGAAATGCTAAAGGTCACCCGGTGAAGTCAGCCACAAAATTCAACCCTCTGAAGTTTACAACTTTTCCACAGAATCAGCTTGCTCACTTTCTAACCTGAACTTCATAGAATCTATTAATAGCATCAAATCCCTACAGTGCAGAAGGAGGCCATTTGGCCCATAAAGTCTGCACTGATTCTCCAAACGAGCCCAGCCTGCCTGCCTTATCCCCGTAACCCGACACATTTACCATGGCTAATCCACATAACCTACACATGTTTGCACCCTAAGGGGCAATTCAGCATGGCCAATCACCACACCTTTGGACCGTACGAGGAAACCCACGCAGACCCGGGGAGAATGTGCCAACTCCACACAGTCGCCCAAACCCGGGTCCCTGGCGCTGTGAGGCAGCAGTGGCAACCATTGTGCCACTGTGCCACCATTTGACAGCAAGAAGCATTGAATCTAAAAACTTTGGCCTGGATTTTCGAGATAGATAGCAGGAGTCAGGAAACTTCTCAGCTTGGCCAGCCCGCCCTCAAGGGAGAGATTTTCATTGTGTGGGGGCGGGGGCCGGCTGTAGTTGGGCCAAGAAAAAGCTTGAAGGCGTCTACAGGAGCTGCTGGGTGTGGCCAAATGGGCCACCTAAAATGGCGATTTGTAAAGCACTCTGGGACAATTGGGCAAGAACTAAAACGACAAGCTGCAGCCTAAAAGACAGAGATAAACAGGCTGCAACGCAGACGAGTGAATACACAGGATATGGGTCATCTCCAGGACAAAAGAGACTTTCTGGTCAAACTAGGTTGTTCAGCAGACATAAGGGCGCCGCAACCCCTTATTTGGGAGGGAGGTGTGAACCCTACATGCCCCCAGCAGACATGGCCGTTGGGGACACACCCAGAGATTGGTGTGGTAGCACCTGATTAGACTTTATCGATCAGGGTGATCAAGTCCTGATTGATTGATTGGCAATGGCCAAAAGGAGCGTGAAACCCAACGGGGTATAAAGGGTGCTGCACAACCAAGAATCTCTCTCTCTCTCTGACCCCACTGTTGAAGTGGAAATTTTCCTGCTTCTTGACTGTGATAGAAAGACTCAACAAAATTCATTCCGACTAAATAACTTAGCCTTTATTTACGAAAGACTGCATGCAGTATTGGCTTGAAACTGGAGTTCAGAGAGCAGTTAGTACAACTTGCTAATTCCTCCTCAAGTCTGCCCTTACACAAAGAATCAGTTCAGTATTTATACTTAATCATTATCAGTTTGAGTGACCAGAGCATATTCAGGAATTTCAATCAGTAATTGAATCATAAGCAATGTCATTAATCATAGCACAACCTGCTGACCTCCTAGAACTCTTTGTCTCATCATTCATACCCTTATCTTGCCTTTTGATGTAACAGAAGAAGGTTGGTGACTCCGTCATCCCTGACCTTATCTTGTTTTATTTACTCATACAGCCCTAGGTTATGAGGAGTCAATCTTATCAGGCTTTAGACGTCAGGCATTTTGGAATAGCTTGACCTTCTCTGATCTTATTCATGTCTTAAGTTATGCGGAGTCAGCCTTATCAGGTCTTAGAGGTCAGGCATGTCTTAAGTTATGCGGAGTCAACCTTTCTTACATTGTACCAAATAGTTGACCAATTTTCCCATCATGCCATTGCTCAGTTCGTACAACTTCACACCACGAACGAGCTACAACAACGGTGACCATCGCCAGCGACGACCAGCACGAGGAGAGCCACCACACCCAAGAAGGAAGGAAGACCAGAGCCAGAGTGCCAGACCAGACCAAAGGACCAGACTACGCAGAGGACGACCGAGACCAGCGCACAGATAAAGGCCAATATCTGCTTGGGTACTTGCCAGTCACGCAAAGTTAAGTCAAGGTCTCGTATTGGACTTGAACTCTCGTATTTTCTGTAAAGATAACTTATTGTTAGTTGGGTGGGTGATTATTGATTGTGTGTCTTAAATAAATATTGGTTGTACTAACAAGACGTCTACTCACAGTTATTTGTCCACCGTATAAGGATTAAAACAGACTGGGCGGCAGCCACAACATGGGTGACTGGGGGGGTTGCTTACATGGCCTGGTGGAAGTTAAAATGAAAAACAGAAAGGCTCTCCAGCCCTCACCCCTGCCCCCCTCAACCAATGGGTTCTCGGCCAAATCTCATTATGTATTCTTGACTGACAGCCCAGTCATCCATTAGAATACTAAAACTCCTGAGCCCTAGGTAAAATATTGCTCGATTGACAGCTCCGGCTTTTTGATCTCTTCTGTCAGCTTCACAATATTTATTTATAAAAGGTTACAGTAAAAGTTTCAAGCTCCTGTAGTTTCAGCTATTGAAACTTTAAAGGGTCGGGATGATTGATAATTCATTGCCACAGAGGGCTGTGGAGGCCGAGACGTTGAGCGTCTTCAAGACAGAAATTGATAAATTCTTGATTTCTCGAGGAATTAAGGGCTATGGGGAGAGAGCGGGTAAATGGAGTTGAAATCAACCATGATTGAATGGTGGAGTGGACTCGATGGGCCGAATGGCCTTACTTCCGCTCCTATGTCTTATGGTCTTATGGTCTTATGGTCTTATACTTCTTTTGCCCTGTGGTAAAAGGGAGATTTCCTAAGTGACAAATTTTGACATTTTTTAAAAGTATTTTTTAACACATGCTGCTGTCACTCCAAGGTTCATTGCTTCTTTGCATGTATAATGGGTGAATGTGGATGGTGGTGTCATAACTTGGTAGGGGACGCACGAGGGAGTCATAGGAGTTGTTTGGGGTGGGGGGGGATCTCCTTTGGCGGGGGCGCACATGGGGGGGCTGGAGAATATGGCATGGTTTCCCACCAACCATTGCAGCAGAAAAGGAAGCACTTCCTGTTCCCACTCCTGCCATAGGACTTGATCCCAGATGGGAGAATTCCACTCTATGGTGCACAATATCTCTGACGTGCCGTGAACCACCGCTCTTTGAAAAGCTGGCCTGACTCCATGAAAATGGCGGTGGTCCAGGAGATGACAATCTCCTCAATGGAGTTGGCCAGTTTGGGAATGTGACTCAAACCATGCTGCACCCTTAAAAGGCATTCCCAAAATTCGAAAACCACAGGAATAGTGTCAGGAACCTTGGAATTGGGTCACAGCCGCCATTTTTAAAGGGCTTCCAAGTCATTTTGACTTGGTGACAATCCATCCCTTTGTTTAAAGGCCGGACCATAGTTGGGCAGACATGAATGGATTCCTCCATGAAGTCTTGTTAAGTAAACTTAACCTGCTGCAAAACTGAATTCTTTCTCAACTTTTCAATTGTCTTTTTTTAAAATAAAATTTGAAATAATGCTATACTGACACCCTGCAAACACCCAAGATACAATGGCTTTGGCAATCCTCGGTTTATAAGAAAGGATCTTTAATGTTTTTTTTTGTGACCTGACCTCGCAGTGAGTAGCACTTCCCATTTTGCATCTGAACATTTAAGATCAATCTGGTGGTTCTAATTTGTTGTTCGTGACTCCTGTCCTGAAGTTCCATTGGAAAAGCTCCAAACTAAATGAGTTAAGTTTACTCTTCCTGGTACCATGGGAACAGTATGTATTTTGAAGCAGAATAATTTCAATTGTTAACAAGCTGGCACTGTTAACATCCACTAAGGGCGGAGCCCTGTTTCTAGTAAAAGTGTTACAGTCAGAATATCCAGCATTTTAAGTGGGTGGTTCAGAAGGTCCAATGCAAAAGGCTCAGTTGCGCCAAATCATTTAGAAATTGTAATGAGTGCTCAGGTTCATCGTAGAGTTTCTACCTCCTGGGCACTGCAACATCAGGCTTTTGCACAAATAATGAAGGGTACCTTGTGAGTAAATATTGATCTTTGCTAAGTTCTCATCAGAAAATACACCATTTTTTTGCACAGAATTATCTGGAACTCCTGTGGAAATACGTGAAAACGATCTCACACTGAATGGTGCTGTCACAGGGCAGGTATCAATGGGTCAAAGATGCTGGAGAGAGTTTTACGGCCTCGCTCATCCCGAAACCTTAAAATCCCGTCCGAGGTCAACGGACCTTCCCATCTTCCGCCCGCTCCGATTCCCGTGGCGGGCGGGGCGGTAAAATTCCGGTCATTAACTTTTTTTTTTAATATGCCTTTGTATCCATCTTCTGTTCTTCCCATGCCACCCAGCATCCCTTGGGTAAGAGAAGAGAGAAGCCGGAGTTTGCCACGGCCATGTTGCAATCATTAACGATGATGTGCTCAGGGTGAGCTGGCCTCAGACTACCTTCCTTTCTGTTCGCAGATCCAATTTCTGCTCAGTGGCTCGGAGCATAATTGGTGTGCACTTGGATGAGGGAGATGATAGATGATTTCCTGAGTGCACTTAAAGCAGATTTAGGAAGAATAAAGTGTCCCGCCTTGCAGCAATTTCCCACCGGTGTGGAAGTCGGACAAACTGGAGTCATTGTACGGGCTTGATGAATTTTTTGCTAGGAGTCCATACATGACAGATTGCTGATCTTGGCTGGGTGACCGAAACAGGCTGATTCTAAGCTGGCCCAGCCCATCAAATTCAGGTCTGCTGAGACCTGGACAGGTGCAGCACACCTCACGCGCATGGCGCCTGACCTTTGCTTGGATGAGGTGGGGGAGGTGGTGTCCAAATACGGATGTAAGGGAGATGGCCACCTCTGCCCCCTCCACCTTAGTGAATGGAATCTAGGCCAGGAAAAATCCCGGGAAAAGAAGAACTCTTTGCTAAACTTTCCCCCTCCCCGCTGCTGTGGAATGATTACATACCCAGGTTGTACGTGCTAAACATGTCACTGCCTGCCGATAATTTGGCTTCTGCAGCAGCCAAATAATACTGGTGGCTAAATAGGGATGTCATCATGTTGCAATGTGTCACCTAATAATTAAACCTCCTGTCTGGCACCAAAACAAAACACAAGGGCCGACATTACGGACCTGCATCAGTTTCTGATGGGCTGGGCTTACACATCAAAGAGATCCGTTCCAATGCTTCCCTGCAGCCTGGTGCTTCTTCTAGAATTTTCCACCAGCTACAATAGCAAATGTTATAAACAACCATCCAAATATAGATGGTTAGATTCAAATTGCACATTTATGATGGGACATGCACAGATTAATCACAGACTTTTACTCGGAAGGGAATGGGGGAGGCAGGGGTGGAGGTGGCTGCGTTCCCCTGTAATTTTTCTAGGCTTGTAACAGAGATTTCTCTTCCCTCCCCGAATCCCAAATATGAGTAGGAATCTTGGAGTCCAGTGGGATGGAGCAAGAAAGATCTACTCCCAAAGCTGGATGGAAGTTCCCCTTGTGATTTACCCCAGGTGGAAAATCCTGCCTTCAAGATGGACTCAATTCAACACCCCTCTATCCTATCCAGGAGGCTCTTATCTCTGTCGCTGCCATTTCTAGAGTCCTCATCAAGAATTAAATATTCCTCATGCTATTTTTGTTGAAGATTCGTACCAGGACGTCTGCAGAACCTCAGGAGAAACAATGGAAACGACTGTCCAGGCCAATATAGATCATAGAATTCCTACAGTGCAGAAGGAGGCCATTCAGCCCATTGAATCTGCACCGACTCTGACAGAGTATCTTACCCAGGCCCTCTCCACTTCTCTATCGCCGTAACCCCACACATTTACCATAGGTAATCCATCGAACCTACACATTTTGGGACACTATGGGGCGATTTAGCATGGCCAATCCACCTGACCTACACATCTTTGGACACTAAGAGGCAATTTAGCATGGCTAATCCACCTAAGCTGCACATCTTCGGATACCAAGGGGCAACTTAGCACGGCCAATCCACCTAACATACACATCTTTGGATACTAAGGGGTAATTTAGCATGGCCAATCCACCTAAGCTGCACATCTTTGGACACTAAGGGATAATTTAGTATGGCCAATCCAACGAACCTGCACATCTTTGGACTCAATGGTTCTACTGATTCTCCAGCTTAAGTTATGGCAGGAGATCCAAAGGACCTATGGAAATTCAGAGCTGTCACGTTCAAGCTTATATTATGGTTTTTGGGAATTAATCTTTGACTCCAGCACCTGCCCATCTGCTATCACCTCCCCCACTTCACCCAAGCGAAGTTCCTGAGGTGTGCTGCGCCTGTCCAGGTCTCTGCAGGTCTGGCTTTGATGGGCCAAGCTAACTCTTCAGCTCTGTCACATTCCTGACCATGAGCTGCTTCCTCGCCGGGCTGAACATCTGAAAGTGGGACGGACAACAGGCACCTAAACTGGGGAGCATTTGAGGCGGGGGCCATGTAGCAGGCATGGTAAAGACTTTGAGAATTAAAGTCATCCATCAATTATTTTTTTCCTGTCCTCATTTTATATTAAAACATTAATCCTGGACTCGGGGTGGGGGAGGGGGGGGGGGGGAATGATCAGAGCGAGGGTGAGGTGGAGAATTGATTCCACAATGTTGCACACTATCTCTGACCAAGCAGCTCTCCAATAGAGCTGCCAAGTCTCCAAGCTTGTCCGGTGATCTCTAAAAGTTAAAGCTTAAGCTCCTCGACGTGAGGAACCCAGATGAACATAAAACGAGTAGGAATGGGTTACGCTTTCTGTGAGTTAGAAGAATTGTGTGTGTATTTTTCTATTTTCTTCAAACACTTTCATTTTTTTCTGTTTGTTATAAAACTGTTAGATATGTGATAAATAGGCTGTTTTATTGAGAGTCACAAACCACCCAAGAGCCTGTATGCTTTCTGATTGGTGTGGCGAAGCACCGAAAGGATGGCGGTATCAGGGGACCGATGGAGAGGGGGGAAAAATGTAGGTTTGGGGCGGGGGAGGGAAGCCCTGGTGGTTGGAAGCAGGATTTAATGAAACTTCCAGGAATACATCCAACGAGAATTGGCAACCCTGATCCTCAGTGAAAATGTCAGAGAAGTGAATTTATGGTGACCTACATTCAGACGTTAATTTGCTTTCAAAACTGAACTGAAAATGATTATTAAGGCCAACTCTTGCAGGGCGTCCCAAAGTGTCCAACTTTTTGGATTCTTCTGATTCACGCAAGGGTACCAATCGTACAACAAGGATTGGTTTTTAAAGTTTAAAGTTTATTTATTATTGTCACAAGTAGGCTTACATTAACATTGCAATGAAGTTACTGTGAAAATCCCTTAGTGTCCACATTCTGGTTCCTGTTTGGGTACACCGAGGGAGAATTTAGCATGGACAATGCACCTAACCAGCGCGTCTTGCAGGCTGTGGGCGGAAACTGGAGCACCCGGAGGAAACCCATGCAGACACGGGGAGAATGTGCAGACTCTGCACAGACAGTGACCCAAGCCAGGAATCCAACCCAGGTCTCTGGTGCTGTGAGGCAGCAGTGCTAACCACTGTGTCACCGTGTCAACCTATATTGGCCAGGCTAGGACTTTATTTCTTGAAATGTAGGAGAATGAGGGATGACCTTACTGAGGTGTATAAAATCATGAGGGGCACAGATAGGATGAACGCACAGTCATTTTTTTCACAGAAGGGGAATTGAAAACATAGGTTTAATGTGAGAGGGGAAAGATTTAAAAGGGACCCGAGGGGAACTTCTTCACGCAGAGGGTGGTGCGTTCGTGGAATGAGCTGTCAGAGAAAGTGGTTGAGGCAGGTACAATAGCAACATTTAAAAAGCACATTTAATAAGTACATGGGTTGGAAAGGATTAGAGGGATATGGCCCAAACGCGGGCAATTGGGACTAACTGGGAGGGCACCATGGTCTACATGAACCGGCTGGGCTGGAGGGCCTGTTCCTGTGCTGTATATCTCTGTGACTCTCTGCATCATATCCTGCCTTGAGCTGGATACAGATAGACAGCAGTTTAAGATCCGCCCCTTCAAGGTCTGTCATAACATAAACCATTTAAGGTTTTCACATTTCCTGTTTTACAATTTGCTTAAATTGTGAGCTGATGATGTCAAAGTGGGGCAGTGGGGAAACAGGGTGCCTGGGACTTGAGTGAATAAGTAGTAACTGTGTATCTCCTGAGCCAATCAGATTGAAGGAATGTGGCACTAACAGCGCCATGACTGATAACAAAGTGTAAGTTAGAGTGGGTGAATCCTAAACCAAATCAGGTATGTGAAGAGAGGGCAAGAACGAGAGAGGGAAAAAAAGAGCTGGAAAGGTAGTAGGAAGACAAAACTAGATGTTTTTGAAATGAGACTCCACAGTGTAAGGAGGTTGCTTGCATAATTAGCACCTCAGTAAAAGATCCACTAAATGGACACAACTTAACCTTCCGTGGTGAACTTAGTTTGCACCTTATGAGGCACAGTGGCTAGCACTGCTGCCGCACAGCGCCAGGGATCCAGGTCAACTGTTTATGTGGATCTGCACGTTCTCCCCGTGTCTGCGGGGTTTCCCCCGGGTGCTCCGGTTTCCCCCCCACAGTCCAAAGATGTATAGGTTGGGTGGATTGGCCATGCTAAATTGCCTCTTAATGTCATGGGGATTAGCTGGGTAAATACATGGGGTTATGGGGATAGGGCCTGGGTAGGATTGTTGTCGGGGCAGGCTCGATGGGCCGAGTGGCCTCCTTCTGTACTGTAGGGATTCCATGATCAAATACAGCAATGCCACGCTGTTCCAACTAATTTCAATGGTGAGGCAGACGGTGAGATACTTCTAGCCTGAAGCTAACGGCCCAGTGCAACTCGGACAACAACATGCGAACACTTGAGTTTAATTGTGCATTTGTCCCTTTCCTGAAGTTACACACTGCGAGTTCCCTTATCTTCACTGCTCCTTTGACAGCAAAATCTGTCCCAATGGGCCCCAGATTAACCGTAATTCAGGCCTTGTAGCACAAAGCTAATTCACTAAAATACAACTTGTTTGCAATTCTTCAGAATTTGGGCAACAAATCTGTAGGAAGGACAATCAGCCACTTTGTTACGTATATCTTAACTGACTCTGTGGGCAGAATCGTAGTGGGCGGGACAGGACCATACAAAAGTCCTCGGGTGGGATTTTCTTTTCTGGGGGCAAAAGCGGCTGGGAAACCCCGCTCCATAAGTTAACAAGCGATGTGCTGAATATCTTCAATTATTAAGTCTTCTGTACATTGTCAGAGCACTAGATCCAAAATGTGGTGTGTTTATTAACACTATCATATTGTGTTATATCATACAAGGAGAAGATACTGCATCATATCAACATTTCCCTTCAGTGTGAACTAAGTGCGGCACACCAGAACCTAACCCCAAATATCGATCTAATGAAGTACGTATTCTGTGCTCATTCTGTACTGCTGGAATACTGGATGAAGCTGAACAGCTAATCCGCACCGAGACACACAGCAACAGTTATGCAGAAAGGCAGCAAATCTCATTAGAGTCCAGTCACCAATGAAACAGCCCTCTATTATTTTCTAATTACAAAGGCGAAATTGTTAAATGGATGGCTTCTGTACTCTGAGTTGGTCCTCGGGACTCACACATAGGCTTAGTCAAATAGTAACAAGAGCTCACTGGGGCTTTCTGATGTTGCTAAGTTTCCTTAGTGTTCTGGAATAAGTTGGCAACCAAGAACTGCAATTGCATAACTGTTCCAGGACATCTTGGGGAGGCACGGTGGCAGAGTGGTTAGCACTGCTGCCTCACTTCACCAGGGACCTGGGTTCAATTCCCAGCTTGGGGATCACTGTCTGTGTGGAATCTGCACGTTCTCCCCGTGTCTGCGTGGGTTTCCTCCGGGTGCTCCGGTTTCCTCCCACAGTCCAAAGATGTGCAGGTTAGGTTGATTGGCCATGCTAAATTGACCCGAGTTTTGGAAGGATTAGCAGCGTAATTATGTGATGTTACAGAGATAGGGTGGGATTGTTGTCGGTGCAGGCTCGATGGGCCGAATGGGTTCCTTCTATACTGTAGGGATTCTCTGATCTACCCACAAAATTACATCTGTGGTTGAACTAACAACTGGATCCTTGAATCTAAATTCCTTTTGTTCAATGGTCTACTTATATGTACCACCTTCCAAATCTGGAATATCCGTTACGCGCCACTGAAGTGACATTATAGAAAGTGCTCTGTTTCCATTGCCATATGTAACAATTTAATTCTGAAAACTGAGAGGCAGGGCTGAGTTCATTTAGACTGTGATGAACGCAGCGAGGGAATAACTAACCAGTCATAACTTTGTGGCACATTTTATGAAAAATAAACAGTGCTGCCTTTCCCTGAGGGTACTTGGGGGCCCCCCCTGCAAAGTGATTGATATTTTTGTTATTCCGATGCACAGTACCTGTGTAATTCTCTCTGCTGTCAAGCTGCACTAAGTTATAGCTAGCATTCTGTTGCTCCAAGATCAACCAGTAAGATCGATCAAAATCAACAAGGGGAGGTGGTGGTGTAGTGGTATTGTCGCTGTACTAGTAATCCAGAGACCCAGGGTAATGCTCTGGGGTTCGAATCCCATCACGGCAGATCGTGAAATTTGAATTCAATAAAAATCTGGAATTAAAAGTCTATTAATGACTATGAAACCATTGTTGATTAGTCGCAACCCATCTGGTTCACTGATGTCCTTTAGGGAAGGAAATCTGTCGTCCTTACCTGGTCTGGCCGACATGTGACTCCAGACTCAGCAATGTGGCTGACTTTCAAAATGCTCCCAATGATGGGCAGTAAATGCTGGCCCAGCCAGAGACGCCCACATCCCATGAACGAATAAAATAAACATTGGCACACTGCCCGTCATAGTTAAATCAGTGAAATTCCCAATCAGATCCAAAGGCTGAAACTCAGATGAGGACAAGTACAGATGTGGACAGGTGCGCAAATTCATGCATGCAGGCTTGTGGGCTCTGTCTTGTCCCTCCAAAACTTAACCAAAGGCAGTGAGGAGGGGGGAGGTGTTGCTGCAGGGTTACCCGTCTGGAAGCACCAAGGAGCCTGTTGAGTCAGTTAAAGGCCTGTTGTCACAATCTTGCAGTAGGCCTCTGGAAACCTGGTGGAGCTGACCTGAAAGTGGCCTCCGGGTGACAGACCAGAGTGGTGGGGGGAGGAAGGAGGGGAGCCCCTGGCTTCAGTTGCAGTTATAGAATGCCCCGCGGAGGGGCTGCCCCCTCTCCACAATGGTGATTCGGTGGCTAACAGCATTTTAAAATTTAAGGTTGGCAAGAGGACGGCTCCATTTTCGGCTGCCCTCTCTCACGTAGCTGAAAGCCTGTTGCTGATTGGTTTTTCAGAAAGTGGAGGGCCTTCGATTGGTCCTCCGGCCTAGGGAGCCCACCACTGTCCTTCATAGGATGGCAAGCTTGCCCTCTGGCCATTAATTGGCCAGTTTAGGGGGGAAATCACTGTCCCAAACTTTGTGGGACTATTCCCCCACACAAAGTGGGTACTGACCCCATTTCACCCTGTAAGCGGGGTCTCCAAGTTCCAGGGGAAATTCCTGCCTCCATCTAACTGATCTCTCTTGGATCAGTCAGCAGGAGATCCATAGAATTCCTCCAGTGTAGAAGGAGGCCATCGGGCCCATCGAGTCTGCCCCGATCCTCAAAGAGCACTCTACCTAGGCCCACTGTCCCGCCCTATCCCCATAACCCCCGCGTATTGATCATGGCCAATCCACCTAACCCGCACATCTTTGGACTGTGGGAGGAAACCAGATCACCCGGAGGAAACGCACGCAAACACGGGGAGAACGTGTAAACTCCACACAGACAGTCAACCAAGGCTGGAATTGAACACAGGTCCCGGGCTCTGTGAGGCAGCAGTGCTAACCACTGTGCCACTGTGATCTACAAATGAAGTGAGGGACCAGAGACTAAGGAGGCCCAGTCAGGCCCATTTATCCAGAGCGTTCTGCTGGAAAGAGTGCATTTGTAGATTTGACAGCAAGGCAGGATCAGCCTATACATTTCCCAGAAGGAAAAACACTGCTCGGACCAGTATTCTATTTCCCTGTTTTACTGGTGTTCCATTTTAAAGTTTACAAGACCAGTTCAGAGCAGTATTCTTATTTCCCTGTATTACTGTTTTTTCCTTCTGGGTCTATGGTGATCCCTCCCCTCGTTTCCCCACAGCTGAATGTCCAACTGGAATATTACTGTCTAGATTGACACATGAATAATTGCCATTGGAACACACTGCTTAACCCATGACTGAGTGCCTTGAGCAAGAAAGAGGACAGAAGTGGGTGGAGTTAATGGTCATAATTTAATGTTGCCAACCCTCCAGAGTTGACCTAGAGTCTTCAGGAATTGAAATTCAACTTCCATGGCCACTGCTGTGTGCGACCCTGGAGAAACCTCATAGGGGCATTAAAAAATATTGTTTTCATTTTCATTGAACAATTCTCTTTGCCAGGTATAAAAATATTAAAAATGGGGAGAAAAGTCCGTTTGGCTGACAGTCAAGTATCATCCAATTGGGTAATGAATTTCTTTGCTTTCCAATTGATGTAGGAAAGTTATATATCACAAGGATGGATTGTTGGCCAACTAATCACTGAAGTGTTTAATGTTCAAAGTTTATTTATTAGTGTCACAAGTAGGCTTAGATTTACACTGCAATGAAGTTACTGTGAAAATTCCCTTGTCGTCACATTCCAGCGCCAAACAAACAAACTGAGGGACAAAATAAAAAAGACAGACCCACTGCCTTCAACAAAAACAAATCACAAGTGAAACTTGAAGCATCAAACTAGAATGTGATTAAAGGGGTCGACAAGGCACCCCCGGTTCCTGCAGTGCCCACCGCGCACGGAAGGCCTCAACAGCGCCTCTCCCGGCCGATGCTGTTTCCAGCACTGGCCTCTTATTCCGAGGCCGGTTTGGAGACAGTGGACTCATTTAAGGTTTAATTACGGCCAATTAGAAGAGTTTGACTGGAATTTTCTAGCTGGCTTCCAGTTTTCCGCACCTGTGGAGGGCAGTCTGGGTGCCTGGAGGAGGGCACCGGGTGGCAGTCCGAGAGGCCAGCGCTCCAGGCAGGACAAGCTGCCCTGTAGAGAGATTTCCCCCTCCTCCACTGGCAGGCTGGCTGATGTATCTACTATGTCTCTATGCCAATCTGGGAGTGTCCCAGTCAGTGACTGTTTCCCCCTGGGGCCGGTTCAGTTCCCGGCAACAGTCCTGACTCCTGCTTCCCAACCCCAAAGGGAAAACCATCCCTCTAAAGCTAAGCGGCCAAGTGGTTGTGTTTAGAGAGTCAGAGAGATATAAGGCATGGAAACAGTCCCTTCAGCCCAACTCGCTCATGCTGACCAGGTTTCCTAAACTGAACTAGTCCTATTTGCCTGCATTTGGCCCATATCTCTCTAAACCTTTCCCACCCATGTACCTGTCCAAATGTGTTTTAAATGTTGTAATTGTACCCACCTCTCCCACCTCCTCTGGCAGCTCATTCCATACACGCACCACCCTCTGTGCGAAAAAGTTCTCCCCTCAGGTCCCTTTTAAATCTTCCCCCTTTCACCTTAAACCTATGACCTTTAGTTTTGGGCTCCCCTATCTTGGGGAAAAGACCTTGGCTTATCTATGCCCCTCATGACTTTATAAACCTCGATAAGGTCACCCCTCATCCCTCCACATTCCAGTGTTTGTCCTTTGGGAATCTTGCTGTCATCATCTGTTCCGACTGAGATTGATTCTATCTGAATGCAGCTCATCTGGTCAACTGGGAACATCACAATTGGATCAATTCCAATTTCCATTGAAGAATGCACCGTTGATGACTGATTTTTATGGGTGAGACACCCAGCAGGTCTCTCAGCTACACCCAGGGCAATAAGGAATGATCGATAAATGCCAGTCTTAAAGCGACGGCCACATCTCGCAGATGGAATTTTTTCAGAAAGAACGATGTGGAATGACTAGGCCTCAACTCACAACCTCCAACAAACTGTTCACAAAACACTGCATTCTCGTGATGCAAGCTGAAACTTCATAATAGATAAAAATGAGGTACACTGATGTCTAAACTGAAGATGGGAAAATTGGAGCACGAAAAATTAGAAAGGAACAATGGGGAATTTATGTGGGTTGAATCAGACAATGAGGTGAGAGCACAATGAATCATTTTTAATATGCTTTCCTTTCGAATGTTGTGGGCCGCATAGAACAGCCAGACAGAAAGTGGAAACAGCAACAATTTCCATTGTGTGCTTAACGCAGGAACAATTGCAAGATGCTTTACACAGCGGGGAGAAAGAAAAGAGTGAAAAGGAACAATGGAGTGAACAGCATGCTGTGCTCGGAGATGGGTGCTACTCACCTGATGAAGGAGCAGCGCTCCGAAGGCTCGTGATTCCAAATAAACTTTAACTGGTGTTGTGAGAATTCTTACTGTACCCACCCCAGCCTCCACACCATGGCTACCATCGACACCACAAACCGCCGGCTCAAAGTGGAGAGGATCTCCAAGAAGATCGCGCATATCGACACATGCTCTGAGAGTTACGAGAGCTGAGTAAACACAACTGGCTGAACACATGAGCTTGTGAGAACGTCTTTAAATGGGCAGAATCGACAATTGGAGGGGTTTATGGAAGGAAATCCAGGGAGTAGGACCAGGGAGTGAAATGTACATTTAGAGTATTTAGTACCTAGCAGTGCTGAGACATGGCAGTGTGTGATGCAGCTTCAGTGGGCATATAGGCTATAGCGCTCATGGTGGGTCATAAAGGGGAAGGATACAGAAGCAGAACTGGAGATCCAAAGAGGGAATTTCAGAGGTGAGATGGGCTATGAAGGAATTTGAAGATAAAGCCAAAAGCTTAAATTCAATACACTTTGGCCCACAAGCAGTCCGACCCCAAGTCTGTCACCACGCTGGAGATGTAATAACTACTCTAGATAAGTAAGAGTGAGCCGTGTGAGGGCAGTCTAGCAGGGCAGGGTAAAGGAGAAGAGGAAAAAGTTGTAAGTTTATTTATTAGTGTCACAAGTAGGCTTACATTAACACTGCAATGAAGTTACTGTGAAAATCCCTTAGCAAATGGAGTAGGATGACATGTGGCTAACGTGGCTTAACACCATCTACAGGAAAGGATTTTGAACTGAACCAGGATGGTATTTCAATTTCCTACAGCAACCCCCAATCTCTGAGCAACTTCCGGTGAAATGTACATTTAGAGTATTTAGTACCTAGTAGTGCTGAGACATGGCAGTGTGTGATGCAGCTTCAGTGGGCATCAGGAAATACGTTGACATAAAAACAGAAAGAGTCATATTACCGTTAACTCTGTTTCTTTCTCCACAAATGCTGCCAGACCTGCTGAGTTTTTCCAGCATTTTCTGTTTTTTTAACACAGCTCAAGGTTTTCAGTACCTCAATGTTTGTTGTTTTAAACATTACCTTTCTGTTCATATAATAAACTGAACCACCCTCCTACCCAACGTCCCGCCACACCATCCTTCCCCTCCCTCCCCAGATACCTGCAGTGAAAGATTCCTCCCAACTAGAACAAATAAATGTTCTCTATTTATGTTCCTGACAGGCACATAATAAATTTTTAACGCTTATACCTGCAGGTTCTGCTGGCAATGCCCAGCCTAGTCTGTGACATGCCATTCGTATAGCTGATACCAGGCTCCTGAAGCAATCGCTCTACCCGGAGCTCAGTCACAGCAGGAGACTCTCAGGAGGACAGAGGCAATGCTTTCAATTGGTCCTCAAAGCATGCCCAGAGAGGTCAAACATTCCCACCGACTCGTGGGACACCCTGGCTTGTGACTGACCAAACTGGCGAGAGGTTTTTCGGGAAGAATCATAGAATCCCTACAGTGCAGAAGGAGGCCATTTGGCCCATCAAGTCTGCACCGACCACAATCCCACCCAGGCCCTATTCCCATAACCCCACTTATTTACCCTGTTAATCCCCCGACACTTGGGTCAATTTAGCATCGCCAATCAACCTAAGCCACACATCTTTGAACTGTGGGAGGAAACCCACACAGACACAGGGGAGAATGCGCAAACTCCACACAGACAGTGACCCAAGGCTGGAATTGAACCTGGGTTCCTGGAGCTTTGAGGCAGCAGTGCTAACCACTGTGCCACCGTGGGACGAAGGGAAGGAGAAACTTAGTCAGGAGCATGCAGAAGCATTCTCTCCACAGATGCTATCAGACCTGCTGAGATTTTCCAGCATTTTCTGCTTTTGTTACCCCACTCTGTTGTCTGAATTCGTCAGACGTGGCCTTTACGAATGATTGGTTACAATTAATGAATCTAAACTGTAGTTCCGCAATCTAATTATGTAGAACTTCCAAATTTGCTTGAAACTTCGTCGGAATGTGAACAGTGAAGATGTTAAGAGGCTTCAAGATGACATAGGAACATCGTAATTAGGAGAAGTAGGCCATTCAGCCCTTCGAGCCTGCTCCGCCATTCAATCAGATCATGGCTGATCTCTTCCTGGTCTCAAATCCACCTCCCCACCTGTTCCCAATATCCCTTTAACCCATTTTTAAACTGGAAATATATCTATCTCCTTTTTGAAACTTAATGATTCAGACTCCACTGCGCTATGGGGCAGCGAGTTCCACAAATTCACCACCCTCTGCGAGAAGTAGTTCCTCCTCATCTCAGTTTTAAATCTACCTGTGACATCTTGTTCTAGATTGCCCCACAGGGGAAACATTAGGTCTACGTTTACTTTATCAATCTCTTTCAGTATTTTATATACCTCAATCAGAGTCCTTCTCATCCTTCTAAACTCCAGCGGGTATGAGCCCAAACTGTTTAATCTCTCCTCATGTGTCAACCCTTTTATTCCTGGAATCAATCTGGTGAACCTCCTCTGAACTGCCTCCAATGCCACCACATCCTTCCTCAAATAAGGAGGCCAAAACTGGACACAATACTCCAGATGTGGTCTCACCAACACCCTGTACAATTGCATCAGCCCTTCTCTACTTTTATATTCCAGTCCCTTTTCAATAAATGCCAATATCCCATTTGCCTTGTACCTGCATATCAACTTTCTACGATTCATGAACATAGACATCCAGATCCCTCTGCCCGAATGCAATTGGAATCTGCTTTCCACTTAGATAATAATTTGCCTTTCTATTTTATCTGCCAAAATGGACAACCTCACACTTATTCACATTAAACTCCATCTGCCAAATTTTGGCCCATTTTCCAAGCCTATCTGTATCCGTCTGTAAAATCTTTATATCCTTATCACTGTCTGCTTTCCCACCTATTTTAGTATCATCCACAAATTTTGCTATGTTACACTCTGTCCCTGCTTACAGATCATTTATGAGGTGATTGAGGCAAGTTGAGTGAGTGGGCAAATACATGGAAGATGCAGTACAACATGAATAAATGTGAAGTTATCCACATCGGATGGAGAAACAGAATGGCCAGAGTATTCATAGAATGATACAGTGCAGAAGAGGCCATTCAGCCCATTGAGTCGGCACCGATACATGAGAAACACCTGACCTCCCACCTGATCCCACTTACCAGCACTGGGTCCATAGCCTTGAATGTTATGTCGTGCCAAGTGCTCATCCTGATACTTCTTAAAGGATGTGACACAACTTGTCTCTACCACTCTCCCAGGCAGCGCATTCCAGACTGTCACCACCCTCTGGGTAAAAAGATGTTCCCTCACATCCCCCCCTAAACCTCCTGCCTCTCATCTCCCCTCGTGACTGATCCTTCAACTCAGGGGAACAGCTGCTCCTTATCCACTCTCTCCATGTCCCTCATGATCTTGTACACTTTGATCAGGGTGCCCCTCAGTCTTCTCTGCCCCAACAGAAACAACCCAAGCTTATCCAACTTCTCTTCGCAACTTAAATGTTCTATCCCAGGTAGCATCCTGGTGAATCTCCTCTGCATCCCCTCCAGTACAATCATATCCTTCCTATAATGTGGCAACCAGAACTGCATGCAGTCCCCTAGCTGCGACCTCATCAAGGTCCCTCTTATATGTAATTATTTATATGGTGATAAGATTGGAAAGTATTGACACACAAAGGGAACTGGGTGTCTTGTACACCTGTCACTGAAAGCAAGTATGCAGGTGCAGCAAGCAGTTAGGAAGGTAAATGGTATATTGGCCTTCATTGCAAGGGGACTTGAATAGAGGACAAAGATGTTTTACTGTAGCTGTACAGGGCCTTGGTGAGATCACACCTGGAGTTGGGTGCCGTTTTAGTCACCTTATCTAAGAAAGGATATACTTGCCATGGAGGGAGTCCAGCAAAAGTTCACCGGACAGATTCCTGGGATGGCAGGATTGTCATACCACGAGAGATTGGGTTGACTGGGCCTGTATTCACTGGGATCTAGCAGAATGAGAGGGGATCACATTGAAACATATAAAATTCTGACAGGGCTGGACAGATTAGATGTGGGGATAAAAACAAGTTACTGCAGATGCTGGAATGTGAAATAAAGACAGAAAATGCTGGAAAATCTCAGTAGATCTGACAGCATCTGTGGTGAGAAAATATAGCTAACATTTCGAGTCTAGATGACCCTTTGTCAGAGATAATGTTTCCTCTGGCTGGTGGGGTTGTATTGGGGGCAGGGGGGATGGTAGTGTAGAATGAGGGGTCACAGTCTCAGGATATGGAGTAGACCATTTAGGACTGAGATGAGGAGTAACATCTTCACTCAAGAGGGTAATGAACCTGTGGTATTCACCAGCACAGAAGGTTGTGGTGACCAGGTCACTGAATATATTTAAAAACTAAATAGATTGCCAGACACTAAAGGTGTCAAGGGGTATGGTGAGAGCGTGGGGATCAGCCATAGTCACGCTGCATTGTGGAACACACTCGAAGGGCTGAATGGCATACTCCTGCTCCTATTTTCAATGTTTTTATGTTTCATAGAATCATAAAGTTATTTATTTATTAGCGTCACAAGTAGGCTTACATTAACACTGCAATGAAGTTACTGTGAATATCCCCTAGTCGCTCCGGCACCTGTTCGGATACGCTGAGGAAGAATTTAGCATGGCCATTTCACCTAACCTACACACCTTTGGATTGTGGGAGGAAACTGGAGCACTTGGAAGAAACCCACGCAGACACGGGGAGAACATGCAAACGCCACACACAGACAGTGACCCAAGCCCGGAATCAGACCCGGGTCCCTGGCGCTGTGAGACAGCAGTGCTAACCATTGTGCCACCATGCAGCCCCCATAGAATCCTACAGTGCAGATGGTGGCCATTCGGCCCATCAGGTCTGCACCGACCACAATTCCACCCAGGCCCTATTCCCATAACCCCAAATATTTATCCTAGCTAGTCCTCCTGACACAAAGGGGCAATTCAGCATGGCCAATCCACCTTACCCGCACATCTTTTGGACTTGTTTCTTTAAGCAAAGTCATTAAACATTTGACCCTGAGAGTCAAAAAACAGTTTAAACTAATCCCAAGGACAGTGCAAGAAGTTGACTTCTTCAAGATCTGATGCTCAAATGCAAAATACTTCAAAGCCTCTTGTATTATTTCACGTGGTTTCTTTTGCCCTGGGCTGCTGTCCGGGAGGCTGATGTTAGCAATTAAACTATTACTGGATTGGGAGTGTCAGAGCGTTCGGGATCCTTGTTCTGTCACCTCAGGCAGAAAATAAATCCGATTGGTTAGAAGTTTTTTTTTGAGTAAACCGATCTATGCTCTTTGCGAATGGAAACAATGAGAGTTGATGAATACATCCCAGTTTGTTATTGAACTAAACAGATTACCGGGTTGGTCTTGCATGTTCCTTTTTATCTCTGAAATGAATTAAATGCCAACAATTATTTTCAGACGAATATAAAATCTTGCTAACTTACAAGAATCTCAGCTGCTGGGACCATCTGAGGATTCAGACCACGAAGGGATCCCGAATCCTACCCATTTCTGTGAACATTCTCAAGCTGGCCAATTAACAGGCTGCCTCCGCAACCCTCCTCCAACTAGGGACGGCAGGTGGGTTTGACAGGGGGAACCAACTGGTGTATGTAGATGCGCTCCAATGAGAGTTTTGGAAATCAAGGCATCTTTTGCACTGACTGTTGTTTCTAACACTCCAAAATCCACATGTTATATATTCTTTTCTCTTGTATTTTCTTGGCTAATCAGTTACATTGGGTAGGTCACACTGTCCGCATGCCTGACACAAGACCACCCAAAACAGGCTCTCTATCTAGAGCTTCATCATGGCAAGTGGTTACAGAGAGGGTAGAAGAAACATTTCATGGACGTCCTCAAAGCTGCCCTGAAACAACGCAGCGTCCCCACTGATTTGTGGAATCTCTTGCTCGAGGCCGACCAAAATGAAGAAGCACCACCTATGAAGGTGTCAACCATTTTGAACATTGTTGACTGGCCCAAGTCCAAAACAGCGGAAGGAGCGTACCAAACTCCGAGCATCTCACCCCCCGCCTCATCAAACAATACCTGCTCCACCTGTGGCAGAGTGTATGGATCCAGCATTAGACGAATAAATCACCTCAAAACCCACAATGCCAGAATACAAGAAAGTCATCCTCGCACCCAAGTAACTGCCTAAGAAGATGATGACAACTTTCCAACTGCAATGAAACTTGCTCATTTATTTGGATTTTTCCTGGTCATTAAAGCTTAGAAAGCATCTCTACCAAAATGATTTTGAATTTCAGCAACCATAGTATTTCTTCCATGAAGCCATCCAGGAAAAATACAATTTACCATTGTGTCAGCCAAATGAAGATTGAGCCACACAGAGATTCATGATGATCATTGGGTGATAAGTCACATGTTGTTATGGCATGTATTAAAGCAATCTTTATACTCAATTGTCTATGCATAGTATGAATGGAGGCATCCCCAGATTATTCTTCAAGAGCAGAAAAATATATTTTCCAATCATAAAAGAATCATGTGGATCTTCACTGAGAATACTTTGGTTATTTTGCAGCTGAAAGGTTTAACTAGAAGATTATAAAAAACCTCTAGGCTAAAACATGTCCTTTGGGCTTGGGAGTCTGTGAATTGCCACCAGCATGTGTGGGTGGCGAAGATGGGCAGTACCCAATTTACTTGATTGTAGCATTAGACTGAGAATTTGCATATCCGGGCAGCACGGTGGCGCAGCGGTTAGCACTGCTGCCTCACAGCACCAGGGACCCGGATTCGATTCCCGGCTTGGGTCACTGGCTGTGCGGAGTTGGTACGTTCTCCCCATGTCTACGTAGGTTTCCTCCGGGTGCTCCGGTTTCCTCCCACAGTCCGAAAGATGTGTTGGTTAGGTGCATTGGCCATGCTAAATTCTCCCTCAGTGTACACGAACAGGAGCCAGAGTGTGGCAACTAGCGGATTTTCACAGTAACTTCATTGCAGTGTTAATGTTGTGACACATTCACCCTGCTCTTTGACATAAATACCTGCTATCTGGACCTCTTGCTGTCTACGCTCCCCACCCTGTCAATGACATACTGATTGATGAAAAGAAGAACATGTTGCAGGAACATTTCACCCAGTACTCCTCAGGACAAATGCAAGAATGCCGAATTTATAACATAATTTGGCATTCTTCTGTTTGACCTGATGAGTGCATGATGAAAAGCTTTGACTGCATGTCTCTCTTTTCAGAAAATTTAAATTATGTAATACCAAGTTACTGTATATATTAATCATGTTTATTGTACGCAGATGTAGGCATTAACTGGGGATTATATAGGTGCACTCATAAATAAACTCAGATTAAAACTGCGGATTGTCGGATCAGGCCGCAGGTTAAGTGTATCGCTACATATAAATGTTTAGAAAAGTGTGCAAAGATAGGCTCCAATTCTATCCTTCACCAACTGGCTTTC
Source organism: Mustelus asterias (assembly GCF_964213995.1). Lineage (NCBI taxonomy): Eukaryota > Metazoa > Chordata > Chondrichthyes > Carcharhiniformes > Triakidae > Mustelus > Mustelus asterias. The sequence continues at coordinate 71,675,534 of NC_135812.1, forward strand.
CAGAATAGAACATCGATCATCACTTTCCTTGCAGCAATCTTCTCATAATGCTAAAGTGCAAAGGGACTTGGGAGTCCTAGTCCAGGATTCTCTAAAGGTAAACTTGCAGGTTGAGTCCGTAATTAAGAAAGCAAATGTAATGTTGTCATTTATCTCAAGAGGCTTGGAATACAAAAGCAGGGATGTACTTCTGAGGCTTTATAAAGCACTGGTTAGGCCCCATTTGGAGTACTGTGAGCAATTTTGGGCCCCACACCTCAGGAAGGACATACTGGCACTGGAGCGGGTCCAGCGGAGATTCACACGGATGATCCCAGGAATGGTAGGCCTGACATACGATGAACGTCTGAGGATCGTGGGATTATATTCATTGGAGTTTAGGAGGTTGAGGGGAGATCTGATAGAAACTTACAAGATAATGAACGGCTTAGATAGGATGGACGTAGGGAAGTTGTTTCCATTAACAGGGGAGACTAGGACGCGGGGGCACAGCCTTAGAATAAAAGGGAGTCACTTTAGAACAGAGATGAGGAGAAATTTCTTCAGCCAGAGATTGGTGGGTCTGTGGAATTCATTGCCACAGAGGGCTGTGGAGGCCGAGACGTTGAGCGTCTTCAAGTCAGAAATTGATAAATTCTTGATTTCTCGAGGAATTAAGGGCTATGGGGAGAGAGCGGGTAAATGGAGTTGAAATCAACCATGATTGAATGGTGGAGTGGACTCGATGGGCCGAATGGCCTTACGTCCGCTCCTATGTCTTATTTCCTGCATTCAGGCTGCTGCCTTTTCACCTCTGCAGCCTCAGGAGAGAGAGAGAACGAACGGGGAACAGCACAGGCTGACGAAGGTGCCCGTCACTTGATCTAATGCTCGCATCCACCAACTCAGATACCGGCACTCCACGTACCTTAAAGGCTATGGTGGTTGCGTGGTGGGTCACAGGGCATGATGAAGCTGCAGTCAGGATATAGGTAAAAGATGAAGCATTTGCCACTTGAGTGCGAGGTCACAGCCAAGCTCTCTTGCTGGGGTTTGAGATGGGGACTCGATAGGGATGCATACAGGAGAGCGTGCATGCACAGTGAGATGCTGGGTCTGTTGACTGGTCTGTCAGGCAGCCTCCTGTCACTGCCAAGGTGGTAGAGGGCATCACATAGAGCCTTTTCCCTTTTCACAACCAGTGCTCCATCTCCCTGTTTTGCTGCAGACACTGGGGCACTTCCACTCTTTCCCCTGTACCGGATAGTGTGTGTGGGACAGATCACCAAATCCTTTGCTCGCCCTGTGAGAACATATCCTGCCAAAACATCTCCAAAAATCCACCAGAATACTTTCAGAGACTTTGCAACAGCTGACGTTATTCTAAATTATCCAACCTGAAACTTGGATCCCTGCCTCTTTTAGTAATTCTCGTGTGGGTCTCTACTTGCAGCCAAACGCTTGATCCTTAGTGAGCGACACAAACAAATTTGTCCAATGGACCCGAGTGGTCTCAGTTTTAGTGCCTGAGCACCACATCAGCTGACTGAGCTGTGCGATATCATGATGGGAGAAGCTCGGAAGTTTCCAGCACACTTTGGCAGGGGCGGGGGGTGGGGCACAGGCGTAAGGCATCTTTCTCAAGATGGTGCAGCCATGGGCTGTGCCTGAAGTTACACCATGGATCCAAATTTCAAGGCTGTCATCACCACATGATTTAACCCAGACATCTGTCAATCAAAAGGGACATTTTAGGACAACTATAGTAATCCATCAATGAGGAGGAGAGTTTGATTAAAGGATATGCTCCCAACAAGAGAGGCGACGGCCTAGTGGCATTTTCACAAGACTATCAATCCAGAAACTTAGCTAATGTTCTGGGGACCTGGGTTCGAATCCCGCCACGGCAGTTGGTGGAATTTGAATTCAATAAAAAATATCTGGAATTAAGAATCTACTGATGACCATGAAACCATTGTCGATTGTCGGACAAACCCATCTGGTTCACTGATGTCCTTTAGGGAAGAAAATCTGCCGTCCTTACCTGGCCTGGCCTACATGTGACTCCAGAGCCACAGCAATGTGGTTGACTCTCAACTGCCCTCTGAACAAGAGTAACTAGCGAGGCCCATGTTCCATGAATGAATTTTTTAAAAACCCTGTTCATTTTGATGACGATTTAAATTTTCTTCATGCAGTTGTAGATTTTTGTACTGATAAAGCTCAGTGAACCGTGCGGGCACAAACAAGACATTTTTCTGTGAAATGATTAATTAAAAAGTCAGAAATGTGACTGTGAAGCCTTACTCTAACACAGCATGTGTTGCCGCCTCCGAGTGATAGCGATAGAGGAGCAGGCAGTGATCCACTCGAAATATTCCCCCGCCCTTCCGAAGATTTTCATAGAAGAACAGCAAATCCTCAGGGACACCCTACAGAAATAAATCAATTAGCAATCAACATTTCCAACGTGAGAACCTTGAGTGAGACAACCGTGCAAAACCTTAGACATTTATCAGCAAGGCTGAAACAACTGCTTCGTGTCGTGTCTTATTCAAACAACCTGCACCACTGGGCACTGAACACTGAGGAGACCTTTCAACACTGCCGCCTGGCTTTCCTAATGGAGGCAGTTTTATTCAAACGTGCAGTGGTTCAAGCCTCAATGCTGCCCTGTCTGGGTCTTCTCGGCTTGGGTTGGAAGTGTGGAAATCAGAAATGTAACCCGATAATCGTGGCACATTACTCGCTGGCAATCTACATGCACCAGCATCATGGTGACGCAGCAAATCTGAAGGAATATGTAATGGGCTGGATTTTATGGTTAGCAATAAATGAACGTTTGTTATATTTCGCATTGGCAAGGAATGAGAATCCACACTTGCGAAGTTGAATTCTCAGTGCTGGAGAGATTGTTGGTAGTAATTAAGATTATCATGCTGTTAAAAGGGCATTTACACTGCAAGTGACAAGCTGACGTTGTCTGGCCAGCTTAGGTGGCCAGTGGCACAGTGGTTAGCAGTGCTGCCTCACAGAGCCAGGAACCCAGGTTCGATTCCCGGCTTGGGTCACTGTCTGTGTGGAGTTTGCGTGGGTTTCCTCCGGGTGCTCTGGTTTCCTCCCACAGTCTGGTTAGGTACATTGACCCAAACAGGTGCCGCAGTGTGGTGGCTAGGGGAATTTCACAATGACTTCATTGCAGTGATAATGTAAGCCTTACTTGTGACTAATAAATAAACTTTAAACTTAAATACTTTAAAACTTTAAACTTTAGTTTATTTATTAGAGGTAAATAAAGAAACTTCACGGTGGTTTGTGTGTTTCAATAGTTTGTACAGATTCTGGAGGACGGCATTGTGGCACAGCGGTTAATATTGCTGCCTCACAGCGCCAGGGACTTGGGTTCAATTCCAGCCTTAGGTCATTATCTGTGTAAAATTTGCACATTCTCCCTGTGTCTGCGTGGGTTTCCTCTGGTTTCTTCCCACAGTTTATAGATGTGCGTGTTAGGTTGATTGGCCATGCTAAATTGCCCCTTAGTATTAGGGGGACTAGCTAGGGTAAATACGTGGGGTTACAGGGATAGGGCCTGGGTGGGATTGTTGTCAGTGCAGATTCGATGGGCCTCCTTCTGCACTGTAGGGATTCTATGGAGGAGCAAGGTGCCTCAGTCAGGAACTTCCTGACATATGTGTTCGACTACACATGTGTGACGGCCACTGAAAGTGGATGTCTGGCCTGTATACTTTGATAAAGTTAAGTGCCATTACCCTCACTGTTTTCCAAACAGATTACTCCTGGCAATCACCTGGTGTCACGTTACATTGTGGCTTTGGCAAGAGGCCTAAAGAAGTGTTATCAGCCTACATTCCTAACAGTGTGATGCTATGACCCAAGGCTTCATTTCCTCCTCAATGTCCTTGAACATATTGTGTCTCCAAGCAGGGGCAGGTTTACAATGAGGCAGACTGTGCCCTGGCATAGTGCCCCCAAAGACAGGTGGGCCCCAACATGCAGGCTTTCTGATGTCTTTCCCAGCTATTCGGGTAGAGACATGTATTGCAAACCTGCCCACAATTCAAAAGTTAATCAGTAATCTCAGACAAGCATTGATGAGAAGGCGGGATTTATCTGATTCGTTACAGCTTATGGTTCTGCTCGGGCGCTGTGGAGACATTCACCCGCTTGTAACCACATCACCCATGCTGCATGTGGCCGGCCAGGCATCTGCGCAGTGATGGAGCACATCCAGTGATGGAGTGTCTGTTCCCGCCAGCGTTCTCAGAAAGCGAGAGTGGGAACGACTGTTACGTGCCCCAGGCTGGAGTTGGAGGTGCGCACCTGCAACTCCCACTCCTGGTGGCAGGAATCAGTATCACAGGCATTTAATCACCTCTATCCCAGCTCTCTTCCTTCATCCCCAAACCCCTCCTTCAACTCTCAAACCCCCTCCTCTTTCACCCCCATCGCCTCTCCTTCAGTCCCCATCCTCCCTTCCTTCATCCCCCCATCCACCCCCTTTTTCCCTTCTCCTTCACTGCCCTATACATCTGAGGTGATATCTGATTTCCAGGTGGGACATTTCACAGCACAGAAGGAAGTTACTCAGTCCCGCAGTGTAGCGGAACAGTTCTCAGACAGCATTGTCCACATTGTCCAATTTGCTATACTACTCTTTTTTTTCAGATATGAAACATCGATGGATTCTAAACCTGCGACTGTTTCTGGTGGGAACATCCCACGTCTTAACCATTGCATCCTTACAGTGCAAAAGGCAGCCATTTGGCTCATCGAGTCTGCACTGACCCTCTGAAAGAGCACTCTACCGAGACCCACTCTGCCGCCCTGTCCCCGTAACCCCGCGCATTGATCATTGCTAATCCATCTAACCTGCACATCTTTGGACTGTGGGAGGAAACCAGAGCACCCGGAAACATGGGAGAACATGCAGACAGTCACCTAAATCAAACCTGCGTCCCTGGCACTGTGAGGCAGGTGCCACCATGCTACTTTCTAACAACCCCTCGATTCAAATCAATAGTCATTGTACCATCAGATTTGATTTAGTTGAGAACATTATTGCTGCACACAACTTGGTATCAGCTGTAAAAATGAGTTCAATTTTCAGGTACAAAGGAAAGTATCAAAAATGGAGACTGGGGTATGCTGTTTAATGGAAATAACTTCATTTTTCTTCTCAACTTATTTACATCCATAGTCAGAAAATAAATTTATGTCCTTTTCATAAATCGGAGAGAATATGCTCAGCTGAAATCTAAGTGTCTTAATGAAGGTACGTAGGGTAAGTAGCCTCAAAATAAATACTTCATGAAGTATAAAACATTGGCAAGATTGCATTTATAGAATAGAGCTGAAATTTTCCCTACTTTCTCAGAAGACTAAGGAAATTTAGCATGTTAGCTATGACTCTCACCAACTTTTACAGATGCGCCATAGAAAGCATTCTTTCTGGTTGTATCACAGCTTGGTATGGCTCCTGCTCTGCCCAAGACCGCAAGGAACTACAAAGGGTCATGATTGAAGACCAGTCCATCACGCAAACTAGCCTCCCATTAATTGACTCTGTTTGCACTTCCCGCTGTCTCGGCAAAGCAGCCAGCATAATTAATGATCCAACGGACCCCAGACATACTCTCTTCCACCTTCTTCCATTGGGAAAGATATAAAAGTCTGAGGTCATGTACCAACTGACTCAAGAACAGCTTCCTCCCCACTGTCATCAGACTTTGGAATGGACGTACCTCGCACTAAGTTGATCTTTCCCTACACTCTAGCTATGACTGTAACACTACATTCTGCACTCTCTCCTTTCCTTCTCTATGAACGGTATGCTTTGTCTGTATAGCGTGCAAGAAACAATACTTTTCACTGTATACTAACACGTGTGAGAACAATAAATCAGATCAAATAAAGCCACAATTGAATCCCAAAAATGCATTGAAGAGAAAAACAAATAGGTGGCATTCCCATGGTAAAGCTTTACAAGTTCTACAAGTGACCAAAGAAGCCACAGAGGTCCTTTGAAAGATTTAGCATGATGGTTAGGATTGAGGAACAAGATGTGGCTGAAATGTAAATATATATGGTTGCATTCATTTTCACTATTGAAGATGACACAGTGGTAGGTACAAATGCTTCAGATAAATGGCCTTAGCTTGGTTTGAGGCACTGGAGATTGATCAGGTTGCTGGACCTGATAAAAGTTTTAACCTCCAATGCTGCAGAAAATTAGAGAGGTAGTACGACTAGTTTGAATTGACTGGAGAAAACATTTGACGCATGAATGCTTGCACTAATGTGCCTCATGCATAGATATGTAGATAGGAACACAGGAAAAAGAATAGGCCATTCAGCCCTTTGAGCTTCTTCTGCCATTATGGCTGATCGGTATTTTAACTTTATTTGTCCATTTATTTTCTCCATATCTTCTAAGTAGAGCTCTGTAATTCATGTTTTAAGGCTTAAATTGCATACTCATATTCTGGCTATGCTAAAGACTAACAATTCAATGATTCACGGTTCGAAATACAGTGCCAACTGACATTTATAACTTTCATTTAAAAACATAGTTTTACTGATGTTCGGGGTAGGGGAATCAAATGATTAATTTGTAGGAAAACTACGTAATAGAAGATTGATACATTATAAAACCAACACATTTTCTGAGAGTCCCTGCAATTTAAAATTTTCCAGCGCACCACCAGCGATGGAGTAGGGAGACAGAGATTGGGAACGTGAGGGAAGAGTGTGGGGGCTGGGGGAGAATGTCAGAGAATGTTGTTCATTGTGATTAGGTGCATTTTTGCGCAATGGGCAGGCCAGAATCTGAAGCAAAAGGATGCGAAGAAGGAATGGTGGAAGAGTAAGAATCTTGGAGGCACAGCATGTTCAAAGACATTGGGGAGAAATGGAGTCTGGTGTCATAAGCATCACTCTGTTAAGAATATAGACTGATAACACTTCTTTCGGCCTCTTGCCAAAGCCACAGTGTAATTAGACATCAGGAACTTGCCAAGAGTGATCGAGTTGGAGCCTGTTTCCAGCCTTCAATCTTAGAACAGACTTGAAATTTAATTGCTATTTTGAAGGCTTTAACCTCCCAATATGGGGAAAATCAATGGCTTAATTCAAACATGAAATCTGTTTATGATGCGTTTCTGTTTTCTTCATTCCTTATATTGGGCACCATAGATGTTTACCATGCCACTGATTGAATGAACATGCTAGGCATATGCTCCTAGGATCAGAGCTTGTCTGATATGAACATGTTCCATTTCAGACCATTAACCACTTCTCCCATTCCTTACAATCTCATCAAGCGGCTGAAAGAAGAGAAATAACAAGCAGGTTTCATTCTTCCTTTCCAACGTTCAGCGATTGAGGTATCGCGCAGCTAACAACCCAGCCCCTTGCTGGGGTTCATGGTGCCGACTGTGTTGGCCTTTCCTGGGAATTGCTTCATTTAAAAGTCGAGGTTTAGCAATAACTCATCTTTGGGCATCAAAAGTTAAGCACCAGAAGAAAAGGATGAATTCTTCTGAGAACAATTGCTGGTATGTTCCTTTGACAAACTGACCTTGATTGTAACAGAAATGGACCGTAACGATCGTGGAAATGCATCACAGCCAGCCTTCCCTCCCACTTTTCCTACAAAGCATGTGTTGTATCTCAGTCGTCCTGACACTTTGAGCTGGGTCTGCAACTCTTCATTCGCGACCTTGGCACGCTGTCCCTCTGCGCATCAATTACTGCACTTTTCTGTTTACATCAAAGAACCAGTAACTCCCCATCAACCAGGATCAGTCCTAATTAAAATAGAATTCCTCTGCAGCAACATTTATTTTAGTGCTTGGCATTTGAATTCGTTTGAAGTAGATATTAATGAATCTCAGTGATACGATAGAGCCATTAACTGAACACAAACATTCAGAAAATAGGTACTGCAGATAAGGCGCATGATGGCTTCTTTCAAATTTGAGTGAGTTTTTTTAATGGGGGAATTTATTACCCAAAGGTCATGCACTTTTAAAATTTCCCCCTCTTTTTAAACTTTCACGTTGGCCGTGCACCAATGCCTTGATTTAAAAATTCTTATCCTCATGTTCAAATCCCTCCCTTTCTCTATAAACTCCTCCAGCCTGACAAACCTCTGAGGACTCTACGTTCCTGCAACTCTGGCCGCTTGTGGATCCAGATTTTCATCTACCTACCAAAAAAATAAAGAAACCTGCTTGCTTAATTCTCGTCTTCAGTAATCCAGGTCCTAAACTTGACCGTTAGAATAGAATAGAAAAGAATCCCTACAGCACAGAAGGAGGCCATTCGGCTGCTGAGTCTGCACCGACAACAATCCCACCCAGATCTGTAACCCCACATATTTATCCTGCTAATCCCCCTGAGACTAAGGGGGGTAATTTAGTGTGGCCAATCCGCCTAACCTGCATATCGGGAGGAAACCCACGCAGACACGGGGAGAATGTGCAAACTCCGCACAATCACCCAAGGCGGAATTGAACCCGGATCCCTGGCGCTGTGAGGTAGCAGTGCTAACCACGGTGCCACTGTGCCACCCTATCCCCTCCCCAAACCTCTGTTTTTCTCCAGCTCGCACTCCGCCTTTTAGACACCACTTAAACTAACTCCTTTAGTTATTTTGTTATCCATCCTAAAGTCTCCTGCATTGGCTTAGCATCACTTTTTCTTTGGTTATGCTCCTGTGAAACATTTTGTGTCGTTTTCCTGCATTAGAGATAAATGCTGCTGAATGGCATCTTGACAGTCTTCTTCTAGATCACTATTAAAATTACTGGGCAGAAGCTGAACTGGGCCAGCCATCTAAATACTGTGGCTACAAAAGCAGGTCAGAAGCTGGGAATTTTACCGTGAGTAACTCATCTCTTGATTCCCAAAGCTTGTCCGGCACTAGTCAGGAGTGCGATGGAATACTCTTCACTTGCCTGGATAGGTGCAGCCCCAACAACACTCAAGATGCTCAACACCATCAAGGACAAAGCAGCCCACTTGATTGACACTCCATTCACCACCTTCAACATCCACTCACTCCATCACCAATGCACAGTAGCTGCTGTTTGTACCATCTACAAGATGCACTTCAGCAAGTCACCAAGATTCCTTTGACTGCACCTTCCAAACCTGAAATCTCTACCATCTAGAAGGGCAAGGGCAGCAGCTGCATGGGAACACCATCACCAACCAGCTTCCAACCAAGCCACAGAACATCCTGACTTGGAACTAAATCAAAAGTTTATTTATTAGTCACAAGTAGGCTTACATTAACACTGCAATAAAGTTACTGTGAAAATTCCCTAGTCGTCACATTCTGACGCCTATTCGGGCACACTGAGGGAGAACATATCATGGCCAATGTACTTAACCAGCACGTCTTTTGGACTGTGGGAGGAAACCGGAACACCTGGAGGAAACCCAAGCAGACACGGGGAGAATGTGCAAACTCCACATAGACAGTGACCCAAGCCGTGAATCGAACCCAGGTCCCTAGTGCTGTGAGGCAGCAGGGCTAACTACTGTGCCACCGTGCCACCCCACCGCCCCTCCAAATCGCCGTTTCTACGATGTCGTTGAGTCAAAATCCTGGAACTCCCTTCCTATCAGCACTATGGATGTACCTAAACCAGCAGTTCAAAAAGGCAGCTCACCACCACCTTCTCAAAGGCAGTCACGGATGTGCAAAAGAAAATGATGGTCTAGCCAGTGATGCCCATGCTCCGGGAAAGAGATTTTAAAATGTTAGCTCTCCAGGTGTGCCCGAGAATGGTATGGTGTGGTGTCTGGCTCAAAGTTCTCTACCCAACTTGCAGAGAAACAAGAGAATGTACCAATGCTGCAGTGCGGAGTGTTGGGTAGAGGGGAACCCCAGAGAAAGTATCTCGCGACATATTGAATTCTGGACAAAAGGAGATGGATGATGCAGTCCCCGAGACCTGACTTATGCCTGTGATCTCCCAGCTGTCCTTTCAGTGACACCACAATGGGCAGTTGCCCAAAGGAGGCTGGATGCTTTCCCACAGGGTTCCACTGGCTCAAATGTTATTGCGCGCACTTAGGGCCCGATTTTACCATTGTGTCGCGCCCGTTTTCAGGTGCAAAAACGTGGTAAAGTCGGGCGTGAGGCCATTAACGCGATCCGCGCCTGCGCAGGTGACCACTCTACCGACACCCGGGAATGGCCGCAATCCGATTTGCGCCCGAAATGGGCGCAACGGCGATTTAAATGCATTTGCATGTATTTCAATTGAATTAATGAACTGCCCGCCCAAACTTATCAGCATTTCCCCCTTTACCACCGCGTTCGCCAATCTGGAATTGGGCCAAAATGGACCTGCTAAATAAAAGTCTGTTTTGGGTGCTCCAGCTGCTGAAGAGGCGAGTTCAGAGCTTCTAACGGCTCTTTGACTCAGATCGGTGGTGGGTGGGGAGGGGGGGCAGGGAGAGGCAGGTCAGATCATTCTCTGGTGTGGCGGGGGGGGGGGGGGAGGCCCAATCATTGCCTGCTTGGGGGGGCGGGGGGGAGAGGCAGGCCAGATCATTCTCTGGTGAGGGCGTGGGGAGGGAGGAGGAGGCGGGTCAGATGTACGTCTGGCTGGTGGGAGTGAGGCCAGATCATTCTCTGGGGTTAGGAGGGGAAGATGTACCTCTGGTTTGGGGGGGGGGGGGGCTGGATAAGGGGGACAGTTATTTGTGTGGGTGGGGGTGATGTCTGTGGGGGCCATCGCTCCCGGGCCGCTTTCTCCGACCCAGGAGCAATCTGACACGGGTGCGCTTTTTCAAATTTTTTCTAACTGCGCAGTTCAGAGCTCCGATCGTTTTGGGTGCGCTAAGCCCCGCCCACAGCGCGATTCAGACTCGCGATTTTTTTCAGACTGAGTGCGTATGGGGGCGCCTGAGAACAGGTTTCGAAGTCGGATCTGAATTGCACCCAGATTCAGCACTTAGAATGAAAAGGGTAAAATCGGGCCCTTAATGTACCAATCAAATTCCTGTGGAAATGTAGCGTTATTAATTTGGCATGCTCAAAATTTTTAAATGAATGACATGAATTAATTTTGTTTAATCTCTCCAAGAGTTCAAAGATGTGCTGGTTAGATGGATTGCCCATACTAAGATGCCCCTTAGCATCCCAGGATGCGTGGGTTAGGGGAATTAGTGGGGTAAATACGTGGGGTTACGGATATAGGGCCTGGGTAAGATGCTCTGTCAAAGAGTCAGTATAGACTCAGTGGGCTGAATGGCCTCCTACTGAACTGCAGGGATTCCATGATTCTAAGAGTTAATTACACTCAAATTAACTGAACAACTTGAAAGTTGCAGGATTGCCAACGATTGACTCAGTACAGTCAGGAACAGTGTGTCTATTTTATTACTTTCTAACCAAACTGTCAGATAATCCATATAAAGGCTGATGATCCTTTATTTTCATTTTATTCTGAGTGGACAGCTGTACTCACTTTTCCACCTTCGTCAAACATCCCAATGCGGTCAAACCATTCTCGAGAGCAGAACCAAGTTGGCATGATGACTGTGGGGCCATGGGAAGTGAACACCTACCAAAAGGAGATAAAGAGCTTTGTTAAACAACCTGTGGATTAACTCTCCCGGAGCCTTCAACATGTCATCGATGAAGACGAACATCTCGCCAAGACCATCCCCACACCCCCACTTCTTGCCTTCAAACAACCGCACAACCTCAAACAGACCATTGTCTGCAGCAAACTACTAGCCTTCAGGAGAACAGTGACCACGACATCACACAACCCTGCCACAGCAACCTCTGCAAGATGTGCCGGATCATTGACACGGATGCCATCATCTCACGTGAGAACACCATCCACCAGGTACACGGTACATACTCTTGCGACTCGGCCAACGTTGTCTACCTGATGCATTGCAGGAAAGGTTGTTCAGAGGCATGGTACATTGGGGAGACCATGCAGACGCTATGACAACGGATGAATGGACACCGCTCGACAATCACCAGGCAGGAGTGTTCCCTTCCAGCCGGGGAACACTTCAGCGGTCACGGGCATTCAGCCTCTGATCTTCAGGTAAGCGTTTTCCAAGGCAGCCTTCACGACACACGACAACGCAGAATCGCTGAGCAGAAACTGATAGCCAAGTTCCACACACATGAGGACGGCCTCAACCGGGATCTTGGGTTCATGTCACACTATCAGTAACCCCCATGACTTGCCTGGGTTTGCAAAATCTCACTAACTGTCCTGGCTGGAGACAATACATATCTCTTTAACCTGTGTTTAACCCTCTCTTCACTCACGTTGTCTGTACCTTTAAGACTTGATTGCCTGTAAAGACTCGCATTCCAACCATGATCTTGTAAATTGAGTTTGTGTCTTTATATGCCCTGTTTGTGAACACAAGTCCTCACTCACCTGAAGAAGGAGCTTGAGGCTCCGAGAGCTAGTGCTGCCAAATAAAGTTGGACTTTAACCTGGTGTTGTGAGACTTCTTACTGCGATTAACTCTCCCACCAGAGAGCAGGGGTGTGCCTTCCTTTTCCTGAGGTTTGCTACCGATGGACAGATGAACATCTTGACTTTTGTGTAATGATAATGACACGCAATCCGTAACTTTTTTTTGTATCATTGTCTCCTGTTCTTTTGTCCATCTGTTCATTGCTGCTGATAGGGGGTGGGGGAGGTGTATGGTCCGTCCCCAGGCTGCTACCACTACCAGGAGATGCCAACTGCCACCTGGATAAGATGCTCTGTCCAAGAGTCAGTAGAGACTCAATGGGCTGAATGGCTCCTTACTGCACTGCAGGGATTCCATGATTCTAAGAGTTAATTACAGCATGCAGTTGATGTACAGCATATACCCAACCCTGATATTTCTTCATGGATATCCCTGCTCATCTCAGCTGGGATAGTGAACAGAGCAGACTGGGTATTCGCCCTAATCTGTGTCATTGACTGCCAGCACAATAATAATCCATCAGGACCCCCATCTTAAACATCAAGACAATTACAGGAAAAAGGTGCTTTTCTCTTCATTTTCACCAATGCTACATGCAAGTGAGTAGAGAAATAGGAAGATAAGGCAGATAAATGCGTGGCTGGAATGATGGTGCAAGAGGGAGGGTTTTAGATTTCTAGGACATTGGGACTTGCTCTGGGGGAGGTGAATCTGTACAAGCTGGGCGAGTTCCTTGCGGGGTATTTTGCCACCGCTGTTGGAAGGGCTTTAAGCTAATTCGGCAGGGGTGTGGGAACCAAGGGGAAATATCAGAGAGGAACACCAGAATGCACAAAATACTGGGTGGGACAGATAGCTCTAGAATAGAGAATAGTAAGTTAATAGATGAAGTTGGATTAAGGGAGAAAGTAATGATATCTGAATCGGGGGAGCGAGGCAATGGCCTAGTGGTATTATCGCGGGACTATTAATCCAGGAACTCAGCTAATGTTCTGGGGACCTGGGTTCGAATCAACAAAAAATATCTGGAATTAAGAATCTGCTAATAACCATGAAACCATTGTCGATTGTCGTAAAAACCTATCTGGTTCACTAATGTTCCTTTAGGGAAAGAAATCTGCTGTCCCTACCTGATCTACCCTACATGTGGCTCCAGAGCCACAGCAATGTGGTTGACTCTCAACTGCCCTCAGGCAACTAGGGATGGGCAATAAATGCTGGCCCAGCCAGTGATGCTCATGTCCCACGAGTGAATAAAAAGAAAATCAGGATGACTCAATTTATGTGAATGCACGGTGTAGAGTAAATAAGATTGGGGAGTTACGAGTGCATTGTATTGTGGAAATATGATGTGGTGACTACAGAGACCTGGCTTAGGGAAGGGCAGGACTGGCTGTTAAATATTCCTGGGTACAAGGTGTTCAGAAAAGACAGGAAAGGAAGGAAATAAGGAGGAGAGGTGGTGTTGATTAAGGAGAGCATTGCGGTGCTGGGGAAAGGATGTCCCAGAGGGTTCAAGACAGATTCAATCAACAGGAAGGGACAAAAAGGGTGCAATGACATTTCTTGGGTGTAGTCTATAGACCTTCAGCTAATGAGAAGGTTGTAGGGGAAAAAATCTGCAAGAAAAAACAACTGAAACATGCAAACATTATACACTATAATGGGGAATTTTATCGGATGTAGACTGAGACAGTGTTGCGTAAATGGCGGCGAGGGGGAAAATGTTCCTACATTGTGTTCAGAACAATTTTCCACAGCAGTGTGTGTCCAGTCCAACAAGAAAGGACGCACTGCTGGACCTGGCTCTTGAAAATGAGGCCAAGTAGATGAAATGTCAATATGCAAACAGTTAGGAGGCAGCAATCATTGATTATAAAGTTTAGGATGATGGTAGAAAAGGGCAAAAGGCAAGATGATGGCAGAGTGGTGTTGTCACTGGACTAGTAATCCAGAGACCTAGAGTAATACCCTGGGGACCGTGGTTTGAATCCCACCAAGGCAGGTGGTGAAATTTGAATTCACCTTCTGCACTGGAGGGATTCTACGGTTCTACGTCATAACATTTCAACAACACGCTGTCAGCCGACAAGGCCTGTGGAGGATCATGTCAAAGTTCGGCTGCTCCCCCAAATTCATTCAGATGGTACGCCAGTTCCATGATGGCAAGATGGCCAGAGTACTGGACGGCGGAGAATCCTTTGAGACATTCCCAGTCACCAATGGTGTCAAACAGGGCTGTGTGCTCGCACCCACACTGTTCAGCATGATGTTTAGTGCCTTGCTGAATGATGCCTTCCAGGACAGTGTTGCTGCAATCAGCCTTAAGTACAGAGTGGATGGGAAGCTCTTCAACCTGAGGAGACTTCAAGCTATTATCAAAGTGAAGGAGACTGTTCTGAGAGACTTCCTCTTTGTCGATATACTGGTTCAGAGCCAGAGATGCAAATCGGTATGGACAAATTTTCCATGGCCTGTGACAACTTTGGACTCACCATCAACATTAAAAAGACCGAAGTCATGCACCAGCCTCCTCCTCATGCACCGCACACAGAACCTATAATCACAATCAAAGGGCAGAAACTACAGGCAGTGGACCAGTTCACTTATCTTGGCAGCACCCTCTCCCGAGAAGTGACTACTGATACAGAAGTTAATTGCAGAATAGCAAAGGCAAGTTCTGCTTTCGGTAGACTGCGATCCACTGTATGGGAACATCGCGGAATCAGCCCAGCAACAAAACTGAAGGTCTACAGCACCGTGGTACTCACTACCCTCCTGTATGCCTGTGAAACGTGGACTGTGAATCGAAGGCATGCAAGGCAGCTCAATCATTTCCACACGACTTGTCTTCGAAGAATATTACGCATCGGATGGAAAGACAAAGTACCAGACACTGAAGTTCTCTCTAGAGCAAGTCTATCATTAGCCCACACACTGCTGATGAGAGCACAGACCCGGTGGGCAGGTCATGTCATCCGTATGCTGGACGAGCGCATACCCAAGCAGCTCCTTTCTGGGGAACTCTCTGCTGGAAGACGCTCGCATGGAGGGCAGAAGAAACATTCCAAAGACAAACTCAAGGCCTCCCTGAAGTCGCTCGACATAGACACGACCACCTGGGAAACGCTGGCACAAAACCGCCCTACCTGGCGCTGCCTCATCCTCAAGGGCTGTCAAGCTTATGAAGCAAGGTGCAATGCTGAAGCACAACTTAAGCGCGAGCTGCGCAAGTCCAGAGCCACCAGCGCAACAACTACAGCGCCTACACAAGTTTGCCCAATATGTGCCAGGACATTCCGTGCCCGAATTGGCCTGATCAGTCATCTTCGGACACACCGCATCCAGCCTCATAATAACTAATGGTCCCCAGGTCCTCATTGACGACGATGGACGAACAACAACATATGCTGTACGTAGGGGAAATAATTAATTTATACCGATTTATTCCAGAAAGCATCATTTTCACTGCGAAACAAAATGGAAGATCGACCATCTGCTGTACGCTTCACGTGATTTTCCTTTACATCAAAGTCAATAGAAAGGAAATTTGGGCAAGATTGTATAACAGATTGCAACAGCCCCTTCTGCACTTCTGCCAAAGTTGTGTCCCGCCCCTTTTATGTCAATCACAAGAATAAGTTTTAAGTTTATTTATTAGTGTCACAAGTAGGCTTCAATTAACACTGCAATGAAGTTACTGTGAAAATCCCCTAGTCGCCACACTCCAGAGCCTGTTTGGGTACACTGAGGGAGAATTTAGCATGGCCAATGCACCTAACCAGCATGTCTGTTGGACGGTGGGAGGAAACCGGAGGAAACCCACGCAGACACGGAGAGAATGTGCAGACTCTGCACAGACAGTGACCCAAGTCGGGAATCGACCCCGTGTCCCTGGCACTGTGAGGCAGCAGTGCTAACCACTGTGCCACCGTGCCGCCAGGAATAGGGCAGCAAGTGGGGTGAGTGTAGAATATCACAGAATTATTTGTGGGATGTGGCACTGTGCCAAACTGCCTTCACCGGTCCTTTGTATTGTTAGCCTATATCTTCTCCAAACTATTTTTATTTCAATGTTAAGATCATTTTATAAAGAGAAAAGTTTCTGACGAGCAAAAGGATGGGAAAAACAAAGTTCTAGTCCTTTAAAGCTGCATTAATGGGCGTTCCTAATACCCAATTATTATATCCAGCTTTTCATAAAGCATCAGTCTACAAGACATGTCATCCACATTGCAGTTCATTCCAGCTTGTAACCCAATATAACAAGAATTATTTGGGATGTTCAGCTAGAGAGGGTATTTCCAATCTCTATGCAGCCTGGTGACCACATAACATCAAACACACATCACTCTAGTTCAAGCTGTTTGAACCAGATGGGACATATTTCAATCATATGTGATGTAACTATGCCAAAAACTGCGGACACGCAGCTTATGCTCTAGGTGACCTCATTAGGGCAGCTCCAGATTCTGACTGCATGAGTCATAAATAAACAATGCTTTGATAAATTGGAATACAACACAGCCTTCCTATAATGAAGCTGTGTTGGTGAACTAGTCAAAAAGGGACACTATGAATGAGTTTTGCATGGTTTTCCTATTACGGTGACAACTATACTTGTAATGTCAGTGCGCATGGTCCTTCAGACAGTGTGACAGCAATGGACTCCTGTACAGTACAGAGAAACAATGGGGTTACTTCCACAGTATTACACAAACATGTGACATACAGATGAATTAAGTTGACTTCTTCATTGGTGTGGACTATTCTAATGGTACCAACTGTACTTCAGTTGATACAATCTCGAACTTAAAAGTGAGAGTGCTGAGTTTAAGTTCCTTAGGAGGGGCTTGAGCATGTACGGGTCATCAAGGCATACAGGGACTGGGTGGAAAAATGGAATTGATATAGAAGAGCGACCGTGATCTTATTGATTGGCGGAGCAGGGTAGTGGGGCTGTATGGTTCCTGTCCCTATTTCTTATGTTCCCATTGTTAAGGCCCAGACCAGAAACTCCAAGGTACATTATGCAGTTAGCCTAGACCTCAACTTTTGCATTTGATTTTGGCATTATGGTGAGCATAAGACATAGGAGCGGAAGTAAGGCCATTCGGCCCATCGAGTCCACTCCACCATTCAATCATGGTTGATTTCAACTCCATTTACCCGCTCTCTCCCCATAGCCCTTAATTCCTCGAGAAATCAAGAATTTATCAATTTCTGTCTTGAAGACGCTCAACGTCTCGGCCTCCACAGCCCTCTGTGGCAATGAATTCCACAGACCTACCACTCTCTGGCTGAAGAAATTTCTCCTCATCTCTGTTCTAAAGTGACTCCCTTTTATTCTAAGGCTGTGCCCCCGCGTCCTAGTCTCCCCTGCTAATGGAAACAACTTCCCTACGTCCATCCTATTTAAGCCGTTCATTATCTTGTAAGTTTCTATCAGATCTCCCTCAACCTCCTAAACTCCAATGAATATAATCCCACGATCCTCAGACGTTCATCGTATGTCGTATGTCAAGCATAAGGTGTTTCACTCCAGGTATGATTCAAGTGATCCACTAGGAAGCTTTTACCAAAACAAACTTTTTTTAAAAACACTGTTAGAATATAACACAAAGAATTAGCTTAACTTTTACCAAATACTTAGACATGGCAAAGCATAATCCTTAACAGCTAGCTATCTCTGTTAAAGCAATACTTCATAGACATACACCCTTCTTCAGAATTAACTAGCACAAAAAACAAGTATGCTCACATGATGCTGGATTTTCAGTCTTTTAACACTTCTGGACAGAGATCCAGTCAGCAGTTTCCAAAAGATCCACTCTCTTACAGCAGAATCTCTGAGAGAAACTTATCTCCTGGCAGATTCCAGACACTACTCTCTCTCAAGTCCAAAAGCAGCATCTGAGCTTGACTGTTCTGTGTAAGCCCAGCTTCCTCCGTCACATCACTAAACCTGTCAATCATCCCAATCAAGCCCCACTCTGCAAAATCCCAGGGGAGAACAGCAGAACAGCATTAGTTCAGATTAAAACCAACATTCTAGCCATTAGAAGCAGTTTTGCTGCTGCAGCAACAATACAGGAGGCCAGTAGACATGACGGCTCTGATAAAATAGAAGGGACTGCCAGAAACATCCTGCGCAGAAACATTCCTAAAATACATTTCTTAAATGTACAGTATCGTAACATCATATTCTTATAAACTAGGTTGAGACTCCAGTGTGGTACAGAGGGAATGTGATCTCAAAACCTGCTTTGGAACAGATGTTAAACTAAGGCCCTTCTGCCTTCTTGGCTTGATATAATAGATCCCATGGCACTGGTTTGAAGAAGAGCGGGCAGCTTCTACCCAGTGTGCTGGCCAATATATATCCACCAAATACAGAAGAGATTAGCTGGCCATTAGCACATTGCTGTGGGCTAATTGCCTCTCACACTTGCTACATTACAACAATGCATGTGTTTGTCTTCTCATTTAAGAAATGTCACATTTCTCTATGAATGGAGAATACAGATTTTATATGATACATTTGCAAGATTTATCTAAAATATTTAGGATGTATTTTTTGTAGAATGAAACCCACGGCGGCACGGTAGCACAGTGGTTAGCACTGCTGCTTCACAGCTCCAGGGTCCCGGGTTCGATTCCCGGCTTGGGTCACTGTCTGTGTGGAGTTTGCACATTCTCCTCGTGTCTGCGTGGGTTTCCTCCGGGTGCTCCGGTTTCCTCCCACAGTCCAAAGATGTGCGGGTTAGGTTGATTGGCCATGCTAAAAATTCCCCTTAGTGTCCTGGGATGCGTAGATTAGAGGGATTAGTGGGTAAATATGTAGGGATATGGGGGGTAGGGCCTGGGTGGGATTGTGGTCGGTGCAGACTCGATGGGCCGAATGGCCTCTTTCTGTACTGTAGGGTTTCTATGATTCTATGATTTCAAATGACTGGTTATTTAATTCAATGCTGTTAGGTTTTGTGCGGCACGGCGGCACAATGGTTAGCATTGCTGTCTCACAGTGCCAGGGAGCCGAGTTCAATTCTGGCCTTGGGTCACTGTCTTTGCGGAGTTTGCCCATTCTCCCTCTGTCTTCGTGGGTTTCCTCTAGGTGCTCTGGTATCCTTCCACAGTCCAAAGATGTGCAGGTTAGGTGGATTGCCCATGCTAAATTCTCCCTCAGTATTCCAAGACATGTAGGTTAGATGGATTAGCCATGGTTGATGTGTGGGGGTTACAGGGATGGGATGGGGTGGGAAAGAGGGCTTGGGGAAGATACTCTCTCTGTCAGAGAGTTGGGGCAGACCTGATGGGCCAAATGGCCTTTTCTGCACTTGTAGGCGCTCTATGATTATCAGTACAGAGTACAGATTATTTGCCACATTTGCTACTAACTTAACCCAGGGACCTGGGTTCAATTCCAGCCTCAGGTAACTGTTTGTGTGGAGTTTGCACTTTCTCCCCGTGTCTGTGTGGGTTTCCTCCAGGTGCTCTGGTTTCTTCCCGGAGTCCAAAATTGTGCGGGTTAGGTTGATTGGCGATGCTAAATTGACCCTTAGTATCAAGGGGATCAGCAGGGTAAATACGTGGGGTTATGCAGATAGGGCCTGGGTGGGATTGCTGTTGGTGCAGGCTCGATGGGCCGAATGGCCTCCTTCTGCACTGTAGGGTACTATGAACATGGAGGAGTTCTATGAACATGAAAATCCAAAAGCGTAGTCCTTCCACCGCTAGAATCTTCGTTCCAGGGTTGCTCAGACAGCAGGCTAGCATCTGCTGAAGCGTATTATAGGTCTAAATTGAAATTAACCCAGTTTAACGGGTACTCCAGCAGCAGGTGGTGATGGTGGGGTAGAGCACCGAGCAGGGGAAACTGGTCGGCCATGACAGGTCCCTCCCTGTACTGAGGGGCAAAGCCAAACGCCATGGGATGAGAAAATAGCTGGCACAAAGCCAGGACTTTCGAGTGACAGTATGGCCAGGAGCCTGGGGCACCTTGAAATCCCCCCAGATGGCGGCTGAAACGTGAAAGAGGGAAATTAGGACCTAATCCGAGTGACTGAGTCGGAGAACCATCCTGGATAGAGGGGGGGAGCAGACTTGCAGCCAGGAGCTGGGGCCACAGGTCACCCCCCTCCAGTGAGTGTTGATGTGAGGAGCCGAGGCCTCGACAAGGGCAGACATCTGCAGCATCGGTGGTGAATATCTCCGTAAATAGTTATTTCTCAGAGTTACGCTTTCCCTTGATGGCTTATACAGTTTTAATGTTGGTGGAACAGAGGAGCCTTGTTTTTGAACCTTGCTTGAGTCCGTTGGCTTAAATCGCACATTACACTAGGAAGCCTTATCTAGTAAGCAGTGGAATTAATGATGTTATCACTGCGGTGGGGAGTGAGGCTGGGAAACAAAGATAGCAGTAGTGGTAATGTCACTAGACTAGTAATCCAGGAGCCCGGGTTAATGGTCTGGGGACACAGGTTCAAATCCCACTATGGAAGAGGTGGAATTTAATTCGATTCATAAAATCTGGAATTGAAAGCTAATTTTAGCAAGGATGATCATGGAATTATCATTGATTGTCATTAAAAACCCATCTGGTTCACTAATGCCCTTGAAGGGAAAGACATCTGGTACCCCGATCTATCTTATTTGTGGCTCAAGATCCACAGTAATGTGGTTGGTTGGTCACTGCTCTCTGAATTGGCTCAAGCAAGCTATTCAACTCAGTTGAAGGGCAATTAGGGATGGGCAAGAAATGCCTACTTTGCCCACTTCCCATGAAATTTAAAAAAAAAACACCTTTCTTCAAAAGTTGCACGAATTGGGGAACCGACAGTCCGTCATATTAAACAGGGTAAAATAGAAATGTCACGCTAAAGAACAAAATAGGAAGATGCTGTATCCTCTTGGGCACGTACAATCAAGACTGTAATGTAAAAATGGGTTCCAATCCCTGGCATTAAATCATTCATCTTCAGGATCAGGCACAGAAAATACACATGAACAATCCTGATGTAAAACAGTTAAGTTTCTGTTTCCAAACGGAAGGAAAAAAAAACAGTTGAAAAATGGTAACTAGGCATCTGACTTTGCTGGAAATTAAATGTATTGTGTCACATGAAAAGTATTAGTGAGTTTTAAAGCATGTCCATTCTTGCCACAGCATGCCATCCCGTTGCACAGCTTAACCCCCTCCAAGACATCTCTGGAACCACCAAGTTCGAATTGTTCTTCGCAATACGTCAGCACGCACACCAACAAAGCAGACAATTCAGTCTGCAATCTCAGTCTGATTAATTAAATCTAAACCCTCTGTGGTAAGTAGGATAGAGAAGCTACGTCTGTGCTCCAGGCTGCAGTGGTACAAAGACCCTGTTGTTTCAGTCACAAGAAAGATGCTAAAAAACCTTCCAAACAATCGACACACAACCACTTCTTTGTACGTGGACAAGGTCTAAAATTGTTGGAATAATCAAGCGAGGCTACGGTAATGCTCAGCACCAGAAGCACAAGACCCTAATTATTTTGTTTGTACAATGCGGTTTGCACCATATTGATAAATGTCAGCACCATAATATTATTATCTGGATGTTACGAGCACAACTTTGCTCCCAGGGAGAGAGTTACATGGCTGTGAACTAAAGTCTCGAGGACTGAGACTAAAGCAACATTTCTGTAGTTTCGAAATTTTCCTTGGAATTTGGATTGAATTTTCCCTCCTTGCCGCCTTAATTCTATTTAATGCTGTGGGATCTCCTGTAAATGTGCTCGCGGTGAGCTGGGCGCTAACTGCAATGAGCATGAGTTCTATGTACGGGATGGGACGAGTTATGCGTATGGCTGCTGAAAGGACGTGGAAAGAAACCGCGTATTCAAAGCTACTGTAGTCAGTGTTTTCCTGGAAACTGTGAGCCAATTAGGTTTCCTGGGATTGTTGAAGTGACATAGAAGATTTGTCCCCAACTTGGCAACAATTCTGAAACCATTACATAACCTATTGTGTCAGACCAAGAAGTGGAAGTGATCAGATCAATGCAATAATATCTTCAGGCAAGCCAACGATACGTTACCCAAGTTTGAAGCTCTTATGCATTTTGATCCTACTTCACCCGTACAGTTAGCATCTCTTTATGGTGTAGGAATGGTGGTCTCCCACATCGTACCATTGGGTGAAGAAAGACCCTTTGCTTTTGCTCCTCGAATCTTGAGCAAAGCTGAAAATAACTGTGTCCAGACTGAACGGGAAGCACTAGGGGTCATTTTTGGAGGAAAGAGATTCCATCAGTTCCTGAAATAGGATCAGCGTCCATTAACTACCATCTTTGGACTACATACGGGAATTTTGTCACTTGTAGCAAGTACAATGCGAAATGGACTTTTGTCTGCACATACTTAGACTATTATGTGGCATCAGTCAAGTCTACTTTGTAACACGGATGGACTTTCAAGATTGCCATGACATAGTTTGTCAGACTGCTCGAAGGGGAATATTTTCTACTTTGTGCTCTCAGAAATGATGGATATAGTTCCACGAGGAAAGACTTCAGAACTAACACCTAACCTGAACCTGGACTAGTCCAGGAGATTGGAGCATTCAGTACAGACAGGATGTCTTCTACTGGGGCTCGGAGTGTTCATTTCGCCACCACTGAGGAAACGGGTGGTTAGAGAAGCTACATGAGGGCCATTGCAGAATTGTATGCATGAAGGAAATAGCAAGAAGTTATTTCTGGTGGCTTGGAGTGGGTGCGGAACATGTTCTTCTGGTGTGAAGGTAAGAAACCTGCCACCCTTAGCACCTGTGCATCCATGGGAATGGCTTGAAAAGCCTTGACAATGTCTGCACGTGGATGTTGCAGGACTTTTCGAAGAACATACGTTCTTAGTAATGGCTGATGCTCACATCAAATGGCCGGAGGTCGCTGTGATGACATCTGCCTCATCTGAGAAGACGACTGAGAAGTAGAAGTATTTAGTTGCTTTCAATTTTCAGAATAACTGGTAAGCAACAGTGGATCTCAAATGTCTCACAGGAATTTAAGAACTTCCTACAAGAAAATAGTATTCAACACATTAAATCCACACCATATCACACCGCTCTTCATTCATTCATGGGACATGGGCGTCGCTGGCTGGCCAGTATTTATTGCCCATCCCTAGTTGCTCAAGGACAGTTGAGAGTCAACATTGCTGTGGGTCTGGAGTTACATGTAGGCCAGAGCAGGTAAGGGTGGCAGATTTCCTTCCCTAATGGACATTAGTGAACCAGATGGGTTTCAATGCTACTAATGGGCTAGTTGCATGCTTCGTCCAAACCCTGAAACACACATTGAAAGCAACCAAGGAACAAGGTTCGCTTGTCAAATGCCTCAACAAATCCCTACTGATCTACCAGAATACCACACATTCCATGACCAAGACCTCTCCTGCCTTACTCATGACAAAAAGACAACTGTCTTTCACCTTTGATCTCTTGAAACCTCCAAAAATGAAGGAGATTGTGAGACAGCAACAAGAAGCACACGTGGAGTAATGGGAAGGCAAGACAAAACACTGGGTTTTCCACCAAGGACAAGGAGTTTCGGCTCAGACCTACTCCACAGGGGAGAAATCGGTTCCTGCCACTATCCTTACGCAGACCGGACCTGTCTCTTATACTGTCCAGACCAGAGATGACATTATCTGGAGGAGGCAGGCTATTGGCTGGAAGAACCAATTAGCCAAGTCTGGAACCTAATGAAAATTCAGTATACAAAGTTCTGACTTGAACCGTCCTAAACTCCTACACTACCAGACGTCGTTGAGGAAAACAACACCTCACCTTCTGTTCAGACGCAGAGACAACCTCCAGTTCCTAAGTCAATGCCAGTTATACCAACTACTGATGATGTCAGTGCAAAGATGAAGATGCAAGAAGTTCCCATCAATTTGAAGGAGCCGCCAGAGATCCACGATCAACAGTTCCGAGAGCAACATCCTTCAGACCTTCTGACTTATTAATAATGGCTGACTTATTGATGATTGCTCTTGTTGAACTTGTTTTGGGACGCTCAATTAAGTGTGGGGGATGGGAGGTGGGGTAAACCAAAGTTTATGTATTTGTATTTATCCCTATTGTCTCACTGGAGCTATGCTGTGTTAGTGTATGTGCCGGAAATGGTGGCACTCCAGAGCTGCTAACCAATCTGATTGGTTGGCAGTTCTTTGGAGGGAGGATTCTTGAGTGAGGGGCTTGAAATCGAGCCCAGCCGAGAGAGGAGGAGGATGCAGTCCCTGCTGATTCTTCTGGAAACCCCATCATCCAAAATGTCTTCCCCCATGTTTCTGACCTGGAAATCACTCTACTATTTGTGCAATAACTAAGATAAGAACATAACATAAGAAATAGGAGCAATAGGAGGCCATCTAGCCCCTCGAGCCTGCCCCGCCATTCAATAAGATCATGGCTGATCTGAAGTGAATCAGTTCCACTTACCCGCCTGCTCCCCATAACCCTTAATTCCCCTACCGATCAGAAATCCATCTATCTGTGACTTAAACATATTCAACGAGAAAGCCTCCACCACTTCAGTGGGCAGAGAATTCCAGAGATTCACCACCCTCTGAGAGAAGAAGTTCTTCCTCAACTCTGTCTTAAACTGACCCCCCTTTATTTTGAGGTTGTGCCCTCTAGTTCTGGTTTCCTTTCTAAGTGGAAAGAATCTCTCCACTTCTACCCTATCCAGCCCCTTCATTATCTTATATGTCTCTATAAGATCACCCCTCAGCCTTCTAAACTCCAACAAGTACAAACCTAATCTGCTCAATCTCTCCTCATAATCTACATCCCTCATCTCTGGTATCAACCTGGTGAACCTTCTCTGCACTCCCTCCAAGGTCAATATATCCTTTCGCAAGTAAGGGGACCAAAACTGCACACAGTATTCTAGCTGCAGCAAGACTTCTCTGCTTTTATATTCTATCCCCCTCGCGATAAATGCCAACATCCCATTTGCCTTCTTGATCACCTGTTGTACTTGCAGACTGAGTTTTTGTGACTCATGCACAAGGACCCCCAGGTCCCTTTGCACAGTAGCATGTTGTAATTTTTTTCCATTTAAATAATAATCCAATTTGCTATTATTTCTTCCAAAGTGAATAACCTCGCATTTGCCAACGTTATACTCCATCTGCCAGATCCTCGCCCACTCACTCAGCCTCTTCAAATCTCTCTGCAGACCTTCTGCTTTCTCCACGCAATTCACTTTCCCACTTATCTTTGTGTTGTCAGCAAACTTTGTTACCCTACACTCAGTCCTCTCCTCCAGACCATCTATGTAAATAGTAAACAGTTGAGGCCCCAGTACCGATCCCTGCGGCACGCCACTGGTCACCATCTGCCAACCAGAAAAGCACCCATTTATTCCAACTCTCTGCTTCCTGTTGGATAGCCAATCCCCAATCCACGCTAACACCCTACCCCCAACTCCGTGTGCCCCAATCTTCTGCAGCAACCTTTTGTGAGGTACCTTATCGAATGCCTTTTGGAAATCCAAAAACACCACATCTACCGGTTCCCCTCCATCAACCGCACTAGTCTTCATAAAAATCCGGCAAGTTCGTCAAACACGACTTTCCTCTCATGAATCCATGAGATGGCAGGATTCCACCCAGGAAGTTCAATGTTTGGACTAAAAGTCATACAAATAATAATTCATTTCAAAAGTTTCCTTCAGATGAAACAGATTTGCTGGCACCACCTGCTCCAGTGCTGAACATCAGCCATACAGGCAAATTGTGCTGTTCAGGCCTACACGTTCTACTATATCGTGAACCCAGGGGCAGGGTAAATATGGGGTGAGGATGGGGTAATGGTTGGAGAGGGCTCGGGGGTTGGGGGAGAGGCTCCTCTGCCAATCATTTTCCAGGGAAGTCTGTTCTGCCTTGGTGAACCACATTGATGTTTCTGCCTAGGACTCTGTGACTTGGGCCTAGAGGAGATTGTCCTGTTAGTCTGTGCACTGTCCCACTCTTCCTTCACCCTCGGTACATCCCCAGCCCTCAGCTCATTCCTCGCCCTTTCATGCTGACCAAAGCTTATGTTTGACCCTCCCCACACCCAGTCG
Organism: Mustelus asterias; assembly: GCF_964213995.1. Taxonomy (NCBI): domain Eukaryota; kingdom Metazoa; phylum Chordata; class Chondrichthyes; order Carcharhiniformes; family Triakidae; genus Mustelus; species Mustelus asterias. Next base: position 71,702,113 of record NC_135812.1, read on the forward strand.
GGTTGCCAACTGTGGTGACTAAATGTATTCCTGGAGGTTTCATCACATGACTTGAACCATAGAAACCCTCCAGTGCAGAAAGAGGCCATTTGGCCCATCGAGTCTGCACCAACCACAATCCCACCCAGGCCCTACCCCCATATCCCTACATATTTATCTGCTAATCCCTCTAACCTACACATCTCAGGACACTAAGGGGCAATTTTAGCATGGCCAATCAACCTAACCTGCACGTCTTTGGACTGTGGGAGGAAACCGGAGCACCCGGAGGAAACTCACGCACGCACGAGGAGAATGTGCAAACTCCACACAGACAGTGACCCAAGCCGGGAATCGAACCCAGGTCCTTGGAGCTGTGAAGCAGCAGTGCTAACCACTGTGCTAGCCCCCATGCTTGCCATTTGCCCCCATGCTTTAGCCATTTGTCAACCAACACATTCAGTCTGGTGGCGTGCTGCCTTCTTCCTCAATTGGAAAGCAAAGAAAGACTCATTTTCGAATATTCTTATATCTGGTAAAGAGAAACGTTCAAAGAAAATGACAAAAATAAAGCAATCTTTTTAATGTCCCAGAGATTGATCTTCAATTCCAAGTTACTCCAGGCTAACACTGGAGGGTTGGCAACTCCGAGTTGATTAAATGTAGCTCTTCTACTGCCTTGGGGTGGAGGGGGGGGGGTTACAAAATGACTATTTTTCAAATGGGAACTATTATATCCAGCTCAAAACAAGTCAAAACCTCACGTATTTCATACATTACAGGGGAAATAGCTGGAAATTTTAATTTTGTTTAGAACATGAGAATTTTACCCATTAGAGGCAGTACAATGAGGGAGCCAGTGTCTCCCCAAAGATAGGGAGGGAGCTGATTAAAACCTAGATGAGCATGTGATATTTTTCTCTCTGAATTTCTACTGCGTAAGCTTGCGGAGCAATAAGCCCCATGAGCTAAACTAGACATCCAAGTTAAAGTACCAGATGAGAATGACTCATTCTTTACCAGTATCCTTAAAGGTTGAAGGAATGGTCTTGGGGAAAAAAAAACACAGCTCATTGAGAAAGAATCAAATGATGTGAGGTCACCCTTGACTCAACACAATGTGGCTTTAATAAAACGATTGCGGAACCCTTTGGAGAGAGAGACCATGAGCATTCATTCCTGCCTGAACACGAGGAATAATTAGAAGGCCTATGCCTGGCCTTTTACATCAGGACTCTCAAGATCCATTGGTCCAAAGTTGGTTCATTTTAATTTGAAGTGTCAGTTTATTCTCAACGAATGGGAACTTGCAGAGCACGAGGACCTTCCACCCCCTCCTCCGCACCACCATCACCACCACCTACCTACCCCGCCCCCCCCCCCCCCTCCCATGATGCTGCCATGGAGTTTTTACACCATTTGTTTACTCAGATTATTACTGAACGCCGTCGCAATTTAAACTGCACATAGCCAGCTTGATAAGATCTGTTCTAATAAACTAAGCCCTGTGCCGCCTTATCTCCACTGCTGTTTGTTCCTGCTGCTCAATTCCTGTTTGTCCATGTGCTCAATCTCACATCAGAGTCAAAAGTGTTTACCATCAATCAGTGGAGTGTTAGAAACAGATAAATCCTTGTTTAAACTGCTCCAGTTGGTAATAACAAAGGGTGAATGGGTCAAAGCCCCAATGTCATCTACCTTTTAGCTTGTAGTGAAAGAATTACAAAACAAATGCCCCGGAGGTGTCTCACACTCAGAGTTTCTGGGAGTGAGCAGGCCATACAATGTGACTAAGTCACTCAGTGTCGGGAAACATTAAGATGAGACACAACTTGTTTACTGAGTGTTAACTGAACTCCAAAGATGAAATGACAATCTTTTACTCGTTCTATTATGGGAATGTCATGCGGTGTCTCAACCAAGTTAAAGCGAGGATAAAGAGAGTCAAAGGTGGTCCCAAAAACTATCCCCATTAAAGACTGTAAATGGCTCTTCAAATGTTGTGACTACAGAAAAAGACTCCCTCCACTGAGAATAAAGCAAAGTTACAAGATTTGTACTCTGATGCCAAAAGCAGGCAGATGGTTCTCATGTCACAACAATCAGGGAAGAGCCCAGTTGATTTAATATTTCCATCAAAGCCTGAGTTCAGCCATCTAACAGACTCCCAACTATGGTACATTATTACAGCTTTGCTTGCATTGTTTTCAAAGAGGTAGATAAGTTTTGGGTTATGAATGGCCTGATCCACTTGGATGTGGAATACATCTCTTTAGTTAGGGTTAACCTTAATTTCTTTTGTCTGGCAAGAAGTAGGGCAAAATGGGACTAAATGACGTAACCCGGGGAATTTACCCAACGCGTATCCACAATGTATCTCTAAATAAAGCTGCACCAGGCACCAAAGACGATGGAAGTGCTCAGGATAAATGTTTGAAAACAGTGGCGGGTTCTGACAAAGTAGGCTGGTAAACATCCATCGGAGATGAAATTGGACCTGAGTAGCAGATGGAAACCAGGCAATATTACCCTGCTCGCCTGTCACACATCCATCATAATGGGCAATGGATACAATATCACGGGTTTGGTGTCCCAGACAAGTCCAATTTCACCCCTATGGTAGCGCTGTAATAGAAATAAACCAGCTTACAGTTCCATAGTGCTTGCACTTATTCCATCAGGATATCACCTCTGAGCCAATGGAGGATTTTTGAAGCATCGTCACGGTTTCTGACTTTGATTTGATTTATCATTGTCACATGTATTAGTATACGGTGAAAAGTATTGTTTCTTGCGGGCTATATAGACAAAACATACTGTTCATAGAGAAGGAAACGAGAGGGTGCAGAATGTAGTGTTACAGTCATAGCTAGGGTGTAGAGAAAGATCAACTTAATGCAAGGTAGGTCCATTCAAAAGTCTGACGGCAGCAGGGAAGAAGCTGTTCTTGAGTCGGTTGGTACGTGGCCTCAGACTTTTGTATTTTTTCCCCGACGGAAGAAGATGGAAGAGAGAATGTCCGAGGTGCATGGGGTCCTTGAGTATGCTGGCTGCTTTGCCGAGACAACGGGAAATGTAGACAGAGTCAATGGATGGGAGGCTGATTGCCTCCTGAAAAGGTCAAGCATGCCACTCAATTCAAGGGCAATTAGGGACAGGCAACAATGGCTGGCCTTGCCAGCGACATCGACATTCCACCAAAGAATAAAAGGAAAAGGTTTGGGAGAATTGAGCACTATGCAAGTACATGCCATGTGACTGGAGCAGACAGCAATATTGGCTCCCGGATACTCTACTGCTGTATACAAAGTAGTAAACGTCACATTAAAATGCTGCAGCAAATGCCTCAATAACTCCCTTGCCAGGCGTGATGCCAAATCACTTTGAGAATGACCCCTCTGCTTGTTGCACCACTTTCTGGCAAATGTTCGTCCCTCAATTAGCACCACGCAAAAAAACATAATCCATTCATCTCATTGCTATTTGTTGGGGTCTTGCACAGGTTGTTTGCTGTCTTTCAGCCAACAATTTGCTGGGGGGAGGGGGGGGGGGAGGAGCTGAGGGAACAAAGTGGGGGAGAGGGGGGAAAACGGGGGGAGCCCAGCCATGATCTGGCAGTAAGACCAACTGCGGGATTTTCCATCTCCTCAACCTTCAAACCTGCCAGCTAACCATGAGGTGGTGGGTGAATACTGGGCAGGGGAACAGCTTCAGCTGGGATATATTGACTCTAAACAGGTGCAGGAATCTGACTCTGGACAGACCTGCACCCGCAATTACTAAGTATTCCATACAATGGGATTACCATTGGGCTATCAATTTGTTAATTAGTTTGGTTTTGGGTTTTAAAAGAGCACACATTTAGGTCCTTCCAGGTCACCTGTCTTTCCTGCAGCCGAGAGGAGCCCATGTTCCAAGCTTACATATATTGTGCGAGGTTGCAGCCCCTCTTTAATCATTCGAAGGCGGGGGGAGTGGTGGGGGGTTGCGCTGCTGCTCCTCAAGTTTTGATCGTACTTCGGGCTCCACGCTCCTGATCTTTGGCTACCCTGTCTGGAATTAGGTGGGTGGGGGGTGCGTGGGTGGAGTGGCAGGGCAGAGGAGCTCCTTGCAAGCCTACTCCTGGGCCTGGTCAACATGGCCATTAACAGGTCCAGACAGCGGGTGTTTGGGGGTCGTCAACCTGATTGTCTGCCCTTCCTCTGCAGCACATTCATGCCTGGGTGTCCCTGGAGCGAGACAGCACACGGTGTCTGCCAGCACTCTTGAGGCCTTCCATGGCCGGTGGACAACGCATGTTGTGCATCATCAACCCCAGGAACATTATATTTTTCGGGACGACACAGTGGTTAGCACTGCTGCCTCACAGAGCCAGGGACCCGGGTTCAATTCCGGCCTCGGGTCACTGTGCGGAGTCTGCATGTTCTCCCCGTGTCTGCATGGGTTTCCTCCGGGTGCTCTGATTTCCTCCCACAGTCCGAAAGACGTGCTGGTTAGGTGCATTGGCTATGCTAAATTCTCCTTCAGTGTACCCGAACAGGCGCTCTGGCGTGGTGTGGTGACTAGGGGATTTTCACAGTAACTTCATTACAGTTGTTAATGCAAGCCTATTTGTGACACTAATAAATCTTTAATTTAATAAGTTTCCTTTGAAATCTTGTCCTTTTTTAAAATACGATCCCCCTTAAAGGTGCATTGTATTTTTAAAAAGGTGGGCGGCACGGTAGCACAGTGGTTAGCACTGCTGCTTCACAGCTCCAGGGTCCCGGGTTCGATTCCCGGCTCGGGTCACTGTCTGTGTGGAGTTTGCACATTCTCCTCGTGTCTGTGTGGGTTTCCTCCGGGTGCTCCGGTTTCCTCCCACAGTCCAAAGATGTGCGGGTTAGGTTGATTGGCCAGGTTAAAAATTGCCCCTTAGTGTCCTGGGATGTATAAATTAGAGGGATTAGCGGGTAAATATGTGGGGGTAGGGCCTGGGTGGGATTGTGGTCGGTGCAGACTCGATGGGCCGGATGGCCTCCTTCTGCACTGTAGGGTTTCTATGATTCTATGATAGGTGACTCCCTGATGGAGGAGCAGCGCTCTGAAAGCTTGTGATTCTAAATAAACCTGTTGGTCTTTAACCTGGTGTTGTGAAACTTCTTACTGTGCCCACCCCAGTCCAACACCGGCATCTCCACATCATGCCTTAAAGAGATGTTAACTTGTTTAGTATTTCTTTTGTTGTGAGAGTCGACACTCAGGCCCCGCTGCTCCTGCGCCCCCTTTATTGGCGCGTCTGCCATTTTGGGCTGACTGTCTCCCGGCAGCCGCAGGGTTGAAGGATCATGCGTAGGGAAATGCTGAAGAGAAAGATCCTTGGGAATCAATGTGATTGAAATCCTGTCACAAGCAGAGTTTTGATGTGGAGATCAAGCAGAGTTTGCCAGGGGAGAGAAAGCTGGTACGCAGGCAGGCACTTATGAAATGAGAAGCAATAAAAGGTTAAATGAAACAAAGGATTATTTTCAGCAGCTCCATTCAAAGCAGCGCGAAAAGAAAATAAACCCTTGCAGTTTAATGGCATCGCAATTATTTACATTTCTTTAATCGCTGTAAATGGGTCTCAGACTTATTCTTAAAGGCCCTGATTAGATCACCCTCTCCCCAATATTCGGGCCACCTAGGTTGCAATGATATATTTCTCTGGATAAGAATTTATGTATTTGGTGATGTAATCGAGCTCGCATTAGACCTGCCTCAGGATATTTTTCCCACAACCTCTTTTAAGCGACTCACATAATGCATCTTTTACCAAGGTTCAAAGGAGCAGCCGGGCTGAATATGGCTCAAACTGCCACAAAAGTCACACCTCAGCCAGAATTTTGATGCCAATAAAGATCTCGAGGCACAAAGCCTGTTGTTTTCAATCACATTCCAATACAATTACCAGCCCCCCCACAGCAATCCTGTTATTCCACCAAAAACGAGACACTGCAAACAGAGCAGAAAATTCAGTGTAATCTGTGACATAAACAGATATCTCACTGAGTCAGGTCTCAACTCCCCGGCTCTCATTTATCAGAATTGGTTGTGGCACTTACTTAATCCCTATCAACTCACAGGGAGAGTCTAAGTGCAATTACTCTGAAGAGATTCAGCAGGAATGGTTGCTAATCTCGGTGGCACGGTGGTTAGCACTGCTGTCTCACAGTGCTAGGGAGCCAGGTTCGATTCCCGGTGTGGATCACTGTCTGTGCGGAGTATACACGTTCTTCCTGTGTCTGCGTGGGTTTCCTATGGGTGCTCCGGTTTCCTCCCACAGTCTGAAAGATGTGCTGGTTAGGTGCATTGACCATGCTAAATTCTCCCTCAGTGTACCCGAACAGGCGCTGGACTGTGGCGACTAGGGGATTTTCACAGTAACTTCATTGCAGTGTTAATGTAAGCCTACTTGTGACACTAATAAATAAACTTAATCTAATGCTCAGTTTTATTGCCTGTCTGGACTTTTATTGATTAGTCATTTTGAGGGGTGCGGCTGTTGTTGGGTGGTGCCCAGCACACAGGGAGGCACAGAGGACTGGGTGCATGTATGGCTGCCAATGGTAGGTGGCAGTGGATGGCCAAGTTGTTGGAGAGCAAAAAGAGCAGAAGGTAAGGGGAGCCCAAATTACCCTGGCTGGAGGGATTTCTTCCAGCGGGATGTGAAGGATGGAGATGGCAAGAGGTGGAGAGCCATTGTGCATTGTGAGGGCCGGGAGGAATGGGATGGCTTGAGACGGATGGATGAGATAATGGAATTGGTTAAATGCGGCAAACTGGCAGGGACAATCATTTGGTATGATTTATTATTCAAAAGCTATACTTTGTACGAAAATGAATATTCATTAGGTTTCATAATGTATTCAAGAGACGGCTAGGTATAGCACTGGGGCGAATGGGATCAAAGGTTATGGGGAGAAAGCAGGATTAGGCTCTTGAGTTGGATGATCAGCCATGATTGTGATGAATGGCGGAGCAGGTTTGAAGGGCCAAATGGCCTCCTCCTGCTTCTATCTGCTATGTTTCTATGTTTGAAAGAAAAAGTTTTGGAAAAGTTGTCAGTCAGATTAAAAGAACACATCAGAGGTTGATTCCATCATCAGAGAAGCTGATACCAGTCTACGCTCTCCAATATTTCAAACAGTCCAACTGCAATGGACTTTCCAATACACAAACTGAAGGAAGGAATGTTGCTACTAATGTTGAATCCTGAGGAGGGACACGGTCATAGAATGAGATCGGGAGTTAGCGAGCTCTTTCCTTTGATGATAGATGAAGTTATAACAGGCAGATTTCAAAGAAATAGCGTGCTTATTCCTTGATTAAGATTGAACCCATCATGTATAAACCTGCCGTTTTAACTCGAGAGAAAGCAGTTCCCCAGTTTGTATTCCATAACGATAAGCCATCTATCTTGTTGACATTTGAATTTATATACCTAGGCAACGACATGTCACCTTATGTCGATTTTTCAGCATGAGTTTTGATTCTGCTGAAGCCTTTAGTGAAAGAATAACAAGTTGTCCTTATATTTGAGGATATATTGTTGCAATAAAGAGATAATTTGACTGTAAATGATTTGCAGATTTCTGAGAGTCTTTATTAATGATCTGGGACGTTGTCCAACAGTCTATTGCAAACAGAGACAACAGAGGAGGACTGGCTTGCTCTAACTTTCTACTTCTCTTCTCTTGATGGTGCTTACATATGGCTCTATCCATGTGTCAGGAACCCTCTGTGACCTTGCCAATCGAAAAAGTGTTCCTCTGCGTATTGTTTACTAAATTTTTGAACTGGTTTACAAAGAATCCTTGGAATTGCTTAGTTTCATTTTTAGTTTATTTATCAGTGTCACAAGGCGGCAAACTGGCAATGAAGTTACTGTGAAAATCCCCAAGTCGCCACACTCCTGTTTGGGTACACTGAGGGAGAATTTAGCATTCTTTTTCATTCATTCATTCGTGGGATATGGGCGTCACTGGCTGGCCAGCATTTATTGCCCATCCCTAGTTGCCCAAGGACAGTTGTGAGTCAACCACATTGCTGTGGCTCTGGAGTCATATGTAGGCCAGACCAGGTAAGGACGGCAGATTTCCTTCCCTAAAACGACATTAGTGAACCTGATGGTTTTTCCGACAATCGACAACAGTTTCATGGTCATCAGTAGATTCTTAATTCCAGATATTTTTTTATTGAATTCAAATTCCACCATCTGCCATGGCGGGATTCGAACCCGGGTCCCCAGAATATTCGCTGAGTTTCTGTGTTAACTAGTGATAATACCACTAGGCCATCACCTCCCTTGCAGCAGGTGAGGCAGAGGAACCATTTTAAAACCAGCGAGGGTCAGCATCGAGGCTGTAAATCACTCAAAGTAACATCGACTGAAATGCTTTAGGGATGTCCTCAAATGTCCCTGAAGAGGTCAAACTTTTCCATCAACTGATGGGGACCGACCCAAATGAGAGAAGGCTCCAAACACACAGAGACTTCGAGGGGAGCACATAGAGGCTAGGTCAAGGTGAAGGGAGTGAAAGAAACCTCAGAAAAATCCATTGAATTGACGTCCCAGCAACACTTGCCCACATGTGGCAGTGGTTGGAGATTGCATACTGACTTATCAGCCATCTCAGAACCCATCGAGCCACAGTGAAAGCAGGTCACCCCGAACCCAAGGGACTGGAGGAAGAAAAAGAGACTGGTGAATGTTAACTAATTTGAATTTGTACAGAACTTCTTTTACATTTAATGATTTGCAAGTTATTTTAGCATGGAATGTACAGGACGGTACAGTATTTCAATTTGTACATAGCTTATTTCTGGGTGAGAAACGTCCAACGGAATTGAACTCCAGGTTTAACATTGATTCCTAAAGTAAAGTTTATTTATTAGTCACTGGTAGGCTTACATTAACACTGCAATGAAGTTACTGTGAAAATCTCCTAGTCGCCACACTCCGGCGCCTGTTTGGGTACACGGAGGGAGAATTTAGCATGGCCAATGCACCTAGCCAGCACTTCTTTTGGGCTGTGGGAGCAAACTGGAGCACCCGGAGAAAATCTACGCAGACATGGGGAGAACGTGCAGACTCCGCACAGATAGTGACCCAAGCTGGGAATCAAACCCAGGTCCCTGGTGCTGTGAGGCAGCAGAACTAACCGCTGTACCACCATGCCGCCCTGTCCCTCTGGGAACCCTTGATTCACTTAAAATTGTTATACTTAAAGTTGTGATTTCCAGGATGCAACTACAACTTTAAGGAAGGAACTATTGTACTGAGAGTGTTAGCACTAGGTTAATCATAATAAAGTGGATACTTGGGAAGGACTTAGAGGAGGATTGATTGCAAGGAAATAATTTAATCTCTGGATTGAGAAAAACGAGCAAGGTTTGAGCAGTTTATTGTCATCTAAGTCTCAGGGATAGAATCTAATCGCTTTATCCATTTTTTAAATGAGATAAACTTTGGAATTTGTGGAGGAGTTTTATTTTTATATCCAATTGTCAGCACACCCCCAGCTGTTCGTGCCTGCGGACGTTCACTCGAAATGAGGTCATTATTGAAACTTGATGGAGGAACAATCTACGGGTGATTCTTGGAAGATGCTATGAGAATTATTTTCAGCTAACACCCGCTTCAGTTACACTAAAGAAAATAAGCTGGCAGGGAGATGGAAGCCATGATGTGGAGATGCCGGCGTTGGACTGGGGTAAGCACAGTAAGAAGTCTCACAACACCAGGTTAAAATCCAACAGGTTTATTTGGTAGCACAAGCTACAAGCTTTCGGGGCGTTGCCCCTTCATCAGGTGAGTGGGAGTTCTGTTCACAAACAGGGCATATAAAGACACAAACTCAATTTACAAAATAATGGTTGGAATGCGAGTCTTTACAGGTAATCAAGTCTTAAAGGTACAGACAATGTGAGCGGAGAGAGGGTTAGGCACAGGTTAAAGAGATGTGTATTGTCTCCAGCCAGGACACTATCTAGAGTTGACTCCACTTTCACCTCTGCTCGTGTTGCTACTGCCAGTTTCTCATCCCACCCACTGTTCATGGATGGTGAGTCGGGAGTCAGTCACATCCAGCGGAGAGATCCCTCCGCTTCTTTCAGCTAAGATGCCGGAATGTGCCAGGTGGCATTGTGGTTGTGTTGCATTATGGTCTTTGACAGCTCAGCTCATTTGAAAATGATTTTAATGGCTGTAAATATTCTGATTTCTTAAAGGGATTCTAGTAAGTCACCTTTTTTTGTCGAACAAAGGGCTAACATGAGGAGCACCTGATACTGATGTAAGAGACAGATCTGGTGGGAATTAGAAGTACAACCTGGTGTAGAGTAGGGAGATGTAAATAAAGATCTAAAGTAAACTAGGTTTTTTTTTAACCCAATGACAGCCAGTGGTAGCATTCTTAGGGTGTCAGGCAAACACTAAAGGAACCTGCCTGTAGGTCCCGAACCCAAGACGAAACATTTTTCTACACAGGGATGGTTCAATAGTTCCGTAATCACAAGAGCAGGAGAAGGAACTCCTTCCTGATGCACCACCGCTCATTCAGAGCTGGACGAAGTCGTGCTTCAGAGAACGATTTCCTGGTAGTCAACATTGGAAAGTGTGCCTCCTCTTCCAGGCACTCCAGGCTGGGATGAAGCATTGACTGCTGAGCTGGATTTCCCACCCAGCTGGCAATGGCCGAACTAACTACAAGGAATGCCATCCATGCTGGAAACTGACAGATTATATTTCAATGAGAACCCATCACAAAAACGGTTCCATTCTCCTGCCAGTTGTAACGTGATCTAAACGTCTATGATATTTGGGAAAGTGCTACAGAGAAGTCTTCTTGCACTGGGTTATTATCTTAGATTTTGTGCTGAAGTCTCTGTACGGCACGGTTGCACAGTGGTTAGTGCTGCTGCCTCACAGCACCAGGGACCCGGGTTCAATTCGCGGCTTGGGTCACTGTCTATGTGGAGTTTACACGTTCTCCCCGTGTCTGCATGGGTTTCCTCTGGGTGCTCCGGTTTCCTCCCACAGTCCAAAAGATGTGCTGGTTAGGTGCATTGGCCGTGCTAAATTCTCCCTCAGTGTACCCCAACAGGCGCTGGAGTGTGGCGACTAGGGGATTTTCACTGTAACTTCATTGCAGTGTTAATGTAAGCCTGTGACATGAATAAATAAACTTTAAACTGGATTGGGACTTGAACCTACAAACCTCGGATAAAGTGATGAATGTTACACTGAATTGCAGCTGCCTGAACATAAAGAGTGACTGCCGTATATTTTTTTCCCATGAATTCATTATCTTGGTGACGTCTTGTGGTGCAGTGGGTAAAGTCCCTGTCTCTGAACCAGAAGCTCTGGGTCTGAGTCCCAGCCCAGAGTGACCATGGAAGGTATGTTCATATGTGGCCAAATGGGTTGATTATCAAACTGGAAATCCTTCCACAAGAACATCAGAACAAGGAGCAGGAATGGGCAATTCAGTTCCTCAAGCCTGCTCCGCCATTCAATATGATCATGGCTCATCTCATCTCAGCCTCATCTCCACCTTGCTGCCCACTCCCCCATAACCCTTCATCTGTCTACTAATTAAAAACCTATCAACCTCCTCAAATTTGTTTAGTGTTCTGGCACTCCAGCACCAGGGACCCGGGTTCAATTCGCGGCTTGGGTCACTGTCTGTGTGGAGTTTACACGTTCTCCCCGTGTCTGCGTGGGTTTCCTCTGGGTGCTCCGGTTTCCTCCCACAGTCCAAAAGATGTGCTGGTTAGGTGCATTGGCCATGCTAAATTCTCCCTCAGTGTACCCCAACAGGCGCTGGAGTGTAGCGACTAGGGGATTTTCACTGTAACTTCATTGCAGTGTTAATGTAAGCCTGTGACACGAATAAATAAACTTTAAACTGGATTGGGACTTGAACCTGCAAACTTGAATCTGAAGGAGCAGCATTGTGACACTCCGAAGTAGAGAATTCCAGATTGACAGAATGAGGACAGAATCCTCCTCATTTCTGTTTTAAATCTGCCATCCCTTAGCCTAAAGTTATGGCCTCTTGTTCTAGAGTGTCCAAGTGGTTCAAGAAACATCCGCTCTATATCTACCCTGTCAAACCCCTTTAGCATCGTATACACCTCAATTAGATCCCCCCTTATTCTTCTAAACTCCAGCCTAAACTGCTCAATCTCTCTTCACAAGACAAGTCCTTCATCCCTGGAATCAATCTAGTGAACCTATGTTCCAATACGCCTATGACAGGCGGTAAGAATGAAAGTCTCCTGGTCAGCCATATTTGACGTGGAGTGCTGCCCTTTGAACTATAGCCTCTGGTGACAGGCTGTTAACCTATTCCAGTGAAAAAAACTAGCTGGTAACAGACAGACATAAGCTTTGGGGCAGCACGGTGGTTAGCACTGCTGCCTCACAGCGCCAGGGACCTGGGTTTGATTCCCGGCTTGGGTCACTGTCTGTGCTGAGTCTGCACGTTCTCCCCGTGTCTGCGTGGGTTTCCTCCGGGTGCTCTGGTTTCCTTCCACAGTCCAAAGATGTGCGGGTTAGGTGGATTGGCTATGCTAAATTGACCCTTAGTGTCAGGAGGACGAGCTAGAGTAAATACATGGGGTTATGGGGATAGGGCCTGGATGGGACTGCGGTCAGTGTAGACCTGATGGGTCGAATGGCCTCCTTCTGCACTGTAGGGTTCTATGATTCATGTGCTTTGTCTGCCTCCTGAGTCACTGGATGTGGGAAAACGTCCAAGTCTAAGATTCATTTATATGACATTTTGCTGTGTGACTTCATTGGTTTGAAAAGATTTCTTTAACCTTTGCAGCAAGCCGCGACGCCCTCATTTGCTTATGAAAATAGCAACACCACACCTGACCGTGGGTGTCTTCCATTCTGCTGCTCTGAATCTGAAGGAGCAGCATTGTGACAAAGCCTGTATTTCCAGTTTGCTTTTACAACAGAAACAAATCACAGTCTGGCAAATTGCTATACGGGAACATCAAAGTCAAAATGTATTCAGGTACAGAAGGTGAAAATGGTAAAATAGAGACATGTGGTTTATGTAGGATAAGCAGCAAGCCATGTGCTGCATTGTGGGAATACAATAACATTGGTGCCTGAGTGGTAAAACTCATCATCCATCTCTACTCATAACTCTTCACTCATATTCCCCTTCCTTTATTGTTACTAGGTCAATGTCCTGGAAGGCTCTGCCAAACAAAATGGCGGCAGCTGCACTGAATAAACAAAGAACAATACAGCACCAGGAGCATGCCCTTGGGCCCACCAAGTCTGCGCTAATATAGTTTCTATCCCTTTGTTTGCCTCCCGTTCATGTGTCTATCAAGATACGCTTGCTTTCACCATCTCCAATAGCAATGCGTTCCAGGCACCTACCACCCTCCGCATGAAAAATTCTCCCTGCACATCTCCCCTAAACCTACCCTCTCTCACCTTAAACCTGGGCCCTCTTGAAGTTGACCTTTCCAACCTGGGAAAAAGTCTCTGACTATCCACCCTCTCTATGCCTCTCATAATTTTGTAGACCTCTATCAGCTTGTCCCTCAGCCTCCGCTTTTCCAGTGAAAACAATCCAAGTTTATCCAGCCTATCTTCATATCTAAAACCCTCCAGACCAGGCAACATCCTGGTAAACCTCCTTTGCACCCTTTCCAAAGCATCCATGTCCTTCTGGTAGTGTGGCAACCAGAACTGCATGCAAACTAAATGGACAACAATGGTTCAAGAAAGTTACCCACAAACACCTTCTTAAAGGCCACGATGGATGGTCACTAAATGTTAACCATGTCATTGATGACCACATGCCAAGAATGACTATTAAAAGAAAGTCTCCTTTGCCATGACCCAACTTCATGCCTTCATTAAGTTCAGGCAAAATTTGGCTAATAGTTTCCAAGACATGGGAAGACGTGAAAAACAAGCAAGCCAAAGTGCCGCAGCCCACTCTCAACACCCTTCATTTCCCCACCCCCGAGTTTCACTGATTGCCTGTGCCCTGGTGAATTCACTTCAGGATTTTGCTTCTCACTTTCAATTTCTTTCGTTGGCGGACCCTATTTTAGGTCTCTGGATACTCCCAGTGAGATTCGTCTTCTCCGCTTTCCCTCAGCTCCACCACTTGGTCCGCTGTTACGGTTCTGTCCTCTGGTGCTCTCTGTCTAGTTTCTGACATTGATAGTTTGTGCTTAAATTCAATAACTTCCTCAAAACATTTTCCTCCAGCCCACCCCCATCTCAGCATATTTTGACCATTTTTCCACAGAACAAAAAGGAAACATTCTTAACGTTTATGGTGATTTCTTTTCGGGAAGAATCCTGATCAATAAAATGTTTGCCAGAAAGTCAAAGGGGGTTCAGAACGTGCAAAATGATCTTCACCCCTTTGGCAAACAGAAGCTCAACGCTGCAAACAACAGCTGAGGCACTAACTGTGCGTCTTTTGACCCGACCAAGGCCTTTGACACAGTAAATGGAGAGACCTTGGGGAAAAGCTTAACCAGACCTGGATATCCTGATAGAACTACAAATCTAATGCCACAGTTTCACGATGGAATGACGGCCAGAGTTGCCATGAAAGGTTCATGCTGGCACAATGGTTAGCACTGTTGCCTCACAGTTCTAGGGACGTGGGTTCAACTTCAACCTTGGTGACTGTCTGTGTGCCATTTGCACCTTCTCCTGTATATCACTGCAGGGCAAAGATGAGACCCAACCTCTTTTTTGGGCAGCACAGTGGCACATCTTACACTGTTGCCTTACAGCGCCAGGGACCCGGGTTCAATTCCGGCCTCGGGTCACTGTCTGTGTGGAGTTTGCACATTCTCCTTGTGTCTGCATGGGTTTCCTCCGGGTGTTCCGGTTTCCTCCCACAGTCCAAAGATGTGCGGGTTAGGTTGATTGGCCATGCTAAATTGACCCTAGTGTCAGGGGATAAGCAGGGTAAATATGTGGGGTTACGGGTATCGGGCCTGGGTGGGACTGTGGTCGGTGCAGACTCGATGGACCGAATGGCCTCCTTCTGCACTGTAGGGATTCTATGACTTTGATGAATACACTGACCCCTTTGACGTAACAAGCAGAATGAAGCAGCAATGAGTCATGGCCTGTGTCATACAGCACAGGAACAGGCCCTTCGGCCCACCAGCTCTTCAGTGTATTTGCTCCCAAGTTCTATGGGGCATTTGATGGAAATGTTGAAGCAATACATATACCCAATTCAGCTCAAATGGCAATTGCTTCAACCCGAGACAACTCAAATCCTCAACTAAACGGAGATGGTGAGGTGGGAATTGCTGTCTGGCAGTGACTGTACTTCTGTGTGGCACTGTGAGCATGGCCTTCAGAGGGTCATGGGCTGCTTTTCAAATGTGCCTGCTGACTATGGGCTAACTGTCAGCTGATGGAAGACAGACACACGCCGCCAACCACCACCAAATTCCAATTGTACCCCACCTACTAGAACCATCAATGACATAACCCTGAAGACTGTCGAGAACCACACCTATCGCAGGAGCACAATCTCCAGAAACGTCTGCATTGATACTGAGTCGGCAAACAGAATCGCCAGAACAAGCTCAGCATTTGCTAATTTATTGAAGGGACTGTGGAGGAAACAAGATCTCAAACTTACAACAAAACTTTCTGTGTACAAAGCTGTGGAGATACCTACTCTCCTATATGCCCATGAGACAAAGGCTAACTACTCCAGACATATTAAGCCATTGGACAGGTTGCATTCGGAACATCATGGTCATCAATCGCTCCACTTACTGTGTCAAAGGCCTTGGTCAAGTCCTGATGTGGAGATGCCGGCGTTGGACTGGGGTGGGCACAGTAAGAAGTCTCACAACACCAGTTTAAAGTCCAACAGGGGCTATTTGGAATCACGAATTTTCGGAGCACTGCTCCTTCATCAGGTGAGTGTACTGCATCACCTGATAAAGGAGCAGCGCTCCAAAAGCTCGTGATTCCAAATAAACCTGTTGGACTTTCATCTGGACGCAATTAGAGCCCCATCTGTTGTTTGCAGCATTTGCATGTATTTGCCAAAGGGTGAAGATCATGTCGCAAGTACTTCTGTCTCTCCTGAACCCACTTTGACTTTCTGGGGAGACAAAGTACCCAATATTGAGGTACCTCAAAAGAGCAGAAATAGTGGGATTTAAGCACTTCTACAGCTCAGGTGGAGTGGCCAGATAGAGAGTTTATTGTCAGTCTTATGCACTAAGTAGGTTACAAACTTGGACACTCTCTGCGAGATTAAGATTCAAACAGCAAAGAGCACAGGCAGCAAAGGACAAAAGGAACGCTAGAAAGACAGGGCCATCCCAACAAAATAGATGATAGAGTGAAGAAGGGACAGTTGGACAGGGTTAGAGCGTGGCTGGGGGGGGGGGTGGTTAACAGGGAAGAGAATAGATAGCCTGAAGATGGTGGACATGAGCAGTGGATGAGGTATTGCTAGAAAATGCTGAAGTGAGGAGCAGACGTAGAGATTCACGTTGTGAACCCGGCAGGGAGAAGT
Source organism: Mustelus asterias (assembly GCF_964213995.1). Lineage (NCBI taxonomy): Eukaryota > Metazoa > Chordata > Chondrichthyes > Carcharhiniformes > Triakidae > Mustelus > Mustelus asterias. The sequence goes on from NC_135812.1 coordinate 71,718,669, forward strand.
GGAAGATTTGAATTGGTTAAAAATAAAACCATCAATCCGCCATCTGACTGGGGTAAAAATAACTGAGAATCCTGCAGAGGAATCCATCCTGCCTGACACCTCAAAACTATATTACTTAATCTTAGTTCCTCTCATCCGAGGTGGGATTCTCCAATCTCGTTCGCCCCTGCTGCTAGTGAGAATGGAGAGTATGGCACTCGACCAAAACTCCATTCACTGCAGCGGGACTGGAGGATCCCCAGCCGTGGGCAAGGTCAAAGATTTCCAGCGCCTGTGTGGGACAAAGAGCAGCAGGACTCTGCCACCAGTCTTGGCCCATTGCCCAGGAAGAGTCTCGCTGCTGAAAGTCCTCCTTATGTGTGCTGCATCAAGTCTGCTTTGACCAACCCAGTTTTCTCTTTGCATCTGGCGTCACCCACTCTAGTGTGGTGTTTATCTAGGAGGCAAAAAAAGTGTCCTGCCAGTCTTAGTTGTCTCTCTATCACATTGTCCCAGAGGCACTTCTGACCAGCTCTCTGCAGCGCATCTTCACTGGTGATGTTTCTTCGTGCGACACCCAGCATCTTACGTAGGCAACATTGGTGAAAGATATCCAGCTTGCGTGACAGTATTAGGCAATTGTAAAAATGGGAATACTATGTCCTTCAAAAACGTTGGAGATAAAATTCCTCTTGGGAGAGGGATTCTCTAAGCTTTTTTAAGTCCTTTTGCTGGGTATGCTGGGACAGCGCCGAAATCTATACCCAAAAGCAATCAGCCACTAGCTGCCTACACTGCGAGTGAGCACAGACAAAACAGCCTGGGGATTCAAATGCGTACTTGCCGGAGAGATCAAAGCCTGAGTGAAGAAGAAAACAGGCCGTTGTGTTCTGCTTGTTTGCAACTTGAACTCTGAACTTGTTGATTTGGGCTTCTGATACATGATAGATTGAGTTGAGAGCTGATGGTGACAGTAATGTTAATGATTGGGACATTTAGGGGAAGAAATGTGTTCTCTCCACGGTTGTTCAAATCCACTAGCTTCCAATCACTCCTTCATTCATGAAGGATGGGGTATGCTGGGAGCCAGCATTGCAAAGCGATCGCCGCATTCTGATCCAAAACACTCTTCTCTCCCCAACATTTCCCAATCTTAACACTTGCACAAAGTGAAAACTGATGGAAATTATGACAGAAAGGTTTAAAAGTTGCAGCCAAGTATCAAACCAAGCCTGTCAACATCTGGAATTTCTTTTCTAATCTTCTCTGAAAAGTCAACAATCATTTCTTTTTCTTTTACTTTACTCTAGTATCAACTGGTAGTGGAAAAATTTCCTTTCCAAATAAACTTTGATCAGAGTAGTACTTTTAAATGTGAGTTTAACAGTGAGCATCTGGGTTTTATTAAATCTAGGGAACTTTTGAGGGGCTTTCGTAAAAAATAAAAACAGGGCGAGTTTCATTTCCCTTTCCATCTCAATGTCACCGAAGGTCAAAAATATCCTTTACAGCACTTTACCTGTTGCCGTATGAAGTAAAGCACATTTCAAGTGTTACCTCACTTGCTCTCAAGCTTTCCCTAAGAACCGGTCTGACCCTTGTTGAACAGAATATGTTTGGCAGGGATGTAATCTTCCTGTGTGGAAATCTCAGGAGGGGGAAATAAGCTTCAGGTGATGTCTCCTTGAATTCTCTGCCTGAACGCAGGTCCAACTCACAGAGCCACCACATCCATCACAGGTAGGGCAAGGTCCTGAATCCACTCCAGCCAGAATGGGGATTGAATCCTGTGCTGCTGGCACCAATCTTATCCATCCAACCAACCAACTCATAGAATCCCTACAGTATAGGAGGAGGCCATTTGGCCCATCCATCCTGTACCAATAACAATTCCAGACTCTAACCCGTAGCTCCGTGTATTTACCCTGCTAATCCCTCTGACACTAAGAGGCAATTTAGCACGGCCAATTAACCTAACCCGCACATCTTTTGATTGTGGGAGGAAACCGGAGCACCCAGAGGAAACCCAAGCAGACATGGGGAGAACGTGCGGACTCCACACAGATATTCATCCTAATTCGGAATTCAACCCGAGTCCCTGGTGCTGTGAGGCAACAGTGCTAACCACTCTGCCACCATGACTCCCCAAGGAATTTGAGTTGCTGCATCAACGCAAATCTTTACATGCATGTTGTAGCCTGGAACTATGGAGGGTGATAGCTTCCATCACACAGCTGACCAGCAATCTCTCCCACTCCTCCGGCCTTCCAGTGGCGTGTATTGGAAGCCTTTACAGGATGATAGCCAACCTGCTTTGGCCATGTTGGGATTGCACCTTTCCTTGGCCCTCAAGTCCTGTTTCACTGCAGGAAGACAGCTCAGTCAGTGGAACAATTCCCAACTGAAAATCTCACAGTATATTCACATCTGACCTTGATAATTCTGGTATCTGCCTCAAAGTGTTCTCAGGTAAGACCAAAAGACCACAGGAGCAGAAGCAGCTCATTCAGCCCATTGAGAATGTTTCATCATCCAATGAGACCATGACAGATCAGATATGATAATTGTGATGATACTTTGCCTTTAAGAAATGTATTTTAATCATGTTTCTCTTCAGGTTTTTCAAGCAGGCTCTGGAAGTTGTTGGCACCGTTTTGTCTGCAGCTGGTGTCTCTAATTGTTACTGAAGCAATATAATGGACATCATGGCCGGAACTCTACCGCTCTACCCGCCACGGGGAAATCGGAGCAGGCGAGGAGCGGACCATGGAAACGTCCATTGACCTCGGGTGGGATTTTATGGTTTCGGGATGAGCGAGACTGTAAAATCCTGCCCATGTTTATTTTTAATCAGGACTAATGCACTGTCCTCAGGTTTTATGATCCTTTTGGAATTGTTGGGTGGAGCGTGATTGACAGGTCAGGTGATGCCTGGAGTGTTTTTTTTCCCCACAGGAAAGTCCAAATTTTTAGTTTTGCTTTTCAGTAGTAGCCTGAGCAGCAAAAGTGCTTTCCCCCCTCTCTGCTGTCTGTGGGTTGCTGTTAGAAGTTGGTGGAGGCAGGCAGTGTCTCTGTCTCTGTCTCTCTATATACAGGATTTTTGGAAAGTTCCAGGACTGGGAAGACTCAGAGATTTAATCCAACATTCAAAGGACCAATTCCCAGCAGGTGTTAAAAAGCTGCAAAACCCAGCATCACGTGAGCAGACTTGTTTTTTGTGCCAAGTATAAGAAGGGGTGTGTGTTTGTGGGATGTTGTTTGACTTGGAACATCATAGATAGCTAGCTGTTAAGGGTTATACTGTGTCATGTTTGATTCTTCTCATTGGTAGAAGTTACACTAAATCTTTTAATTATATGTTAACTGAGTTCTTAAATCAACTTTGTTTTATAAAAGCTTCTTAGTGGGTCACTTGAACCATACCTGGCGTGAAACACCTTATGCCAAATTCAAATGTAAAAGCTTAAGAACTGGGCCACCTTCATAAAACATCTTGGAGTTTCTGACCTTGGTCATAACATAATCCTTAACTCCAATTTCCTGTCTTATCTCCGTAACTCTTGATTCCCTTACCGATTAAAAATCTGTCCATCTCAATCTTGAACATATTTAATGACCCAGCCTCGACAGCCCTCTGTGGTAAACAATTCCACAGATTCACCACACTCAGAGAGAAAATAATTCCTCATCTCTGTCTGAAATGGGTGACCTTCAGAAAATAGCAAGCGTTCTCCCCTTCCCTCAGCCAGCATGCCAGTGGTTCAAGGGGGGGGCGGGGGGAGGCGGTGGTGATTGCAACAGTTCCCCATTGGGGTGACCTTGCACCAAAATGAAACACAAAGACTTCTTTATAGCCGGAATTACGTAGTGGTTACAACTGCATCATTTAGTTGTGCTGTTGCCAAAAGGTTGCAAAAGAGCTGCCTCTAGCATCAATGCCACTTGCAACAGGTCTGAATCAGGTTGTCGGACCATCTGATTTCAATCTATAATTATATTTTTTACGGACTGAGTCACAAGGGTGTTGATTAGGAGCCACTGGAATCATGAACTGGTGTGAAAGAACCATCAATATTACACGCCACAGACGTAGAAAGGAGCAGTGAACACAATTTTATCAATTTACCTCTTCCATCTGACACAACCTCACAACCATATGGTGATCTGTGCAGCCTCCAGAGGTGGCAGTGCAGTGAAGCAGATGAGCTGCTTGCTGCCACTCTACTACTGACCGCGAAAAACCAACAAACTTCCTGATAGGTCCAACATTATCTTGGATTTATGCATCACTAGGTATGTATAAATTAGAATATGTAAAGAGCGTTCGGGACTTCCAGTAAATTCTGATCACTTCTCATCACTATTGTTAGAGAGGAAGGGTTCACGATATCACCAATGGCTATTTTGGTGGTGACAGATTGGTCCCCACTGTGGATCTGGTGTACGCTCACTGGGGGTAAGTGTCACTGTGTGAGAGTGAGTCTATTTTGAGTTCTCCAAATTCTTATTTCCAATTTTAAAATCATGGGGACTGTAAAAAACAGGTGCTAATTTTAACCCATCAAAAAGAGTTACAATTACCACTCCCCATCCCGTGTTATTGAGAGTATTATTTTCAAAATGTACACCAGTGGGACATTGAATAAAATTGTACCATTGACCAATACGTCCTGTTTATTTTGACTTTATCATCTCACCTGGAATATACACTGCATTTTCCAAGTCTTTGGCTGGTTTCCAGCTGTTCACGCCGGCGGGATTCTCTGGCCTCGCTGCAGTGAATGGAGATTTGGCTGAGCGCTAAATTCTCCGTCCTCGCTTGCAGTGGTGGCGGGGCGTGACGGCTGGAAAATTCCAGCCCTTGTCTTTGTCCAGGGTATGAATGAGAGTCAATGCTTGACAGGGAATCATAGAGTATCATAGAATCCTATAGTGCAGAAGGAGGCCATTTGGCCCATCGTGTCGCACCGACCACAATCCCACCCAGGCCCCATCCCCACAACCCCATGCGTTTACCCTAGCTAGTCCCCCTGTCACTAAGGGGCAACCTATCATGGCCAATCCATCTAACCTGCACATCTTTGGACTGTGGGAGGAAACCCACGCAGACACGGGGAGAATGTGCAAACTCCACACAGACAGTGATCCAAGCCGGGAATCGAACTCGGATCCCTGGGATTGTGAGGCAGCAGTGCTAACCACTGTGCCACCGTGCCGCCCCCTTGCACAGCGCTGTGTGCATCAGGAAAGTGACTCTTCAAACAATGAATAAGCAGAAAATGATGGTTTTCCAAGCTTGTTCGCAGCGTGTGAGATACCTTGGCCCAAGTATTGGAGAGGAAAATCTACCCTTTAATCTGTCCTTTCAACCCCAAGTGCTTCATAAACCGGGAAATGAAGCAGTTGGGGAGAATCTTGGCAGAGTAATTATTTATCTGGATCACCTGGCAGAAGAGGATTAAAAATAAATAATGCCATATGATTTAGATCTCACCTAGTGATAAAACAAGGATTAAAATAATTGTTTGAGTCTAACCATGACTGGACTGCGCTGATTACAGGGTGAGTGACAAACGGCACGCAGTCTATTGTATTCTTCTGTCTCCCAGCAGCCAGACTGGATCAAAAGATCCTAAAGCTCCACATGTGGTTTTACCTAATGCCACTGGGGCGGCACAGTGGTTAGCGCTATTGCCTCACAGCACCAGGGACTCAGGTTCGATTCCCGGTTTGGGTCACTGCAGAGTTTGGGTCTGTGCGGAGTTTGCATGTTAGAAATAGAAACCCTACAGTACAGAAAGAGGCCATTCGGCCCATCGAGTCTGCACCGACCACAATCCCACCCAGGCCCCACCCCCATATTCTGACACATTTTAACCACTAATCCCTCTAACCTACGCACCTCAGGACATTAGGGGCAATTTTTAGCATGGCCAATCAACCTAACCCGCACATCTTTGGACTGTGGGAGGAAACCCACGCAGACACGAGGAGAATGTGCAAACTCCACACAGACAGTGACCCAAGCCAGGAATCGAACCCAGGTCCCTGGAGCTGTGAAGCAGCAGTGCTAACCACTGTGCTACCGTGCCGCTACCGTTCTCCCTGTGTCTGTGTGGGTTTCCTCCATGTGCTCCGGTTTCCTCCCACAATCCAAAAAACTGTGCTGGTTAGGTGGGTTGGCCATGCTAAATTCTCCCTCAGTATACCCGAACAGATACCTGAATGTGGCAACTAGGGGATTTTCACAGTAACTTCATCGCAGTGTTAATGTAAGCCTACTTGTGACACTAATAAATAAGCTTTATAACTTTTCATTCCATCAAAGTTTAAAGTTTATTTATTTGTCACAAGTAGGCTTACATTAACATTGCAATGAAGTTACTGTGAAAATCCCCTAGTCCCCACTCTTGGGCGCCTGTCGGGTACACTGAGGGAGAATTTAGCATGGCCAATGTACCTAACCAGCACATCTTTCAGACAGTGGGAGGAAACTGCAGCATCTGGAGGAAAGTCACGCGGACACGGGGAGAACGTGAAGATTCCACACAGACAGTGACCCAAGGCTGGGGATCAAACCCGGGTCCCTGGTGCATGAGGCAGCAGTGCTAACCACTGTGCCATCGTGTCGCCCTGAATGACACGACACATGGATAAACAGAACACTCAGCCGATTCTGGCTAATAATGGGCACAACACCACACTGCGAACTGATATACTATGGGAAGATTTCCTGTTTGTGTTACATCCAGATATTTCCTAAATTTGTTGGCGAATATCGCTGCAGATAGCACACAGAGGCAATCTTATGTCATTATGTGTTTTTATGTGTTGTTAACATAGATAACCTTTGGCATTAACATCATATTCCATGTCCGTGATCTCTGGCTACAGTTATAGGGCATTTTAATTATTTTTCTTTATTCATTTTTCATGGGATGAGAGTGTCGCTGGCTGGCCAGCATTTATTGCCCATCCCTAACTGCCCTCCATTCCAGGGGGCATTTGAGAATCAACCACATTGCTGTGGGTTTGGAGTCACACGTAGGCCAGGTTGGGTAAGGAAGGCAGATTTCCTTCCCTAAAAGACACTTGTGAACCAAATGGGTTTTTATGACAATCAGCAATGGTTTCATGGTCATCATTAGATTTTCAATTCCAGATTTTTATTATTGAACTCAAATTTCACCATCTGCGGTGGCGGGATTTGAACCCGGCTCCCTGGATCTTGTCCTGGGTCTCTGGGTTATGAGCCCAGTGGCAATACCACTGCCTCCCCATATTCCAACACAAACTGCTGTGAGCAGTTCTCACGTACCAATCAAAGTCGTCACCTGAATCCCATTGCCGCTCATGCATTGACACACACCCAAAGACACTCATCAATGAGGCAAAAGTATCATAGAATCATAGAAACCCTACAGTGCAGAAAGAGGCCATTTGGCCCATCGAGTCTGCACCGACCACAATCCCACCCAGGCCCTATCCCCATATCCCTACAAATTTTACCCGTTAATCCCTCCAATCTACGCATCTTAGGACACTAAGGGGCAATTTTAGCATGGCCAATCAACCTAACCCGCACATCTTTGGACAGCTCCTAATGTGAGGTATGCATCTGGAATGTCCCAATCTATCTTTTATCTTTACAGATGCTGACGGACCTGTTGTTATTGTCCAGCATTTTTCCATTTTTATTTCAGTATACTACACTATTTCATGGCCTACAATAGCTTGGCTTAAGAAAAAATTGAGTTTATGAGTTTATTTATTCGTGTCACAAGTCGGCTTACATTAACACTGCAATGAAATTACTCTGAAAATCCCCTCGTCGCCACACTCGGGCGCCCGTTCGGGTACACTGACGGAGAATTTAGCATGGCCAATGCATTAACCAGCACGTCCTTTGGACTGTGGGAGGAAACCCACGCAGACACAGGGAGAATGTGCAGACTCCGCACAGACAGTGACCCAAACCGGGAATTGAACCCAGGTTCCTGGAACTATGAGGCAGCAGTGCTAACCACTGTGCCACCGTGCTGCCCCGAGTGGGGTAGATTATATAATGAAAGTTAAAAGAAGAGAAAGCGGCCCCAAACTGGTGAATGAGAATAAAACTGCTGCTTGTCCAGCTGCCTCTCCATACTGACCACTTGTCTTCAAGGTACAATCTGGATTAAAAACATAGCGGGGTAATTTTAATCCACCTCAGTGGTTGAGAGCCCTGAATGAATGGGTGAGTTATTAGTCTTTACACCCTGCCCAGTGTTAGTCTGCACTAGCTTTGATAGAGAATAAATATAGGCCAGTTATTTACGCCCAATGCCATCGCGTTTCCGACAGGTGGGTTAGATGCAAACCACCTCCAGCTTAGCAGTGACACACCAGTGAGTGATAGAGAGGAAGAGAAAGTCAGAAAGCTGTGGATGTAACAGCAGACAGAAACAGAAAGGGGAAGGGCACAGTAACACAAGTAAAGTGGGAAAGTACCAGAGCTACAAGTGGAAACTAACAGAGAGACAGAACAAAAGACATAGGGACAGATAACAGAGAGAAGGAGCAGAGTAACAAAGGGACAAGGGGAGAGCAAAGAAAAGGAAGAAGAGAGCAAACACTAGCCAAGAATTGTTCTGATCACGTTATATTTTTCTATGTTTATTGCAGTCTAAGCATTACTGTATGGTTGCATCAAGTATGGATGCATTTCTGAAATGTTTCTCCATAGAATACAGACCACTGCAATGACATTAGTAATATCAGGAAATTAGTCAGAGCAATGTGAGGAAATCAGTCAGAATGATCTTTATGTTTGGGACGTCTGGTTCCTTCAGACAGAATGATGTATGCTTGAGTTACTGGATTGTTAGTCTAACTTACTTGGCTCAGCTGACTCAGATACATCTTTTCATAGCTTGGTTGCTTGCTGAAGTGTAGGATGCAAGTGGGGCAAGGGGAGACGAGCGCGACTGAAAGATGTGTGTGGGGGCAATATTCGTTGAGCATCTCGAAAATTAATAAAGTGGAAGCTATGTTTGATTTGTTAAGTGGAATGGCACACTGCAAAAATGACAGAGGAAAGAATACAGAAAACAATTGAAAAAACAGAATGCTGTTAGCTAAATTATTATGTTGTACTTGATTTCTACCTCTGTAAAGTTAAGTTTATTTATTAGTGACAAGTAGGCTTACATTAACACTGCAATGAAGTTAGTGTGAAAATCCCCTAGTTACCACACTCTGGCGCCTGTTCTGGTACACTGAGGGAGAATTTAGCATGGCTAATGTACCTAACCAGCACGCCTTTCAGGCTGTGGGAGGAAACTGGAGCACCCAGAAGAAACCCACGCAGACACGGAGGAACGTACAGACTCCGCACAGACAGTGACTCAAGCTGGGAATCGAACCCGGGTCTCTGGCGCTGCGAGGCAGCAGTGCTAACCACTGTGCCACCGTACTGATGACAGCCAGCACTGTTCTCGAAGGAAGGCTTGATACATGCCCTCATTTCACCATGATTTTAATGACATTTAAAAGAGGGGGATGCCTGTACCAGACTGACATGAACGTGTTAACAAATGTTGTAGGAGAGTAGCTCCGACTGTAATTGGTAGTTTGCTCACACCGTGTACATTATCCAAATAAAAGGATGAGAGACTTGCTCTTTTGAATTCCCCTCTGCTTGACCGGTCGCCATGGCAATTAGATTGAGGCCGAGAATGAACGATGTGGGAGAGTGTTGGTGTATGCATGTATCGTACTGTTCAGCAGCATAGCATTTTGGAGATCCAATTCACTAAGTCAGCATAAGCTAGAAACTGTTGACCCTTTAAATCCTGATTCCCGGGAAGATTTTTGTGCGGTGAAATTTGAACAACGTTAGCAGTGCAAAATGGGACGAGCAAGGTGTAAAACAGGTTGCCAATTCACTACTCTTTTGCACTACTAGTGTTAATCAACTTCACCTCCCCTGTGCCTAATATTAAGATGAAAATTAAGTATGAATGCTAAAAAGTATGAACTTGGAAAACAACATACTGGAGATACACAGCAAACCCACCAGCATCTGAAAGGATGAAATGCTCCATTAACCTATTATGGGGCGGCACGGTAGCACAGTGGTTAGCACTGCTGCTTCACAGCTCCAGAGACCTGGGTTCGATTCCCGGCTTGGGTCACCGTCTGTGTGGAGTTTGCACATTCTCCTCGTGTCTGCGTGGGTTTCCTCCGGGTGCTCCGGTTTCCTCCCACAGTCCAAAGATGTGCGGGTTAGGTTGATTGGCCATGCTAAAATTGCCCCTTAGTGTCCTGGGATGCGTAGATTAGAGGGATTAGTGGGTAAAATATGTAGGGATATGGGGGTAGGGCCTGGGTGGGATTGTGGTCGGTGCAGACTCGATGGGCCGAATGGCCTCTTTCTGTACTGTAGGGTTTCTATGATTTCTATGAAAGTAGTGAATTTGGACTAAATATTGGAATATATTGGGGAGGCAGTGGCGTAGTGGTATTGTCACTGGGCTAGTAAACGAGAGACCCAGGGTAATGCTGACTGGGCATGAGTTTGAATCCCACCATGGCAGATAGTGAAATTTGTATTTCATAAAAATCTGGAATTATTGTCGACTGTTGTAAAAACCCATCTGTCTCACTAATGTGTAGAAGGAAATCTGTCGCCCTTACCTAGTCTGGCCGACATGCAACTCCACAACAATGTGGTTGACTCTTAAATGCTGTCTGAAATGGCCACTTAGTTGAAGGGCAATTAGGGATGGGCAACAACTGCTGGCCCAGCCAGCGATGCCCACATCCAATGAACGAATTACAAAATGAAAGTTACCGGCAATGTTCAGCACTTGCTGCTTTTGTGGAATCTTGGAATGAATTGGTCACAACTGCTTCGACATAACAACAACAACTTGCATTTAGATAGCACCTTTTACACAGCAGCCCAATTAGAGAAATCTTGACGGAGCACATCGCTAGCTTCTTCAGTGAGGTTTGTAACATTGAAGAACTGTAACAACTTCTTGTGGAAATGAGGTATTCACAGTAGAAGCATTTAAGGCTATGTTCCGTCTTGCAGGTTTGGTGGAAAACCTGTTGTCGAGAATGCCGCCATGGATTAGTCAGCCCAAGGTGCTCATAATGAACTGCAGGTAAGCCACGGGTCATCCAGCTTCGGGTGCAGATTTGCTGTTGTGCAATGTGGTTTTCAGTCCATGTCAGCACAGAAGGGACAGCATAACTCAGTAAATAACTGACCAACTTAAAGCCCAAGTGGTGTCCTTCCTGACTCCCACCCTCCCCCGACCCCCACCCCTTCCCCCCCAACCCTCACACTCTACCTCCCTCCTCCCCCAACCCCTCCCTCGCTCCTCCCCACACCCTCCCCCAACCCCTTCTCCACCCCTCCCCAAGTCACTATCTCACACCACACATTCCAGCCCATGGTTTTGTGTAACAGAGCCGGTTCAGGTCAGGTGTCAGGGATCATAATGATTCCGACATGGTGAAAGTTAAATGCTCGGCGACCAAGTTAAACCAACTGTGTTGCTCTCCTGGGAGTATTTAATCTTTACTTTTAATAAATGTGATTCAGAGTTCATTGCTATGGGGCTGAATGTCACGGACCACCAATAGGTTAGGGTGCCGTGCCATCCCCCCACCCTGCCACCATTTTACTGGAGGTGGGGAAGTTTCAGGTGGGCCACCTGCCCAAGGCCCAATTGAGGCCATTAAGAAGGGAATTGAGGCCCAATTAAGGGCCTCATCCCATCACCACTCCGATTAAGGGATGACATGAGAGGCCTGTAGCTCGCCAGGTTTAACCCTGTGGGCGGTTGGTCAGCGAAAAGGTGAATAGCCTCCTCCCTGGGACTCCAATCGGAGGCTCCCCACTCCACAAAGTTGGTCCTCCCTGCCTCCACCCCACACCCCATCCTCCCCTTTGTTTGGGCCTGCCAACCAGTCCAAAGATGTGCGGGTTAGGTTGATTGGCCATGCTAAATTGACTCTAGTTTTGGGGGGATTGGCAGGGTTAAAATGTGAGGTTATGGGAATAGGATAGGATTGTTGTCAGAGGCCGAATGGCCTCTTTCTGTACTGTAGGGATTCATGAACCTGGCCCTGGTGAGATCCCAGACTCTACTGGGTTTGGGAGCATCCTCCTGGGTCTCCTGCAATACCGGCAATGGCCACTGACCCTGCCCTGGTGCAGAGCCCTGGATTGACCAGTAGCTCTGAGAGGCTGGACTTTCTCCGATAGGCAGATAAAGTCCTGCCTCATACTAATTAAAGAGCCACTGCCCTAATTAAAGTGGGGCAAGCTGATCAAGTGGAGATGGGCTCACCTCCAAAATGTATACTGGGGTGTGGGGAGCCCACCCTCAGCGTATAATCCAGATAGGTTATTGATTGACTGGACTCAAAACGTTAACTCTCTTTCTCTCTTCACAGACGTTGCCGGACCTGCTGAGCTTTTTCAGCGCTTTGTTTGATTCCAGATTTTGCTTTTATGTTAGGTTGTTCTCCTGATGTCCAAAGGCAAGCAAGAGAGGAGTTGTGCCAGTCTGGGTGAGCAAATTGCAAGATAGAAGGTTCTTGCCTGACCCTGAATCAGCTATTCTGTGCGTGAGGTCACATTTAAGGATCAAGGCCTCACTGACAAGAAGTGTTTCATGATGCTGAGAGTGAGAGAAATAATGTGTGCAACAATAAAACTGTTTGCAGCTAAGGGGTTAAAAGTTAAACATGTTGCATGCAAATTAATTCTGAAATATCCTCCAAATAGCTGTCAGTGTCAAAAAGAATAATTATGCTAATGAAGTTTGAAGCCGCTCCCCAGTCAGAATGATTTGGAACACATTATGCACGTCTAATCAACAGGTTAAATAAGTCAAGCCTTAAATCACCTTGTGATTGACTGTTTTACATGCTAGCTGAAGTATATCATTTCACAATTATACTTCACTACTTATTAAGTCTTCCTTAATCTTAGAATCCCTATAGTGCAGAAGGGGGCCATTTGGCCCATTGAATCTGCAGGCCCCATCCCCATCACCTCACGTACTTACCTTGCTAATCCCCCTGACACTAAGGGTCAATTTAACGTGGCCAATCAACCTAACCCGCACAATTTTGGGCTGAGGGAGGAAACCGGAGCAGACCCATGCAGACACGGGAGAACGTGCAGACTCCACACAGACAGTCACCCGAGGCCAGAATTGAACCCAGGTCTCTGGCGCTGTGCGGCAGCAGTGCTAACCACTGTGTCACCGTGCTGCCCGACTGTAACAAAGCTTTTCTTCTTGCACTCATCCAGACAGTTTGCAAGAATACCAATGTTAAAAAAAAAATTCATACTGTAGAAGACAGTGCTGATTGGTTGGCAAGTGGACTCGGATTGGTAGAGACATTGCCACGGAGAATGCACCAGTAGATGGTGACTGATAATTAACTGCCAAGCAATCTGAATTATTGTTAACTACATTTTGTTGGTGATAGGTGACCTAAACTCTACAGGATTAAAACCATCAGGATCCTAATTGCCTAAGCACAGAAAACTGAAGAACTGAAATAAATTCATCTTCAGATTTTGGCCTTTGATGAAACTCAATGGTTCCTAATCAAAGCTTCCACAATATAGTTATGACGCACTTGTATTGAAAGAAAGACACAAAAGATTTGGATGTATATACCGTCTTTCATCACCTAAGTACGTCCCAAAGAAATTTTCTGCCCAGAAATTGGTTTTGAAGTATAGTCGCTGTTTTAATGCAGGAAACACTGCAGCCAATTTGCACATAGCAAGATCCCACACATGTTTAATGACCTTTTGATAGTAATACCAAAGCAAAATATTGCAGGTGCTGGAAATCTGAAATAAACATAAAAGGTGCTGGAAATGCTCAGCAGGTCAGGCGGCATCCATGGAGAGAAAACAAAGTTAATATTTCAGGTCTTGGTGTCCTTTTTAAATGCTTCCTACTCCCTTCATCAGAAAGGTCATCACAACTTCTTTCTCTCAAGGGATGCTGCCCAAGTATTTCCAGCACTTTTGGTTTGATCTCAGATAGTAATTGGGAGAAAATAGATGAAGCTGAACTCAGCCTCACTGACCCCCCCCACTGGTTAAGTTTTTAAAAATTCTAAATGAAACAATTTGTATCCAGATAGATTAGCCCTTGGACCCGACTCTCACAAACAAGGAGCTGCTGCCCAACTCTTATAACCAGAACACCTGACGGTACATTGGTATACTTCCAAATAATCTCTTCGGGATGAATTTTGACCATGGTTTTTGTGACATCCACCAGTTACCAGATAACTCAATTTCTGGTCGATAAATGTGATATATATATAGCATAATTTGTGTTGTTAAGACTCTGAGGGTTGGAAGGCCAGAATTGTAAGATCACACGGAGATCACATGAAAATGATGCATTTTTGCCGAAACCTGGAACTAAATCTCATTAAAACCTTCTGAAGCTCATGATTTGTGTGCATGAGTACACCAGGAGCCCCCTGATGTCTGCTCTGAAGAGCACTGTGCACAAACAAAGCCAAAGTTCTCAATATAGAAACCTTCACTCAGTGCAACATCTTTACCCCAAATACTGTCTGAATGGTAGACTGCAGTGTTGTATTCGGACGCAATTGCATTCAAATGATTTGTTGTTGCATTCTTCGCTGAACCAAACCTGGTCCCTCAACTGCCCTGTAACCCTTCCCCTGCCCCCCACCCGAAACGATGCCAAACGCACACAGTACAAACTTTTTAACTAAATAAAATTGGCTCCAAAACAATTAACAGAAGTACTTTTTTGTTTCTAAAGAAGTCCAAAGTTAGTGCGAGACCATAGTGAGAGGCCCGTCTGACAGACTTTGCAATGCAAACTGTGTGTCCACTGCCGACTTGTCGAGCCTTTCAAGAAAGATCCACCCATACTCGGGTCGGTCCTACAGTTCAGTTGCATGACTTTTTAACTTTTAAGTCTAATTTCTCGGCAGTGAGTGGCACAGTCTTGAAACTAACAAGGCCAATTCTGTAGAGCTTTTGTTTTCATTTTTAACTATGTTGCATTAATTTCACGATTACAGTTTTTAATTGGTTTCAGTTTAACAGGAAAGACAAGCAGCATTTCAGCCTTTGAGTATGTTCCCTGCAAGAATAATACATTTTTCCACACACTCGTCTCTTTAGTGAGTCACCTCTGTTGGCTGTCAATGGGAGGCAAATGTCAAAGGTCAATGCTAGTGTGATGGGCAACATCCTTTCATCGTTATTCTGTTCGAGCCAAATGAAAGCAGAATAAAAAAGTAACAGGAAAGTATGAAGTATGGTTCCTAACTAAACTTTACTGTTTAATCCTGTGGGAGTCAAACCCTCATGAATTTGTCATCCTGGATGGCAAAATATTTTGAGGGATGATGAAGTTGATATTGAACCTATACATCAGCAGAGGGTTGGATGTAGGGTTTAATCTCCCAAGATTATTTGGGTCACAACACTGCACATTTCGTATTAATTTATTTTGCATTTCTGCTCCTTTGTATTTTGACATTCATTGAGTTTGCACATTTTTAGCATTTGCTGCTCTTTGTTCACATTCCAAATTCTACTACACTTAAAAACAAAATGGCTTCTCCAGCACCAGCTCTTTTCCCCAGAATAAGATGTTAAACGGATCCCAAGCTAGATGATGAAGCACGGAAGTAGATACAAATCCTATTCTTGATATTATACATGTCTGTCTCCTACCTGTCAAACATCCAATGTTTCATCAGTCTCTCTTTATAATACCTAATTATCAATGCCCTATACCCATGTATCTTAATATAAGTAACATTCCATTAACATAGAGTCTAGTAAGCCAAAACCGTAAGCACTTGACCCAGGTTTTTGGATAGATCGTAATAGGAGCAATATTTCCCATTGCATGGCTATCACTCCCAAAGACAATTTCTGATCATTGACATCTCTTACATGGTTGACAGGTTTTCTCTCCGGTGGATTATGAAAAATACCCAGTGTACATGGCAATACTGCTCAACTAGTCCTTAATCCACCTATGTGAAGCAAGTGAGAAACTTCGGTTATGAGGATATCATAGAATCCTACAGTGCAGGAGGCAGCCATTCGGCCCATCAAGTCTGCACCCATCAGGTCCTATCCCCATAACCCCACACATTTACCCCACTAATCCCTCTAACCTTCACATCCCGGGACACTAAGGGGCAATTTAACATGGCCAATCAACCTAACCCACACATCTTTGGACTGGTCCTGAGTATATTAACAGCAAGTCTTTGTTAGCTTATCACTGTATGTATAGGTGAATGTACAAGTATGGAGTTGACTCCATCCTTGGTCTTTCCACATCTCTGTCCATCTCCAGACTGACCCTGGCTCCAGGACACGTGCCTTCTTACATCACTGTGGATGCAGCACTGTGCTCAGTCCCACATTATGTATGTACCAGATCCCTACTACAGCACACAACTTAGTGTTGTCTGCAAATTTAGAAATTCTGTTTTTGGTTCCATAGCCCAAATGGTGAAAGCAAGTTGCAAACTGCAGTGATCCCAACACTGATCCTTGTGGAACATGATGTCCTACCGTCAGCCATTCTGATCACTCACTGCAAGATTCATTCAATCACTGATCATTCACACAGAAAGCCACCTGAGGCACTCAGCTCATGACTCACCCTGATTGGGGTTTTCAGAGTGAACAATCACTCACTCTGAAATTCTGTCAATCACTTAGGGACTCACTGATTCTCCCCAGCCCCAATCTGACAACACCAATGAACTTGGAGCAGTTACAGGACTCTTATTGCATCACTTGCTCCTTATAATGAGGTCTGTGCTTCAAAATCATTGTGGAGAGGACTACCCCAACCAAAGTTTTATGTAGTTGGCAATGCAATGTTTAAAGGTCCCAAAACTGGAAGAATAACAAAGAAGAAATTAACAAAATCATACCTGCAATCATTCCAATTTCACAGTTGGGGTTCTTGTATGCACAAGACATCATAGTTCCCACAGTATCATTCAAAATTGCCACAATGTCCAAATCTATATTGGAGAGGTTGGGACTGTTCTACTTGGAGAGAAGACCAAGAGGAGATCTAATACCAGAGGTGTTCAAAATCATGAGGGGGCTGGACAGAGCAGATAATGGGAAACTGTTCCCCCTTGTAAAAGGATCGAGAATGAGAGGGCACAGATTTAAAGTGTTTTGCAAAAGAAGCAAGCATAATGTGAGAAAAAACTTTTTTTCACACAAGTGGTTTGGGCATGGAACGCACTGCCTGGAAGTGTGGTGGAGGCAAGTTCAATCGAGGCATTCAAGAGAGCATTAGATGATTACTTGAATAGAAACAACGTACAAAGGTATGGGGAAATTGCAGGGGAACAACACTAAGTTACAAAGCTTATTTGGAGAACCAGTGTAGACATGATGGGCCAAATGGCCTCCTTCTGCTTCGTAAGATTCTGGTTTGGGGCTACTCCAATGTTGGCCAAATATTTGCTGGAGAGTGGCATCTTAGTGTGCCCTATTCGACGTCTTCCTGCGCACTTGAACTAAAAAAGGTGTTGACAAGATTGCTGGAAGGATGGGCTGATAATTTCACCGAGGGTGACAGAGTATCAGGGACATTGGTAAGCATTGGGGCAAATAGCGAATCTCCTTAACTAATGAGATTTAAGGATAGAGAAATTAAACCGAGGAAAGAATAAGAAGGAGGGTGAATCAGATTGGGTGAGTTCTGGGTCAAATCAGGTAAAGAGGGAAAGAAGAATTGAATTAGGAGAATCAGAAAAAAGACAGAAAGGGAAAATAAGAAAAAAAAACTTTTAAAAATCATAGAAACCCTCTTACAGCACAGAAGGAGGCCAATCCCACCCAGGTGCTATCCCTGTAACCCCACATATTTACCCCGCTAATCCCTCTAACCTATGCATCCCAGGACACTAAGGGGAAATTTTAGCATGGTTAGTCAACCTAACATACGGATCTTTGGACTGTGGGAGGAAACTGGCGCACCTGGAGGAAACCTACGCAGACAACCTACGGAGAATGTGCAAACTCCACACAGTGATCCAAGCCGGGAATTGAACCCAGGTCCCTGGAGCTGTGAATCATCAGTGCAAATCACTGTGCCACCGAGCCACCCCAAAATCTCTAGCAGTGATTCACAAGCTGAGGGTGTGAGACTTCACATTTAGAATTGTTCACTTTCTGGGTAAGAGAGCCTGATTGGTAGCCATTTATAACTGCTTCACTAATAGGATACCTACACCAGACTTAATTTTCTGTAGCAAGTTTTATGGACAATCAGATGTACAGAACCTCATGAAAATCTCAGTGAGATACCATTTTTGTAAAGCTAAGAGCAAATTGGCCAGCAACTTGAGAGGCAACTTGCAACTTGTGATTGGCCACTGACTGATTTACATTTTAGGGATGGTGTGCATTGTTCAGATGTTGCTATTGAGTGTAGCTATGACACCCTAGCTATGACTGCAACACTACATTCTGCACCCTCTCCTTTCCTACGCTATGAACGGTAAGCTTTGTGTGTACAGCGCGCAAGAAACAATACCTCTCATTGTATACGAATAAATGTGACAATAATAAATCAAAATTTTCAGCATGAGCTGGACCAGTGGCTTTGCATCACCAAGTCCTTCTGAAGCACGATAGGCACTTTGGAATCCTTTCTTATTGGCAAAATGTTTTAGGGAACTTTGCAGTCTGAACGCGGAACTCTCACTGTGTGTATTGATAAGCATAGAACATAGAACATTAAAGCGCAGTACAGGCCCTTCGGCCCTCGATGTTGCGCCGAACAGTGAAACCAATCTAAAGTCCATAAGCAGGCCAAAGTGAGCACTTTCATCCACAAACCATTGGTTTGATGGTTAGACACTGTTTAATCCCAAGGATTCCACTCTAAGGTCTCAATGACTCATCTCCACTTAAATCACTTCATTTTGACGTGGCACACTCCCCTCAAACACAAGAACAGAAACACTGGCTTCAATCAATACTTCAAAAACATCTTTAAAATTCTGAGGTGATCAGTGGTAGATTTTGGGAAAGATTTCAAAATTCTGTGCAAAAATGTCGGGCTGCAGTCGCCTAACACACTTAATTGACAAGACCTCCAGTTACTCTGAAACAGGTTCTGCGATACTGAACACCATTTAATGCATGTTCCAGAATCGACAAAGAACTGAGGGTTTGTTGGTTGATTCTAATTAACGAGTCATTTTGACATTTCTAAGTTGCCTAAAACAACATCTTTCTATCTATGTGTGAATTTCTAAAGCTATCTGACTGATAGTTTATCATATTTATGTTCAGACAGTTTCTGTTTGAATACCAGGCAGCGAGAACAACTCGACATGAACTTTTGGTGAGAGGCTGGAAATGACATCTTCAGCATGCAGAAGCAGCACAGTTTTAAGGTACATATTAGTGTGGGCCTCACAATGAGTGCCAGCATTGGAAATGATTTCTGCACGTGTTATTGGGTTGTCTGCAAACTGTCTCAGAATCGGCTCTTAGCTTCTTCTTTCCTCGATCCCACTGCACCTTTTCTTTCTAGTCTTGACTATTCCAACGCACACAAGACAACAAGGAAGCAGGAGGAGGTCACCAAGCCCCTCAAGCCTGTCCCGCCACTCAATACGATCATGGCTGATCTATGCCGGCCTCAACTCCTTTTCTGAGCCATGTTCCCATAGCATATTCCTCGATCTATCAAATATTTATCCATCTCCATTTTAAATACTTCTAATGATTCAGCCTCCACCACCCATTGGGGCAGAAAATTCCAGAGACTCAACACCCTCTCTGAGGAGAAATTTCTATGCACCTCAGTTTAAAATGACCGATCCGTCATCTTGTAGCTGTGTCCCCTTGTTTGAGACTATCCCACTAGTGAATTCTCTCACCATCTACCCTGTCTCAGGATCTTATATGTTTGAATAAGGTCACCCCTCACTCTTCTAAACTCCAAGAAATACAAATCCAGGCCATTTAGTCTCTCTTGATAGGACAACCCTCTCTTGATAGGACAACCCAACTGTGCTGCTTCTGCATGCTGAAGAAGTCATAGAGGTTTACAGCACGGAAACAGGCCCTTCAGCCCAACTTGTCCATGCCACCCAGTTTTTACCACTAAGCTAGTCCCAATTGCCTGCATTGGCCCTTATCCCTTGATACCCATCTTACCCATGCAACTGTCTAAACAATTTTTAAAAGACAAAATTGTACCCACCTCTACTACTCCCTCTGGCAGCTCATTCCAGACACTCACCACCCTCTGAGTGAAAACATTGCTCCCTTGGACCCTTCTGTATTTCTCCCCTCTCACCTTAAACCTATGCCTTTAGTTTTAGACTCCCCTATCTTTGGGAAAAAATGTTGACCAGATCTATGCCCCTCATTATTTTATAAACCTCTATAAGATCACATAGTTCTTATGATTCTTATAATAAGCATTTGGAATTGCCGATCAAACTGGATTTACAGGCCACTGTAATAATGGTAGATTGTGGAAGTATCCAAGCAGCACTAATCCTGTAATGATAGTCTTCAGGCTTATGTCAACAGATAATGAGTGAAATTGCAAGCAGAGTCACAGCAGGCAGTCCCCTGCCTCTCTTCCCCCACTTCGCCCCCCCCCCACCAAAAGTTAAAGGGCCTGGGGATTTAAATGGCTTGACAGCTCCATTGAGGTTATCCACTCTTTACACTAATTCTTGTCTACTCTTAACAATCCCAAAAGGCACATTACTTCTCCCAAATGACTACCGTCGCTTTTCAAACAACTCTGGCAATTTTAGATCTTTTCCTCAAATGTCTACAGCCCATAAGTCATGTTTTGAACATTCCAGTAACAAAAATTGCACCTGTCTGAAGACAGCTCTTACATGTGTAGGTGCCTTTCTGAACCACAGACATGCCCCCATTCCCACTCAACCCCCAGCAAAAAAGACAGATGTTGGTTTTGGAGGTGAGACTGAAGGACTTAGCACTCTAGCATCATTCTGGCTATGGCACGGGGACCATAAGATATAGGAGCAAAATTAAGCCATTTGGCCTGTCATGTCTGCTCCACCATTCAATCATGGCTGATAAATTTTTCAACCCCATTCTCCAGCTTTTTCCCCGTAACCTTTGATCCCCTGACCAATCAAGAACCTATTTCTGTCTTAAATACTCAATGACCTGGCCTCCACAGCCTTCTGTGGCAATGAATTCCATAGATTCACCAGCCTCTGGCTGAAGGAATTTCTCCTTACCTCAGATCTAAAGGGTCATCTCTTTACCCTCAGGCTGTGCCCTCGGATCCTAGTCTCTCCGACTAACGGAAACATCTTCTCCATGTCCACTCTATCCAGGCTTTTCATTATTTTGTAAGTTTCAATGGGATCCCCCCTCTAAATCCTTCTAAACCCCATCGAGTACCGACCCAGAATGTGGGTGGCACGGTAGCACGGTGGCTAGCACTGCTGCCTCACAGGGAGCCGGGTTCGATTCCCGGTTTGGTGACTGTGGAGTCTGCACGTTCTCGCTGTGTCTGCGTCGGACTCCTCTGGGTGCTCCGGTTTCCTCCCAAAGTGCGAAAGACGTGCTGGTTGGGTGCACTGGCCATGGTAAATTCTCCCTCAGTGGACCTGGACAGTGTGGCACCTAGAGGATTTTCACAGTAAAACTTCACTGCAGTGTTAATGTAAGCCTACTTGTGACACTAACAAACTAACTTAAACTTAAGAACCTTAAACGCCCCTCAGACCTTCTGGCTTAGCGAAGATTCAGGCCCTAGATGATAAAGCTATGCAACAGGCTGAATGGCACTTATTATGGTTTGAAAGTACTTTGGTTATATCCACTGTGTGGTCTGTACAGCAGTTTAATCTGTTCCATTTTAAGATTTCAATTATATATTGCTGCTTGTTACTTTCAGCGTTATCAGTACAAAGTTCACTCTGGGATGGAATAAATGGGAACACTGCCAGTCCCTTTCTTTCTGCTCAAAGTCTACTTAAGAATAACTACAGTTCCTTCAAACTAAATTCAACCCTGAAGTCGAAGTTTAAGTATCAGACAGTGCAAGGTTTTGAACCCTTTGGTAGAGTAACTATTTCCTTCAGCTACTGGGCTTCTCGTGATCCATTAGGTTTTATTTTGCTATCATTTTTCACAGACCCACAAACAGCCTAGCGCTAAATTACAGGAGTAATTGAGGCATGGTGGTACAGTGGCTAGCATTGCTGCCTCACAGCACCAGGGACCCAGATTCAATTCCGGCCTCGGGTGACTGTGTCGAGTCTGCAAGTTCCCCCCGTGTCTGCGTGGATTTCCTCCGGGTGCTCTGGTTTCCTCCCACAATCCAAAGATGCGCAGCTTAGGGGAATTGGCCGTATGAAATTGCCCCTTAATGTCAGGGGGATTAGTGGGGTAAATACAAGAGGTTACGGGGTAGGGCCTGGGTGGGATTGTTGTTAGTGCTGGCCTGGTGGGCCGAATGGCCTCCTTCTGCACTGTCAGGATTCTATGCTTGAAGTAAAAAGGTTGAGACCAGTGAGATCAGGTGGCATCATCTTCGAAAACAGTCCAGCCTACACAGAGTCTGTCTTAAGGTCTGCTGTTGAAATCTGCACCTTTTTTCACTTCCCACTGCAACACGTTACTAACTTTCCAACCCACGTCTCACATCAAAAACTGTCGTCAGCATCACCTTGGATGTTTGTGAACTTGGGGCAACCTGCACAATTAGATGTGTATCTGTTTCCAATTCAAACATTTCTGTGCCAGACGCCATATCCTGGGATTCTCCTAAAATCTTCCTCAGGTCCTTATCCGAGTAACAAAAGTCATCGTGACATCTGTCAGCAAATGATAATAACCGGAAAACAAAAACACACAAAACCTACGGAAATACTTTGGCATTTTCCTGGAAGTGACAGATGGGGCTTCTCTCAGTCCAAACTTCACTTGCCATTACTTTCAATGGCATATTCAGAGCTCCAGCATATAATAGATGGCAACATCCTAAAGTTTATAAAGACTTGGTACAAATTACATTAATTCCCGCACGAAGCTGCCTTGCAAATTTAATGGATTGGAGACGGAAATGTTTGATTCAAAGAGGTTGCATCATAATCATTCAAACATGGCACTGATCACAGGGAAAGTAAGGGCTATAAGGCTGCCCGTGCCACAGAATATGTGCGATTGATAGAAAGCTTACACTACATTGCCTTAATTGAGCCAACTTCAAGAACACTGAAGCTGGAAGGTAAACTCTGTCTGAAGGGAGCGTCTGTAGTACTGAAAGCAGCTGTCAACGCAAAGGAGCCAAACATCGTCAACGACGCTACAAATATTACAGAAAACACGGATGTTACTCCTCACCTACTTGCATGGAAAACTTCTGCCAATGTCAACTATAAAAAATGAAAGCAAAGCCAGCTTTATACACTCCTTTTCACTGACAGGAGGAAATGGAAGCTTCAATAGAGTTATTCAGTTGAGTGCAGAAACAAAAGACGGCACCCTTTCAGTCGAAGACAAATGGTCAAAGAGTAAACCAGTCTGTACTTTCCATTCTCTAACTCTGCCAAAAATAACGAAGTATGTAATATGCACAACTTCTGCATTCAGGCTCATTTAGCCAGTTGCCACAACTTAAGGGTTATGCTTTCGATATCTATCGTCTCCTCCTTCTTAGACAGTCTCTCAGGATTGAGGGTGACTTGCTTCCATTCTGGTTCAATGAGTTCTGAGATGGTTGATTCGTCCAATGCGTGTGGGACAAGCAGTGTTTGAAGGGTTGGATAAAGGGGTGGGTTTGTTTGCAGGTTTTTACACTTCCTCCAATGCCTCAGCAGCACCTCTGCACATTCCTGATGAAGTCCCTTGCTGTGTTTCGCGCCTTCCCGAATGGGCCTTCTCCCTTTTGTCAGTCACAAGCCAGAATCTTCCACATTTCGGCAGCTACACTTGACCTCTTCGGCGACGCGTTCTGAGGACATAAGCAGCACGGTGGCACAGTGGTTAGCACTGCTGACTCACAGCACCAGAGAGCCGAGTTCAATTCCAGCCTTGGGTGACTGTCTGTGTCGAGTTTGCACATTCTCCCCGTGTCTGTGTGGGTTTCCTCCGGGTGCTCCTGTTCCCTCCCACACTCCAAAAATGTGCGGGTGAGGTTGATTGGCCATGCTAAATTGGCTCTCAGTGTCAGGGGGATTAGCAGGGTAAATATGTGGGATTAGGAGGATAGGTTGTCAGTGCAGGAGGAAGTGTTGTCAGTGCAGGCTCAATGGGCTGAATGGCCATGTGCACTGTACGGTTTCTATGATTCTATGACATCCCAGGATCTCCCACATTTCGGAGGGTACACTTGACCTGTTCAGCGACACTCGGAGGACATCCCTAAAATGTTATCTATCTCCATGATATCAGATTGAAAACCCTATCGGGACTGAATGACATGTGTGTGTCTTGGTTCCATTATCCCTCGTCCTCTAACCCCACTTTATCTGCACATCTTAAGATCGTGTACACAACCTCTCCGCAAAATATAACTTTAATTTCCCAAACATAGATTGGAATATCCCTAGGGTAAGGGGATTGGATGGGGAAGAGTTTGTTTGCTGTGTTCAGGAGGGTTTCCTGACACAGCATGTGGACAAGCCTACAAGAGGAGAGGCTGTACTTGATCTGATACTGACCAATGAACCTGGACAGGTGTCAGATCTCTCAGTGGGAGAGCATCTTGGGGATAGCGATCATAACTCTATCTCCTTTAGGCTTGCATTGGAAAAAGAGAGGATCAGGCAAGCTAGGAAAGTGTTTATATGGAGTAAGGGGAAATATGAAGACATTAGACAGCAAATTAGAGGAGTAAATTGGAAGGAGGTATTCTCGGGGAAATGTACTGAAGAGAGGTGGCAGTTTTTCAAGGAATGTCTGTCTAGAGTTCTACAGGACAACGTTCCGAGCAGACAGGGAGGTGTTGGTCGGTTAAAGGAACCGTGGTGCACGAAAGCTGTGCGGGACCTAGTCCGAGAAGAAAAGGAAAGCGTACAAAAGGCTCAGAGAGCTTGGCGAAGATAGGGATTTAGAAGAGTATACGGCTTGTAGGAAGGGACTAAAGAAGGAAATTAGGAGAGCCAGAAGGGGTCACGAGAAGGCCCTGGCAGGTAGGATTAAGGAGAACCCTAAGGCGTTCTATAAATATGTGAAGAGTAAAAGGATGAGACGTGACGGAATAGGGCCTATAAAAGGCGAAGGCGGGAAAGCCTGTACGGAACCAGTAGAAATGGAAGAGGTGCTCAATGAGTATTTTGCCTCGGTTTTCACAGAGAAGGACCTGGGTGGATGTACTGCAGGCGTGCGGTGGACTGAAAGGATTGAGTATGTGGACTTTACGAAAGAGGTTGTGCTGGAATCTTTGAATGGCATCAAGATAGATAAGTCGCCGGGTCCGGATGGGATGTACCCCAGGTCACTGTGGGAGGCGAGGGAAGAGATTGCAGAGCCTCTGGCGATGATCTTTGCGTCGTTGATGGAGACGGGAGAGGTGCCGGAGGATTGGAGGATTGCGGATGTGGTTCCTATTTTCAAGAAGGGGAATAGGGATAGCCCAGGTAATTACCGACCGGTGAGTCTAACCTCAGTGGTTGGTAAACTGATGGAGAAGATCCTGTGGGACAGGATATATGAGCATTTAGAGAGGTTTAGTATGCTTAAGAATACTCAGCATGGCTTTGTCAAGGGCAGATCGTGCCTTACGAGCCTGGTGGAGTTCTTCGAAAATGTGACTAAACACATTGACGAAGGGAAGGCGGTAGATGTGGTTTATATGGATTTTAGTAAGGCATTCGATAAGGTCCCCCATGCAAGGCTTCTAGAAAAAGTGAGAGGGCATGGGATCCAAGGGGCTGCTGCCCGGTGGATCCAGAACTGGCTTGCCCAAAGGAGGCAGAGAGTGGGTATAGATGGGTCTTTTTCTAAATGGAGGTCGGTCACCAGTGGTGTGCCCCAGGGATCTGTTCCGGGACCCTTGCTGTTTGTCATTTTCATAAATGACCTGGATGAGGAAGTGGAGGGATGGGTTGGTAAGTTTGCCGACGACACGAAGGTTGGTGGGGTTGTGGATAGTCTGGAGGGATGTCAGAAGTTACAGAGGGACTTAGATAGGATGCAAGACTGGACGGACAAGTGGCAGATGGACTTCAACCCAGATAAATGCGTCGTGGTCCATTTTGGTAGGTCAAATGGGATGAAGGAGTACAATATAAAGGGAAAAACTCTTAGTACTGTAGAGGATCAGAAGGACCTTGGGGTCCGGGTCCATAGGACTCTAAAATCGGCCCCGCAGGTGGAGGAGGTGGTTAAGAAGGCGTATGGTGTGCTGGCCTTTATCAATCGAGGGATTGAGTTTAGGAGTCCGGGGATAACGATGCAGCTATATAAGACCCTCGTCAGACCCCGCTTGGAGTACTGTGCTCAGTTCTGGTCACCTCACTATAGGAAGGATGTGGAAAAGATTGAAAGGGTGCAGAGGAGATTTACAAGGAAGTTGCCTGGATTGAGTGGCATGCCTTATGAGGATAGGCTGAGGGAGCTCGGTCTTTTCTCCTTGGAGAGACGAAGGATGAGAGGAGACCTAATAGAGGTGTATAAGATGTTGAGAGGCATAGATCGGGTGGACTCTCAGAGGCTTTTTCCCAGGGTGGAAATGTCTGCTACGAGAGGACACAGGTTTAGGGTGCTGGGGGGTAGGTACAGGGGAGATGTTAGGGGTAAGTTTTTCACACAGAGGGTGGTGGGCGAGTGGAATCGGCTGCCGTCAGTGGTGATGGAGGCGAACTCAATAGGGTCTTTTAAGAGACTCCTGGATGAGTACATGGAGCTTAATAGGATGGAGCGTTATAGGTAGGTCTAGAAGGTAGGGATGTGTTTGGCACAACTTGTGGGCTGAAGGGCCTGTCTGTGCTGTAGTTTTTCTATGTTTCTAACTTCCCGTTGTCAATTTTTCTCCATTGTAAATTCCTACCATCACATTTATGATGGATGATACCTATGTAAACTTATCATACTTTAATGGCAACATCCCCCCTCCCCTCCCTTCCAATGGACGCTGCTGGAGTGCCTCAACTTAGCCTTTCCCAGTGATCTTAACGTGACACCCAGGTTAGTGATGTACCTGAGCCACCTCTCAGCAATACCACAGGATATCAGGAAATCTAACTTTAAAAAAATAGAATGGCAGTTGAACGTCCTAGTGGTGTGATCATAATTGTTTTAGATCCTGTAATACACTCAATGATTTATGGTCTTGTGCTAAACAAAATGTGACACTATAATTATAGAACATCTGCAAACGCACTGATGGCATGTTTCATGGTCTGCTGAGTAAACTCTGTTCAAAAACAAGAGCGAGCATTAACAGACTCTAATTTAGCTGGCAGTGCAGATTTTCTTCGACCAAGAATCTTAAAACAAATCACTGTGTGTGTTTCCTGACTTATACAGTTCAGTCTTCGACATTATCTATTTCTTTATCTTTCCAGTTTTGTTCCTTCTTGGCATTTCTGTTATTCCTTAGATTTAATTCTCTATAAATTGGCGCGTTCGCCTCATGACTCACGTTCATTGGCACATCCTGTCCAGTCCTCCCTGGACAAACCCAAGCACAGATCATTCCCTCGACTTAGTTTATTTAACAGTTCATTGACCGCAGTCAGAATTTAGAACCAACCCTTTGCAGTAGCTTGCTCAGAAGCGGCTGAATTGTGATACCCAAGAAACCAGTGTGAAAGTCAAGTGTTATGATTTGGCTTCTGAAACCATTGTTTACCCTTTTGGCAATCTGACACGGGTTTCAATGAGAAGGACACCTTGTGGCGTACAGCACAAGACCTCGGCCCATTGGGGTGTAGAAGAATGTTTCTGTTTATTTACAAGTAGGTTCACATTAAAGAGTTGTGAATCTGTGGAATTCCCTGCCCAGTGAAGCAGTTGAGGCTACCTCATTGAATGTTTTTAAGGGAAGGATAGATTTTTGAACAGTAAAGGAATTAAGGGTTAGGGTGAGCGGGCAGGTAAGTGGAGCTGAGTCCACGAAAAGATCAGCCATGATCTTATTGAATGGCGGAGCAGGTTCGAGGGGCTAGATGGTCTACTCCTGCTCCTAGTTCTCATGTTCTTAGTAACACTGCAATGAAGTTGAAAATCGAGAGGTGATCTTACTGAAGTGTATAAGATCCTGAGGGACATGATAGAATGGAGGCTGAGAAGGAGTTTCCCTTGTGGAGGCAGGGGGGGGGAGAGACCTAGAACTAGGGCAGACAGGGATCGAACTTGCACAGTGGCACAATGGTTAGCACTGCTGCCTCACAGTGGCAGGGACCTGGGTTCGATTCCCGGCTTGGGTCACTGTCTGTGCGGAGTCTGCACGTTCTCCTCGTGTCTGCGTGGGTTTCCTCTGGGTGCTCCAGTTTCCTCCCACAGCCCGAAAGATGTGCTGGTTAGGTGCATTGGCCATGCTAAATTCTCCCTCAGTGTGCCCGAACAACAGGCGACTAGGGGATTTTAACAGTAACTTCATTGCAGAGTTAATGTAAGCCTACTTGTGACAAATAAATAAATTTAACCAGCTCGTCCTGTCGGTTGATCAGCGAGGTGAGATCGGGCAATAGGTGGAAAATCAGGATCGTGCTCGGTTTCTCTCCTCTCACAAACTTGCCGGCACTGAATTGCTGGCAAAATGGCTTATAGTCTTTTTTTTTCCCTGCACAAAAGGGTCGGGAAAAGTACTTGTGTGTTTCTTGCCGATTATGGTAGGGTCCAACAGTGTTCATCCTTAAGACCACATCCTCTTTATCTACATATGTATGGTCATGTTCATCGGCGCGGGCCCTCAGTGCAGTGAGGCTTAGGCAGGCAAGCAGGGAGGGCAATGCGGCAGGGAGCAGGTCGGGTGTGAGGGGGACTCTCACTCTCAGTGTCGGAAAGGGTGCAAAGCTGATTTGAATATGTATGATATCAATACCATGTCACAGACACTATGGTCCGGGTTCACTTGACCTTATCTGCTCATAGGTCGAGATCCTCACCAACGGGGACCAGATGTGATGGCCTCACTGGTGGGAACAGAGACCATTGAAGCTGCCCGGATGGTTGGAGGGCAAGGCTTGAGTAGTGCCAGCCTGGCACCCTGGCACTGCCCACTTGACAGTACCAAGGGAGTGGGGCATGAGGGGCAGGGCCATGACGGAAGAACTCTGCAGGGGGGGGGGGGGGTTTGATCAGACAGGGCAAAGGTCAGGGGAGTGGAGTGGTGGAGGGGCGAATGTCTGGAGTAGTGACGGTGAGGAGAGGTGGGGGAGGGGGTGACAGCCAGGGCAGCGTTCATTTGGGGGGAGGGGAGTGGGAGGCAAAATCCGGGGAGGGCGGAGGAGCCCAGCACAACAGGGAGTGATCGGCGGCAGGGGAGGGGGGGGGCAAGTGACAAGAGATCTCCCAGTACACTGTGTACACTGTATGTACACAGTACAATGGGTGATCAGAATGTCTAGGCAGCAGCCTGCTTCACCAGTGAGATTAGGCTCCGCCCCACCCCCTACTGGCAGGAATCGCATTGTGGCACTTTTGTTTTGACTAAGTGCCATAAGATTACTTTTTTGAACTTTTCCAAAAATGAGTCTGAAACTGTCCCGTTTTCTCACTCGTTCAACACTTAGAATTTTTTTTCAATAAGATCGCCCCCAGTGTCAATATTAGAACCTGAATTTTCAGGATTGTAAGCACTCGACAGTAATTCCAGGACCCTGAGGAGAGGGCACCCCAAATCTGAAGGGGCCTTCAGATTGAGTAGCCACAAGGGTCTAAATAGGGTCATGGGCAGGCTTCCCATCCAAGGTCCTGTCCGCCCTACGGTGAAATTGCATCTGGAGCAAATTCTGCCCATGCAATTTTACCCCCACCCCAGAAACGATTGTGGCGGAGTGGAGCATAATATTCTGGCCTAGGAGTCTCCCATTTAAACTAAGATGAGGAGATATACTTTCTCTCAGAAGGTCGTTAGTCTGTGGAAGTCTCTTCCCCATATATTCATGGACGCTGGATCATTGAATATATTCAAGGCTGAGCTCCATAGATTTTTGATTGACAAAGGATTTAAGAGTTTTGGGGAGCAGACAGGAAAGTGGAGTTGAGGCTACAGTCAGATCAGCCATGATCTTATTGAATGGTGGAACAATTGATGGACCGAATGACCTACTCCTGCTCCTAATTCTTGTGTGCTCCTGACTTGAAGCTGCACTCTATCACATCCTTCCTGTGCATAATATGGTTAGGCTAAGAATGATTTTAATAGTAAGTCGTGACGTCGAGTTTACAAAGGCTTCTCCAACAACACTGAATAGGGCTATAAAATTACTATTGTACACATTTATAATTGATAAATTATAAACCCTGATGAGCATAAGGACATTTTCAGGTACATACAAGACAGATGATCCATAGTAAATTTGATTTTTTTTTAACTGATTTTCTACAAGTAAAGGCAGCCCTTTGAATTCAAGCAATCCTGAGTTTGAGAACAATGAAATGAAGTCTGTTGTGTTTTTTTATTTGTTCGTGGGATGTGGGCATCACTGGCTGGGCCAGCATTTATTGCCCATCCCTGAAGGCAATTAACAGTCCAAGGAGTTAAAAGCACATTAGTGAACCACATGGGTTTTCGTGACAACTGACAATGGTTTCACGGTCATCATTAGATTCTTCATTCCAGGTTTCTATTGAATTCAAATTCCACCATCTGCCGTGGCAGGATTCGTACCCGGGTCCCCAGAGCATTACCCTGGGTCTCTGGATTACTAGCCCAGCGACAATACCACTACGCCACCGCCTCCCCTTGTTATATTAATGGTGTGGATTCTGTGGTCAGCAGTGAAGCAATGCCACATGTCACTGACCTTGAAAATAGCTGCCCACAATGACATCGAGATCTTTGTGGTGGGAATTTCCCCTTTCCTGGCGGCAGTTTAAATCTGGCGCCAAGTCAGGGGGGGTGTCTAGGTGTGCAGCTGTGGTGACACTAGCAAACAAGTAGGCAACCAATTGAATTGAAACATTCACACACAGCAAACCAGGAAGTTAAAATCATCCCTCACTTCTACTTTAGATTTTCAGATAGAGAAATAAATGTATGACTATCTTAGCTGTCGTCTTAATACAAAGATACACACAATTTGACATTCCACAAATATAACATTTCAGGACCAGTTAAGGTTGTTAAGCAGTAATTATTAAGGTAGTAAGCTGTTTAAAATCCAGCTACGCCTCACTGAACAAGGTACAAGTCTAATGAGAGCTTTTTCAGTGAGACAATGTCAGAGTGGATGTTCTCATGAATTCATGATTGCAAGAGAAATGGCAGTCTGTGGAAACCTCTACAGCCCACCCCATGAAGCAGTGTAGTCTTCCGCACAGCAACTTCTGGATTTCCGTGTTATCCTACACATATCCAATCTTCCAAAGTTGCTGTCAGTTTCAGTGGGGTAATGACATCGCATGCTAACAGTTTCATCATCAATAGCACAGCAAACTCCTTGAGCTCGATGTTTTGGGTAGGGAGGTTTCGTGGACAACTCCAGCAGGCTGCAATGAGAGGACAGGGTCCACAAGCACACTATTATATATGCCCCTATGGACTAAACAATCACAAGGTAGGTTTGATAACCTGAACAGTTAGGTGCTCTTTATTTGAGGTGTGCACTGATTCCAGTCAGGTCTAAGACTGCTCAGCAGGGTCCCACACAGAGAGGAGCTAATTGCCCAGAGGTCACCTGACCCACACTCTTAAAGGGGCAGTCTGCACCCCTAACCCCAACATGCTATATATATCACACCCACAAGCAGCAACATTTGTTGCATCCACGACTATTTTCAATTGTTCATCTAGATCCAGAGGAGGTTCACAACATTCTTCACGAAACTGCAACAAAATATAACAATGGAAAAATCCTGCGTGAAGTAAACCCAATAGGTTTCGCAATGTTGTAAAGGGGTCCTCTTCAGGCAAAACTGGAACAGCACAAATTTCAAAATTGTAACATCAAATGTCAAAATTAGTGGATAAATGCTGAGCCCAATTGTGTGACAGTCCTCTGTTTTATGCCACGTGCATCCCATTTAATTAATTGGGCTAATACCTTTATTGATAAAGTGGAGAAAGGCCTGTCACATAAAAGTGTTAAACACTCATTCAATAATATTGCCAACAGTAATTTCCAGCTCATATCTTCCAGCTCGTGTTGGTTGCTAACTAACAGTATCTGGCAGGGTAGAGTCAATGATCAAGCAGGTTGATCTCCTGGCAGGGGTGAAATCATGATCAGGCAGGGGACGAGGCTAATGGTGGGCTGCTGAGGCCTGTGATTGTGGTTTCCCTAGGGTAGAGTAAAGGATCAGGATAGCCATTGAGGTTAAACCGAGGCCTTACCTCATACAATGTTTCAAAGCCATCTTGGCCTTTTGGCTAAGATGAAGCGTTAGATTGAGCCCGGGAGGGGGTGCAATGTCTCATCCTGTCAGCTTGGATCTTGTTTGATCGAGTCCAAGATGGGGTGTAATGTCTTGCCTTGTCAGCTTGGATCTGGTTTGTCCCTCATGTGGGGACCATGATCGGACTTAATTTGAATTGGCTTTTTTGATTAGAAATGAAACAAAAATATCTTTTGGAAAGCCCAGCCTATTGGGTACTTGTAAATTGAAACCCACATTACATATTCTTCATTTCTTATCAAATACTCAGTTCCTTAAACTCAATGGTTTAGATCATCCTGAATTAGAAATTCTAATCTTATAAAATTAGGGTGGCACAACATGTTAGTCTCAATCACAACCCTTCTAGAGAGGATTCTGACAGGAGGGGATGGTCACAGGAAGGGTGAAGTATTCCACTCGGCTTCTGCACTAGAACAGGTCAGCACTGTGCTGGTTGGCAGAAACTTGGAAACAAGCCAGTTGCTGCTCAATTTAGTTGAAGGTTGCTGCATTCGGAATAAAGATGGAGCTAGCCAGCAGGATATACAAAGTGTGTTTTATTTTTTAATCTCCTTTTTTTTGGTGATTTCAATCTTTTTGAATGGCATGAAGCACATTGGGCTTGAAACTGGTCTTCTGTAGCATTGCAAAACAGGTGGCACAGTGGTCAGCACTGCTGCCTCACAGCTCCAGGGACCTGGGTTCAATTCCCGGCTTGGGTCACTGTCTGTGTGGAGTTTGCACATTCTCCCCGTGTCTGCATGGGTTTCCTCTGGGTGCTCCGGTTTCCTCCCACAGTCCAAAATGTGCGGGTTAGGTGCATTGGCCATGCTAATTTGCCTCTTGGTGTGCCAGGATGAGGAGTTTAGAGGGATTAGCAGGGTAAATATGTGGGGTTATGGGGATAGGGCCTGGGTGGAATTGTCACCGGTGCAGACTCGATGGGCTGAATGGTCTCCTTCTGCACGTAGGGTTCCTATGATAGCAAATCAGCAGCCTGTTTTACACCCCAACTTTCTTTTTAATTGTCACTCCCATTAAGTTTCTGTTGTAATCCAGCGCATGACATGTGTGTATCAATACAACGGTTGAGTAGTTTGCACAATTTTTGTCCGTAAACCTAATTTCCAGTTTTCATAATTTTTCTGTCAAAATTGCCCATTGTAACTCACTCTGTCAACAGATCCCCTTCCAGTTTGTTATATTATCATTTGATAGTTGCAGCCTGTAACTATCATATGAGAGATTTTATTTTGTATTTTTATTCCAATTCAATCAAATCAAGTCCAATTCAGAGTCTCAACAAGTTGAGACATTCCCGATCCAAGCTGACAAAACAGGGCCTTCACACCTCCTGTCTTGGGCTTGATCTACATGATCCAAGCTGATTGGAGTAGGCATAGCTCCTCCTCCAAGGCTTGATCTCATTTGCATCTTAGCCAAAAGGCCGAGATGCCGCTTTTAAAAATTGCTTCAGATGAAGCTAAAATGTAACCTAATGACTTCAACCAAACACAGCATGTCGATACTACACTTGATCTTAGCCAAAAGGCCGAGATATCATACGAGAGATGATATAACAAACTAGGTACCTCCTACACAAAGTACTTACTGCAAAGCAAATTTCTAAAGCATCTCCAAAAATAAATTTATATTCATGAGTGGCCATGGACACAGCAATTTTGGTGATGGAAAAATAAGTGATTGATTCACATCTTTCTGTGGCAGTCTTCCATAGGAGCCATATTAAGCATTATGAGTTCCTGCAATACATATGCTGTGGAAGTGAGCATGGAAAAATCAAAGACGTTTATAAAATGGAAATGCACACACACACATATCCATACATGCATATGCACACATACAGATACACACACCCATACACATCACCTACCAATACAGAAACATGACACACATACACAAACGCATATAAATCGCACAAGTGTCAATAAACCTGACAAACTAATATAACTGGAGTATTGCTGAAAAAAGACACTTGAAGTTTTTCATCTTGCACTCATCAGAACAATTCACAAGACTACCAAATGCAAAGGGAACACCAATTTGTATTTCATGAGAAGAGTGTTGATTGGTTGGCAAGTGATTTAAAAACTTGACCAAGTTACCGAAGTAAGAAAGAAGAATCATGGATTGTCCAGAGGCTTGTTTGTAGCTGAAGAATCACTTTCCACAGTAACTACTGATAATTGGGGCTTCTTGCTGCAGATTGTGGTGGTGATTTGGAATTCTCCTTACAGAACTCTTGAATTGCAGCAGTGAGGTCTTCCGGTGGGTTTTTCAAATCACAAACATGATGAGGGAGGTTTCAGAGGAAGGAGAGATGGGCTAAGGCTGTTTGTTGTCCTCGTGGCATTCTCTCAGTGACTATCCAAAATCCAAGTTTTTTTGAGAGCCAGATCACGTGACCTCTCTTTCAATGCTCCACAGACTGAGGGTCGTATTTTACCGGCACATCCGCCTGAGGTTCGCTCGATCCCGCCCGAGGCCAACGGAGAATGCTGTTCTCCGAGCCTCGCCCCGGAATTGGGGCGGGTGTGGCGGTAAAAGGCCGGCCTGAGTCTCAATAAAGGCAGCTTGTGTCCTTTGCAAATGCAACATAGCAGCTGCTGTAGCTAGTGCACTTTGCTTTGTAAAAGCATTCTTTTCAAAAATGTTCAATGCATATACATGTCCAGCTAACAACATTATAAAGCCATGTACATCCAACTGATTACATTACAAATTAGTATTCGTTATGAAAATGTGTCATCTGAATCTTTTTTGCTCAATTAGAATTTAAGGTCTTTGACAGAAAACCAAGTTCTCCCCAGTGGAAATGCATGAATTATTGCATTTCTAAGTTTGCTGCAAATTGCTGAATATTAAACAAACTTTCAATTCTGGCCTCCCATTTTGATGAATCTTTTAAATCCAGGCTTGCGCACAGACCCAATCTTCCTGTTATCTACTACTGACACTCATGCTGAAGCCACAAAGTTCAGGATTTATTTATTGCAGCTTGCCCTGTTCCCCTGTGATCATTCGGTGAGCTGATACCAAGTCAGTCAACTGGAATGTGGAGGGAAGCATTCTATAGGAATGCATCTGGCCCTGATGTGCGCATCCTATGCTTCATAAAAGATCTTTTTTGAGTTCTTGCAGTTACAGATTTTGCATCTCACAAGCAGGAAGTATCACTGGCACTGAAACACAGACATTTCTGCCAGAAACTGCCCACAGAAGGCTAAGAATATTACAGATGTTCCTCAAAAAAAACACACGCTGAATCTTCATAGAAGAAAATAAACCGGGATACCAAAATATAGGCCAGAAAGAGAACACTGCCCACAAATTACACAATGCATACAATATAGTGATCCCCATGCTTTGAAAAGCAACCGATTGAAGTGCATAATGTACGTGTTGGCTGTGTAATGCGACCACAGTGTAAATCTGATGGTACAGCAAACTTGACATTCAAAACAGAAATACTTTCACAAGGCTGTAAGTGATATAAAAGGTAGACCGTTTAGAGTAGAGTTTACCAGGTATTAAAGCTACACCAAAAGATCAAAGCTTCCAAAAGCTTGGAAAAAAACTATTTTGTGATATGTCCTCGACGATTGGCGGTCCGGTGGCAAAGTGGTTAGCACTGCTGTCTCATAGCGCCAGGGACCCAGGTTCAATTACAGTCTTGGGTGACTGTCTCTGTGGAGTTTGCACGTTCTCGTTGTGTCTGCGTGCGTTTCCTCCAGGTGTTCCGGTTTCCTCCCATAGTCCAAAGATATGCGGGTTAGGTTGATGGGCCATGCTAAATTGACCCTTAGTGTTTCAAGATATATTAAGGGGATTAGCGGGGTAAATACATGGGGTTACAGGGTAAGCCTGGATAAGAGTCGGTGCAAACTCAATGGGCCAAACGGCCTCCTTCTGCACTGTAGGGATTCTATGATTTCTCTGGCGTACCTGATGCTCGTATAGAAAATATATTAGATAGCGCTGTCACTGTGCAGGTCTGTCAATGGGGCCGACTGAAACTAGCCAAAATAGCATTAAGGAGTTTAAAATGGGCTTTGATAGATGCAGCTTGTCAATGTTAAGGTTCTGACCCCTGTCAGTTTTAATGGGGCTCAGCATTAGGTAGCCAAAGCACTTGTCTGTTTCAGGCAGTTCATAGAATCCCTACAGTGCAGAAGGAAGCCATTGGCATCCTATCATATACATAGGATCATGACTCCCACTTCAGGACTTAACTACTTTAAGCAAGACCGTTGCATTCTCCAAGCAGACTTACTGGTGATAAAGCCAAAGAAGGCCGGTAAAAGATGAGCTTTAAATTATAGTGAAAGGGTGGACTCTGTAAGGTTAATCGGGGCGACTGGACATTCCCTCCACAACTGTGACTAAACCCCAGTTTACCCAGTGTTGCCCTCCTACCAGCAGTGCGGGCTAATATTGCTGCAGCCTTCGGCAGGCTGTGCTGGATCCCCATTTGCGTTGGGCAGTTCATCCATTCTATTCATACAAGGTTCTAACCTTTAAAACAGTTCTGTCCTCCCCGTGGTTTTGAAAGAGTGGGCACATGACTACCCATAAAATTAACATTATTCTCCATGGCAGTTTCAGAGTTACTGAAGGATATACTTCAACCCCAATGGTAGCGGCATGAAAGCGGCATTTATTTGGGACGGGATTCCTGTAAGAGTCCAACAAATTCTCTAATCTGAATGCTTAAATGCAGTGTCTATATCTCACAGTTCTGCCTCGGAGCTTTGGCTAAGTGTGCCACTGTTGGACAAGTCTGAATGGGTATTTGGTGTGCCAATGGAAATCACCAGTCATACATAGTATCCCTGCAGTGCAGAAGGCCATTCGGTCCATCGAGTCTGCACTGACAACAATCCCACCCAGGCCTTATCCCCATAACCCCACGTATTTATCCCGCTAGTCCACCTGGCACTAAGGGGCAATTTAGCATGGCCAATCAACCTAACCCGCACACCTTTGGAGTGTGGGAGGAAACTGGAGCACCCGGAGGAAACCCACGCAGACACAGGGAGAATGTGCAAACTCCATACAGACAGTGACCCGAGGCCAGAAATGAACCTGGGTCCCTGGTGCTGTGAGGCAGCAGTGCTAACCAGTGTGCCACCATGCTACCCAAAACAGGTTGATTATCGACCTGTAATTCCTTCCTTCCAATACACCTGACGGCAAGCGACAAAGAGCAAGAGTTCCCTGATCAGCCATACTGCAGTACTTAGCTGAGCATAATCATGGACCAATGCAATGGAAACCAAAGGTCACCAACACCCTCTAAAGGAAGAGGAGACTGAGGTGAGATTTGACCAAGGATTATAAGATGCTGAAGGAACTAGATTCTGTTTGTGCAGATTGATTGTTTAATTGAATAGGCTATAGAGGACCAGGATCACTGTGATAAGTTAGACAAGAAAATAATGAGCTTCAATGTTAGCACATTCTACTTGGCCTGAAGAATAATGGACTCCTAGAGCGGGTTTCGTCTGATTCTGCAAGTAATATGATGGCACCAGTGAATCTCAGGTTTGTATATCTCAGGTTTGTTACATTCTTGCCTCCAATGTTTGCCACTGGAAGTACATCTAATTCTCAGTGCATAGATTGAATGATTTTGGTGATAGTACACAGCCTTGTCATACACTAGAAGAAACCATAGTGAAGATTGAAGTGATTGGTGTCACACTGGAACAGTAGATCATTTTGTCCACTTAGTACAAATGATAACTGAAGATGGTCGATGCGATGCTGAGATTAAGAAGGATAGAGATAGATGGAAGTAATGTTTTGAAGATGAAGAATGTGTGTACAAGAAAACTTAAAGCTTGTCAGAGAGCGATTTGCCAGATCTTTGTCTCTGTGTTTCTGTATATGTCGTTGCCACTCTCAGGAGATTTCATGGGCTCTGAATCAGGTTGAGTGGACAGGACAGGGGGTGGGGGGGTGTCTAATGGATAAAGCATCACAACTGCATGGGACAGGCTGTATGGAGCAGTTGGTCATTTTGTGTCCATTACTTCTGATACATTCTTATTTATCTGGCAGCTTTCGTGTCAAAAAATGTTCCAAGGTGCCTCACAGAGGCTGAAGGATAAAGCAGACACCAAACTATGGAAGGAGAGATTGAGGGGAATGGGGTGGGGTGACCAAGAGCCAAAGACCCTGGGTTCAAAGATGGTCTTCAAGGAAGACAGAAAAGCAGAGAGAATTAGGAAAGGAATTCCAAAGAGTGGGACTGAGGAAACTGAAGGTGCAGCCACTGATGGAGGGGCATGGAGGGTGAAACACAAAAGGTGGGAGGCAGAGAGATGGCGATCTTGAAGGGTCAGTAGCACTAGTGAATGATACAGCACAGATGAATGCCACTGGGCCCTGTGTGCCTACTTTGGTAGAACCATCCAATTAATCCCATTCCCCTACCTTTTCCCCATAGCCCTGCAAAATCTTCCTTTCAAATACGTTCCTATTTCCAAAGGGAATAGATTTTCTTTATTTACGCTGTAAAAAACCTTCATGATTTTAACACCTCTTAAACTTTTCTCTGTTTTATGGAAAACAACACCAGCTTCTCCGGACTCTTCGAGTAACTGAAATCCTTCACGCCCGGTACCATTCCAGTAACTCTACTCTACATCCACCCCAGGGTCTTGACATCCTTCCTCAAGTACGGTGCCCAGAACTGAGCATAAAACTCCTGCTGGGGCTCAAACAGTGATTTGTAAATATTTCCGCATAACTTCCTTGCTTTCTTAACAGTCACTTCAACTGATCTTGCCACCTTCAAAGATTTTTGTCTGGACAGATTTAAGGAAATGCAAGGTTGTGGGAAGTTTCAGCTGATTTGTCATTTAAATACGTGGGGTTACGGGGATGGGGCCTGGGTGGGATTGTTGTCGGTGCGGCCTCGATGGGCCGAATGGCCTCCTTCTGCACTGCAGGGGATTCTGTGACTTGCAGAAAAATTACAGGCTGATTATAATGTGGAACTTCAGGAGGAGCCCTGACTGCAGGAATCTCCATAAGAAGTTTAACAACACCAGGTTAAAGTCCAACAGGTTTATTTGGTAGCAAAAGCCACACAAGCTTACGGAGCCCCAAGCCCCTTCTTCAGATGAGTCACCTGAAGAAGGGGCTTGGGGCTCCGAAAGCTTGTGTGGCTTTTGCTACCAAATAAACCTGTTGGACTTTAACCTGGTGTTGTTAAACTTCTTACTGTGTTTACCCCAGTCCAACGCCGGCATCTCCACAACATGCAGGAATCTCCCACAGGATCAGCCTGGGTGAGGAGCAGGAGGTCAGACACAAGTAGGTCACATCGCTGCCCTGACAACACCAGCCCTGCTGGGAATCGGCAGATTCCGGAAATCTGACGGAAAATCGAGTTGTGTAGAGGAGGTTGACTGGGAGTGGCCTTACAGCCGGCACACACCTCAGCTCCATCTTGCCTTTCAATACAATTTTAGCTGTCCCTTTGCCATCTGTTTCAGATTGCTAAGAGACTTCCTTCAGGCCTTTTGCTGGTATGTAATGAGCTCATTTGCTTCTGAAGTAGACGCTTCAGTTCACTTCCACTCCATACAGTGCATGTGGGCCCTCCCTTTGTTTTCATAATTTTATTTACTAATCGTTCAAGTGGATTTTCCAAAAGCCACCAGTGATATTCCGCACAGCATTTGCTTCCATTACCACCAGCGGAACTGGCTCATTACTAAAGCTGATATCTTTTTCATTCCTGCTGTTTAATTTTCATGGTTACATATTTCACTGGACGAGTTAACCGCTGACTACAAGTTAGGATGCAGTAAATCATCCGTCACTTAGGCCACAAATGCGGTTAAAGTTCTCACTTTTCCCACAAGGCAGCTTTAACTGCCGCACAGTGCTGCCTAAAGTTTTGTTTGTGTGTGTGTGAAAAGGTCACCCGTTGTGACATGAATATTTTTGGTCGGCTCTTCCCCTTTATTATAAATCAGTGCATTCTGTTGTTTATTATTTTGACTCGCTCGCTCATCAGGAGAAACGCAAAGGTTTGGTGGCAGTACAGAAACTGAACACTGCACGACCTTTGGCAGAATACTATCCAGCCAAGATTGACATGTTGAAGGCCTGAACCATTGTCTCCTCAATCAGATACAAGTCCACAGCCACCAGATTACCCCAGGATTAAAATGCCCCCAAACCAACGATAACCCATGTCGAGACACTTGCTTGTCCCCAGGCATCTCCACTCATGAAGGACCAAATGATAACTGCAGTTGGCTGGGTGTACATGTTAAACAAAAACTTTGCGGATGCATACTAATGAACAAAAACAGCTTACATCTTTAATGTAATAACATCCCAAAGCGTCTCAAACAGGCGCAAAGTAATTGGAGACCAAAACATGGAGGAAGGCTCAAAGTTGGTGGCCAAAAATTAAACTGAAGAGTTAGGCTTTGGGAAGGCTTCTGGAAGAAGGGGCGAGAAGTCGCAAGGAGAAGAGGTTGAAATAAAAGTGAGGAGACTCTAAGGCATTACTGGACTGGGGGGAGGACATAAGTAAAGAAAGCCAGAACTGGAAAATCGAGGAACATTGAAATGAATAATGTTGTAGAGAAAGGGAGGAGCGAGACTGTGGAGGGATTTACAGATGAAGACGTATCGGAACTTTACCGCTTTGCCCACCCGAGGCTCATAAGATCCCGCCCGAGGGCAATGGAGAATGCCATTCTGCGAGCCTTGGGGCGGCCATGCCGATAAAATTCCGGCCAAGGATTCTGAAACTGATGCGCAAGTTTAAAGTTTATTGATTAGTGTCACAAATATCATAGAATCACTACAGTGTAGAAGGAGGCCATTCGGCCCATCGAGTCTGCACTGACCACCCAGGCCCTATTCCTACAACCCCACTTATTCACCCTGACACTAAGGGTCAATTTAGCATGACCAATCAACCTAACCTGCACATCTTTGGCCTGTAGGAGGAAACCGGAGCATCCGGAGGCAACCCATGCAGATATGGGGAGAATGTGCAAACTCCACACAGACAGTGACCCGAGGCCGGAATTGAATCCGGGTCCCTAGTGCTGTGAGGCAGCAGTGCTAACCACTGTGCCGCCCAATTTCAAACCCTGGTCATCATGCTGCCAAATCACAATGTAAATAGGCTTACATTAACACTGCAATGAAGTTACTGTGAAAACCCCCTAGTTGCCACACTCCGGCGCCTGTTCGGGTACACTGAAGGAGAATTTAGCATGGCCAATGCACCTAACCAGCATGTCTTTCGTGGATAAGGAGCCAGTGCAAGTGAGCCAAGAGTATGAGAGAAAGAGAGCAAGATAGAGTGCAAGTTAAGATTGAGGCGGATGGAGTTTTGGGCCAAGTTGCAACTTGGGAAGGTCAAAGTTCGGGGAGCATCATGAACAGTTTTGGAGTAATCGGGTCTGGTAGCAAGGCAGACATCAGCAAGTGTTTCTTTCCACGGCAGCATGGATGAGGTTCGGGTTTCATCTGAGGGAGCTGAGAGTTAGGGAGGGAGTCGGGTTCTAAAAGGTGGTGATTTAAAGGCAACTGAAATGGATTTCAGTTTTCATTGTGTTGAGTTGAATGACGCAAGATGCCCACATAAGGACAAGTTTCAGACTGTTCCAAATATTGTGATAATGTTCCTTCTGTATGTTGCATCCCGATTTAAATATTTACAATAAGAGAACTGAAATATGTCATTTACTTTGTGTTGTAAATTGCTGTGATACCCTATCTCCCTGTACAGCATTACAGCATAAATTGTTGATATCAGTAGTGAGTGTCAGCTTGGACAGGACTTTGGACATTTTTCAGCTTGAATAAACAGCGTCACAAATTATGCTTCAACTTAATATCTTAAAAATGATTATTGCTGCAGTAAAGGGATAGAGCGGGTAAATGGGACTGACTGGATTAGTCCACAGAGAGCTAGCATGGATTTGATGGGCCAAATGATCTCCTTATGTGCTATAATGACTCAAGAACAAGACTGCATCAGCGGGATGGCTGGCAGGAGTCTTTAATGCTTCCATTACAGTTACTAGAAGCTGAGATCGCATCTCTCATGGCAATGCCCATCAGATAGAGGGTAAGTGTATTTATTTAAGTTAACGATTTGACTTGAATTCAATGTGGAGCAGAGGCATAAACTGGGGTCAGCTTCCCACAAATAAAATGGTGAGGTACAAGAGTGTAGCAGTGAAGTCGAAGTCTACGGAGCTTTACACTGAGTCTTCACAGTGTAGTGGCCAGAACAGATTGGCAGTGTTGTGTGAAGTTCTGGTTGCTGCACCTAAAGGACATACACACACACATTGAAAAGGAAGCAGCAACGGAGGAAATGAGCTCTCGGAACAAACTGAAAAAGAATATTCTACAGTTTACAAAGTTAAAGCACGATCTCAGTGAAGTACATAGCGGAAGGCTTGTGGCTCAGTAAGTACCATCACTTACCTCTGAGCCAGGAGCTCGGTCTTCAAGTCCCACAACATGCCACTGTCTACATCAATGGGGACAAAGTGGAAAGGGTTGAAAACTTCAAGTTTTTAGGTGTCCAGATCACGGACAACCTGTCCTGGTCCCCCCATGCCGACACTATAGTTAAGAAAGCCCACCAACGACGCTACTTTCTCAGAAGACTAAGGAAATTCGGCATGTCAGCCAAAACTCTCACCAATTTTTACAGATGCATCATAGAAAACATTTTCTTTCTGGTTGTATCACAACTTCGTATGGCTTCTGCTCTGCCCAAGACCGCAAGGAACTACAAAAGGTCGTGAATGTAGCCCAATCCATCACGCAAACCAACCTCCCATCCATTGACGCTGTCTACACTTCCTGCTGCCTTGGCAAAGCAGCCAGCATAATTAAGGACCTCACGCACCCTGGACATTCTCTCTTCCACCTTCGTCCTTCGGGGAAAAAGATACAAAAGTCTAGCTATGACTGTAACACTACATTCTGCATTCTCTTGTTTCCTTCTCTGTGAATGGTCTGTTTGTCTGTATAGCGTGCAAGAAACAATACTTTTCACTGTATGTTAATACATGTGACAATAATAAATCAAATCAAGTCCCACTCGAGGACTTGTTGGCTGTGGAAGGAGTGTTTGTGACGTGGTTCAACAGGCTGATAATCAGCCTGCTAATCATTCCAACACTTTCCACCTATTCCCCAAAAGGCAAAGTAACTGAGTGTGAAGATATACAAGTGAGCTGCATAAAGTCTTAAATGAAACTGATAAGGTTAACTCACAGATTATTTCACATTAACACAAGCAGGGCAAGGGGACATTAAATTGGCAGAAT
Organism: Mustelus asterias; assembly: GCF_964213995.1. Classification (NCBI taxonomy): domain Eukaryota; kingdom Metazoa; phylum Chordata; class Chondrichthyes; order Carcharhiniformes; family Triakidae; genus Mustelus; species Mustelus asterias. The sequence continues at coordinate 71,762,583 of NC_135812.1, forward strand.
GTAATTCTTTACAAAAAAGCTGATAAATCCTTATAAAAGTCAGGGGAGTTAAGAACATTGTTAAATCTAGGAGTATTAGAGGAATGATTTTGATAGTTTGAATAGGCTTTTCTCATCTGCTGATATTTTCTTGTGAGGGTGTAACATCCACCATAGCAGCGATTTGACTTTTGACAGGTAAGGCTGCCTCACTGATGAAAGAGTTGGCTCCCTTCCCTCTGTGTGTTTACATACTACCCCTCGGAGATATCATCGACAGTCAGGGGGGTCAGTTTCCATATGTGAGCTGATGAAACCCAGCTTCACCTCTCCATTCTACAATAACCACGGAGTTGTCGGGCTCTCTGACATCGAGTCATATGAGGGAGAACTTTCTTCACCCGATCACTAGGAAAACTGAAGGCATCTTATTCATCTCCTGGTTCAAAACCAATTCCTCCCCCCCCCCCACTAGCCCCAAACCATCCCTTTGCTCAAAGCAACACACTGCATAGCCTTGCAGTCCGTCCTGGCTGCTTCTGGAGCAATGTAAGTGGGAATGATTAAGTGATTATGAACTGGAAAATTCCCCTCTGGCAACAAGCAGCCACAGGATGCTAATGCGGAGCTGAAGTTCCTTAATCAGAATCAATGCCTGGGTTAGATTGCTTGGTAATTGAGAGCAGAAAGGTCATGCGGAAAGAGGGGGGGTCGGGGGGGAGACTCTGAGTTCACCGAAAATGATGAAAGGGATGTGAGAAATGGATAGCACCTTTACAAAAAAAATAAGTTCTGTGATTTTGCTAAATAGGTCACTTCTTAGAAGCAGTGTTTGCAGACGGATGGATAAAGCTTCATCAAATGCACAGGAGCGCAATCCGGATAAAAGAAAACCTCTACCAAATGACCATCTCTTTTGCATATTTAGTAAGGGAACACCAACGCAATCTCAACTATTTGATTCGATTGCGCAGAACCAAATGTGTAATTTCATCAATACTTCATGCTTGACATTTTCTTTCAACAAATTGTGTCCTGTGGACCAAATTAAGCCTTCCATCCCATAATTAAAATCTCTTCATTACGGAAAAAAAAAGGTCTGTCACCAAAATGTAATTTGTCTCATACAACCTCAAAGGAATTTGTGGACCCTTTTCAATAACCTTTTAAAACCAAATGAGCTAAATCCACAAGGAAATGTGGATGTGATGAAAGTTATTTGGAAGCTATGTTTTGTAGCAGACTCCAAACTGGGTTGTGCTGGTACAGCTGCCTCTACTTAAGTGTTCCCCCTATCATTTACATAGATGTTTAATGGCCACTTTCCTCCCGTTAATTTTCAGAGAAAATAGTTTTATTAAAGACCATTTTAATAGGGGTAGGAAAGTCCAGGAGGAATTTTGTGCTCCCTCTTTTGTGGAAGAAAATGATACTCTCGCCAGAAATACTTTGATGCTGTTTTGAAAATGTCACTTTTCTCGTTGCCATAGAGATAGGAGATTTTAAAGTGAGCTCAGCCTCGGTACTCCGTTCAATTTAATTATGGGGAGCATCTTAGAGTAGCTCCATTGGGAGCAGCTGAGGATTGGGTGACTCCAGGCTATCCTGAGAGGAGCTCTGCATCAATAGTACGCCAGGAAGTCATGCCACAGACCAGGATGGATCATCTCCAGGGAGGGGCATAGATTGACTTGCTGCCTGCTTCGCCCTACACCCATCACAGCCAAGTAGAGGCTCACCACGTGGGGAACTGAGCTTGCCTGATGAGTTAGCACTGTGTCATTGGGAACTTGGCCAACTGCCCATTTCAATTTATTGGCATGTCCCTGGTCAAAATAGTGCTCAAACTACTGTGCAGCATGGTGGCACAGTGGTTAGTATTGCTGCCTCACAGCGCCAAAGACCCGGGTTCAATTCTCGGCTTGGGTCACTGTCTGTGCCGAGCCTGCACGCTCTCCCCGTGTCTGAGTGGGTTTCCTCCGGGTGCTCCGGTCTCCTCCCACAGTCCAAAGACGTGCTGGTTAGGGCGCATTGGCCATGCTAAATTCTCCCTCAGTGTACCTGAACAGGCGCCGGAGTGTGTCGACTAGGGGATCTTCACAGTAACTTCATTGCAGTGTTAATGTAAGCCGACTTGGTGACACTAATAAATAAATTTAAACTATAAATAAATTATGTTAGTAGATTTCCTGTAGCAGCCTTCAGTTGATAGCTCAATAGTGTTTTGATTGTTAGTCGGGGTTGGTCGCAGTGCACAGTCAGTAAGTCCAGAAGGACCAAACATGCATTTCAATCCTGGTGATGTATGTATCATCGAATCACAGAATCCCTACAGTGCAGAAGGAGGCCATCTGGCCCATCGAATCTGTACTGACCACAATCCCATCCAGGCCCTATTCCCGTAACCCCACACATTTACCCTGCTAATCCCCCTGACACTAAGGGTCAATTTAGCATGGCTAATCAACCTAACCCGCACATCTTTGGAGTGTAGGAGGAAACCGGAGCATCTGGAGGAAACCCACGCAGGGGAGAAAGTGCAAACTCCACACAGACAGTGACCCGAGGCTGGAATTGAACTCAAATCCCTGGCGCTGTAAGGCAGCAGTGCTAACCACGGTGCCACCGTGCTGCCCTAAATCTACCGGGCATATTCTTTTTGTTGAAAAAGCTGCAGTTTGTTAGAAGTAGAATGTGGGGCAGTCTCCCCAGTTCCTGCACTTGGGGCAACAGTAAATATTAGAACAGCAGATGGAAGGAGCACATGGTGCTAACAGAGCACTCTGAGCTAAAGTACACAGTGATAACGGTGTACATAATGATAACAGTACATACGCTGATAAATGAGAGAGCAAAGCTGACCAAGAGCATAGCACTATAACTGTCCATCAATTAATTTAGACATACAGAAAATCAGCCAGGCTTTGGACGATTACTTGCCTGGATTTCTCATCGTCATTGTGCTCAGATGATTAATAGCCTGGGCGGAGGAACAGGAAAATCTGTTTCTTAACTCTATCAGTAATTCAACAATAATGGAATTTTGGCTGGTGAAGATCGCACCTGCAAGCTTCCAGCATGTGGACAAGCCTAGTAACTTGCAAGCCACACAGCAACGCTTCCACGAGCACCATAAGGATCCTTTCCAAAAATTAGTTTTCACATTTGTGCTTTGGAGAGAAATACTAAAATCAGTTGTGAGATTATGGATACACCTGTATATATTAGGGACAGATCTAGAGCCTTGATGCTATCTATGGAAGTTAAGAAGCCACATGGAGTCCCAGAGGAATATCCCTAGGGCAGCACGGTGGCACAGTGGTTAGCGCTGCTGCGTCACAGCGCCAGGGACCTGAGTTCGATTCCCAGCTTGGGTCATTGTCTGTGTGGAATTTGCACGTTCTCCCCGTGTTTGCATGGGTTTCCTCCGGGTGCTCCGGTTTCCTCCACATTCCAAAAGATGTGCTGGTTAGATGTATTGGCCTTGCTAAATTCTCCCTGCATGTACTTGAACAGGCGCCAGAGTGTGGCGATTCGGGGATTTCCACAGTTACTTCATTGCATGTTAATGTAAGCCTACTTGTGACTTATAAATAAACTTTAAAACTTTATTTTACATTGCTGTGAGTAAATTCCTGGAACGAAGCCTTAGTGTTAAGGAATTACAGATGGCAGAGCGATGGCACCAGCCAACTTTACCTAAATAGGCCACAGTTTGGCTACGCTTATTCCAATTCTCAAAGGGCAGTACAAAGTAAATCTCATTGGTACTAACTGTTGTACATTCACATGGTGAAATCTGGCACTCACATCTGGTGCTGCATGCCTCAGATTTCACTGCATTCATCCAAGTGCTGATGGACCGTTGGGAATTTATAAATGATGCCAATGCAATTTTGCATACAAAAGGCAATTGATCACCCTTGTGCGCTCCTTTGTTGTCTTTCTTCCATGTGCCTTAGTCTGTTCAAGTGCTCCTTATTCAGTGCCATCCCAGTGGCTGCAACATGGTTGTTGGAACGCTGCTGACTCTCTGTGAAGGATCCTGCAAACAGCCTTGCAGGATGACCATGAACAGCTCTGGGCCTTGAGGTTCTGCTTGCAGACTGCAGCATCCTGACATAGGCGGCAGCTGGCATGCTGACAAACAGGAAGGGCACTGGTTGACGGGCAGGATTAGGATGACAAATGCTGTCAGACTTGAGAGAGGGCAGCAGGTTTGAGCCACTGCCACCCTCCTTGGACAATGCCTCAAGAATACTAATAATAAACTGCTGTAATGTTCCTGAGAGCCCATTTGCACACTGTGATCCACATGCATGATGGGAATGATCTGTCCATGTGTGGCATCAATCTGAGCATCTAGTGCAGCATGCCAATGTTGGCAGCTGCTGTTTCTGCTGCAGTGGAAGGCGAGACATTGGCCAGCGGTTGGGTCCACAAGTGTGTTAACGGAATTGGCCAACACTTCCGAGTACCATGCAGAGTTGGTGCTGGATATCTTGACATTGGAAAACCTGTAGTCAATGCACCAAACATTTAGTGATGCATACTGATTAACATTTGTCTGCAAGCACTCCCACCTACGTGCTCAGCTGAGTATTCTGCAGCAGAATACATGTGTTAGCATACCCTCTGGCAAGATGGCACTCTGCCCATGACCTGGCTGCCGGTCACTTATGCCTAGAGTCTCAAAACATGCAGATCCCCTCGTTATACTGTCCTCCAAATTATGCACTGTTTCACTATCTGAGCTGTTATAGAAATGTAAGATCAAGTAATGGGGCATCATCCTCTTGCTTTTTTTTTATTCATTGGACACGTGCATCGCTGGCTGGCCAGCATTTTTTGACCATCCCTAGTTGCCTTTGGCTAGGCCATTTCAGAGGGCAGTTGAGAGAGTCAAACACATTGCTGTGGCTCTGGAGTCACAGACTGGGTAAAAAAACACAGATTTCCTTCCCCAAAGGACATTCGTGAACCAGATGGGTTTTTCCGACAATCGACAATGGTTTCATGGACATCACTAGATTCTTAATTCCAGATATTTTTTATTGAATTCAAAATTCCGCCATCTGCCATGGCAGGATTCAAACCCGGGTCCCCAGAATGTTAGCTGAGTTTCTGGGTTAATAGTCTAGTGATAATACCACTAGGCCATTGTCTCCGCCATTGGCTGTGAGTAGGTTGCATTTGTGAGGCAGCTGAAAGGAGACGGGCATCGAGGTAACATTCAGGGTGCAGCAAGGGGTAGCAGGCATGTGAGTTGTGCACTCCTATACTTTCTGCAGCTTGTAGATCAGGAAGAGTGTGTGGGATGAGAGTGTGTGGGTTGTGAGAATAAGAACAAAGAACAGTACAGCACAGGAAACAGGCCCTTCGGCCCTCCAAGCCTGTGCCGCTCCTTGGTCCAACTAGACCAATTGTTTGTATCCCTCCATTCCCAGGCTGCTCATGTGACTATCCAGGTAAGAATGTGGTAGTTCCTGTGTTTTTAGATATTATCGTATATAGCCCGCTTAGCATTTAGTATAAATACTCCAGTGTGATCAAGTGAAAAACTATAAGCAGCAGAAGTTATCTAACTGACCTTGTTTGAAATTTTACCTCAAGGGAGTGATTTTAACACATGACACATGCCCTATTATTCTGTTTCCTTCTGTCTTGTGACCAAAGATTAAATCCCGTGCAATGTCAAGTGATAAGTTTCCCTTCTCACTGGCATTATTAGTGGCCCTGGGTGAAATCAGTTCTTTCATCCAGTCCTGATCAAGTTGACTGTATATTGATCAAGTGTTTAATTGTATTCCGCTGCTGGGCATTTACTTGTACTTGTAGATAGAGGACTAGACTGAAACCCTGGTTTTTGGGTTTAGAAATGCATTTTTCTTATTATTCTTTTTACAGGATGTGGTGTCGCTCGCTAGGCCAGCATTTTAATTGCCCATCCCTAATTGCCCTTGAAAAGGTGGTGGTGAGCTGCCTTCTTGAACTGCTGCAGTCCATGTGGCGTATTACACTTACAGTGCTGTTAGGGAGGGCATTGCAGGATTTTGACCCAGCAACAATGAAGGAACGGTGATATATTTACAAGTCAGCACAATGTGTAGCTTGGAGGGGAACTTCCAGGTGATGCTGACATTGGGATCCCAAAGCTTGTGGCAAAATCCGATCCATGGAAACATTTATTAACATAATGGATAAAAATACATAATGGAGAAAAGAATCACATTCCTGAGACAGATACCAATAGCCCTAAGACCATGATTCATGCCAATCCTCTGATAGTTCCTTTAACTGTATTGTTTGGGGTAGCACGGTGGCACAGTGTTTAGCACTGCTGCATCACAGCGCAAGGGACCCGGGTTTGATTCCTGGCTTGGGTCACTGTGTGGAGTTTGCATGTTCTCCCAGTGTCTGTGTGGGTTTCCTCCGGAAGCTCCGGTTTCCTCCCACAGTCTAAAGATGTGCAGGTTAGGTGAATTGATCATGCTAAATTCTCCCTCTGTGTACCCGAACAGGTGCCGAAGAGTGGCGACTAGGGAATTTTCACAGTAACTTCATTGCAGTGCGAATGTAAGCTTACTTGTGACTAATAAATAAACTTTATTTTAACTTTCTCTGTATAGATGCCATGTTCAAATAGACTCTGTGTTGAAAACCTTATAAACTGTTCAAAATCATAGCTTATAATCTCATTATACTACTCCAGATAGTCAGCTGGTGAAGGTAATAACTTAATCTTTACAGGCTTTATAACCTTTTATTTTCAGAGTTGCACATTACAATCACATTATATTCCATCTTCCAAACCCACGACCACTACCACTTAGAAGGACAAGGGCAGCAGATGCATGGGAACAAATCACCTCCATGTTCCCCACCCAAAGGAGGGGAAAGCCCTCTGCTGCATTATTCGGGCTACGACCATGTCACTGGGGCATGGAGTCTGACTAAATAATTTTGTGCTTCGGCTGGGAGAAAGATTACCCATTGTGTCTGATGTTAGTCTCGGTAATGCGTGATGATCTGTGCCAATCTTTAGTGTACTGATCGTGGAAGCAACGTATTCCTCAGCAAAAAAAAATGTATAAATTGGCCACTGATTTTAAAAAAGCATTTTGGATACGTCCGGTATTTTTGATTGTTCAGAGATACAACAGCCCTTCACAAATCTGAATGCAGACCATTCTGCTACACATGGACACTGGGCTAGAGGTCCACCTCGTGTTTCATTTATCAATCATGACATCCTTGCATTCCATTTCAAGTTTCATTCCTTACGAATGAAATGTTAGGAGCACATTTCTCTTATACTGACAGCGCATGAAACGGATTCGCTTCGAAGTTCAGAAACTAGGCTGAGCCAATGGCTCACGGCTTTGTACGGAGATACGTTTGAGGGTTTGCGCCTGTACATGCTTCAAGCATGACCATCACTGTCAGTTGGTGACAGAGGGTGGGTTGGGGGAAGAGGCCATAGTTAGAGACATGACGCCAGGAGCCCTTGCATTCTGAGCCTTTGTTCTGACCTGCGTGCAGGGTTGACTCAGATAGATTTTATCCCAGTCAGTGGTTGTTGTGGCTCCCACCTTTAGATTGGGTAAGGATCATGGCCCAGACTTCTGAAGATTACGGACACAAAATCTTTCTTTTTTAAAAAAAACTTTTAAACTACTATCATTGTGCAGAATCTAACCAAGAAAGTATTTCATTTGAACCAAAGTGAGAATGTCCTGTTAGATATTAAGATGCACTGCACGTTGGGAGGTATAGCAGGAGTGATTAAATTATTTCAACTGTGCTGCTCGAGCAGCCTGCAGAGTGGAGGTCAGATACGTGGCTGCGAGGAGGAGGGAAAACAGGATGGGGAGTCACCAGTGGCCACTTTTCTAAGACTGCAACGTTTGGTCAAGAGTGCTTTGTGGAGGTCAAAGAGCAGGTTGCTGTACTGGGCAGAGATAGTGCATGACCCAGGAAGGGAAGGGGAGCTAGCAAGATTAACGTGCAGGAAATAATACACCAAAATCTTACTGACATTATACAAAGCAGCTATATTTTTGTGGCAGGAAGTTCCAATTCCTAGAATCCTATAGCAGGAGGCCATTTGGCCCATTGTGCCTACGCCTATCTTTGAAAGAACTATGCAATAATCCCACACCCTTTCCCTACCCCACAGCCTTGCATTTATCTTCCCTTCAAATATTTATCCAATTCCCTTGTTGAAGTTACTATTGTCTCCACTCCCAACACCCTTTCAGGTAGCACGTTCCATATCTTTGTAACTCAAATTTTCCACATTTCCCTTCGAGCTCTTTTGACTTTAAATATGTGTCTTGTGGTTACCAACCTTGTGCAAACAGCTTTCCTCTATCAAAACTCTTCTACATGCCCGACCAAAACCCAAATTACAAAGTTAGTTTTCTAGTTTGATTGTTCAGTGTTCTGCTCGGCAGCAGACAGTTGCTGGTTTCCCGATCCATGGACTTGGTTACCAAGATTTGCATGCTCCTTTTCCAAACTGCTCTGCAGTGATGTTTGAAGAGTTATAGTAACAATGCATGTTTATAAAAACCATCTCCACCCCACCTTACTGATGGATGATATTGCATTTGACAGATACTTAAATACGTGAGCTATAATACACAAAAAACAGTGCAGCTCGCCCTCAGGGTGTTTATAATGATGGAACAAGGGGGACATTGAATAGTCTTTCAATGAATGGACTGAGGGTGTGCAGTAATTTGCATGTTGAAGACTTTTCCTCCCAATGAATTGCACTGGCAGAGATTTGGCAGCAAATCCCACCTGGTAGGTCCTTCGTTGTGTTTGTTGTAACAAGCTGAGAGAGAACAAAGTGCCACAACTGGAGCACTGAAGAATAACACACACCCTTTTATAAGTAGTGCTCTTCAATCTTGAGTGTTGCTGTTATGCTATCCATTGGCTTTAAGTAGAAATGTTACAGTATTACTCATTGATACCAATGGACTAGGAGTGTTACGGTATTTATTCCCCTTTGTATTTCAGTGTGCCAACCAAAAAACTCAAGGAGTTAAATGTCTGAAAAATCCAGCAGTGATAGAGGTCTTGAATTTCCTTGGTTTTAGTATTGAAATTTTAGTTGAGATTTTCAGATAATGAGATTTAAACATTCAAACTGCAGTAGTGCAGGGAATGAATATGTAAAGTGGTGGATGGGGTGCCAATCTTTGTTCAGTTGGTGTCAAGCTTTTTGAGTCTTGTTGGAGCAGTACTCATCTTGGCAAACGTAGACTATTCCATCACACTCCTGACTGGTGCCTTGTAGTCATGATGTGGAGATGTGCCTTGTAGACAGTGGAGAGGCTTCAGGAGGTGAGCTGCTCACCACAGAACAGTAAGAAGTCTCACAACACCAGGTTAAAGTCCAACAGGTTTATTTGGTAGCACAAGCCACAAGCTTTCGGAGCACTGCTCCTTCATCAGGTGAGTGGGAGTCGTGTTCACAAAAAGGGCAGACAAAGACACAAACTCAATTTACACGACTCCCACTCACCTGATGAAGGAGCAGCGCTCCGGAAGCTTGTGACTTGTGCTACCAAATAAACCTGGACTTTAACCTGGTGTTGTGAGACTTTTTACTGTGCCTACCCCAGTCCAACGCCAGCATCTCCACATCATGGCTACCACAGAACATGTGGAGATGCCGGCGTTGGACTGGGGTAAACACAGTAAGGAGTCTAACAACACCAGGTTAAAGTCCAACAGGTTTATTTGGTAGCAAACGCCACTAGCTTTCGGAGCGCTGCTCCTTCGTCAGGTGAGTGGGAGCACTGCCTTCAGCGATCTGTTGGGGTTGAGATGATTGATCTCCAACAACCTCAGCCATCTTTTTCAGTGCTAAGTATGACCTTACTTAACCAGTGCAAAGTTTAGCCCCTGATCCCCACTTGACCACACAACACCCAGACTCTGACCTGTTCTTGTAGTTAATGCTATTTATGTGGCTGGTCCAGTTAAGCTCTTGTTCAATATGACCTCCAGGATGTTAATAAAGGGGAATCAACAATGGTCATGCCATTGAATGTCAAGGGGAGATGGTTAGATTCTCTCTTGTTGGAGATGGTCATTGTCTGATCCTTGTGTGGTCTGAGTGTTACTTGCCACTTATCAAGCCAAGATTGAATGTTATCTGGGCCTTGCTGCACTCCGGGAAGAATTGCCTCAGTATCTGAGAAATTGCTGATGGAACTGAACACTGCAATCAACAGCAAACATCCCCACTACTGATGTTCTGGTGGAGGGAGGATCATTGATAAAGCAACCGCAAATGAAGATACTGGGCAGGATTTTACGGCTCGCTCGACCTGAGACTGGAAAATCCCGCCTGAGGTCAACGAACATTTCCATTGTCCGCCCCTCGCCTGCTCCGATTCTGTGATGAGCAGGGTGGTAGGATTCTAGCAATTGTGCTTAGCCCACTGCCTTCAGCGATCTGTTGGGGTTGAGATGATTGATCTCCAACAACCTCAGCCATCTTTTTCAGTGCTAAGTATGACCTTACTTAACCAGTGCAAAGTTTATCCCCTGATCCCCACTTGACTTCAACGTTACTCAGGGTGCTTGATGCTACAATGCTGCTCTTGATACCAAGAGCTTTCACTCTCACTTCACCTCAGGAACGTGACTCTTTTGGGCATGTTTGGACGAAGACCATAATGAGGTCTGGAGCTGTGTGATCTGGAGGAATGCAAAGAGCATCAGTGAGCAGGTTATCGCTGAGTAAGTGTCTATTTGTAAAGAAAATCTATTTCTATCTCCATGTTAATACCGTGTTGTACAAGTAACAAATTCAATTCGCAGCTGGCCAACCAGAATCAAGAACTGAAAATGCTGGAAAATCTCAGCAGGTCTGACAGCATCTGTGGAGAGAGAATAGAGCCAAGGGTGGGATTTTCCAGCTGCGCTCGCCCCAAGCCCGGAAAATCCTGCCTGAGATCAACGGACCTTTGCATGATCCGCTCTGCTATGATTCCCGTGGTGGGCGGGATGTGAAAATTCCCCCTAACGTTGAGTCAGGATGACCCTTCGTCGTAGCTCTGGCAAAGGGTCATTCAGACTCGAAATGTTTTGGCTCTATTCTCTCTCCACAGATGCTGTCAGACCCGCTGAGATTTTCCAACATTTTTTTGTTTGTGATTCCAGCATCCGCAGTATTTTGCCTTTATATTGCAATCAAGAATTGAAGTGTAATTAAAAGGATGCAATTGGTGTTTCATCCCCAAAAGGTTGCAATGAAAAGGGGTTTAAATAAATGCAATGCAACTGTTTTGAGAGATTGGAGCCCGGGCTGACTTCCTTTTTGCATTTTAAATTCAATGCTCTGAATGGTGGTTAAGGGTTGGTGGAAACGGGACGGTCCAATAAAAGTAACAGCAAGAAGCTGAAGTGTATTTATGAAATAAATGGTAAAGAATATCAACAAAACACACCAGAAAAGATATTGCAGCAACCTGACTCCATCATTAGTCTTGTTTCACTGATGCTCATCTTGATTGCAAACTAATGAAATTGCTCACTACCTAAAACAAATGCTTCAGATTGGTTTAACCTGCTGGATAACGAGGGCTACTTATTTCCCATTTTCTGAAGCTCAGAGACATAAACAATCTTCAAAAGGGATCAGTCTCTACCCCCACCTCCAAACACATCTGTATAGTATTCAATTTAATGGAAGTCATGACCAACTGAAAATTCCTTTTTATTATGACAGCTGCGGAAAAAATCACCATAAAGGATATCAGATTTAGCTATCCGAGCAAAAAATTGGTACAAATCTCCTGAGGGATGTGTGTGTGGAAGAAAATACCTGAAGAACTACAAAGGAGCGATATGCTTTCCTCTTTCAAATCCGGTCTACTAATCATCTTCCCCTGCATTGGAGCTCTTTTACCCTTCCGCTTGCTGCTCCTGACCTGGGCAGTTCCTCTCCTTTCTGTCCCTCTAACCTCTGTTCCCAACTCCCCTCCACCTGTGCCTCAGCTCTCCACCTTCCTTGCGATTACTCCCCTGCTGATCTTTTCTCCTGCTGCCCCTGCAGATTTGTGTTCCTCGTGGGCACGCTCTTAGCTTCCTTCTGTTCCAGTCAGGGAATTCTTACCCTGCCATAGGCTCACTCATCTTCCTCAGGCATCTGCTGTGGCATCAATCTCCTTCCTCATCCCGATTTCTCCTCAAGCTCTCTCCTCCAACATGGCATGGTGGCACAGTGGTTAGCACTGCTGCCTCATAGCACCAGAGACCCGAGTTCAACTGGCCTTGGGTGACTGTCTGCGTGAAGTTGCACATTCTCGCAGTGTCTGCGTGCGTTTCCTCCGGGTGCTCTGGTTTCCTCCTACAGTCCAAAGGTGTGTAGGTTAGGTTGATTGGCTATGCTCAATTGTCCTTTGGTGTCCCAAGATGTGTCGGTTAGGGGAATTAGCAGGGTAAATATGTGGAATTACGCTGATAGGGCCTGGGTAAAATGCTCTGTCGGAGAGTCGGTGCAGATGAGATGGGCTAATGGTCATCTTCTGCACTGTGGGGATTCTATGAACTGGTCCTTTCCCTCTCATCCACCTGCATACTTACTGACTTGAGAACATGAACATTTCATCCACCACTTAGAGTTCTTCTGGCAAAAAGGTAACTCCAAGGGTAAACCCTCGAACTTCACTGATGCCCCAACATTTGACTGTGCGCTCCATCAGATTTCTGCCCAAACCCTATATCGACAGTATATTTTCATTCTCGTGATCCAGGTCTTTCATCCCTGCTTCACAGTCCCAGCTGCCTGCTACCTTTCCAATTTTCAGTCATTTCTTCCAGCTTACTCTGCCTTTGCACTGAACAACTCCACATCTTTACATCTCCACAATGCACCCTGGACATTCTCGCTTCCACCCTCTTCCGTTGGGAGAAAGATAAAAAAGTCTGAGGTCACGTACCAACCGATTCAAGAACAGCTTCTTCCCTGCTGCCATCAGATTTAAAATGGACCTACCTTGCATTAAGTTAATCTTTCTCTACACCCTAGCTACACCCTCACCTCCAGACAAATGTGAGGTAATGCATTTTGGAAGGTCTAATACAGACAGGAAATATACAGTAAATGGCAGAACCCTTAAGAGTGTTGATAAGCAAAGGGATCTGGATGTACAGATACACAGGTCACTGAAAGTGGCAATGCAGGTGGAGAAGGTAGTCAAGAAAGTATAAGGCATGCTTGCCTTCATTGGCTGGGGCATTGAGTTTAAAAATTGGCAAGTCATGTTGCAGCTTTATAGAATTTTCGTTAGGCCGCACTTGGAATATTGTGTTTAATTCTGGTCGCCACACTACCAGAAGGATGTGGAGGCTTTGGAGAGGGTACAGAAAAGATTTACCAGGATTTTGCCTGGTATGGAGGGCATTAGCTATGAGGAGAGGTTGGAGAAACTTGGTTTGCTCTCACTGGAACGCCGGAGGTTGAGGGGCGACCTGATAGAAGTCTACAAGATTATGAGAGGCATGGACAGAGCAGATAGTCAGAAGCTTTTTCCCAGTTTGGAGCAGTCAATTACTCGGGGGCACAGGTTTAAGGTGCGAGGGGCAAGGTTTAAAGGAGATATACGAGGCGGATTTTTTTACAGAGAGTCGTGGGTGCCTGGAACTCGTTGCCGGAGGAGGTAGTGGAAGCGGCGGTAGTGACTTTTAAGGAGCGTCTTGACAAATACATGAGTAGGATGGGAATAGAGGGATATGATTCCCGGAAGGGTAGGGGGTTTTAGTTAAGTCGGGCAGCATGGTCGGTGCAGGCTTGGAGGGCCGAAGGGCCTGTTCCTGTGTTGTAATTTTCTTTGTTCTTTGTTCTATGACTGTAACAGTACATTCTGCACTCTCTCATTTCCTTCTCTATGAATGGTAGTTTTGTCTGTATAGCGCTCAAGAAACAATACTTTTCACTGTATACTAATACATGTGACAATAAATCAAATCAAATCAAAAACTCTGATAACTTCAATCTCCATCTATATTCTCTTCATGACTTCGCTATCCACCTGCCTTTGCTCAGTTTCACCCTCCGCAAGAACCCTTGACTATTCCATTCCCCTGCCATCCTGCGGCAATTTTCCATTAACAACAAAAGTCAACTTACTGATCCTACCCCCCACAAAGTCATCCATGTCATTTATATAAATGACCAACAATAGGGGGCCCAGCACGGATTCCTGTGGTACGCCACTGGTCCACAGTTGCTAAAGCAGCCATCTGTCATCACCCTCTGTCTCCTACCGCTAAGCCAATTATGAATCACCCTGTATCCCATGTGCATTTGCCTTTTTAATAAGTCTCCCATGTGGGACTTTGTCAAAGGCTTTGCTGAAATCCATGTAAACTACATCAACCGCACTACCCTCATCCACATACTTGGGATTGTTGTGGGTCTGGAGTTAATGTAGGCCAAACCAGGTAAGAACAGCAGATTTCCTTCCCTAAAGGATATTAGTGAACCAGATATGTTTTTCCCACAATCGGCAATGGTTTCATGGACATCAATAGATTTTTAATTCCAGATTTTTAAAAATTGAATTCAAATTCCACCATCTGCCATGGTGGGATTCGAACCCAGGTCCCCGGAACATAAATTGAGTTCTGGATTAATAGTCTAGTGATAATACTGCCTCCCTGTGTCTTGAAAAGGGCTGCAGCTAAGCACGAAGAGGAAAGTTGAGAAGTGGCAGTCGAGTGGACTGACTGTTTACAGTGGTGCATTAGAGACATGCGTACAATACTGCTGCCTTTAACGATGAGGATTCAGAGGAGGAGATGTGCCAAAAGTGCACAATCCCATTTGGGGTTGAAATAAACCTGCCAGTAAAAATCAAAGGCATCTAATGAATGGCAGAAGGTCATTACTGAGTCAGTGCGGTCACTCAGTTCCATTGTATCCAGATATAAATAAGAAGTGTGCTTGTACCTAGAATATGTTGAAGTGAAGTGTGCACCATATCTTTTGGGGAACAGAGTTAATTTCAGTTCAGAAAGAGAATGGTGTTCATATAAAAAAGCCTTCAAGGCAACTTGGGTTTTATGCTTGACTTTTTACATTTGGTGAATGAAAGCTGTGCATCCAAAGGGAAGGTGATGAAGGTGTTATCCTAGAAAGCATAGCAAAGCCTTTTCTGAAATGGCCACAATCCCTTCTATTCCTGCTCCTGCACTGCCTTCTTTGGAGTCCCACGGTTTGGTCCATGCCCCTCTAATTTCTCATCTCCATGTTGCCCCTTTACGATATGCTAATAACATCAGGTCTCACATTGTGGCACAGCGCTTAGCACTGCTGCCTCACAGCGCTAGGGACCCGGGTTCAATTCCGGCCTCGGGTTACTGTCTGTGTAGAGTCTGCACGTTCTCCCCGTGTCTGCATGGGTTTCCTCCGGTTGCCTCCCACAGTCCAAAGGTGTGCGGGTTAGGTTGATTGGCCATGCTAAATTGATCCTAGTGTCAGGAGATTAGCAGAGTAAACATGTGGAGTTACGGGAATAGGGCCTGGGTGGGATTGTGGTCAGTGCAGACTCGATGGGCTGAATGGCCTCCCTCTGCACTGTAGGGATCCTATGACTCCAGCCCTCTCTGTCTTTATCCAGCCCTACTCATTGAGATATTAGCTTTTCTCCAATTCTAGCCTCTCTTATATCCCGGATTTGAATAGATCCATCGTTGGTAGCTGTGCCTTCAGCTCCCTGGACCCTGGAAATCTTTCCCCGAGCACGTACCTCTGCCTCTCTACCTCACCTTTCCCCGAGCACCTACCTCCGCATCTCTTCCTCCTTTAAGGTATTCCTTACAACTCACCAGTTATACCAAAAGGTGCTATATAAATGCACATTATCACTCTACATAGGAGTACACCGCAGATTGCATGGTAGGTATCCGAGGCTGACTTGGAAGGATGTAACAGCATATGACATCCTTCACTTCACCCATCCCTGACTCTGATGCAGGAGCTTTATCTTGTGGGTGGAGGGAAATGGAGACGGGTCTTCTGACATTAGCCGTGTGTGTTCATGCATGTGACCAAAACACCTCAAGAGATCACTTTCCCACACAAACACCTCTTTCGTACAATTTGTTCAGAATTTTCATTATCTGATCTTTGCAAAATGTAATGTCAAAAAGAACAAAATAAGTAAAGAACTGGTGGGGAAGTTCCAGCAGAAAAATGATACTGGAAATACCCAGCATCACTGGAGAAAAACGGGGTTAACACTTCAGGTTGATGGCTTTCCATCAGAACTGGGAAAAGCTCAAGTGTAATCATCAGTTTTAAGCAAACGAAAGGGGGGAGGGTGGAAAAGGGGAGGTCCATGAAGGGGTGGAAGACAGGACAGATTAAATGACCATCTCCGCTGATCCTGCCTGACCTGCTGAGTATTTCCAGAATATTCTGCTTTTGTTTCAAATTACCAACATCAGCAGCATTGCACTCATGGAATGAAACTCAACAATGGCCCCATGGAATATTTAGAAAATCCTTTTAAGAAACCGGCTGCCAAGACGCCTCTTTGCGCAGGGTCTCTCCTGGGACATTGCGGGCCCAGTCTTTAGGCCAGGTGCGTGCTGTGGGGTCACCCAGGCCTCGCTCTTTGCTCTGCACATGTGCGTGTGGTTAACTCAGTCCAACGTCTCTGGCCACCCTACCCACAATCTCTTGTCACCTCTGTTGTCTCCCACCCTCCTCCGATATCATCATCTCCTTCAGACCCTCTGGTCCCGTTCGTGCCACCATCCTCTATTAATTCTGTGACCACATTGCCTTAATTGAATTCACAAAACTATGTCTCAGTAAGCTGAAAATATTAAATATTACTGAGCAACACCGGAGAGCTATTCCCGCCATTGTAGGAACCTTCACTTGCAGGTATCTTCCTTAGAAAGAATGAAAAGATTGCAATCATGTCACGATAACGTCAGGGCACAACATTTCCTGGAATCAGTCAGTAACTTACTATTAAAGTCATTATCTTCTGCCACTGATTAGGCCTGTTACTTCTGAATGTCATTGTCCCGTACTTTTGCAAAAAAAAACACCTATATGTGTCAGTGTCAAGGAAATAGCACATCAGGGACTCAGACCTGGTGTTAAACTGCTTGATCTGCTGCTCTCAAGGTTAACAGCCTCACTGAAACTTCTGAACGTGTTACTGCTTTGCAACAGGCTCCTTGTTATCTATTGTTGTAGATACATTGAAATTCTGAGGTAACATTCTCCATCAGTGTCCAAGGGATTCATTATTGGCAATGGAGAGAAGAGAATGGAAATGTTCCTGTCGGTTAACTATTTATATCCGTGAAGAGAGTTAAGATCCCTGCTCTGTAGAAACAGTTTTACTCAGGCAAACTGACTATTTAGTCTTCAGCTCCTCCACTTAATAGACTTCAGAGGTTATCTTAATCCATTCAGTTGCAGGTTGAACCCTTTCAGGAGTATTGGTTGGTATGAGCCCAGTTGCCAATTTTTGAAAACATTTTTCATGGGATGTGGATATCACAGGCTGGGGCAGCATTTATTACCCATCCCAAATTCAGATCACAGATCACTACAGTGCAGAAGAGGCCCTTCGGCCCATCGAGTCTGCACCGACGCATGAAAGGCCCTGACCTGCCCACCTAATCCCACTTGCCAGCACTTGGCCCGTGGCCTTGAATGTTATGACGTGCCAAGTACATAGAAAAGAACATAGAACATAGAAACCCTACAGTGCAGAAAGAGGCCATTTGGCCCATCGAGTCTGTACCAATCACAATCCCACCCAGGCCCTACCCCCATATCCCTACATATTTACCCGCTAATCCCCCTAACCTACGCATCTCAGGACATTAAGGGGCAATTTTTAGCATGGCCAATCAACCTAACCCGCACATCTTTGGACTGAATGATAGTACTCATTCAGGTACTTTTTAAAGGATGTGACGCATCCTGCCTCCACCACTCACCCAGGCAGTGCATTCCAGACCCTCACCACCCTCTGAATAAAAAGGTTTTCCTCAAATCCCCCTTGAAATTGTCCTTGAATTGAGTGACATTCTCGCTCATTTTTTTTTTAAAGAGTCAACCACATTGCTGTGGATTTGGAATCACATGTAGGCCAGACCAGGTAAGGGTGACAGATTTCCTTCCCATTAGTGAAATGGAATGGTTTTTACAACAATCAACAATGCTTTCGAAGCCATATTAGAACTTCTAATTCCAGATTTTTTTGAATCCAAATTTCACCATCTGTGGTGGTGGGATTCGTCCCCAGAGCATGACCCTGGGTTTCTGGATTACTAGTCCGGTGACAATACCACTACGCCTCCCCATTCTGAGAGAGTGAGCCATGGGTCAGTCAGGCTAAAGAACATAGAACATAGAACAGTACAGCACAGAACAGGCCCTTCAGCCCACGATGTTGTGCCGAGCTTTATCTGAAACCAAGATCAAGCTATCCCACTCCCTATCATCCTGGTGTGCTCCATGTGCCTATCCAATAACCGCTTAAATGTTCCTAAAGTGTCTGACTCCACTATCACTGCAGGCAGTCCATTCCACACCCCAACCACTCTCTGCGTAAAGAACCTACCTCTGATATCCTTCCTGTATCTCCCACCATGAACCCTATAGTTATGCCCCCTTGTAATTGCTCCATCCACCTGAGGAAATAGTCTTTGAACGTTCACTCTATTTATCCCCTTCATCATTTTATAAACCTCTATTAAGTCTCCCCTCAGCCTCCTCCGCTCCAGAGAGAACAGCCCTAGCTCCCTCAACCTTTCCTCATAAGACCTATCCTCCAAACCAGGCAGCATCCTGGTAAATCTCCTCTGCACTCTTTCCAGCGCTTCCACATCCTTCTTATAGTGAGGTGACCAGAACTGCACACAATATTCCAAATGTGGTCTCACCAAGGTCCTGTACAGTTGCAGCATAACCCCACAGCTCTTAAACTCCAACCCCCTGTTGATAAAAGCTAACACACTATCGGCCTTCTTCACAGCTCTATCCACTTGAGTGGCAACCTTTAGAGATCTGTGGATATGGACCCCAAGATCTCTCTGTTCCTCCACAGTCTTCAGAACCCTACCTTTGACCCTGTAATCCACATTTAAATTAGTCCTACCAAAATGAATCACCTCACATTTATCAGGGTTAAACTCCATTTGCCATTTTTCAGCCCAGCTTTGCATCCTATCTATGTCTCTTTGCAGCCTACAACAGCCCTCCACCTCATCCACTACTCCACCAATCTTGGTGTCATCAGCAAATTTACTGATCCACCCTTCAGCCCCCTCCTCTAAGTCATTAATAAAAATCACAAAGAGCAGAGGACCAAGCACTGTGATCCCTGTGGCACTCCACTAGCAACCTGCCTCCAGTCCGAAAATTTTCCATCCACCACCACCCTCTGTCTTCGATCAGATAGCCAGTTACCTATCCAATCGGCCAACTTTCCCTCTATCCCACACCTCCTCACTTTCATCATAAGCCGACCATGGGGGACCTTATCAAACGCCTTACTAAAATCCATGTATATGACATCAACTGCCCTACCTTCATCAACACACTTAGTTACCTCCTCAAAAAATTCAGTCAAATTTGTGAGGCACGACTGCCCTTCACGAATCCGTGCTGACTATCCCGGATTAAACCGCATCTTTCTAAATGGTCGTAAATCCCATCCCCAAGGACCTTTTCCATCAATTTACCAACTACCGAAGTAAGACTAACCGGTCTATAATTACCGGGGTCATTTCTATTCCCTTTCTTAAACAGAGGAACAACATTCGCCACTCTCCAGTCCTCTGGCACCATCCCCGTGGACAGTGAGGACCCAAAGATCAAAGCCAAAGGCTCTGCAATCTCATCCCTTGCCTCCCAAAGAATCCTAGGATATATTTCATCAGGCCCAGGGGACTTATCGACCTTCAGTTTATTCAAAACTGCCAGTACATCCTCCCTCCGAACATCTATTTCCTCCAGCCTATTAGCCTGTAACACCTTCTCTTCCTCAAAAACATGGCCCCTCTCCTTGGTGAACACTGAAGAAAAGTATTCATTCATCACCTCGTCTATCTCTACTGACTCCATACACAAGTTCCCACTACTGTCCTTGACCGGCCCTAACCTCACCCTGGTCATTCTTTTATTCCTCACATAAGAGTAAAAAGCCTTGGGGTTTTCCTTGATCCGACCCGCCAAGGACTTCTCATGTCCCCTCCTAGCTCTCCTAAGCCCCTTTTTCAGCTCGTTCCTTGCTAACTTGTAACCCTCAATCGAGCCATCTGAACCTTGTTTCCTCATCCCTACATAAGCTTTCCTCTTCCTTTTCACAAGACATTCCACCTCTTTCGTGAACCATGGTTCCCTCACTCGGCCATTTCCTCCCTGCCTGACAGGGACATACCTATCAAGGACATCTTCAGAAAGAACTGTTCTGAAGATAAAGAAGGTTCTGTTCCCTTCCTGTGGCCACCCCAGTTCAACGCCAGCATCTCCACATCAAGGCTAAATATTCCCTCAACACTCATCCTTCACCGATAGGTCTACATTCTTCACAGACTGCTTTTCAACCTCCCCTGGTCCTGATTTCAATGGATGTTTAAAAATGGTGGGTCCCATCTGCAGCCCAGAATGGCACCGTTGCCACATGGTATAGCCCGGGCAAAGGTCAGGGTATCTGATGAGTTCTCACAGTTTCTTTCAAAAATAGTTCCACTTAGTTTTCTGGATTCAATTTTCACCATCAAGGCCCACCTCAGCGACTCCCTGTACTATTTTTCAAGAGCCCCATCTGTTCTGTTCCCTTCCTTTTTTGTGAACAGAAAATAAACTCCCACCAGCAGCCTGCTTCTATACAGCAGCATCTGCTTTCTCTTTCTCTGCTTCTCAAAAGTGCCCAATATCCCTTTTCTCCAAGATTCCGTGCAAAGGTTTCACAACTTGCCGCCATTTTGTAATGGGCCCTGTTTGAGATTCCCATATGGGCATACCTGCAGGTTGAGGTGTTTCCAGAATGTTTTCCCTTCAGTAAGAAGGGGACAGTTAAAAACATAACCGTCTTGTAAAGTCATTGCAATAGGCACACAACCCAGTCACTGGAATAGTGGAGCCGGACTTAGCAGCGCACCTTTGGGGAACTGCTGCATGACTGTCACGCCAATAACAAACGCAGCCTGACCACACAGTGAGCAAGAGTAAAAGACTTCCATTCTCGATTGGCAACAGGTGCAAAGGAAAACTGCTGCCAGGTTGCATTGTTTGCGGGTGGCTGACTCATTCGGGACTGGGAATCAAACCTGGGGCCTTGAGGTTTGTTTAGCTTAGCCACTGACTCAGTGCCTCCTTGGAGGAGCTTCAATTGTGCACTCAACACGCATTACAATTGATTTTCTACCAAAGCAAAACGCCCTGTGGCAGTAATCGGATCAAAAAGTACTGGAGCATTCACCAGAAAGGGCTGACTTTGCATCAGACTGATCATCAGTTTAGTACAAATAGCAGTTCCTCTTGCTTAACACTGTGGGTGGTGTTAGAGAAGGATGTTCATGAAAAATACAGCATGTCTTAAAAAAGATATGAAAAAAGAGTGCACATTTTCTACTTTATCTCAGGATAAAAATGTTCAACGTTATCCTGGTTCTCACTCTCTCTCACCTTTGGTTGGTTGGAAGATTTCTAGTTGGCATTTTAAATCCATCACTCAGCAAATTATTCACCTTCGCGGCCGAAACTGTGCTGGAGCAGAGTCTTACAACAAGAGTTTCCTTCCTTATTTCTGATTTGGCGCTGTGCAAGATTATCTTCATAATTAAAGCAACAGCTATTTATGATTTACATTAACACCTGGATGTGACACTTTGTGGAGCAGAATATTCACAAGAATTATACTTATTCAATTATACTGGAGGCAGCACGGTGGCACAGTGGTTAGCACTGCTGTCTCACAGCATCAGGGACCCGGGTTCAATTCCGGGCTTGGGGGTCACTGTCTGTGTGCAATCTGCATGTTCTCCCCGTGTCTGCCTGGGTTTCCTCCGGGTGCTTCGGTTTCTTCCCACAGTCCGGAAAATGTGCTGGTTAGCTGCATTGGCCATGCTAAATTCTCCCTCAGCGTACCTGAACAGGCGCCGGAGTGTGGCGACGAGGGGATTTTCACAGTAACTTCATTGCAGTGTTAATGTAAGCCTACTTGTGATGCTAATTAACAAAATTAAATGTTATAAGGGCATAATTGCACATGACAACAGTAAAAAGCCAAAATCACCCTCTTCCTTAGAGTTCCTGTATTTTTTCTCTCTCTCTGATCCAGTGTGTATCTGTGGTTCTCTCTCTCGCTCTGATCCAGTGTTTATCTGTGGTTCTCTCTCTCTGATCCAGTGCGTGTCTGTGTTTCTCTCTCTCTCTGATCCAGTGTGTATCTGTGGTTCCCTCTCTCTCTCTCTGATCCAGTGTGTATCTGTGGTTCCCTCTCTCTCTCTCTGATCCAGTGTGTATCTGTGGTTCTCCCTCTCTCTGATCCAGTGTGTATCTGTGGTTCTCTCTCTCTGATCCAGTGTGTATCTGTGGTTCTCTCTCTCTGATCCAGTGTGTATCTGTGGTTCTCTCTCTCTCTCTGATCCAGTGTGTATCTGCGGTTCTCTCTCTCTGTTCCAGTGTGTATCTGCGATTCTCTCTCTCTGATCCAGTGTGTATCTGTGTTTCTCTCTCTCTCTCTGATCCAGTGTGTATCTGCGGTTCTCTCTGATCCAGTGTGTATCTGTGGTTCTCACTCTCTCTCTGATCCAGTGTGTATCTGTGGTTCTCTCTCTCTCTGATCCAGTGGTTTTCTCTGTTTCTAATCCATTGCGTATCCGTGTTCTCCTCTCCCATCCATTGCTGTGGTGGGGTCTGTTTTTTTCTGCCATATTGCCTTGTTTCCTGAGTATGGATTAATAAGAATGAGTGAGTGAGTGTCTATGCCTGCACATGTGAGAGACTGAAACTGGGAGTGAGACAGTCTGGGAGAGCAAGGTAGAAATTCTGAGAATCGGAAAGAACAAGTCTGTGTCATGAGTCTTGATAGAAAAAAATTAATTTCTCAGGTCTCAGATTTTATCTTGTTTACGAATCTTGCTCTATTGTTTTCAGTACCAAGTGCCACATGATTTTAATCATCAATTGAAAAGTTGGTCATCAAAATTCCATCAAGGGCTGCTTTTTCCATTCCGAACATTAAATTTAAGGGTGGTGCAAAAAATCATAAAAATGACAGCACACCATGAGGCCCTTTGGCCCCTTGTGTCTGTGCTGATGCTAGCTTACTTGAAGGAATACAGCAAATCAGCATTCACCACACAGTCCGCCAACCTTTCCCACCAGCTCATTATCATCTTTGAAAAAAAGAACTACTTAATATCCAGCTGGTTCTCCCCTCATGTAACTTCCTTCTAAAATTTTGTATTTACGTTTTGCCACTGAGAAGGTACACTTCCTCAAAGAATGAAAGCCCCACTCTGTCACATCTTCAATTTTTACTCATTCTCCCAATCTCTTTGGGCAGAGGGATTCCCAGAGGAATATCCCTGGGGTGGCATGGTGGCACAGTGGATGCTGCCTCACAGCGCCAGGGTTCCAGGTTCGAGTCTCGGCTTGGGTCTGTGCAGAATCTGCATGTTCTCCCCGTGTCTGCATGGGTCTCCTCCGGGTGCTCCAATTTCCTACCACAGTCCGAAAGACGTACTGGTGAGGTGCATTGGCCATGTTAAATTCTCCCTCAGTGTACCTGAACAGGCGCTGGAGTACAGAACTAGGGGATCTCTCTCGCGATATATAGCACAATAATCCATCAGATTAAAATGTTCAAGTGCTTGCAATAAAATATTTGACTCCTCGAGAACAAAACAATCTCTCAATTTTTAAAAAATCCTTATTTCGACTCAAAGTGTTCCTTTGACTTATAAATAACGACACAGAATAAGAGGCTTTAACATGGAATTTTTCTAAAGGTAGAGAGTCACTTGTAAATTGAAACTTTTTTGGGTCGCTGGCTTTACTGCTAATTGCTGACATTAGCTCACACAATGTTTGAATTGAATCTTGTCCCAGGCAGAAGTACAATTAAACATCATGACCATGACCCATTTGACCCTTCAGTTCAGGGAGTTAATAATCAAGTTTCGGAATTCCACTTTTGCTGGAATATTTTGGGAAGTCTTTTATTCTGAGGATGCCAGCAATACTCCAGCCCTCACACCTCCCCAAGATGGTGCCACTGGCTGTCCCAACTCCACTGCTGTCCTCCACTAGGCTAGCACCCCTCGCCTAGTGAAATGGCTAAGTGCAGAGAGAATTTTCAGGATTTTTGAAAAGCAGTGTTTTCAATATTTAATTACCTGGTGGATTTAGCAATGCAAATTGCCGTAAATTTTGCAAATCTTACCCTCTTGATCTTACTGTCCAAGACCTTCACTGGCTCAGGATCGAGGGTGCCCATGGCCAACATCTGGTTTTTGCGCCGTTTTCCGTGGGCAGAGATTTTAAGTTGGTAAATTTGCAAAAATACGTTGGCCAATCCTTGTTTTCTTTTTTATTTGATTTGATTTATTATTGTTACATGTATTAGTATACAGTGAAAAGTATTGTTTCTTGCGCGCTATGTAGACAAAGCATACCGTTCATCGAGAATGAAACGAGAGAGTGTAGAGTGTAGTGTTCCAGTCATAGCTAGGGTGTAGAGAAAGACCAATTTAATGCAAGGTAAGTCCATTCAAAAGTCTGACAGCAGCAGGGAAGAAGCTGTTCTTGTGTCAGTTGGTATGTGACCTCAGACTTTTGTGTCTTTTTCCCGACAGAAGAAGGTGGATGCGAGAATGTCCGGGGTTACATTCTGTGGGGTCCTTAATTATGCTGGCTGCTTTGCCGAGGCAGCGGGAAATGTAGACAGAGTCAATGGATGGGATGCTGGTTTGCATGATGGATTGTGTTAGTAACATGGGATTATCCATCCCAACCTTCACCATGGTCTCACACTTCTTCAGATATACCAGTTTACAAGTTGACATAACTGCAGCCAGGAAAAAGCTCCAAACATAACTAACAACTGAAAGGTGCATCAATAAAGCTTTATGACTAAAGCCACTGCTTCAAGGCAACTTCATAAATTAAAAGCCAATTTTAAAATTCCATTGGATTTTGGGACTTTTTTAATTAGTGTTTTGAAATCTGCAACTTTGATTATTTTCCTATTGAAATTGAAAAGAGATGTATAAAAATAAATACAGTGGGAGTGCAGTGGGACATGAAGTTGTCCTGACTTAAACCACAACTATACCCAATATTGCATCAACTTTTATTAGAGGGAAAAACTTAAAGAAAAAAATGTCCCTCTTCCTTCCAATAAATCCCTATACTCTTCTAACTCTGGCCTACTTTTCCCATTCTTCCTTCATTGAAATTTCAGCAAGAGAACCTCTAACGGGTTTCACACTTCAGAATACATCTTCCTGTTCCGTTCTGCCTGCTTCCTCTCATCACTCCTTCAAAAATTTCCTCAAAACTTAACTCTTGGATTTTGCTTCCGGATACCAGGCTGAACCAGTTGCTAGCCACTGCTCAGGGTTTGATTCTTTTCACCTTTGCAAAGCGCTTTGGGGCATTTTCTTATATTAAAGGGTGCTGTGCAAGTGCAAGCTGTTGTGTATGTTCATTAGGAAGGAATGGGTCACTTCATGTGTGAAGCTAGTCCTGGTTTAAGTGCTAATATGTCAGTGTTAGTCAAGACATGACAGCGAAATGCTCTGCCGACTTTGAACATTCCTCTGGTATTCAGACATTGGGGAGCTCTCTGTTTATATAATCAATTGATAGCGCTGTGAGGGGAGCTGCAAAAGTTAGCACTGACAGCAAGCAGCACTGCCAGAACTGTGCCGGTGTAAAACTATCATAACAGCAGCAAGAAAAATTCAATTTTGGTGGGTCAAAGAATGACTGTTGGCCAGGCACCAGAAGAATTGCCAAGTCTTCTTCAAATACAGATCTGTGATCTTTTTAAACACCTGAACAGGCAGATGGAGCCTTGGTTTATGTCCCACCTGAAAGATAACACCCCTGGCAGTGCTGTACTCCCAAGGCTGACACTTCAGTGCACTACACCAATGTATTCAAGTCTTTGGAGTGGGGCTTGACTCAGAGGTGGAAGTGTTATTGATTGAGCTAAAGTGTCTCGGGCACTTGTGGAGACACGGGGCAAAACCAATAAGTGGCAGACATTGGTATAGAATCTTAGAATCCCTACTGTGCAGAAGAGGCCATTCGGCCCATCGAGTCAACACTGTCTAACAGAGCATCATAACCAGACCCTCTACCTTGCCCTATCCCCATAACCCTACACATTTACTATGGCTAATCCACCTAACCTAGACATCTTGGGACATAAAGATGCAATTTAGCATGGCCAATTTTCCTAACCTGCACATCTTTGGTCTGTGGGAGGAAACTGAAGAACCTGGAGGAAACCCACGCAGACATGGGGAGAACGTGCAAACTCCACACAGTCACCGAGGCTGGAATCGAACGTGGGTCCCTGGCACTCTTAGGCAGCAGTGCTAACCACTGTGCCGTACTGGGTTTTGGCCACAAGGTCTCTTCCTCTCTCTCGGGGTTGTCTATCATTCTTCAGTGTGGACGGTTGCTCAAGAAGAACAGTATTGATTGGAAAGACAGCAGAGAGCAGCCTGTGCTCGTGGAGCTGCACCCCAGAGTGACTCTGAATGTCTGGGGAAGGAAGGAAGAAAACTGGGCGGCAGAGAGAGAAAAGCAACATAAAAATGTCAGCGGCTGACAGTCTACCAGACTTCCTCCAAAAGCAGAATGGCTCTGAATTAATGAGACGAGGGAATGTGGTATTTATTTCTTTAATCACACTTTTTTGTTATTAGAAAAATAAAATGGAAAGCGTCTGAACTGCCCTCGCCCTCTGCTGCCTGGTGACCCGCACACTGAGGCACGCGGTAATTAAAGGCATCTGTGGCGTCTGCCACATCAAGGTTCGGCGTACTCTTCCACAATGTATCTGGTAACATTAAACTGATTGGAAAAGCCTTGCTTTGCTCCTTTAATAACTGTTGCACTTCCCATTCTAATCCTGATACTGAATCAATTCAGAGCGGACGCTTAAAAATTAACCATCTGGACGAACAACGTAAAGGAAAATTAAACTTAAAATGGATGCGAGAAGAAGTGGCAAAAGACTCTTTTGGAAAACTTTCCTTTGGCAGTTTGGAAGCACTAATTTCTGACTGAAGGAAGATATCAATCTTGCTGAATGCCATTCTACAAACATTTAATGTCAACTGCAATTTGCCTCAGTATTAACATTGGACACAGAAACCCTGTTTCTGAAATTTGATCTGAATTGGTTCCAGCACTTAACTCAAATAGAAACAGAAATACAATCCAAACAGATTCTGTCCGAAAAGGAAGGAAACACAGATGTAAATACTTACAAATTATTACAGAGTGAATGCTAATCTTTTAGAAGGGAAGGTTTTTATCTTATTTGCATTTTCCCATCAAATTACCGCCCGCACGATGCTAACTGAGGCTGGGGTACGGGTTTGCCCATGTAGGCCCCATCTCTGCTAAGACAACCCAACAGCCATTCTTCATGAGCGAGTGTGGATTGGGAATGTTGCTGGAGCATGCAATCAGCTGCAGGTATCGCACAGCAAGGCCAACCCTCTCCTCAGTGTCTTTGAGAGTCAGGGGAGGCGTTGGCCTAATGGCATTATTGCTAGATTATCAATCCAGGAACTCAGCTAATGTTCTGGATACCCGGGTTCGAATCCCGTCATAGCAGATGGTGAAGTTTGAATTCAATAAAAAAAATCTGGAATTAAGAATCTACTGATGACCATGAAACCATTGCCGATTGTCAGAAAAACCCACCTGGTTCACTAATGCCCTTTAGGGAAGGAAATCTGCTTTCCCTACCTGGTCTGGCCTCCATGTGACTCCAGAGCCACAGCAATGTGGTTGACTTTCAACTGCCCTCTGAAATGGCCTAGCAAGCCTCTCACTTCAAGGGCAACTAGGGATGGGCAAAAAATGATGACCCAGCCAGCAATGCCCATGTCCCATGAATGGATTTTTAAAAAACTTGGCTCCCTAGTGTGTTACACTGCAGTTCTAACTCGTGGAATATTCTCTAACCTGGAGGAAGTAGAAACCCGGAGTAAGATGGAGTAACAGTGAGTTCACCTGTCTACCGTAAACACCCAGTCCCACGTGGATCCCAACTCTGCTGCAATTCTATGAAAAATGGCTTGAGAGAGTCTAACATAACAAATAGTTTCAGCAGATTGATGCCTTGATGTTTTGCAGTAGGAGATGGTAAGTTTAAGTTTACTTATTAGTGTCACAAGTCGACTTACATAACACTGTAGTGAAGTTACTGTGGAAATCCCCTAGTCGCCACACTCCGGCACCTGCTTGGGTACACTGAGGGAGAATTTAGCATGGCCAATGCACCCTAACCAGCCCGTCTTTCGGACTGTGGGAAGAAACCGGAGCACCCGGAGGAAACTTATGCAGACACGTGCAAACTCCGTTGTGAGGCAGCAGTGTTAATCACTGTGCCACCGTGCCACCTAGTCCCACGTGAAACTTCCAAATCTCAGCTGTGCTGTGAAGAAGGAGTGCCATTGAAGTAAATGGGACTTCATCACAGAGAATGAGAATTGTATGGAGAGTCATTCCACATTCACATTGGGTAATTTCTCCTGGAAAAATAGGATTGTGGAATTCCTGAAAGAAGACTGTTTGTCTGGCATATTAATTGGGAAATGCAGTGGAGCCCTAATGAGAAAGACCACTCGCTTGAGATTGCTGTGATGACAAGAATCCATCCCTATAGCATTCCGATTGCCATTTGAAACTCAAAAACCCATCACAGGAAACCTCAAGGACCTCAAGGCCAAATATAAGAACACAAATAAGAAGCCACTAAGCTTGCAGCAGATCATGCATGGAAGTGTGGGTCATTTTCTCTGTGCAAAAATAGAAAGTGGGCTTGAACCAAATCGGCAGCTCACTTCACGTCTCTTTCAATTTTAATTTCCAATAAACCCAATAAGTTGCAATTTTGACTGGCTCAGAGGGTGGCGAGGGGTGTTGGAAAATTACCCAAGACCGTTTTAACCCAGGTCCACTGTCAGAGTGACGAGAGATCCGCCACTGACACATGGCAGATGGTGAGATCAGGATCTGAGGGCATCTGGCAGGGTTCCTATATTTAGGAAGGACGGGATGGGTCCAGGATGAAGGTGCAGGAGCTTTTCTTGTCGAGGTCCAAAGACTCCTGTTCCTCTGTCTCAGAGATAAATGAACTTATCTTTAGAGGTGTTCTTCTAAGGCTGATCCTCTTCTGAACTGCACAGCCTGGCAGGAAGCAGCAGTGGCAACCGCTTTGACCCCGGGTTCAAATTACTGTCAGCACCTGACAATGTCATTGGAACCCCATATGCAAATGTGAAGGAGGAGCCTGGCACCCCTGGGTGCTGCTCAATAAGTGGAGATGCCGGCGTTGGACTGGGGTAAACACAGAAACAGTTTTAACAACACCAGGTTAAAGTCCAACAGGTTTATCTGGTAGCAAATACCATTAGCTTTCGGAGCGCTGCTCCTTCGTCAGATGGAGTGGAAATTTGCTCTCAAACAGGGCACAGAGACACAAAATCAAGTTACAGAATACTGATTAGAATGCAAATCTCTACAGCCAATTAGTTCTTAAGGATACAGACAATGTGAGTGGAGGAGGGAGCATTAAGCACAGGTTAAAGAGATGTGTATTGTCTCCAGACAGGACAGCCAGCAAGTCCAGGGGGCAAGCTGTGGGGGTTACTGATAGGGTGACATAAAGCCAACATCTTGGTTTATACAGCAGGTTAAAATCACAGCCAGTGGAACCCGGGTAGCTTTCCAACTGGTAAATAATTTGGCAATTTAGCCAGCCTTCTACCAGGCACTAGTCAGGGGTGTGATGGAATACACTCCATTTGCCTGGATCAATGCAGCTCCAACAACACTCAAGAAGCTTCACACTATCCAGGACAAAGCAGCCCACTTGACTGGCACCCCATCCACCACCTTCAACATTCATTCTCTCCACCACCGATGAACAGTGGCAACAATGTGCACCATTTACAAGATGCACTGCAAGAACTCAACAATATTCCTTCGACAGCACCTTCCAAATCCACAATCTCTACCACCTAGATGGACAAGAGCAACGGACAGATGGGAACACTACCACCTGCAAGTTCCCCTCCATGCCACTCACCATCCTGACTTGGAAATATGTTGGCGGAATTATCCGACCGTTCATGCCCCGCCACAGTTGGCAGTGAGGACGGAAAATTTGGCGCTCGGCCAAATCTCCAATCATTGCAGCGGGACGAAAGAGTCCCACTAGCGTGAATGGCTGGAGAATCCTGCCCATTGCTATTCCTTCACTGTCGCTGGGTCAAAATCCTACAGCTCTCTCCTTAACAGCACTGTAGGTGTACCTACTACACCACACAAGCCAGGACTTTGCACTCTGTCTGCCGGCAGGATATTATGGCCCCGCTAAAATAAACAGCAATTTAAACTGCCGGCTACACCCGACAGGAAGAGACACAGGTAGGGCTGTAAAATCCTGGCTACAGTCTGTAGCCGTTCAAGGCAATGGGCTCTTCATCACTTTGAGGGGCAAATAGGGATGGGTGATAAAATACTGGCCGAGCCAGCGACACCTGCATCCCATGAGAGCAGTTTAAAAATGACGGGTTTTTCCTGGGCGGATTGGGTTAAAACCCTCCCTTCAGGCTTCATCTCATTCAAGAAATTCAGATGACAAATGCATTTGTTTAAAAATCACCTCAATTATAGGAATGAATTACACAATAATCACTTTTTAAAAAAACGTCATTTCATATGGGTTATTCTGCTGTAAGAAGTTTAACAACACCAGGTTAAAGTCCAACAGGTTTATTTGGTAGCAAAAACCACACAAGCTTTCGGAGCTCCAAGCCCCTTCTTCAGGTGAGTGGGAATTCTGTTCACAAACAGAGCATATAAAGACACAAACTCAATTTACATGAATAATGGTTGGAATGCGAATACTTACAACTAATCAAGTCTTTAAGAAACAAAACAACGTGAGTGGAGAGAGCATCAAGACAGGCTAAAAAGATGTGTATCGTCTCCAGACAAGACAGCCAGTGAAACTCTGTGGGGGTTACAAATAGTGTGACATGAACCCAATATCCCGGTTGAGGCCGTCCTCGTGTGTGCGGAACTTGGCTATCAGTTTCTGCTCAGCGACTCTGCGCCGTCGTGTGTCGCGAAGGCCGCCTTGGAGAACGCTTACCCGAATATCAGAGGCCGAATGCCCGTGACCGCTGAAGTGCTTCCCAACAGGAAGAGAACAGTCTTGCCTGGTGATTGTCGAGCGGTGTTCATTCATCCGTTGTCGCAGCGTCTGGACGGATGAATGAACACCGCTCGACAATCACCAGGCAAGACTGTTCTCTTCCTGTTGGGGAGCACTTCAGTGGTCACGGGCATTCGGCCTCTGATATTCGGGTAAGCGTTCTCCAAGGCGGCCTTCGCGACACACGACGGCGCAGAGTCGCTGAGCAGAAACTGATGGCCAAGTTCCGCACACACGAGGATGGCCTCAACCGGGATATTGGGTTCATGTCACACTATTTGTAACCCCCACAGTGTTTCACTGGCTGTCTTGTCTGGAGACAATACACATCTTTTTAGCCTGTCTTGATGCTCTCTCCACTCACGTTGTTTTGTTTCTTAAAGACTTGATTAGTTGTAAGTATTCGCATTCCAACCATTATTCATGTAAATTGAGTCTGTGTCTTTATATGCTCTGTTTGTGAACAGAATTCCCACTCACCTGAAGAAGGGGCTTGGAGCTCCGAAAGCTTGTGTGGCTTTTGCTACCAAATAAACCTGTTGGACTTTAACCTGGTGTTGTTAAACTTCTTACTGTGTTTACCCCAGTCCAACGCCCTGTGACAGGTGGAGTTTGATAGTGGGATCCAGGTTACTCAGACTGTGAGTGATCCAGGCCCATTGTGGTTGCATCTGTTTCACTCAAACTGGCTTGTACCAGAATACCAAATACTGCTGTACACTTTCCCTACCATGATACACCATGAAGTCATTACAAAAAGTTACTGCATTCACTGTAAAAGCACTTTGAAACACCCTGTGTTTGTGAGAGGTGCTATATAAACGCAAATTCTCTTTTAAGTCAGCTGTTGGAGGGTCTAAACAATACTGCATCCTCTATAGTTTTTTTTATTCATTCGTGGGACATGGGCGTCGCTGGCTGGCCTGCATTTATTGATGTGGAGATGCTGGTGTTGGACTGGGGTAAACACAGTAAGGAGTCTAACAACACCAGGTTAAAGTCCAACAGGTTTATTTGGTAGCAAACGCCACTAGCTTTCGGAGAGCTGCTCCTTCGTCAGGTGAGTGGGAGATCTGCTCATACACAGCAAACAGGGCATAGAAAGACAAACTCAATTTATAGAATAATGAATAATGATTGGAATGCAAGTCTTTACAGCTAATCAAGTCTTAAAGGTACAGGCAATGTGAGTGGAGGGAGCATTAGCACAGGTTAAAGAGATGTGTATTGTCTCCAGACAGGACAGCCAGTGAGACTTTGCAAGTCCAGGCAAGTTGTGGGCGTTACAGATAGTGTGACATGAACCCAAGATCTCGGATCTTAGTGTGACATGAACCCAAGATCCAGGATCTTGGGTTCATGTCACACTATCTGTAACTCCCACAACTTGCCTGGACTTGCAAAGTCTCACTGGCTGTCCTGTCTGGAGACAATACACATCTCTTTAACCTGTGCTAATGCTCCCTTCACTCACATTGCCTGTACCTTTAAGACTTGATTAGCTGTAAAGACTCGCATTCCAATCATTATTCTGTAAATTGAGTTTGTGTCTTTCTATGCCCTGTTTGCTGTGTATGAGCAGATCTCCCACTCACCTGACGAAGGAGCAGCTCTCCGAAAGCTAGTGGCATTTGCTATCAAATAAACCTGTTGGACTTTAACCTGGTGTTGTTAGACTCCTTACTGCATTTATTGCCCATCCCTAGTTGCCCTTGGAGGGCAGTTGTGAGTCAACCACATTGCTGTGGCTCTGGAGTCACATGTAGTCCAGACCAGGTAAGGATGACAGATTTCCTTCCCTAAAGGACATTAGTGAACCAGATGGGTTTTTCCGACAATCGACAATGATTTCATGGTCATCAGTAGATTCTTAATTCCAGATATTTTTTATTGAATTCAAATTCCCTCAGCTGCCGAGGTGGGATTCGAGCCCGGGTACCCAGAACATTAGCTGGGTTTCTGAATTAATAGTCCAGCAATAATACCATTAGGCCATCACCTCCCCTAGTCAGCACATTTGACCCTTGGCTAGCTGGCTTACCATGGCTGGCACTGGGGTAGGTTTTAAAACTGTTCTCAACAGGTATGAAGGAACTTCGGCCCCCTTGCAGAGGACCCCTCTCAAAGGTGAAGCGGCAGAGTTACAATAACCCAGGCCTTATTCGCGAACGCACACTTCTCCCCCTTTAAATGGAGCTCTCCTCAAGAGCAAGGCTCCACCTCACTACTTTTACAACACCAACTTTAAGCTGGTTAAAATGCCCCAAGCTGCTTTGCAGAAGTGTCATAAAATCCCCACAGTGCAGGAGGCGGCCATTTAGCCCATTGAGTCTGCACCGACTCTCTGGCAAAGCATCTCACCAAGGCCCTTTTCCGCAACCCCACAAACCCCCCTAACCTACACATCCTGGGACACCAAGGGGCAATTTAGCATGGCCAATCCACCTACCCTGCACGTCTTTAGACCGTGGGAGGAAACGGGAGCACCCGGAAGGAACCCACATAGACACGGCGATAACATACAAACTCCACACAGGTAGTCACCCGAGACTGGAATTGAACCAGGTCCCTGGCGCTGTGAGGCAGCAGTGTTGACCACTGTGCCACCGTGCCGCCCCTCAGACAAGTCTTGTCATCAGATAAGACTCAGCACTGAGCCACCTGAAGCGATGCTCAGATAGGTGACCAAAAAGTTACTTGAAGGGAAATCCCCCGCCTAACCTATAGGATTTAAACCTGTGTCTCAAAGGAGGAGGCAAGCTAGAGAGCCCGAGAGCTTTGGAATGAGAATTCCAGAGCTTAACGCTTGGACACTTAAGGCCTGGCTGCCAATGGCCGGGAGAAGGAAACTGGGGATTCAGAAGAGTCCAGGGTTGGAGGAGTACAGAGATCTGAGGGTTGAAGCTTGGGAGGAGATCAAGGAGAAAGGGAGGAGGAAGCCCATTGGGACAGTGAAGATCAGTAGGGCTTCAAATCCTCAGGCAGGTAAGGTTTTAGTTCCTTGCAGCCTTTGTCTCTGGTGTAAGCCCCACTTATTTATACTGCAAGCAGAACCACAGTCTGGCCTAGGGGCAAAGCTGAGAAAGGTCACCTCCGAGGTCCTTTACATTACAGAAATGAAACACTGGAGCCAAAAGCAGAATAAAATTTCAAGAATGAACAATCCCTCCACTATCGTGAGTTGGTGGTCTATTTTGGTGCCGGAGGAAGGCTCACAGGCTTATTTCATAGAAATTAAGTAGGTGTGTAACCAGATGCAAGTGCTTGAGGGGCGGGCAGAGAAAACAGAAAGGGGACTGGATAGAAAAATGAAAATCAAAACAAGCCTTAATCAGAAACGTGTGCGAGTGTGTGGCTGAAAGATGCTACAAGCACAGCTCATGGGCAGAGCTCCCCACAGACACAACCACATCTGTAGCTACATGGTGAAGAGAGTTCTAAATACTCATCTGATTCTATTACTGAACCTATGTGGGACTTGGTTAACTATCATCTTTCTCCTGTTAAATGTTAAGACTGCTGTTTTTTGTGTGAAAGAATTAAGGCAGATCAGCAACAGTTTGTGTTAATTGCATACTCAGGCTGATTGATCTGTGTTGAAATTGGCACGTATATAATTTTATAAATGAATACAATTCCTGCTATAGAACATCCGTAGTCATAGCTTTTTGAAATTATAGTGTTCACAAATTTAAAGTGTAACACAGATTCATTTCATTCACATAGCCACACTGCTGCTGCTTGGAGTAGAATTATCAAGCAGCTCTTTTTTTAAGATTAATTCATGGGCATCGCTGGTTGGGCCAGCATTTATTGCCCATCTCTAATTCCACTTGAACTGAGTGGCTGGCTAGGCCATTTCAGAGGGCATATTAAGAGTCAACCACGTTGCTGTGGGTCTGGATACACATGTAGGCCAAACTGGGTAAGGACGGCAGATTCCCTTCCCTAAAGGACATTAAAAGTCAAGTTTATTTATTAGTGTCACAAGTAAGGTTTACATTAACGCTGCAATGAAGTTACTGAGAAATTCCCCTAGTCGCCACACTCCAGCGACTGCTCGGGTCAATGCACCTAACCAGCACGTCTTTCAGACTGTGGGAGGAAACCGGGAAGGACTAGGGGATTTTCACAGTAACTTCATTGCAGCGTTAATGTAAGCCTATTTGTGACACTAATAAAACAAACTTTAAACCAGGAGAGGAGGGCTGTTGGAGCTTGGTGCACACTGACACTGAATGGGCCAATATTTAATTCGCTCTAATGCTTTGATCTGTCTCTCGCTCTCTGGTGACCAGGAGCCAGGCACCAATAGCAGCAGAGAGAACTAGCCCCGGGAGCGTGGCTGACTTGGGCCATGAAAGGACTCAGGAAAGAGAAAGAAGGGCAAACTGTGCTTCAGACAACTGCAAACAAGTCCCTGTCTGCGCAGCCTACAGCCTGACAGTCTCCTGTCTGCTGTCGGGCATTATCTCCCTCATCTTGGTGGGGCTGTTGCTGGCAGGAAATTGCTGCTACCTCGAGCGTCAGGCTGTCCACGTGTGTCAGCGTGTGGGCCTGACCTGCGGACCAGCTCCAGTTTCACCTCCTAATCATTTACATCTGTGCGGGGCGGCCTGCAACCAGCTCTTTGATATCCAGCTGTAGAGAGGGTAATCCAACCCTTCCACAGAGACCTTCCTCAATGTGCAATGCTGCACAGTTTTCAAAGACTGTGCAAGATGTTTCCTGGTTAAATCCGTGCATTTCTGTGTCCTCCTCCCCCCGCCCCCCTCTACCCTCAGCACCCAAAATAAAAACAGGACGATGGTGAGACACTTAACACTGACTGAGACAATGTGCACTTGCAGAGGGAGTTTCCAAAGAGGTGGGGGGGAGGGAAGAGAGAGAGAGAAGAGATGAGGTCTGTGTGCAGGTTCCTGATATTCAGACAGCCGGTTAATTCAGTTCAATCTTGATTTTTGATTTAAATCAAAATTTACTGTCCTTAATTAACTCGGGGCTGTTCACTAAATCAAATAATGCAGAGAAGGCTAACAAACCCCCTGAAGGTTCAAATCAGGCTGGCATTTAA
The DNA here is from genome assembly GCF_964213995.1 of Mustelus asterias. NCBI lineage: Eukaryota > Metazoa > Chordata > Chondrichthyes > Carcharhiniformes > Triakidae > Mustelus > Mustelus asterias. Next base: position 71,799,129 of record NC_135812.1, read on the forward strand.
GAGAGTTAAATTGATTTTATTACAGATGACGCATGCGAAGCAAATCTATCTGGTCTCTGAGAGGCACTTCCATGCACAACAGCTGGGGCCCGTCCAGCTGTGCAGCAATGGGAAAGGCGTCTATAGGAAGGAGGTCTAACCACCATCTATTCTGTTTCTCTGTTAGGGTCTAGAGCTGGAATGACTGTGCAGCTTAAAGGGCCCATTGTTAAACCAGGCAGAACTGCAGCCAAACTGAAACAGCGATGTCAAGTAGAGTTCAGGGAGCATAAATAGAAACAAAACTTACACTCACGACCGCAAGAAGAGTTCGTCTCTAGTATCTGTAACATGAAATAATACCACAGGAACAGGGGTGGAACATATGTGTCATCGTGCCTACTCTGCCATTCAACACGATCATGGCTGATCTGGGGTTTCAACTCCACTTTTCCGCCCGCTCCCTTAATTCCCTGAGATACCAAAAATCCGTCTATCCCAGCCTTAATTGGATTCAACAATGGATCATCCCAACCCTCTGGGATAAAGAATTCCAAAGATTCACAACCCTTTGAGTGAAGTAACTTTACCTCATCTCAGCCCTAAATGATCAGCCCCTTATCCTGTGTGCCTATGTTTTAGATTCCCTGACCAGCCACTACTCTATCAAGCCCCTTCAGAATCGCATACATTTCCAATGAAATCGCCCCTCATTCTTCTAAGGTACAGAGAATAAAGGGCCAATTCAATCAGCCTCAACATGGGGCAACCCCCCCTCCCACCCCACATCCCAGGGACTAATTTATGAAACTCTGCTGTCTCCTCCAATGTAAGTCTACCCCTTCCTTAACTATGGAGACCAGAACTGCACACAGCATTCCAGATAACTTCCCTTTTCCAGAGACTGAATCATTTCCAGGTTGAACTCCATACTTGCAATCAGGTTGATATTAAGGGGGAGCACTCCATTGTCATGAAATAAAACTAACATGCTAAAGGTTCCAACAAACGCCCACTATCCATCAACAAATCACCAGACGCCAATCCTGCAGGCATCGAGAAACTGGCCGCTACAACTGATCTGCTTTTAGAAACATCGAAATATAGGAAATAGGAACAGGACTAGGCCATTCGGCCCTTCGAGCTTGCTCTGCCACTCATTATGGCTGATCATCCAACTCAATATCCTGCCTTCTCCCCATATTCTTGGATCCCCTTTGCCCCAAGTACTATATATAATTGTTTCTTGAAAACATACAATGTTTTGGCCTCAACTACTTCCTGTGGTAGCAAATTCCACAGGCTGACCACTGTCTGGGTGAAGAAATTTCTATTCAACTCCGTGCTAAATGATCTACCCTGTATCCTCAGACCGTGACAATTGGTTCAGGACACCCTCATCATCCGGAACATCCTTCTTGCATCTACCTTGTCTAGTCCTGTTAGATTTTTATAGGTTTCCATGAGATCCCCCTCATTCTTCCAAACTCCAGCAAACACAATACTAACTGACTCAATCTCTCCTCATGCGTCAGCCCTGCTATCTCAGGAATCAGTCTGAGAAACATTCTCTGCACTCCCCCTACAGCAAGAGCACCCTTCCTCAGATAAGGAGACCAAAACTCCACACAATACTCCAGGTGTGGCCTCACTAAGGCCCTGTATAATTGCAGCAAGACATCTCTGTTCCTCTTGCTATGAAGGCCAACATACCATTTGCCTTTTTTACTTGTATGCTTGCCTTCAGCGAATAGTGTACAAGGACACCCAAGTCTCGCTGCAGCTGGGACATTGTTTTTAAAGGAGGTGGGGTCGGGGCAGATGTAGCACGCCTGAGCCTCTGGGGGCCTGAAGATTGGACCAGCATCACCATAAATGTTCTCAGTGGCCGCAGACAGATCCATCAGCTGGTCAGTGGATGGAACCAGAGCCTGCCTCAGCTGGGGCCATAAGTATGTTAGGTTGGGAGTGGTTAGTGGCATGATGAGGTGGTGCTTGGACGTGATCAGGAGAAAGGATGGAAGGGAACTGAGGGCAAGGGAGGCCCAGGTTTCCACTGCAAGGTCCGGATGACCATCTCCACCACTCATGGCCTGGTAAAGAAACCTAATGTTAAATGGAGTTAGTTACCTGCCCAGGAGGCTTCTAGTCTGAGAATTCGCCCTATCCCTTCTCCCAACAGGTCTTGTCTGATGGGGAAGCTGTCACTATTCCCCAGCTCAGCCCTCTGGGGACCTGGGTCCCTCCTGCTGGTGTTCTGCTCACCATTCCAAAAAGACATTTGGGACAGAGAGGGATCTGAGGGGTTAAGTAACTCCTTGATGGTGGGAGGTAAAACAGCGACCAGTCCGCTGGCAGCAGATAGAGATTATGAAACATGACATTTAAAAGAACGCCTACAAAAGGTCATCCTATCGGAAGAAACTTTAAGATGGGTGCACTTTAGGCCTCGAAACTTCACAGCATCACCACAAAGAGGATAGGTGTGTCAGTCACAAGCTCTGTTCAAATCTTCAATAAAAGCTCATCGCTTTTAACTGGTCAACAATGAAAAGCCAAATGCCACCAAATTGTGAACCCTACAACTGGCCGGACCTCTCATCCACTACACCAACGAACACCCTATCCCCATTGTGCCAGACCCATGATTGAGGACTTCCCACTTGCGATGCATGCCAGTTAAGTGGCTGCAGAACAAAAAAACCTTGCTCCAAATGTAGATAACCTCAGTGAATTTCAGCTATGACATTAGTTAGCATTAATTAGGTCTCTGTACTGTTGCTGAGCCCCGGGATGTTAAACAATCCTCAGCAAAGGAATTATTTTGTTTTATTCATTCATGGGACATGGGCATTGCTGGCTGGCCAGCATTTAGTTGCCCGAGGGCAGTTGAGAGTCAGCCACATTGCTGTGGCTCTGGAGTCACATATAGACCAGACCAGGTAAGGATGGCAGATTTCCTTCCCTAATGAACATTAGTGAACCAGATGGGTTTTTCCGACGATCGACAATGGTTTCATGGTCATCTGTGGAATTTTAAATCCAGACATTTTTTATTGAATTCAAGTTCTACCATCTACTGTGGCGGGATTTGAACCCGGGTCCCCAGAACATTAGCTGTGTTTCTGGGTTAATAGTCTAGCGATAACACCACCAGGCCATTACTTCCCATTATAATTCCACTAGGCCATCGCCTCTGCATTATAATGAAGATTCACATTTCGAATGATAAATCATTTCCTTTCAAATACAGATTTTTTGCAGACAATCAGCAAATTGAGAAATGCTGTCATTTTCAAACATGTTTTTGCTTGAGTTACCTTTAATTGGGTAATGTGCAGAATCGAGCTTTATGAAAGGCAGACTTGCATTTAACATTTGTAAAGTACTTTACATGACCATTGGACCTTGCAAAGTGCTTTGCAGTCAAAATACATTTTGAAGTGTAGTTAATACTGTGTATCTGAAACTATAGGAGCTCAGTTCTTCGATCAAGCAAGTATCTAACAAAATGAGCATAAAGACTCTTACAACAACCAATCACATTTCAGTATTGGGTTTACTCTCCCACAATAAGCGGCCTAAGGTAAGGGAGCACTTACAATCCGAAATCATTTTTCAAAAGGATGCAGCTTGCTGAACATCACGTGTTTTTTCCCTTTATCCTTTTATGGGATGTGGGCATTGCTGGCAAGGCCAGCATTTGCCACCCATCTCTAATTGCTCCTGAACCGAGTGGCTTTTTGGACTATTTCAGTGGGTGGTTGAGATTCAGCCACTTGCTGATTTTCTGGATTTAGATCTAGGCCAGACCAGGCAAGGACGGCAGATTTCCTTCCCTAAAGGACACCAGTGAACCAGATGGGTTTTTAACAACAATCAGTGTTGGCCGTGATGGTCACCATTACTGAGACTAGCTTTATATTCCAGGTTTTTTTTATTAATTGAATTGAATTTTTACCAGATGCTGTGGTGGGATTTGAAAGCGTGCGCACGCGCAGGGGTGGAGTGGGGGCAGTGAATAACATGAATCTAGAGGCTAAACATTACAGTACAAGCAATTTTTCCATAAATGTATATTCAATAATGTTTACATGGGGCATTTCTGATTTGTTAAAATTTATTTTCCAGCTGTTAAAAGTCAGTGCCAAAGATCATTCATTCTGTTAAGTATTATTGTCCCAGATCTTCCAGCGTCTGTTCAGGGACACTGAGGCAGACTCTTAAGGGGCATGCTTTCAATTCACGACAACAAACGTGGGTGGGTGGGACCTGGATTCAAATCCCACCACAGCAGATGGTGAAATTTGAATTCAATTTTGGGGCAACACGGTGCCTCACAGTGCCATGGACCCGGGTTCAATTCCGACCTGGGATGACTGTCTGCGTGGAGTTTGCAGATTCTCCCAGCATCTGCGTGTTTCCTCCGGGTGCTCCGGTTTCCTCCCTCACTCCAAAGATGTGTGGGTTAGGTGGCTTGGCCTTGCTAAATTGCACCTTAGTGTCCAAAGATGTGTAGGTTAGGGGGATTATTGGGGTAAATATCTGGGGATACAGGGCATGGGTAAGATGCTCTGTTGGAGAGTCAATGCAGACTCAATGGGCTGAATGGCCTCCTTCTGTACTGTAGGGATTCTATGATTCTAAAACTGCAATTGAAAATGCAGTCAACGGCATCTGCCACAGCTGAGGGGAAGACCCCGGTCAATTGTATTGTATCTAAACATGCTACAAATCTCAATATGTGGCTGAATGCATCACTGACCAAAGTTGCTGCACAGTCATTGCCTCAGAGAGGTGCCAGTGACTGACAGCAGTGAAAAGGGTGAAAGGGTATTAAGGAAATTATTCTTCTCGCTGAAACTGACAGATCAAGGCAGCGACAACGGCAGCGAGGTTTACCGGGCCCAATTTCAGAAGAGAGTCTTTTGAAGTGCTTAAATGCAAGATAAGCTCAAAATTCGAGTGCTCATTAAACCATATTATCTACCAGTGAGGGACACACACTCTGATATCAGTTAATCAGGCAGAACTACTGCAGCATCCCTGTTGCTTTTGAAGATACTGGTTGCCTTAAACACCATAATCCTTGGCCCCACAGATGTTACATGCTGGACTCTCACAAAAGATTTGCCTGGTTTCAACCAAGTAATCACAGCTGGGTAATGAATGATTTTAGCACGCTGGTTAACACATTTGTACTAAACCTCCCCTTCCATCCCTTTTAAACAGGCAACAGCTCGTTAAAGACCACCTTTATTCTAGCGAGGGAAATTCACGTGTAACATCAGTCGAGTGAGACATTATTAATAAGTCTGCTCCGTGTGGCACACTATCACACCAGCTGGTGAGTCATCAAGAAATTTCCATCCGGGTTTTGAATATAAAGTACTTTTTTTTTTCCACGTGCATAGCTATTTCCCACTCCAGGGTGCCAATTTGTGCAGAATAAACAACACGTTCTCCCTCCCCTACAAATTCCTCAGATTCCTCACACAAAACATTGTCCCCTTTGTCCTTCAACTGCACTAAACTGAAATAGGACAGTTCAGGATTATCAACTTGGGCCAGCCGAATCATAACTTAGAACATAGAACATAGAACATTACAGCGCAGAACAGGCCCTTCGGCCCACGATGTTGCACCGACCAGTTAAAAAAAAAACTGTGACCCTCCAACCTAAACCAATTTCTTTTCGTCCATGAACCTATCTACGGATCTCTTAAACGCCCCCAAACTAGGCGCATTTACAACTGATGCTGGCAGGGCATTCCAATCCCTCACCACCCTCTGGGTAAAGAACCTACCCCTGACATCGGTTCTATAACTACCCCCCCTCAATTTAAAGCCATGCCCCCTCGTGCTGGATTTCTCCATCAGAGGAAAAAGGCTATCACTATCCACCCTATCTAAACCTCTAATCATCTTATAAGTTTCAATAAGATCCCCTCTTAGCCGCCGCCTTTCCAGCGAAAACAATCCCAAATCCCTCAGCCTCTCCTCATAGGATCTCCCCTCCATACCAGGCAACATCCTGGTAAACCTCCTCTGCACCCTCTCCAAAGCCTCCACATCCTTCCTGTAATGTGGGGACCAGAACTGCACACAGTACTCCAAGTGCGGCCGCACCAGAGTTGTGTACAGTTGCAACATAACGCTACGACTCCTAAATTCAATCCCCCTACCAATAAACGCCAAGACACCATATGCCTTCTTAACAACCTTATCTACTTGATTCCCAACTTTCAGGGATCTATGCACACATACACCTAGATCCCTCTGCTCCTCCACACTATTCAAAGTCCTCCCGTTAGCCCTATACTCAACACATCTGTTATTCCTACCAAAGTGAATTACCTCACACTTCTCCGCATTAAACTCCATCCGCCACCTCTCGGCCCAACTTTGCAACCTGTCTAAGTCTTCCTGCAAACTACGACACCCTTCCTCACTGTCTACCACACCACCGACTTTGGTGTCATCAGCAAATTTGCTAATCCACCCAACTATACCCTCATCCAGATCATTAATAAATATTACAAACTTCAACGTGCCAGCGATAGTTTTCCAAAACGGCTGATTCAGAATCTTAGTGGAGGGGTGGGAGGAATTCACTTCAGCATCGTAGTAGGGGATGGCAAGGCAACACGGTGGTTAGCGCTGCTGCCTCACAGCGCCAGGGACCCGGGTTTGATTCCCGGATTGGGTCACTGTCTGTGCGGAGTCTGCACATTTCTCCCAGTGTCTGCGTGGGTTTCCTCCGGGTGCTCCGGTTTCCTCCCACAGTCCGAAAGACACGTTGGTTAGGTACATTGGCCACGCTAGATTTTCCCTCTGTACCCGAACAGGCGCTGGAGTGTGGCGACTAGGGGATTTTCACAGTAACTTCATTGCAGTGTTAATGTAAGCCAACTTGTGACTAATAAATAAATTTAAACAACAATGAGAATGGTGATGTTAGTTTGGGAGCGCTTATCTGAAATTACTTTTATGGAATTTTCGAATGAACTCTGGGCTATTGCTGTTTTAAAATCTTGCACGAGGGACATTACAAGAAGAGTTCAGTTTATCAGTTAAGAACAGAGGAACAGGAATAGGCCATTCAGCCCGTCAAGCCCACTCCGCCATTTATTACAATCATGGCTGATCAGACACATCAATGTCTTTAACCCCCATCATCCCCATAACCCTGTACGTTGTTAATCAGAAATCTATCTCGACCTTAAACATACTCAATGACTGAGCTTCCACAGCCCTTTGGGGTAGAGGATTCCTAAGATTCGCAACCCTCTGTGCAAAAAAGGTTCTTCTCACCTCGGGCCTAAGTGGCATTGCCCTTATTTTGAAATTGTGCCCCCTAATTCTAGACTCCCCAACCAGGGGAAACATCTTACCTACATCAACCTTGCCTATTCCTTTAAACAATTTGTAGGTTTCAATGAGATCACTTCTCGTCCTTCAAAACTCTAGCGAATACAGGCCCAGTTTGCCCAATCTCTCTTCATAAGACAGTCCCGCCACCCCCGGAACAAGTTTGATGACCCTTTGTTGCACTCCCTCTATGGCAATAATACCCTGAGGTTTTGAGACAGAGATTTTTCTTTGTAAAATTACTGAAATAAGTGTTCAAATTGGTTGCAACATTTTAGTCCCATTTCTACAATATTCCTGCTACTTCAAATGGAGACAGTTTTTCAAACGTATTAATGTTTCCATTAGAATGGCAGACTTCTAAGCTGACGCAAGCTTGTTAAGGGTTCATGCGTCAACATTGCCCCAATCGTTGTGGTTACATCTTCTGCAGATACAGATCTTACCAATGTAACTGCAGTAGGGCAAGCGAGATAAGCAATAAGTCAGAATGGAATCAAAGGATATGCTGATGGTGATAGATAAAGAGTGACGGGAGGAGGCTTATGTGGAGCATAAACACTGGAATGGACTTGTTAGGCCGATCGGTCTGTTTCTGTGCTGCAAGTACAATGGGGGAAAATGACGGCATAGGTAATGGTCATGTTAATATCAGTAAGATTACGGTACAAGTAATCCAGAGGCCTAGGAGAATGCTCTGGGCTCATTGGTTCAAATCCTCAAATTCACACTCCTCAAATCCCACCAAAGCAGCTGGTGGAAGTTAAATTCAATTAATCAATCTGGAATATAACGCTCATTTCCGTAATGGTGACAATGACAACTACCATCAATTTTTGTAAATTTACTACTGCCCTACAGGGAAGAAAACCTGCCATATCCTAACCAGGCCTAGCCGACATGTGACTCCAGACCCGCAGCAATGTGGTTGACTCTTAATTGCCCTCTGCAATGGCGTGGCAACATGCAGTTTAAGGGAAATTAGGGATGGGCAATGAATGCTGGCCTTGCCAACGAAGCCCACATCCCATTAAAGAATATTTTTTTTTAAAGTATTAATATGTCGCGGTTTGCAGCACTGTGGCAGAAATCCAAGAAACAGAGCAGCCATATGCAAGCCACTTCCTTCCCTGAGATGCACCCACAGTAGCAAAGCCACATTCACACACTTCCGTTTCAGCTCCATTTTCAGACCGAAGACTTGAAAGTCGTTTGCCATCGTTGCTTCCTGTTCGGCACTGGCCAAGCTACATTCTCCCGAGCACCTTGTACTAACCCGCAACACCTCCCACAAGATATGCAAGCTGTATTATGACAAAAAAAAGAAATGTCAAAAAGAAAGCAATGGCACTTTTGAAAGATTTAATGGTACATGAAATAATGCTTCCTAGGGGGTGGAAGACTTCATTTGGTTGACCTGACATTGTAAATGCACCAAGATGCATTTCCCTCTGTTACTAAATTGCTAAGCTAATATATTTTAGAATACTTCATGATCTCTCTCTAGAATTGATGTTAGTACAAAAGTGCTCCAGAATTTTTACAGTGCCACTAACTGACCAATGAAAACATACTTCACGGATTGGGTATCATCCCCAAGTGTCCTTCTGATCCAACTTTCCATGGTTTATTCCCAGTGTCAGCCAATTTCAGAATCGATGCTACATCTTCCAGTCACCTGATCACACTCGCTTTCCGAAAATTAATCGAAGGTTGAACACAAGTCTTTGTCAGGACCAAACCAGCGCTGCAGCAGTTTTGTAGTGCAGGATCTTAACTGCCACCGACGGTTTGCAGACTCTGGCTGGGGGTCACTCTACCCCACTTAAGCTGCAATTAGAAATCACCAACCACAGTTCCAATAGATTACATGGACCTCTCGTAGAGCTACCAAATCAGCCCCACTCCTCAACTCTTTCCCCAGAGCTATGCTATTTATTACTCCCTGTTCATGTATTTTCCTTCCCTTCTTAAACAGAGGGGAGGATTCAAATGGGGCAGTATGGTAGCACAGTGGTTAGCACTGCTGCCTCACAGCGGCAGGGACCAGGGTTCAATTCCCAGCTTGGGTCACTGTCTGTGTGGAGTTTGCACGTTCTCCTCATGTCTGCGTGGGTTTCCTCCGGATGCTCCGGTTTCCTCCCACAGTCCAAAGATGTGCGGGTTAGGTGAAATGGTCATGCTAAGTTGCCCGTTAGTGCCCCAAGGTGTGTAGGTTAGACGGATTAGCCACGTACAACTACAGGAATAGGGCAGGGGAGAGGGCTTGGCCAAGATACTCTGTCAGAGAATTGGTACAGATTATATGGGCCCAATGGCCTCTTCTGCACTGTAGGGATTCTATGATTCTATCATCTATAGAAAGTCAATTTCACTATTGGAAATACTGGCTTTGATATTACCCCCAGCCTACCCCACAATGGGCACGAGGGGCAAGGCATGGTGTAAAAGTGAAATACATATAATGCGACCCCAACCTTCTGCGCACAAGTCTTTCTTTACTACGTGGAATATCTAGGTATTTGAGTATGAAGCCATGCGAGCTGGGACACAAATTAACATATTTAAATTTGGCTGCCACCGTATAATTAAACCTCCCTGTTGCTGATTAAGTTTTCCAGAGATTGCAAAAATCTGACTGTGAAAGGAGGTAGGAGCTGCTGGCTCCAGAAATGTCTTTTATAGCACTCCTTGTGGGCCAAGAGGAGCACGGGTGCTCTTCTACAGATCTCTTAATGAGGCCTTCAGTCTCGGCCAGCTCAGCAGCTTCACACCCGCCGCCCCCCCCCCCCCCCCCAAACCCCCTATCGCCAACCTCCCCGACAAATGGAAATGCGCTTTTCGCAGGCTTGCTGTCCTCAGTAGGATCTCAAAGTCTCCTCTCAGTGAGATGCTGAAAGACAAGCAAAAGTCCCTGCATTATTCCTTGGGAACCTAGACTGCAAAGGAAAAAGAAACGTCAATATTTGAAAGGGTGGCTGTTTTTAGGCAGTTGAGAGAGATAACAGCAGCTGATGGATACTAATGATTGAGAAGATTAAATGGATTGCAAATGGAGTGGGGAAACTTTTGCTTCAATTTCATTGGCAGTATGCTGCAATGGTGGAAAGCGCAGGAGCACAATAATTCACAAGTGTAATATGAAAATAAACTCATTGTAGGCACTCCTGATAATGCAAACATTTATGGTCTCAATTGCTGCCTGCCTCAAAGTCCTGCTGATCTCCAGATGTCTACCCCCACCCCATCCAACCACCTGATTAGAAGGATGGTTCCAGAAGGCCCCTGCCAATGGCCTCTTGCTGCCAGTGTTCCTTCACCTTTGCTATTTTGCTCAGCTATTGGGTGAGAGACAAACAAAATGTTATTGAGGTCCTGCTATTAAGACGGGCACGGTTTCCATGCTCTCAGCTTTGCTGGGTTCATCAGCCATTCTTGGCCTCACTGGCCCACTTCAGTGCACTCCCCCGCCTAGGGTCATTGTATCTGAAGCCACTGCGCAAGGTTCAAAATTATGACTGCGGTGCAGCAAAGGAGTGTGCTCCACTCCCACAGCTATATAGGGAAACACGGGTGGATCAATGGGTTAACGAAAAGATGGGCTGTGTGTATCCCGTTGTAACTGTACATAGTTAGAAGTAATTCCAAAAAATTGCTCCGGCTTTCCTGCAGACAACTCCTCGCAAATCATTCATTCTCCGGCATGTCGAGAAATGCATTAGAAACACCTTTCGATTTTGGCTCACCTCAGTGTGCTCTGGTTCCTGCTGAACTTATGGTTTCCTTTTGTCCCGATAACTTTTCCTGCTTAATTTGACATACTCATTCTACGATGGGAGAGATGCCAAATTGAACTGTAAATGCCTGCCCGAACAAATAAAAGTCACTTCATGCTTCATTAAGATGAAGTGGTTTATAATTGCAACAGGGCTGCCGCAGAATATTGCTTAACGTTTAACACTGCATATTGGTGACGAGCAATTTGTACCATGCTTCACTTAACTCGGAATTCACCCAGCGTCCGCTGAAGAGCATTAGGTGGAGAGCTCAGGAGTGCCACTGGGTCCTCAGAGGCTGGAGCTGTCAGGGGTCCCAGTGATGTGGGGAAGCAGTATGCTAACACTTGGAGGACTATAGATGGAGAAATCTGCCTTTCTCAAACTCAGGATATCCCAAAGCACTTTACAGCCAATGAAGTACTTTAGAAGTTGGGGATTAAATGCTGAACAGGGAACCAGGGATAACTCCACTGTTTAAAAAAAATTAGGTTTGAACCCAAGATTCCTCTGGATATCGTGCCCTCCTAATCTCACTGGTATGGCTCCTGCTCTCAGGGCGGCACGGTAGCACAGTGGTTAGCACTGCTGCTTCACAGCTCCAGGGTCCTGGGTTCGATTCCCGGCTCGGGTCACTGTCTGTGTGGAGTTTGCACATTCTCCTCGTGTCTGCGTGGGTTTCCTCCAGGTGCTCCGGTTTCCTCCCACAGTCCAAAGGTGTGCGGGTTAGGTTGATTGGCCAGGTTAAAAATTGCCCCTTAGAGTCCTGAGATGTGTAGGTTAGAGGGATTAGCGGGTAAATATGTGTGGGGGTAGGGCCTGGGTGGAATTGTGGTTGGTGCAGACTCGATGGGCCGAATGGCCTCCTTCTGCACTGTAGGGTTTCTATGATTTCTACGTCCAAGACTGCAAGAAACTACAAAGGATCGTGAACGAAGCCCAGTCCATCACTCAAACCAACTCCTCATCCATTGACACTGTCTACACTTCCCATTGCCTCGGAAAAGCAGCCAGCATAATAAGGGACCCCACGCACCCCAGAAATACCCTCTTCCACCTTCTTCCATCGGGAAAAAGATACAAAAGTCTGAGGACACACACCAATCGACTCAAGAACAGCTCCCCCTCCCAATGGTTGGTTCATTGGCCATATTGATGATCCAAAAAGAAGGGAAAGTCAATTCATATGACTTATAACTCCTTAACTGCCTGAAGACCTCCTGATTTTACATGAGGGGGATCATAGCTGCCATTTGGAATTGCTCTACCATAGCCACCGGTCTTCATCTAGGAAGTCCCATTCTTCCTGACTGGGGTGCGACTCCAGCAAGCAGGTCGGTCAGTTTTGAAAGCAAGTTAGTCTTGGATTCTGTCTTGCACTGTATGCTACTTCACTTGAACTCTGAGGCACACTGGCCGGCGAACCCACTTGGTAGAGGAGCGGGATGCTGCATATTCCTTTGGTCAGGAGTAGGTTAGTATCATGGCAGCAAAATAATGAAACAGGAATGATTTGCACCATTGGGAACAAGAAGTGGATCATCAGAATAAATGACACTGGAAATAAGTCATGATGTGGAGACGCCGGCGTTGGACTGGGGTAAACACAGTAAGAAGTTTAACAACACCAGGTTAAAGTCCAACAGGTTTATTTGGTAGCAAAAGCCACACAAGCTTTCGGAGCTCCAAGACCCTTCTTCAGGTGAGTGGGAATTCTGTTCACAAACAGGGCATATAAAGACACAGACTCAATTTACATGAATAATGGTTGGAATGCGAATACTTTCAGCTAATCAAGTCTTTGAGATACAAGGAACGTGAGTGGAGAGAGTATCAAGACAGGCTAAAAAGATGTGTATTGTCTCCAGACAAGACAGCCAGTAAAACTTTGCAGGTCCAGGCAGGCTGTGGGGGTTACAAATAGTGTGACATGAACCCAATATCCCGGTTGAGGCCATCCTCGTGTGTGCGGAACTTGGCTATCAGTTTCTGCTCAGCGACAATACACATCTTTTTAGCCTGTCTGGATGCTCTCTCCACTCACGTTCTTTGTATCTTAAAGACTTGATTAGCTGTAAGTATTCGCATTCCAACCATTATTCATGTAAATTGAGTCTGTGTCTTTATATGCCCTGTTTGTGAACAGAATTCCCACTCACCTGAAGAAGGGGCCTGGAGCTCCGAAAGCTTGTGTGGCTTTTGCTACCAAATAAACCTGTTGGACTTTAACCTGGTGTTGTTAAACTTCTTACTGGAAATAAGCCCAGCTGTGTTCCCAATTGAAAGAATCCTTGCTCTGCTCGTCGGTTAAAGTTATATTGCTAAAAGTTCTGTGCAAATAGTATGAACAAGATACTTTGTTACATGTAGAATAAAGCCAGCTGTCCCTCTTCTGAGCTGACCATGTTTAATGGGTAGATTGCTGTTCAAACCAAGTCAATAAAATGAAAAGAATTTAGGCTCCATTCCCTGCAAGTCAAGTAAAGTCTGCCTTTGGAATTTTTATAAATGAGTGTAAAGAGGTTTCCTGCTGCCTGATCCCCTCTGACCCTCAATGAACCCTTCAGCTTATTTTCATCTTAGATGGAGCTGAGAAGTTAGTAAAGAAGCCAAAAACAATTGTGCATGAATAGCAGGGTGCACGACAATGAGGGGAGGCGATGGTCTAGTGGTATTATCGTTAGACTATTAATCCAGAAACTCAGCTCATGTTCTGGGTTCGAATCACGCCACGATAGATGGTGGAATTTGAATTCAATAAAAATATCTGGAATTAGGTATCTACTGATGACCATGAAATTATGGTCAATAGTCAGAAAAACCCATCTGGTTCACCAATGCTTTTTAGGGAAGGAAACTTGCTGTCCTTACCCGGTCTGGCCTACATGTGACTCCAGCGCCACTGCAATGTGGTTGACTCTCAACTGCCCTCTGAATTAGCCTAGCAAGCCAGTCAGCTCAAGGGTGACTAGGGATGGGCAATAAATGATGACCAGCCAATGGTACCCATGTACCTACCATAACAGCACAACAGTCCTGAAATCACAACGAGAATAAGTCAGAGATTATTTCCCACTTCATTTTGTTGAGGAACATGTCGACAAGTCTTCTTTCCAACAGTCATTTCAAATGCTAACTCACAAACCACTAACATTAATAGCACATTTAGCCCATCATGTATTCACAATCCTTGCATGTAGCAATCCCCAAAACTAATCTCACAGCTCTGCTCCCTCCTCAGGCTTTAAGGAATTGTAAAGTTTCCCCTTAATAAACGCACTTGTCTGCCTCAGCTCTGTGTATTAAAATATTCTTATTTTTTGTATAAAATTGAGAGTGACCAACCTTCCCATGCTGACACTGCAACCCAAGGTCATTGTTTTTCCGTTTGCTCGATCAAACTTGTTTTATAAAGCAAAAGGGACTTTTTGCCTTATGAACAGCAGCTTAGTGGTAATTTGAACTCCGTCAATGGGGTGGGTTTGGGTCAAGCAAGAAATAAAATCTGTAAGAAAGCACACCTCAAATCTCTGCCAGTTTCAGAGGTGGGAAGAGAAGAGTGTGGTGAACCCACTCTCGAGAATCAGGTCAGTCTTTGAAATCATTGAAGGAAAATCCAGCCCCTGTTTTAACAAAGGTTTTATTTTTAACGACTGTTGTCTGGGTCTCCCTGCTCTTGGAAAACTAGGCAAGTAAAAGGAGGTGAAAAGGACTGGCTCATCAATTGAGAGCCATTATAGCACAGCTTGTGGGCCAAGCTGATCAAGTAGGTTTCCTACAAGTCCAACAAAATTCCACACCCTCTACCCATCTCCAAAATCTTCCCCTCCACAACAATCACTCTGACCAGTCGCTCCCTGATCTCCACCCCCCCATCCTTTCCCCGAACCCCCCAAAAAGCCATTTCCCTTATCCTACCGTCATGGTCCTGCATCACTCCCTGGGTATCAGCTTCGTCCCACGATCATTGGCGGTTTAGATACTTTCTTCTCATTACCCCACAATCACCAACCCTGATCCCAATCACTCCCTACCACCTACTCC
The DNA here is from genome assembly GCF_964213995.1 of Mustelus asterias. Classification (NCBI taxonomy): domain Eukaryota; kingdom Metazoa; phylum Chordata; class Chondrichthyes; order Carcharhiniformes; family Triakidae; genus Mustelus; species Mustelus asterias. Next base: position 71,814,299 of record NC_135812.1, read on the forward strand.
ACAACCCGCCTCTACCCATCTCCTGTAATTACTGATCCTCTTCTGTCCATGCTCTGCCAAACCCTCCTTTGATCACCAATCCCCCCATCCATACCCAACCCGCCGCCACCTGCAATCGGCCAACCCATCCATCCGTGGTCTATCCACCCCTTCAATCACCAAATAACTCCCCAACTGCTCTATAGCCACCCCTCATGGTGAGCACTCCTCCAACCCACCACAACCACCAAATCCACCTGCTCCTGAGCTACGGCCTTGCTCCACAGCTTTCATTGTCCAACACACAGCCAAGATTGTTAATCAGGCTTGATGTCGGGTAGGGAAGCTGGCAGGATAATTTCAAACATGCCCTGGAGTTAAAAGGTCACACGGTTTGGAGAAAGCGGCCCTTCCCGGTTTCTTGGACAGAGCTCCACCCTCCCCACTGCTAGACAAACCTCAATAATTAACAGGCCATACATAGAGTACAAAAACAAGGAGGTTATATTCTGTGGAGATCAGGCTGGCATGGTGGCACAGTGGTTAGCACTGCCACCTCACAGCGCCCGGGACCTGGGTTCAATTCCGGCTTCGGGTGACTGTGTGTGTACAGTTTGCACGTTCTCCCCATGTCTGCATGGGTTTCCTCCCACAGTCCAAAGATGTGCGGATTAGGTTGATTGGCCGTGCTAAATTCCCCCTTAGTGTCCCAAGGTGTGTAGTTTAAGGGGATTAACAGGGTAAATACGTGGGGTTACAGGGATAAGGGCTAGGTGGGATTGTTGTAATTACAGGCTCAAATGGGCCGAATGGCCTCCTTTTGCACTGTCGGGATTCTAAGATTCTAAACAAAATGAATTGATGAGGCCCCAGCTGTTGTACTGTCTCTAATTCTGGGAACCACGCTTTCAAAGCACTGAGGGGAGGTGCAGACAAGAGTTGCTAGAATGGAGACTTCTGAGACTCAGTTACATAAAAAGACTAAAGAGACTGGAGCTGTTCTCCTTGGGGTAGAGAATATTAATGGGAGATTTGTTAGAGCCATTCAAAATCATGGAGGATATTGGTGGAGTAAACAAAAAGCCACTGGTTCCCATGGCAGTGGGATTGTTAACCAGTGGACACAGATTCAAGGTAATTGGAAAAAGAGCAGGGCAGTGGGAGGTTCAAAGGACACTTTGGGCCAGTTAGCCCCCTTCTCTGCTCCATCAGTTTATGGTTTTAAAGAATAAAATAACTCAGTTAACTCTCCTCCTAACTTTAGGGCTGCAGTGGAAATATTCCCAGTATTTCAATTCTCTCCTCAAAACTATAGCTTTCCATTCCTGCCATCTTTCCCATGTAAGAAGTCTCACAACACCAAGTTAAAGTCTAACAGGTTTATGTGGCATCTCCACATCATCTTTCCCATGAACTAATGTTGCTTGTTCTCTATGGTTCTGATGTCCCTCTTTATGCAATCGGGTGCCTAAAACTCAAATGGACTCTGCTACGTTAAGATGAGGGAATGAGGAGTATAGTTGTCAGAGGGAATGGTGAAATCTTAGGGAGGTGAGCTGGTAAGATGGGTACAAAACTGGCTTGGGCATAGAAAGCAGAGTAGCAATGGAAGGATACTTCTCTAACTGGAGCTCTGTGACAAGCGGTGTTCCACAAGGATCAGTGCTGAGGCCTCTGTTGTTTGTTATATATAAATGATTTGGAGGAAAATGTAGGTGGTCTAATGAGTAAATTTGCAGACGATTCAAAAATTGGGGGAGTAGCGGATAGTGAGGAGAATTGTCAGAGGATACAGCAGGATACAACTTGGCTGGAGACCTGGGCCGAAAGATGGCAAATGGAATTTAACCCGGACAAGTGTGAGGTGATGTGATTTGGAAGGTCTACTGCAGAAAGAAAGTATACAGTAAATGGTAGAACCCTTGGAAATATTAGCATACAGAGGGATCGAGGCGTGCAGATCCACAGTTCCCTGAAGGTGGCAACTCAGGTGGACAGGGTGGTCAAGAAGGTGTATGGCATGTTGCCCTTCATCGGTCGAGCTTTGAGTATAGGAATTGGAAAATCATGCTGCAACTGTATAAGACTTTGGTTAGGCCGCATTTGGAGATTGTGTACAATTCTGGTCGCCACACTACTGGAATGATGCATTGGAAACTGTGCAGAAGAGATTTACCAGGATGTTGCCTGGTTTGGAGGATATGGACTATGAAGAGAGGTTTAACAAACTTGGATTGTTTTCATTGGCGTGTTGGAGCATGAGGGGGGACCTGTAAGAGGTTTACAAGATTATGACAGGCTTGGATAGAGTGGATAGTCAAGAGTCTTTTTCCCAGGTTCGAAGGGTCAATTACTCAGGAGCATAGGTTGTGAGTGAGAGGGGGAAAGTTTAAAAGAGATGTAAGGGGCAAGTTTTTCACACAGAGGGTGGTGAATGCCAGAAACGTGCTGCCGAAGAAGGTGGCGGAGGCAGATTCTATAACAACGTTCAAGAGGCATCTGGATACATACATGAATAGGCAGGGAATAGAGGGATATGGACCACATAGAGGCAATAAAATATTAGAGAGGCATCTGTGGCGGCACAGACTTGGTGGGCCGAAGGGCCTGTTTCTGTGCTGTACTGTTCTTTGAGGTAGAGAATGAGCCATACTGAACGCAAGACGCTGACCATTTTTTTCCCTTCATTTCCCAGCTGGCAGCCGGCCAGATTGATGGGTTGTCCGGTTGCGGGTTGGGAAAGTGCGTTTCGGTTTCTGTAATTCACTTTGTGAAAGTGCATCTCCTCCAGACAGGTACCGGTTTGAGAAATCCCTTCTGTTCAAGTCATTTGCCAGGATCTAAAATCTGACTGATTCAACACTGTCAAGCTCACGAAGAATGATTCACAACGCTGGCATTAATCCACAGTGTGAACTGGGGGGGGGAGGATTTGCTTCTGGGGCTGGAGGGAGCATTTCTGCTCCTCTTGTCTCAGAAGCATTGCCCTAAAACACACTTTCCTTCTGCCATAAATTGTTCCCATCTCCATTTCATTACCTAGCTTCCCCGATCCCTGGGAAACTCAGCAACCCATTCAAATCAGGTTCCCAATTGCAAATGGGGGTGGATTTAAATACGAAATTAACATGTCCTGTCTCTCCAAAAGGGGACCCAGATGTACCATAAAAATTGCAGCAGACGTCTATGTGGTGGGCTGGTTTCATATTTCGCAATTTTTAACCACTCCTGACCTTCTCCCACCCTTTGAGTATTTTAGCATTTTGTAATAATTTCTTTACCCTTCCGCTCTATGCTCCTATTTATAGAACTTTAAAAAATGCTTCTGTCGTCTGTCTATGGCTTGGCCATCCTGCACTCTCACTGGCAGGGAATTATGTGTAACTGATATGTCTGACCCTGCCTATCTTTCAGAAAGTGCCAGGGCACATGCCATGCTCAAACCAGCCATCTCTCTCAGCCCACGTGTTCAAGGGCTGCTGTCACCAGTGCAGCTTAGCGTTAAACAGCTGAAACTTGGTGAATAAAGGATTAAAAACGTCAGCGCTCAGGCCAGCACCTCCCTGCCTGAACATGTTCAAAGCTGGTAATTGTAAGAAGTGAACTCTATAGCAAAACTGAGCAGCCTGAGGTGAACAGGAAAACCAGGAATGGGGAGAACCATCGATCCATTTCCTGGACTTTTTCTTTGGTGAGAGCAAGTCCCCATCCTTATTTATTTAATCCCCTCTAATTTGGCCACTCAATGCCATAATTTACCCCAATGCAAACACAGTTGCTTAAATACTTTGGGCAGATATAAAGTGAGCTGTCGTGATTCTGGCTTTGACTTTTCCTCGGTTCCACCTGTCCAGTGGCAATGGATCGAATAAGTTCAAGATTATTTATTATTGTCACAAGTCGCCACACTCCGACGCCTGTTCGGGTACACCGAGGGAGAATTTTGCACGGCCAATGCACTTAACCAGCACGACTTTCGGACTGTGGGAGAAAGCCAGAGCATCCGGAGGAAATCCATGGTGAGAACGTGCAGACTCCACACAGACAGTGATCCACGCCGGGAATCGAATCTGGGTCCCTGGCCCTATGAGGCAGCAGTGCTAACCACAGTGCCACCATGCCACCCCAAATAAAATGGGCAATGATGAGGTTAAATCTACAGACCACATCATATCACAATTTAACCTTGGCAGCTCAGAGCATTGTACCACTGTCAGCTTCCCTATCTCGATCAACATCAGTACAGCAAGTGCTGCAGCTTCGAGTTTCTGCATTGCTGGAAGTAACTTGGTCAGTCAACATCAGCTGCAGACTCCAAATTGTGCTTCTGGCTTAGTGGAGACAAAGCTACAGATTCTAAACACTGCAAAGGCAAAAACGAACTGAAACACTGCAGATCATCTTTTGATTCTGCTGTGCTTCTTCACTTTCTGCCTTTCTTATTACTTATCATAGAATCCTACAGTGCAGAAAGGAGGCCATTCAGCCCATCAAGCCTGCACTGACAGCAATTCCACCCAGGCCCCAACTCCTTGCTAGTCCCCCTGACACCAAGGATCAATTTAGCATGGCCATTCCACCTAACCTGCACATCTCTGGAATGTGGGAGGAAACCCACGCAGACACAGGGAGAACGTGCAGACCCAACATAGACAGTCACTCGAATCCGGAATTGAACGCGGGTCCCTGGCACTGTGAGGCGGCCGTGCTAACCACTGTGCCACCCCTTGTTTAACATGATCACGATGAACAGACTAGCTGGGCTGAGATGGGATTTCATTTTGTTGACTGCGGCAAAATTAAAGATTTGCATGTAACTGGGGGCACAGCTTCGAAGTGAGAGGAGGAATGTTTAAGGGAGACGTGCGGTGGAGGTTTTTCATGCAGAGAGTGGAGGGAGGGTGCCTGGAACACGCTGCCAGAAGAGGTGGTGGAAGCAGGCACATCAGCAACATTTAAGAGGCATCTGGATGGGGACATGAATAGGGAGGGAATAGAGGGATTCGGACTGAGCAAGGGCAGAAGGTTTTTTGTTTAGTTTAGTTAGAGCATCATGATCAGCACGGGCTTGGAGGGCCGAAGGGCCTGTTCCTGTGCTGTACTTTTCTTTGTTCTTTGTAAGTATCCATTTATTAACCCTATTACCAAAGTAAGAGGGGAGAACTTGCACTGATATGGTCATTCCGTGACATCCCAAAATGCTACAAACATGAAAGTACTTTTGAAGTGCATTCACTCTTGTAACATAGGAAATCGATTTGTGCGCAAAATTCCACTAACAGCAATGCCATAATAATCAATTAATCTGTTTTTAGTAACACTGAGTAAGCGATACATTATGACCAGGAGAAGATAGCTGACAAATTCCAACCTCCACCCCCCCCATCCCCTAATTCCCTCTGGCTGAATCTCTACAGAGTATGTTGTCTGATGGAGCAGACTCAATGGGCCAAATGGTCTAATTCTGCTCCTATATCTTATGGACTAACCTAGACTGTCAAATAGCTAAAACCGAGGGCCTCCAAAGTAAAAAAAATACTGCGGAAGTTGGAAATCTGAAATGAAAAGAAGAAAATGCTGGAAAATCTCAGCAGGTCTGGCAGCATCTGTGGTGAGAGTGCTAACGTCTGGAGTCTGGTGTTATCCTTCTCCAGGGTTCTGCTGCCAGACCTGCCAAGATTTTTCAGCATTTTCTGGGTCCATTAAGACAGTTGATACTTGCCACATGAAATATGCCTTTTTGGATGAACTAAAAGCTCGTGTGTTCCACCTTTGTGTAACAAATGGAATCTTAATGGCTGAGAGATGTGACTAGATGCAAAAAAAAGCTCTCTTTCTTTCCAAGTTGCCATTCTTAGTTTACAATGGGACGAAGATTATTTTCTTCACTGTTTAATTTTGCCTATTTCAGCAAGCCAATAGTGTTAATTTTGCAACTTGATGCTCCCTCCTTTATGCATTTCAGGCTTAACCGCTCTTTCATTTACCGTTCCCAAGGCTTTGCAATGAATTCTAAACGGTTCCGACCCACACTATTTGTTTCAGTTGAGAGTTACTCCTCCAGTGAATGCAGCAAGATTGTGGAAACAATGGCAGTATTGAACAGAAAGAGAAACTTCGCTCAGTGGTGTGAGATTACAGCTAGGGAGAGGGAAAACTCACAAGGGAATCAGTCATAACCGTTGCAAAATTGTGATTAAAAGTCCCTGAAGGCCAAATTACTAAAAGAACACAGAATGTTTGACCTCTCGGCAAAACTGCATATGTAACAACTGGCTAACATCTCACTTTGCAATGGCAGAGTGCCTCTTCCATTACAACAGAGAGATTGGCTTGTAAAATGTCTGATTGGTGAGAATATTATTTCATCAGCAGTTCATTAACCGCCGAGATTAAAGCCAATCGCACTCCATTGAAGAGACGTGTTGTTCATTTTCCATTTACCCTACATGGAGTTAATGGGAGTGAAATTGCTCTCAGTGCAAAGGCAAAATTGCTCTCTTTGCACAGGCAAAGATCAATGGTGAGCAGGAAAAGGGGCACTTTGGTGGATTGCTGTGCCATATATTTGGGACTGGGGAAAGGTGGCGGCTCTAATTTGCCCGCCACCAAATTAGAACCCCAAGGATCTGGGGCACCATTTTTACAGGCCACACCAGCGCACAGCAACCAAATCAATTGACCCTGGAAGTTCCCTGGCACTCCCCCTGCATGCCTAAATAGTGCCAGGAGAGTACCCGGGCAGTGCCAGGGGGAGTAACCAGGCACGCACGCACGCACACACCTGACCTCCTCGGGGGGGGGGGGTCTTCCCGTCAGGTGCACACTTTTGGAGACCTCAGGTCTCACACCATGGATGGACTTTTTGACCTGGAGGTGGAGGATGATTCCCATTTACATGCCAGATAATTGCATGTTAATGTATTCAAAACCGTGCCTCAACGCTGATGGGGGTGGGGGGGAATGTTGAGAGGACAATCACATAATTTGTTCACGCCAATGTAAAACATGATGTTGCACTCCTCGCAATATTTTCCGCTCCCGTGGCCAAAACCGTCCAATGTGACGGGAAGGGAAAATCCTGGCCATAGACTCCAGATCCAAGCATTCTGCCCGCCCACCACCCCCCTCCACCCAGACCATCAACAAGCACTAACACTGAGCCTCATTTTCCTTTCCATTGACTTCAACCGCTCCAAGTTGATGACATAAGATATTAGACCATTCAGCCCATCGAGTCTGCTCTGGACCAAGTTCACCCCGTTATGTTAAATATTAAAAAGACTGACTTTGGATTAAGGTGTAGGACAAACCACTTGTGTTAGAGGAAGAAAAACGAGGTAGAACCGTCAAGACTATGAAGGGAGCTGTGCACACAAACACTAGATTGGTGTTTGAAATGGTAAAAATGAGGGGAATGAATTGCAATATAATCCAATTAATTATCAGAGATATTTGGAGGATGATGCAAGAAGCCACAATTTGATGATTATTGGGGCACTGATGGCAGCACATTGGAATAAAAGAAATACAGAAATTGAATTTCTACGTTTTCCAAAAGCTTGAGGCATCAGAACTGTCCAAATATAACTGCAAGCCAATGGAAACAGTAAGTGTGAGGTTTTAGATGCACACAGGGCTGAATCATCATAGAATCCCTACAGTGCAGGAGAGGCCATTGGTCCATCGAGTTTGCAATGACTCTCCAGAGTATCTTAACCAGGCCCTTACCCCCGAGATGCATCACATTCCTTTGTTGTTGGTGTGTCAAATTCCTGGAGTTCCCTCCCGAACAGCAGTGTGTCCTTCCCACATGGACAGTGATGGTATAAGAAAATGGCTCACCGCCACCTTACCAACAATGTCCACATTCCATAAATGAATTAAAAACAACAGGCTCTCACAAGTGGCAATGTGACAAATGGCTAGATAATTTGACTTCAAGTGGTTTGTGACATTGAATGAGAAATTAAGGGATAACTGGGAAGCCAGTTCCCCGAGTCATAGAATCATAGAATGATATCATAGAAACCCTACAGTGCAGAAGGAGGCCATTCGGCCCATCGAGTCTGCACCAACCACAATCCCACCCCACATATTTTACCCGCTAATCCCTCTAACCTACGCATCCCAGGACTCTAAGGGGCAATTTTTAACCTGGCCAATCAACCTAACCCGCACATCTTTGGACTGTGGGAGGAAACCGGAGCACCCGGAGGAAACCCACGCGGACACGAGAAGAATGTGCAAACTCCACACAGACAGTGACCCGAGCCGGGAATCGAACCCGGGACCCTGGAGCTGTGAAGCAGCAGTGCTAACCACTGAAACCAGGGCGTGTGAGCTCAGGGAATTAGGAGGTGGGAAAGTGCAGTAGATAAGACAAACAATGATCGCGTTGAATGGCGGAGCCACTTGGACCAAATGCTCTGCTCCTGCTCCGATTTCCTGTGTTCAGCTGTAAATCCATAGTGGAATGAGAAATTGATGTTGTTCTTCTTAAGAGCTGAGAAGGTCAAGGGAAGATTTGATGGAGGTGTTCAAAATCATGAAGAAGTTTGATAGAGTAATGAACAAGAAACGGTTGACAATGGCGAAGGATTAGTAAGCAGAGGACACAAATTTAAGGTGATTGGGAAAAGACTAGAAGCCATATGAAGAAAAACAAGTTTTGCGGTGAGCTGTTCTGATCTAGAAAGCATTGCCTGACAAGATGGTGGAGCAGATTTTATCATCATTTCAAAAGTAGATTGGAAAAATAAAATGAAGAGAGAACATTAGAATATCTGTGGGGAAAGGGAAGGCAAATGGGACTAACTGGATTGCTCTTTCAAAGGGCTGACACCGTCACAATGGGCCAAATGGTCTATTAATGGTCAACTGGGATAATCCAACAATAGCTTCAGTCAGTCATCTGCTGAAGAGATGGGCACGGTGGCACAGTGTTTAGCACTTCTGCCTCACAATGTCAGGGACCCGGGTTCAATTGTGGTCTTGGGTGACTGTGTGTGGAGTTTGCACGTTCTCCCCGTGTCTGTGTGGGTTTCCTCCGGGTGCTCTGGTTTTCTCCCACTGTCCAAAGATGTGCTGGTTAGGTGGATTGGCCATGCTAAATTGCCCCTCAGTGTCCCAAGATGTGCATGCTCGGGGGATTAGTGGGGTTAGGGGGATAGGGCCTGGGTAAGATGCTCTGCCAGAGAGTCAGTGCAGAGTCGATGGGTCAAATGGCCTCGTTCTGCACTCTAAGGATCCTATGACAGTATGCAACTCAGCTAACGACACCCAAGTTTACATTTTTGTCGATTGAGTTATTTATTTAACATTGGTTTCAAACCCATTCATTGTAAATGGCTGAACGCCAATCACAAAACATGGGTTTTATCATCTAAACTCACACTTAATAATGGCAGCTGGTGTGAGAGGACTGCCATGCCTGTATGGAACTGTGCCCCAGTGACGAGTTAGCACTTCCTGGAAGAGAGGGCAGAAAAATGGTGAAAACTGGGGCAAAAGCAACTTGTGGGTGAAGAACAGAAATAAATCTCAGACAGCTGGAGATGCTACAGGAATATTTGTGTAATAAAGGATTGTTGGTCATAATACGTATTTTGGAAATGAATCAGAGGTTGTGCAATTTGAAGGGGCGGGGGGGTCAATAAGTACTTGACATAGAAAATCATTCCTTCCAAAAATACTCTTATTTTCTTTTAAATCCCTCTCAAGCTGAGACAACAAATAATATAACTTTAAGGACACTCGATTTTAATTACAAGGTATTTTCTCAGACACAAAAGCTTTCCTGATGTATTATGAAATGCTAAAAGTTTCAGACTTTCAAATCGTGAACGGAGCATGAAATCTGGGAATTTCCTGGCAGCGCAGCCACCGAAAGATTAAAGGTCAACATGTACAATAGTTATGTTGTCCTGCTTCCAGTAGTGAGTGAATAGAGAGGTGTTAAAAGGACTTGAGGAGCGAGCAGTGACTTGGTCCATTAATATGCTACCACAATGTGTTCCTGATTCTGATTGGCTGTGACGTTGCCTGGCTGTGACGTTGCCATGGAGAAAGCAACGAGGACCTATAGGCTCCCCCACCCTCCCAGGTAATGCTCAAAATTTGAACATATTTCTTTTTTTTTGGCCTAGTCATTTTGTCTCCACGGCAACGCCTCAGCCAGAGTCGACTTGCCAATCAATCAGCACCCTTTTTCCCCTGTAGCACAGGTTGTGGCGATTGTTTGAAAGTTGGCATTCTTGCATTTGTCCTGATGAGTGCAAACCATGAAACGTCAGCAACATGTCTCTCCTCCCAGCAAGATTCAAGTACTGAGTTTTATGTCTCTCTCAAATTATCCCTTTCCTGGTATTCCAGGTTTGAATTCCTCAGGAACTCCCAGCTGGGTCTGTGACCTGTACAAAGACAATCCTGTTTCTTTTCACAGCTCAGAACTCCTCAATGTCTACAACCTGATTGAATAAAAACATCTTCCTGCCATCTCTCAAGAAATGTTTTGCAGGAGTCCCAGCAATGATTCTTCCTCTTTCCCTCCCCAAAGCTTTTGTTGTTAAGCTGCGAGATTGCACATTATGAACACTGAAAAGCTTCCCAAGGAACACCCTTGTTCTCCCCATCACATGTAAAATGACATGGAGCCTACAGCACACAAATCGCACACTCGAACCAACTGGTCAACGCTGGGGTTTTATATTCTAGACCAGCCTCCCACCACCATTATTTACAAAATCATGGTAACACCTTGTCACTGGGAACAGCAATTAGCCATACAGGTTTATAACATGGAAACAGGCCCTTCGATCCAACTTGTCCATGCCACCCTTCTTTTTAAACAATTAAGCTAGGCCCATTTGGCCCATATCCCTCTATACCCATTTTACCCATGTAACTGTCTAAATGTTTTTTAAAAGACAAAATTGTACCCGCCTCTACTGCTACCTCTGGCAGCTTGTTCCAGATACTCACCAGCTTCTGTGAAAAAATTGCCCTGATGGATCCTTTTGTATCTCTCCCCTCTTACCTTAAACCTATGCCCTCTAGTTTTAGACTCCCCAACTTTTGGGAAAAGATGTTAACTATCTACCTGATCCATGCCCCTCATTATTTTATAGATCTTTATAATATCACCCCTTAGTCTCCTATACTCCAGAGAAAAAAGTCCCAGTCTATCCAGCCTCTGCTTATAACTCAAACCATCAAGTCCCGGTAGCATTTTAGTAAATCTTTTCTGCACTCTTTCGAGTTTAATAATATCTTTTTTATAAGAGGGTGACCAGAACTGTGCACAGTATTCTAAGTGTGGCCGTACCAATCCTGCAAGCCAATCATAGGAAGGTAGTTCAAGCAGAAACGGTACTTGTGGGGACTACAATTTGGAGACTATTCAGTATGGGGAGGCATTGGCATTGTGATATTGTCACAGGACTAGTTAACTAGAAACCCAAGGTAATGCAGGATAAGGGTTCGAATCCCACCACAGCAGATGGTGAAATTTAAATTAATCAGAAATCGGGAATTGAAAGCATGAAACCATTGTCAATTGTCATAAAAATCCATCTGATTCACTAATGTCTTATAGGGAAGGAAATCTGCTGTCCTTACCTGGTCTGGCCTACTCCAAATCCACAGTAGTGTGGTTGACTCTTAAATGCTCTCAGCAATGGGCAATAAATGTTGTCTCAGTGACGTCCACATCCCATGAATGAATAAACAAAAATATGTGGTAATGGCATGCGATGCTCGGATGACCAGATAGTGTAATATGACATTTCAGAAGGTGACAAATAACTTCTGCTCAATTCCAGTAAACATGTAGAGAGCTATATGCAGAATCAATACATTTCTCAGTGTGGAAAGAGAGAGAACATGGTTATAGATCACGAGTGCACATCTATTCATAGTCCTCAGAGGATTGAAAACCTTTCTTTTTAAACCTTTCTAAAGCAGAGTTCTAGAAACAGCCAATTCCCAGAGCAAATCGTCCTGGAGTGATCGGCTCAATGTGTAATGCAGCAGATACCACAGCAAGTTTCATCCAGCATCATTGTGTGGGCGCGTGAGAACCCTTAAAGTTCAATTTATGAAAGTTCTTCCACAAGACGTGGGTGTCACTGGCAAGGCCACGGATTGTGGTATCCCTAATTGCCCTCGAGAATTGACATTGTTTGGCTTCCCCTCTCCACCTCCCCTACAAAACCTCGGATTTAAAGCTGTTGAAACACACAATGGTTGCATGTTCAAGAACCAACTCGCTTATTCATGCATTCCCCTGGATGTCAAGATCCATTAGCTCTAAGCCAGGGTCCAGGAAGAGGGCTGAGTGAAGATGTATTAAAGGCATGATTGTCCATTTATCTCTGCAGTCCCAAAAGGGTTAAAACCATATATTTTAATTCTTTCTAAATCAGTTTAGGAAAGAATCAATTCCCAGAATGACTTAAGACTTGTCTATCTGGGCAGCACAACCCAGTGGCATTTCTGATATCAAGACTGATGGATCTTCAAGAAAAGAGCTGATATATTTTCATACACAGTGGGCGGATTCTTCCCAGTCACAGCGAGGTGGGATCAAGAGGAAATTCACATTCCTGGAGGATCTAGTCAAGAACATGACCATTCTAGCCTCCAGAAGTGGGCCATCACCAGCACTGGCAAGTAGCCAATGAGCTGCCTGGAATCCTACACTGGGCAGGCTGACAGCCCTCCACCTCCCCCCCCCCCGCCCCCCCCCACCTCCCGAGGGCCAACCTTGGCAAGTGGCTAGAAGGGGCATTCTGGAGGCTAGTCTGGAGAGGGGTGGGCTGTGAGGCCTCCTGTTCATCCCACACCCTCCCCCACAACTGGGCCTACGGCGATGAGAAGGGCATAAGGAATATGGCTATTTGCCATTCTCGGAGCGCTTTGTTTTCCCCTCCATAGGGGTGACCCAACAGTTGCGGGCACCGTTTATTTATTTTTCAAGTTCAAACCTCTTCACAGGGTTCCTCAAGATGGAGGCACTCACCCAGTCCCTTCCTGCGACTCTGCTGTCCTTCCAAGGCTGATTGGGTGTGCAGCCTCAGCAGTCTGTCTGCACTGCTCAATTGGATGGCGGAGCCAAAGGCAGCCAATCAGGAAGCTGTCTCCCAGAAGATGGCGCCAGTATGCACATCGCCAATAGGCACAGGGTCGTGACCCAGATTGGCCCCACCCCACAATTATTTTTTCTCAGTGTGTGCAGCTAGATTAATACAAGCCGCACGAGAAGCATGACTGAAATTATGCTGGATATTTATGGGGACTGGCCCCACTGCATTAACAATAATGGTTTAGACAGGTGTTCAATCCCCTACACCTTCTTTAAAATTGATTTGAGTGCTTGATTCTCTGCATGTATGGTTAGAGCAACCCTTCATTTACCTTTCCATTTCGAAAACAGCGGCAATTATTTTTTTCCAATTTCGTATCGGCCAGGTTGAAATAAGAGCATGAAGAGAAAAGGTCGAGTGTGTAATCATTGCCCATCTTCTGCTGAGAAAGCCAAAAGCTGCAATCAGATCATTTCTCTCCCAATTGGGGGAGATCAATCTGAGCTGCTGCCGGAATCAAAGAACATTGTGCAGGTCGGGGAATTGAAAATGATCTACGTGTACAGAACAGTACCTATTGTTAACAGTGGGCACAGCTCCGAAACCCTCATATTATGAAATATTTCATCAAGCAGGAAGCTTATATTGACAAATCATCTGCACTGTGGTCTGTTGTAAGAGCAGATTTGATAATGGCCAACGAAAGAAAACGGTTTCTGAGGTTAGTCCAAATTGTACAGCAAACAAAATAAAAACCAGGGACAGATGATGGAAGCACACACTGCAATGGGGTTTTCTCAAAACCAGGGGCTGGATGTTATGGGGCACCCTCCCTCCCATTAAATTTTCAGGGGTGTCGTGGTGGGGTGACCTGCCCACCATTCCAATGGCTGCACGCAATTTAACACTGGCTATCACGTTCATTGCTTTAAGGTGAGACTGCCACACTTTTGTCGGGAGAAGGTCTGCTTTCAAGAGTTGCTGGCAGTCCGATTGCTGGCAGCTCTGTAGTCCCAGAGGTGCCAAGGTGTGGAGGATTGACCTAGTGTACGATGCCTCTGATGGGCCCGGCCCCTCCCCACTGCCCGACACCAGCCCACACAGATAAAGCTGGCAGGCTTCCCCTTGCTGCAGGCAGAATACAAGATTGGCACAACGAGGCCCTGAGGTGACCATTAATTGGCCTCAATAGAGGCCTTAGAGGCCTCAACAGGGAGCTGTTTGCTGCCTCCCCCTTTCCCCGTAAATGTTCACAGCCAGGAGGTCACCCTCTTGAATTTATCTTCAAACCCAGCAATGGGTGTTTGCGGCCCTTGTTTACTATGGAACTGCAGTCAATGAAAGTTGTCCATCTGCAACATACAACATTTCTAATTTATGTTGCACTCTTTCAATCCTTATTTATGTTTAAGTTAGATTTTCCATAATTTCCATGAATCTCATGAAGCTGGTATACAATTTCTAGCAGTTATGAAAGGTTTTACAATCCAGATCTGTTTATCAAAGACACCTATCTTGTTTGCTAATAGGAGAATAATTCACCACTGCAAACAATGGTGACTTTATATTTAAGTTTTGGGAGCCCCAACTTGAGCAGTGATATATGAAAAGGTTCTACTCTTGCTGGAGGAGCCAGGATTCCTCAGGTAATGATTTTCCAAGGTTCATCCAACATGATCTCAGAACGTTTCAAAGCATTTTACAGCCAATGAAATCCTTTTGAAGTATAGTTACTATAGTAATGTAGGAAACAGCAGCCAATTAATGCACAGTAAGGTCCCACAAACATCAATTGCTAAAGGCCAGACATTCATTTCTTTAAGTGTGGGATAAACATTGACCAAATCACTAGTCTGCTCTTCAAAATATTGCACACTGGATCTTTTACATTTATCAGAGAGGATAAACAGTGTTTTGGTTAAGTATCTCATCTAAAACATACAAACAAGGAGCAGGAGTAGGCCATTCATCCCCTTTAGCCGGTTCCTCTATTTAATAAGATGGCGGATCTGATAATGCAATAGGAACCCCGATTGCAAAGGAACATCATTTATTCACAGAACACAAGATAAAGCCACAATGATAGTGTACACACACTAGTCGCTGCCTGGGGCTGCAGTTCAGCAGGCCCAGTCTTGGGCCTGCCTTATAACGAGTTCCAATCGGGCAAGTCATTACCTTGTTACCAGGAAAACTCATTCTCAACGATCCCACAGAAAGATCAATCAATGATTTCCCATGGACGTCATGGGGGTTGTCACAGATAGCAACCTCCAATCTGCATCCTGCCTACCCGCCCCCCCGATAACCTATCACTCTCTTGCTTACCAAGAATCTATCCACCTTTGCCTTAAAAATATTCAAAGATTCTGCTTTCTTTTTATACCCTTTTCAGCGAGTGAGCTCAAAAGATTCAAGATCCCCTGCGTGAAAATATTTTGCCTCATCTCCATTTTAAATTCACGACCCCTTATTTTTTTTAAACAGTGACATCTAGTTTTAGATTCTGCCACAAGATGAAACATGCTCTCCAAATCCACCCTGTCATGTCCCCTCAAGATCTAATACGTTTCAATCAAGTCCCTCTTATTCTTCTAAACTCCAGATGTCAGAAGACAACTCGTCCATTCCATGTACTAGCCTGGTAAACCTTGACTGAACTGCTTCCATCTCATTTACATCTTTCCTTAAATAAGGTGACCAATACTGTACATAGTACTCCAGATGTGGTCTCACTTGTGCTTTGTACAACTGAAGCATAACCTCCCTTCTTTTGTATTCAATTCCTCTGACAGTTCAGCATTCCCACCTGTACTACACTGGAGTAGGAAAATCATTTTTTATTTATACACTGAACAGTTACAACGTTTGCTATATTTTCCTGAGTGCCTAGCTTCCTACATTCTCCTCTGGGTGCTCCGGTTTCCTCCCACACTCCAAAAGATGTGCGGGTGGATTGGCCAGGCTAAATTGCTGCTTAGTGTCAGGGTAACTTAGTAGGGTGAATACCTGGGGTTACGGGGATAGGGCCTGGGTGGGACTGTGCTGGTAAATGTTCGATGGGCTGAATGGCCTCCTTCTGCACTGTATGGACTCTATGATTCAGTTTTCACTTTGCAATTCTGTACAGACCTTCCCCCGACCTTGAGACGGAATCCATGGCAAAGGAAAACAAAAGTCAGAATCATTACTTTGAAACGACAGTTGGGTTTCACTGTCATGAAGTGTAAATGAGACAGAGTCCACAGTGACAAAGCTCCCAACACATTGCAGTAGTTCTTCTATATGAATAGGATATAAAATATCTCCAATTTCCTTCATCATTGCCAGAAAACACTAAGTGCTCCACTGGAGTTCTGTTTTTATGCAAGGGCACCTTTGGCCTTTTGTGGCTCCAGAAAATGTTAGGGGGCAGTCTTTAAGGGAAGCCTGCTTTGAAGAGGGTATTTAATGTGGGTGCTCCGGCAGTGAGAAAGCGACAAAGCACTCCTGTTCATTGCAGAATGTGATACACCCAAAAGTGTTATACACGAGATCTACTATAGACTTGGCTAATATTTCAGAACAGTTTGGCTCATAAATGACACACTGCATTACAGTATTGTGTAGTTCACGTTACCTCTGTTTAAATGCATCATGTTTTAGCCATTTCCTGGTGTATAATTTATATGTCTGCATAAGTCAGTCAATTCCCCAATTGAGTGAATAATGAAAGCATACATAATTCAGCCTTTGGATGAAACTGGAGTTCAGGAATAAAGAAGTATTGCTACAATGGTACAGGGCTTTGGTGTAGTGTGGATTTGGAATAGTGTGTGTGGTGGCACAATGGTTAGCACTGCTGCCTTATAGCGTCAGGGACCCGGGTTCCATTCCAGCCTTGGTTCACAGTCTGTGTGGAGTTTGCATGTTCTCCCCGTGTCTGCGTGGGTTTCCTCCAGGTGCTCCGGTTTCCTCCCGCAGTCCAAAGATGTACAGATTAGGTGGATTGGCCATGCTAAATTCTCCCTTGGTGTCCCAAGATGTACAGGGTAAATATGTGGGGCTACAGCGATAGGGCCTGGGAGAGCTGGTGAAGACTGGATGGGCTGAATGGCCTCCTTCTGCACTGTTGGAATTCTATGATTCTAATTTTGGTGTCCATTTTTAAAGAGGGATATACTTGCATTGGAAGTGGTACAGCGAAGGTGTAATGAATTGAGGATGAATGGGTTGCCCTCTGATAAGAGACCGAGTAAACTGGGCCTTTATTCTCTGGAGTTCAGAAGAATGAGAGGCTATTGCATTGAAGCATGCGAGATTCTGAAAGGGCTCGATAGGGTAAAGGATAAGGGGCTGATCATTTAGGACTGAGATGAGAAAAGATTTCTTTACTCAAGAGGGTTGCGAATCTTTGGAGTTCGCAACCCAGAGGGTTGTTGATACTCTATCATTGAATATGTTTAAGGCTGGGATAGATGGATTTTCCATTTCTCAAAGAATCAAGGCCTATGGGGAAAAATTGGATTTGAATCCCCAGGTCATACTGATTATACTGAATGGCGTAGCAGGCATAATGAGTTGTGAGATCTACTCCTATCTCGTGTTCCTGACTTTCACCAGATATACAAAGTTGCCAAATATATATGTTGAGAAACCTATTCGATTCCAGGAAAACAATCTTCTTCGAGTTCCATTTGTCATGTTCCTCACTAAACCAGCGCCACAAAGCACACCAGAATAGAGGAGGCTTGGGAGGGAAAGGTGGGAGAGGAACTACCCAAAGTTTCCCTGAGCAGTTCATTTTACCCGGAATCCTGTCTTGACAGCAAAGGATAAACCTTGTGACACCAGTCATTTCATGAAAGAATTCTGGTTTAAGGGGATAGATAAAGCAACAGAAAATGAGCAACCTCCTCGAAATCCACAGCCAGCACTGCTCAAATTTGTAGAGGGCACACACGCTTTGGCACAATGACAGTAACAACGTGTATGAACAAATACACCAACTGATTTAAATCAAGATCAAATTGGATTGGTCGAAAATGCCAAATGAGGCTTAAAATTTAAATGTAACAGGAGAACGTTCTCCTCCCAACTCATTTTTCAAGTTTGCTGATGACACCACCGTGGGTTGGATCTCAAACAATGACGAGACAGAATACAGGAATGAGATAGAGAATCTGGTGAACTGGTACGATGACAATAATCTCTCCCTCAATGTCAACAAAACGAAGGAGATAGTCATTGACTTCAGGAAGCGTAGTGGAGACATGTCCCTGTCTACATCAATGAGGACAAAGTAAAAATGGTCGAGAGCTTCAGGTTTTTAGTGCCCTGTTCTGGTCTCCCCATGCGGATGCTATAGTTAAGAAAAGCCACCAAGGCCTCTACTTTCTTAGAGACTAAGGAAATTTGGTGTGTCTGCCATAACTCTCACCAACTCCACAGAAGCACCATAGAAAGCATTCTTTCTGGTTATATCACAGCTTGGTATGGCTCCTGCTCTGCCCAAGACTGCAAGAAACTACAAATGATTGTGAATGAAGCCCAGTCCATCACTCAAACCAGCCTCCCATCCATGGACACTGTCTACACTTCCCACTGCCTCGGAAAAGCTGCAAGTATAATCAAGGACCCCATGCATCCCGGACATGCTGCCTTCCACCTTCTTCCATCAGGAAAAAGATACAAAAGTCTGAGGTCATGTACCAACCGACTCAAAAACAGCTTCTTCCCTGCTGCCATCAGACTTTTGAATGGACCTACCTCTCATTAAATTGATCTTTCTCTACACCCTAGCTATGACTGTAACACTACATTCTGCACTCTGTCCTTTCCTTCTCTATGAACGGTATGCTTGGTCTGTATAGCACACAAGAAACAACTTTTTCACTTCATACTAATACATGTGACAATAATAAATAAAATAAAATCAAAAAAGCCAATATTCTTTTCTGTTGTTTAGCCAATAACAGCTATCACCATGATCCCAATTAAAAACACACGTCCATCTTCAATTTCAGGAGGTCCACTATCTTTCTTCATCAGTGGGTCAGTGATGTTGGGCACCTCTGGTGCACAGATAGGACAGTAGACTATCTGCCAATTGGATTTGACCCGCCATGAATATGGTGCAAAACACCCGGTTGCATGATTACTAAGGTTGGGGCCAGAATTTTTGGTGCGTTTCCCTGCCACGGGATTTAATCCCAGATTGGGAAAATTCCATTCAATGTGCTTTCTTAAAATGGTCCCAAAGCGAGATCATGTTGGAAGAGGATGTGAAACTTGGTCTATTAGCTGTTGCGCTGACCTACCCATCATTCTTACAAGGTGAACCCTGCAAGGGAGGGACAAAAACCTCGGCTTGGAATATTTGGCCCCCCACGTCAGATTTTTAGCGGCTCTCCAAAGTTTCCCATCCCACCT
Source organism: Mustelus asterias (assembly GCF_964213995.1). Classification (NCBI taxonomy): domain Eukaryota; kingdom Metazoa; phylum Chordata; class Chondrichthyes; order Carcharhiniformes; family Triakidae; genus Mustelus; species Mustelus asterias. Next base: position 71,833,774 of record NC_135812.1, read on the forward strand.
GCAACGATGCCGACTGGTGTCAGGACCAGAAAACCTCACCCCTAGTGCCAACCCACTACAATTCCACCTCACATTGGGCTGTTCAATGGGCTGATCACGGCACAAATTTTATTACCCTTAAATAGAAATGAACGGCAGCATATCTAGAATGGGCAGCTGATCCAAGTGTGCCCGTTTTATAAATTGTCCATGTACAAGAGTACATACATCCCATTGAGTTCCTCATACTGGGGAGGTGATGGCCTAGTGGTATTATCGCTAGACTATTCAATCTAGAAACTCAGCTCATATTCTGGGGACCTGGGTTTGAATCCCGCCACAGCTGATGGTGGTATTTGAAGTCGATAAAAGAAATCTGGAATTAAGTGTCTACTGATGACCATGAAACCACGGTCGGAAAAACCTATCTGGTTCACTAATGTCCTTTAGGAAAGGAAATCTGCCGTACTTACCCGGTCTGGCCTACATGTGAGTCCAGAACTACAGCAATGTGGTTGACTCCCAACTGCCCTCCAAGGGCAACTAGGGATGGGCAATAAATGCTGGCCAGCCAGTGACGCCCATGTCCCACGAAGGAATAAAAAAAAAGTTTGAATTTAGACACGAGTTGGTATTTTCAACCTCTTCCTTTGAGCTTTTAACAAAACCTCAAAGCTGATTTAAGTTCTTATCTGCGTGATTTTCACAGTAACTTCATTGCAATGTTAATGTAAGCCTGCTTGTGAAACTAATAAATAAATAAAAATGACTGACTGTTCAATATCAGTAGTTCAGATCTGGCCTGACTTAATTCCGTTACATCACCGAACTGAAAGGTGAACAGTGAAAATTTCTTAACCTCGATCTTCTTGTCTTCAAGAGCACCAGTTGTGTTCAGATATCTTAAGTTTAAATCCTAAAACTGCATGGTTTTAGCTTCGCCACCCCCCCTGCACCCTGGGTTTGGGTCTACCACCATTGTATACCCTGCCTGATTTTACTTACCATTGTCGGAAAAACCTATCTGGTTCACTAATGTCCTTTAGGCATTTAAGCCGACCTCTGAAGCTTCGAAAAATTCTTCCCAAACAGGGACCAAGTATAAAAGTGAACCACTTTTGGGAATGGATAAGCGCCACTTTTGTTGTTTGCCACATGGGGTCTGCCCTGTGTGGGATACGTCTTAATCTCAAGAGTATCTTAGCAACCCCACCTGTGTTCCCTGCTTAATCTCTTGCAAACTAAATAAAACATCCATTTGCAGGTGAAAAATTGAGACTGACTGCTCATGAGAGTAAATCGCTTATTGTGGCTGAAAAGGAATGGGGGGGGGGGGGTCGATTTATATGCCGAGTATACGCAAAATCTTAATTTCAGAAGCCAATCAAATGGGGTCAACTTACACACTGGGTCGACTTATAGACCATGATGTATGGTAGGTTAAAATCAGAACTGGAGTGTCAGTGGGTTATTCGGCCATGACCATCCGAATGTACAGTTGCAAGGGTCAGTGGACGGCAATCAAGAATGAGAACTTTGATTTTTGCCTTCATTGGCCCAACAATACCGAGTTATCCCAAAACTATCACTGCTGCAATCCAACAAATTGAACAGAACCCGATTTTTTCTAGTCTGCATGGCTCAGTGCAACAGCTGGTGATTCATGGAGTCTCTTAGCGGTACAAGTTTGTGATTTTCCAATATGTTTCACATGGTTGAAGTGTAACAGAAACATATGTTCCCTCGTAAATGGTCTAGTAAAGAGTTGTTTCATCTACAAATATTGCCATAACCCATGAATCTTTGTATGCACCTTGTCATGGAAAGTATTCACGTGCAACAATTTTTTTTGTTAAAAATGGTAGAGCATCATGGGCAAATTTTTGTAGATATATGAAGACACTAAGGGGCAATTTAGCACGGCCAATCCATTTAACCGGCACATCTTTGGACTGCGGGAGGAAACCGGAGCACCCGGAGGAAACCCACGCAGTCACGGGGAGAACGTGTAAACTCCAGTCACCCAAGGCCGGAATTGAACCCGGGTCCCTGGCGCTGTGAGCCAGCAGCGCTAACCACTGTGCCACCTAGTCTGGTGAATCTTCGTTGCAATGCCTCTATGGCAAGTATATCCTTTCTTAGATAAAGAGACCAAAACTACACACCAATCTCCAGGTGGGTGAATCTGGCCAAGTTCCTGTTCATTATCCAGCAACTAGTGCTGGAAATGTACATGCACAATGTTGCAATGGAACAAGTTATTTGGTACTCACCATTTTAAGAATTACACCTGAATAATGGCCATTTACTCAAGATACCAGAGGGAAATTGCCCAAGTGACTAATGTCCTAACGGCATTGTGGACAGAAAGAGGAAAAAAGGAAAAACAATCGAGCTATATTTTGCACTATCAGGGCATTTAATGGCATCTGCTTTTAGTTGTTAGACTTGCCCCTGTACCCTTCAGCCCAAAACAGTTTTGCCTGTTGATTTGCTGAAAGGGCAACATTATCTGCATGCATGAGGGGGACACCGAGCATCAGGGACCAGACTAAACAAGCTAAAGGAGATAAAGATCTGTGTATCCCCTTAATCAATCAATCTGATTGAACAATTATGACATTAACAGTGCCATAATTGAGGATGAAATGAAAATGAGAGTGGGCGAATTCAATGGCCTGAATTTTCAGGATGATGAGCACAACCTGTCATCCTTGGAGTTGGCATGGGAATCCACCCCGCTGACCCTGACAGGCCCGCTACCATTTCACACTCAATGGAGCATTGATAGGCAACAGACGGGTCTTCCATCAAATCCTGCCTTGGAGAGCTGTTGGCCAATCAGATTGGCCAACAGTTCTCCAGCCTCTCCAGGCATGGCACTGAAGTGGCCAGAAGAGATATCACGGTGCTATGTATCAGTTTAAGTCCTGGGACTACACTACACGTAAATACCATGGGTCCCCCAGGGGCAGGAAAGTAGGGGATACCCTGGGAGGTCAGGCGTGGGCGATTTGTGTCAAGGGGGAGGCTGCCCTAAATCTGAAGGGGCTTTCAAATTCAACCCCCCCCCAACACCTACCCTCCCCTTCTAGTCCGAGATGGAGATTTATAACTTCTTCAATTTCCCACCCTGCTCTGACCCATGTCCACCAGCCTAGAGATTGTGGAGAGGCAGAAAAAGGCCCTTTTGTAAAATAAAGTGAGAGGAAAAAATGTTTGGATAAGAGAGGGAAAGAGAGAAGATTTAAAACAAAAATCAAATTTGCCATTTTTCAATTCTACAACTAAATCCTGAAGAAATGGGAGTTCATGTTCCTAATAGTTCATTTTTGCTGCTAGAGAGGTTGGCAATAATTAACACTTACAATGTGGTTAAAAGGGTACTTGGACTAGATTGGACAAAACTTACCTTGTTTACTCTGCAAGCACCAGAGGTTTGCACCAATTGAGGCATTCTGACGCTGAGGCAGTTGGACGCTATTTTCACAAAATTAATGGCGGAACAGCACAACTTGGACACCAACCTTGGGATACTCGAGTCGAACTGCTTCGTGTCTATAGTAATGTATTGTTTGTGTATAAATTTAACTGCGAATGCCATTGGCTTCATCGGTATTTTGACAGCAAATTCTGGCCATTAAAGCACCAGCAGTAGCTGTGGGTCAGTTTGTAGCACTCTCACCTCTGAGTCACAAGATTCCAAGTACAAGTCCCACTTCAATGCTTGGGCATCAAGGCTGACACTCCAGTGCAGTATTGAGGGAGTGCTCCACTATTGGAGGTACTCGGTTTTGGATAAGGCATTAAACTGAGGCCTCTCCTTCCTGCCCGGATGAATTTACAAGATCCCATTGCATCATTTCAAAGAGCAGCCAGGTGAATTCACCCATTGTCCATTATTTAATCCTTCAATCAACACCACAAAACTAGTCACGATCACATGGTTGTTCGTGGGAGCTTGCTACATGCAAATTGACTGCCAGATTTCCTGCATTATGACATTGTTCAGCCATCGTGAAATGCACTATATAAACGGAAGTCTTTATATTCAAAGGATTGCTTGAAATTGAAGCACGGCACGGTGGCACAGTGGTTAGCACTGCTGCCTCAGTGCCAGGGACCCGGGTTTGATTCCCGGCTTGGGTCACTGTCTGTGTGGAGTCTGCACGCTCTCCCCGTGTCTGCGTGGGTTTCCTCCGGGTGCTCCGGTTTCCCCTCTCAGTCCGAAAGACATGCTGGTTAGGTGCATTGGCCGTGCTAAATTCTCCCTCAGTGTACCCGAACAGGTGCCGGCAACTAGGGGATTTTCACAGTAACTTCATTGCAGTGTTAATGTAAGCCTACTTGTGACACTAATAAACTTTAAAAAACTTGTTCTTTTGTGTTGCAATCAGTGTTTCATAATGTAATATGCAAAAACAAGAAAAGTATTTAGATATTATAAACATTATGACATTTGCGACATCGATAACATTGTTTAAGATTTCAGAACTTGAGGAGTTGCTTACGGAAACCTCATTAGCAGCAAAACTGCCAAATCATTGCTGCTTTAAACATTACTCACTCATTGTCACAAGCCAAGTGTGATGTTGGACTGGGACTGTCTTTGGCCTTTAGCTCGCCATTGCGGAATAATGGAATGTTTGCAGTTTATTTGGAGAAAAAAAACCTCTTCCTTTTCAACGCTCCGAGTGGAAGGGTTTTTTAATGCGTGTCTCAAATGCTTCACATTAATGTTTTTTTGATTCATTCATGGGACATGGGTTTCGCTGGCTGGCCAGCATCTATTACCCATCCCTGGTTGCCCGAAGGCAGTTGAGAGTCAACCACATTGCTGTGGCTCTGGAGTCACACGTAGGCCAGACCAGGTAAGGACGGCAGATTTCCCTCCCTAAAGGACATTAGTGAACCAGATGGGTTTTTCCGACAATCGACAATGGTTTCATGGTCATCAGTAGATTCTTATTTCCAAATTTATTTTATTGAATTCAAATTTCACCAACTGCCGTGGCGGGATTCAAACCCAGGTCCCCAGAACATTAGCTGAGTTTCTGGATTAAGAGCCTAGCGATGATACCACTAGGCCATCGCCTTCCCCGGCCTATGACAAATCTGTCAGAATGCTCCAGGCAGGTCCTGGCTGTTAAATCTCCATGAGGACCTGTAATGCTGGCAATCAAGGTTTAGGACAGAAAACAAAATAAGATAATCAGTGAAGTAGTCGGGAATGCTGAGCTTGGTGGCAGATACACACGTACATATTATGACTTGGTGCCTCCAGTGGAGAGCTTCAGGTGACACAACATTGACTTCAGTTAACATGAATAGATTGGAGAAGTGAGACTGGTGCTGTTGGAGAAGAGAAGGTTGAGAGGAGATCTGATTGATGTGTTTAAAATCATGGAGACAGATTAGATAGAATCATAGAATCTTATAATGCAGAAGAGGCCATTCAGCCCATCAAGTCTGTACCAACTCTCCGACAGAACATCTTACCTAGGCATTCTTCCCTGCTCTATCCCAGTAACCCCACACACTTACAATAGCTGATCCACCTAACCTATACATCCTGGGACACTAAGGAGCAATTTAGCATAGCCAATTCGCCTAATCTGCACATCTTTGGACTGTGGGAGAAAACCGGAGCACCCGGAGGAAACTCATGCAGACACAGGGAGAACGTGCAGACTCCACACAGACAGTCACCCAAGGCCAGAATTGAACCCGGGTCTCTGGCACAGTGAGGCAGCAGTGCTAACCACTGAGCCGGCGTGCCGTGCTAGAGAAGCTGTTCCCACTGGCAGAAGAGTCAAGAACCAGAGGGCACAAGTTTAAAGTAATTGCCAAAAGAAACAATGCTGACATGAGGGAAAACATTTTTCAACACAGCGAGTGGTCAGATTCTAGACTGCACCTCCCTAAGAGTGTGGTGGAGGCAGGTTCAACTGAGACATTCAAAAGGGATTTGAATCATTCTCTGAAAAGGAAAGATTTGCAGGGTTACAAGGAAAAGGCAGAGTGCAGTACTGGGTGAATTGTCCCCTCAGAGAGCCGGCACAGACACCATGGGCCAAATGGCCTCCTTCCACGTTGGACCCATTCTAAGATTCTCGGAGCACATCTGGACAATCGATGAGCAAAAGCGATGTGCCCAAAATCTAATTATGCATTCTGGTAACCATAGTGCTGGTCGGGCAAAGTTGTAAGATTTACCCCATCAGGTGGACAGGAAGCTCATTTCAAGGTGCGGCAGAGAAAAATTAAATCCTCCAGTAGAATTTCTAAGGCGCAATTTGTTCTTTTTCCTGACAGTGCATCAGAGGATGCTGCTTATAACAAGCATGTGTTGCTTCCTGTGTACACAAGTGCAGCGCATGGAATTAACAACATTGTTGGAATGCATTCATCAAATCCTCTCAGATGACACCGACTCCCTCTTTTATTGACAAACTAGCTGATCTCCCTGACACATTCACTGATCACGATCGAAAAAGGCCAGTTTTTATACTGTAGCTCTCAAACTGTCAACTGTCTGACAATTCTTTCAAATGGTTCATTCTGTGCCAGGCACTAGATTTGCGAAGAGAACGCAGTTCACTGTGCTGAAAGGATGACAGGATTCCTCGCGCAGACCCAGAGCAGCGTGCCGCATCTTTTGCCAGGAGTTCACCTGCAGCAGCCTGCCTGAAGGGGAGAAAAACGTATTCCCCTTTTCTGAAAAGCGCTTGATAAAATCAGATTGGTTTGGTTCTGTACCGTCAGCCATTCCCTGCTGCCAGATGGAGTGACAGACACAACACCGAACCAGACAGCCTTTCCTTCCCGACATGTGATTGCCTCCACAATGAGAACAAACAGCGGCCTGCCAAGTGACCTGGTCAACAGTAACAGAGGCGGATCACCTCCCTGCTGTGAACAATGTGTCTTCTTGCACAACAGCTAACTACGGCGGCCTCCCTTGCTTCAGATAATCGCTCTGCTTCTTGGCAGCAAGTGAGCGGCTTCAGGCTTATATTGGAGCATCTTCCTCTCATGAGAACGTTCTTCACTTCCTAATGATGTACTCGCAAGGCGACCTCTTCCCTGCCAGATAATATCTTCACCAGACATGTCTGTTTATACATTGAGGGACTCATCAAAAGACGAAGATAAATTATATCCTCCAGCATCCAAACAGTGTTTATTTTTGTTTTTCCTCTCAACATGGTACTAATTAATATGATTTCTGAAACCTGTTATTGTTGAGCAAAATGTTACAAGTGAAAAGATCACAGCGGCACACAATTTCAGTCCTCAGCTCAATCTAACTAAGCGTTACCAAGTACGTGCCTTTTACTATAAAACATAGAAAAAGGTCATTCAGGCCAGAATCTTTCCAGCCCTCACTTTAAGCGACATTTAGACAGTCTAAGTCAACAGCCAGTTTTTTTTCATTCGTGGGACATGAGCGTCGCTGGCTGGCCAGCATTTATTGCCCATCCTGAGTTGTCCTTGAACCGAGTGGCTGGCTAGGCTATTTCAGAGGGCAGTTGAGAGTCAACCACATTGGCTGTGGCTCTGGAGTCACATGTGGACCAGACTAGGTAAGGACAGTAGATTTCCTTCCCTAAAGGACAGTAGTAAACCAGATGGGTTTTTCCAACAATTGACAATGGTTTCATGGTCATCAGTAGATTCTTAATTCCAGAGGTTTTTTTTATTGAATTCAAATTTCACCAGCTGCCGTGGTGGGATTCGAACCCGGGTCCTCACAACATTAGCTGAGTTTCTGGGTTAATAGTCGAGTGATAATACAACTAGGCAGTCACTTCCCTCACAATACTTGGACAATACAATGCACAATATTTGGTTTGTGGGAACTCAGGTAAATTTTCTGCATTGCTTATGGATCGGTAAGAATGGACTGGTAGGAGTTTCACACCTGCAGAATCTTCCCAGTTCAGGGCTATTTCTAGGGAATTATGCACAAAGGCTAGCTGTACTGAGTGCATGGGAGAATGTGGCCTGCTACAGTTCAGGGCTAACTCAACCACCCAGTATATGTGGACACAACGTAAAAGTTAAAGTAAAAATGTGATCATTTTAGGTCAAGTAACTTGTGGCAAGACCTGCATGCCATTAAGTATTTCCTCCTCTCTCACTACCTTAGCTCAACAAACACCTATCGTACATACCCATGTTACAGCAGGACACACTTTGTAACAGTTACTTCTACCACTTATCCCACTCCTATAGAGTGTTTCACCTCCCAAGTCCTTCCAACTACATGCGGCTGTTCCAAGTATATGCATGGAATCGCGTACATGATGGAATTCAGGATGGCCCATATTAGCCCCAGTGCATGTTCATAAGTTCTTAAGTTTATAAGAAATAGGAGCAGAATTAGGCCATTCGGCCCACTGAGTCTGCTCCGCCATTCGATCATGGGTACTATGCTCTTCATCCCCATTTCCTGCCTTCTCCCCATAACCCTTCAACCCATTACCAATTAAAAATCTAACTCCTTCTTAAATTTACTCACTGTCCCAGCATCCACCGCACTTTGAGGTCGCGAATTCCACAAATTCACGACCTTTTGTGAGAAGTAGTTTCTCCTCAACTCTGTTTTAAATTTGCTACCCCTTATCCTAAGACTTTGACCTCTCGTCCCAGAATGCCCACAAGAGAAGTATCCATTCCACGTCCACTTTATCCATACCGTTTATCATCTTGTATACCTCAAGTTGATCTCCCCTCATTCTAAGTTCCAGAGAGTATAGGCCTAAACTATTCAATCCCTCTTCATATGACAAACGCCTCATCTCCGTAATCAATCTAGTGAACCTCCTCTGAACTGCCTCCAATGCCACTACATCTTTCCTCAAATAAGGAGACCAAAACTGTGCACAGTACTCCAGGTGCGGCCTCACCTAGTTTGACATCGGAGATGGGCCACAAATGCCGGCTGTGTCGGCGATGCTCACATCCCATGAAAGAATTTTTTTTTTAAAAATCAGGGGACAGATTTACAGATGTGTGGAAGAGCCAACTGTTATGATTCCAGTCTAATGCATCTCTACCCTGGTGCAATGATGAAAATTGAATTAGAGAGATCAAACATCTGGCTCAGTGACAATCCAAAACTGTTTTGGTAATAAATCCACAATGGCAGCACACTGGTGTGACAATGTTGTTGATGACTTGCTCAGTACCCAACTGACATTAATCTAAGCAGACATGTAAAGGGGTTTGTAGAATTATGTATAGAGGACGCGATGCACAGAACAGAAGGAGCTTTCACCTCTTCATTAAAAAATGATGTGCAAAACTTATTATTACTGGTCTGTGATAGACTGCATTCTTCTTTCAACTCCATTGTCTTTCCAAATTTCTTTGATTTGGTTTAATGTCACATGTAGGTGGTGAAGAAGGTGGTGAAGAAGGCATATGGCATGCTTGCCTTTATAGGACGGGGTATAGAGTATAAAAGCTGGAGTCTGATGATGCAGCTGTATAGAACGCTGGTTAGGCCACATTTGGAGTACTGCGTCCAGTTCTGGTCGCCGCACTACCAGAAGGACGTGGAGGCTTTAGAGAGAGTGCAGAGAAGGTTTACCAGGATGTTGCCTGGTATGGAGGGTCTTAGCTATGAGGAGAGATTGGGTAAACTGGGCTTGTTCTCCCTGGAAAGACGGAGAATGAGGGGAGACCTAATAGAGGTGTACAAAATTATGAAAGGTATAGATAGGGTGCATAGTGGGAAGCTTTTTCCCAGGTCGGAGGTGACGATCACGAGGGGTCACGGGCTCAAGGTGAGAGGGGCGAGGTATAACTCAGATATCAGAGGGACGTTTTTTACACAGAGTGTGGTGGGGGCCTGGAATGCGCTGCCAAGTAGGGTAGTGGAAGCAGACACGCTGGCATCGTTTAAGACTTACCTGGATAGTCACATGAGCAGTCTGGGAATGGATGGATACAAACGAATGGTCTAGTTGGACCAATGAGTGGCACAGACTTGGAGGGCCGAAGGGCCTGTTTCCTGTGCTGTACTGTTCTTTGTTTATGTACTCGGATACAGTGAAAAGTATGTTTCTTGCACACTATACAGATAAAACGTACCATTCGTAGAGTATGTAGGGGAGAAGGAAAGAAGAGGGTGCAGAATACGGTGTTGCAGTTACAGGTAGGGTGTAGAGAAAGATCAGCTTAATCTATGGTAGGTCCTTTCAAAAGTCTGGAGCAAACTAAATGATATCTTGGATCATCAAATGCTGCATCAGGTTTACTTCTGACCTGTTGGCTCAATCTGGCAGTTTGACATACGGAATTAGACTGGCTGAGGGCTAAACACCCAACATGTTTTGATTAATATTGATACTTACTGAAGTTTCCGGGACACACAGAGATGGCACCATGTCAGGAAGAAGGGTACCAATTCACAAACCAGAATTCAATGTGCCTTATTTTACGCGTGAATGATGGTTTAAACAATTTACTTGGATTGATCCTCAAAGTGGACGGCCAGTTCTAGGGAACAAACACCCTAAAAAAGATTACTTTAGCCACTTCTTGGCTTTCACAAGCATATCAAGCTGGTAGCAGCTAATGTGATCTTGTACCATTCAATCACTTGGAGACCTCTTGCATATCAACAGGGATCTGGGGCAAAATACTTTATCAATATAAGAAAAATGGAAATCTTTCCCACCTGTGTAACTAGTTGCTCCTGTGTCAGGCTGTTAATCCAACGTGTGTAACGCTCAGTCGAGCCCTCTGGTTCTCTCTTAACTTGGCAACCAATTATCTATGGTTATAAAAATAAAAGGACATTTTCATTCAAAGCGAACTAACAGAAAAATGAAATAAAATAAAGAAAATATATGCAATAGAGGCTGGTTTTGCTCTTTAACTTAATGGCCATTCAAGACAGCTCCAACAGAAGCAAAAATGCTTTTGTCACGTGGCTGGTCTAACATTTAATCTTGGATGAGCAGAAAGTTCCTCACACTAAATATTGGAAAAACCGAAGCCATTAGCTTTAAACCTCACCACAAACTGTGTTCCCAGGCCACCCAAGGCTGTACCAGACTCTCCGCAACTTTGGCCTGCTCTTTGACGCCAAGTTGTGCTTCTGGCCACATAGGAACATGCAGGCTTAAGCTCTCCATGCTTAATTATATGGATTCTCTTGGATGTGGCTGGTCAGCTCCTGCTCAGAGGCTGACTGAAGCATCCAGATGAAATGTGAAGGAGGCAGAGTGGAAAAAGCTGGCAGAAACAAAAAAAAACCCAATCAGCCACTGCAAGCAGGCCTTGCGTGGAATTCCCACCAAGTTCTTCCAGACTGGAGGATCTGGAAAGGGGAAAGCCAGCAACCTCTGGGCAGGTATGTCCTCTCACACTCTCTCAAGTCTGTCTGACTTGCAATTTTACACAAGTTCCTTCTCGGAGCACCTGTCAACAGGTTGGCTGACAGGTGGTAGCAAGTCACGGAAGATCACAGGGAAGTAGATGGCGGGTGGAGTGGGGAAGGAGCAGGCCTCAGGCTGAGTGGTGCTGGCAGGTCACGGCAGTGAGGAGAGACTGCGGTGAGCTGAAGGCTTGCAGGAGGGAAGAGTGCAATGACTCCTGTTCCTCCTGGCTCACACGCAGTGCTATAAAAAGCACTTACCACACCTGCAGGCAGCTGCTGCTGTCTCTATTTCGCTGCTGGTTTTCCAGACTTCTGCAAAGCCTGGCCTGCTGCTATTAAGTTGAAATCAGGCTCTGTGGGAGGCTGATTAAAATATCATCCTGAAGTGCTCCTTTCACTATCTGTATCTGATGGGACACAGATACACCACGCAACCAGTCACGGTTCAATTGCAGAAAGCCTGAATTTTTACCCCTCTCCTCTCCCCCATGGGGCAAGGGGCAGTGTTCTCTCTAACTTCTGTTTGCTGTGCACAATTGCACTGAGCAGTTCCTTCAGGATTGATGCACAGCTGCACATACATAGAAACATTCCAGCCTACTCCACCATTTATTTTGATCATAGTAAGAAGTCTCACAATACCAGGTTGAAGTCCAACAGGTTTATCTGGAATCACGAGCTTTCGGAGCGCTGCTCCTTCATCAGGTCACTCACCCGATGAAGCAGCAGCGCTCCGAAAGCTTGTGATTCCAAATAGAGCTGTTGGACTTTAACCTGGTGTTGTGAGACTTCTTATTGTGCCCACCCCAGTCCAACGCCGGCATCGCCACATCATATTTTGATCATGGCTGATCAACAAATTCAATATCCTGATCCCCCCTTCCCCCCATATCCCTTGATCCCTTTAGCCCCAAGAGCTAGATCTAATTTCTTCTTGAAATCATACAATGTTTTGACCTCAACTACTTTCTGTGGCAGTGAATTCCACAGATTCACCACTCACTGGGTAAAGAAGTTTCTCCTCAGCTCAGTTCTAAAAGGTTTACCCCTTATCCTCAAACTATGACCCCTTGTTCTGGAATCCCCCACCATTGGGAACATTCATTCTGAATCTACCCTGTCTAATCCTGTTCGAATTTTATAAGTATCTATGAGATCCCCTCTCACTCTTATAATCTCCAATGAATACAATCCTAACCGACTTGGTCTCTCCTCATATGACAGACCTGCCATCCCAGAAATCAGCCTGGTCATCCTTCACTGTACTCCCTCTATAGCAAGGACATCCATGCACATGCCCATGTGACCATGCACCAGTGCTTGGAGGGAAAACGTCTGGAGGAGGCTGGGCTGGTATCGATCCCTTTTCTCCTCACTTCAAACAAAAAGGGCTGTGTGACATTGCATTGAACCCTCCTGCTCTTTCCTCTCTTGCTTCATATACCCTCTTATTTGTTGGTTGCATGGCCTTTAGTTCCGTTGTTCCCTTATTCTACTTACAAGTGTGTCATCCTTCTCCATTGTCTCTGGAACAATTTTCCTGAATGCCCAAGTTAGAGTAGAAAAAGAGAATCAATTGCCTCGGGTAGGAGGGAATCCAGAACCAGAGAATTTCATCCTAAAACTGAAGCATTCAGGAGTCAAATCTGGATGTACTTTTTCCCCCACACAAGGGTTAGTAGATCTCTCTGCCCAAAAGCATGTGGATGCTGGGTCAAAAGTTTCAAGACTGAGATTGAGAGAATTTTGTTAGTGTAAATGATCAAAGGACACAGGTCAAAGGTCGGTAAATAGGGTCGAGTTCCAGATCAGCCATGATCTAGCAGAATGACAAGACAAGCTCAAAGGCCCGAGTGACCTACTCCAGTTCCTGAAAGCGCACATCTTAAAGGTTAAGAGCCTTGCTGGATCATTAACCTGTTTCTTTTCTCAGGGAGCCATTAGTTTTTGGAATTCTCTTCTACAAAGAACAGTGGAGGCTGATGATGGATCCCAAGCCAGATGGGGAAGTATGAAACTGGACATGAATCCTTTTCCAGATAGCCGTTTTATTTGCAAAATGCAGCAGTACGTATGTCTGCCGCCTACCTAGCAACCCAGATGCTCCTAAGTACTTAATTAAACAATGCTCTTCACCAGTGTATCTCAACGATATACAGAAACTAACATACATTAAGATAGGTTTGGTATTGAATACAGTCAAGGCTGTGTTGGACAGATTTTTGATGTATTATAGAGTCAGGGATATGGGCAGGGAGGGATGGGGTTAGGCAGAAAAGTGGTGTTAAGGGCTAATTAGATTAGCCACTGAATAGCAGAGCAGACCCAATGGGCTGCATGACCTACTCCTCTTCCTTAAGATCTTATGAGATTCAACATCAAGGCTGCACTTGCATTCTAACAGACTCAGTGTTCAGCTGAAGATCACACGCTTCAAAACAGTTACCACCCTCCGAAGTTATTTTCCAGTAATTTAACCTTCTGTTTTTATAAACAAAATCAAATTATAAAAGTGATTTTTCTGCTCTCCCCCGTGATCTTATTTATTATCTTAGCGTTTAAGTAGTAAAGCAAAAGTGGAGCCACGCAGCTTCGAGCTCTTGACCATTCGTAAACAAATCCTACAACATTCTCATCATATTAACTTGCTGGATTCAGCGATGTGGCCTTGGTACTTAATCAAGCAATTTTAACCATGCTGCGTTAGGCTCCTTAGGGGAAGCATCCTGGGGATGCGATTAATCGCTCAACTACCAATCCAGAAACTCAACTAAATGTTCTGGGGATTCCAGAGTCGAATCCTGCCACAGCAGATGGTGGAAATTGAATTAAACAAAAAATATCTGGAATTAAGAATCCACTGCTGACCATGAAACCATTGCTCATTATCGGAAAAACCTATCTGGTTCACTAATGTCCTTTAAGAAAGGAAATCTACCATCCTTACCTGGTCTGGCACATAGACCAGGTATGGATGGCAGATTTGTCGTAAATCAGGATTTATTGATTACATACCACGGGACGGCACAGTAGTTAGCATTGCTGCCTCACAGCGCCAGGGACCCGGGTTCGATTCCTGGTTTGGGTTACTGGCTGTGTGGAGTTTGCACATTCGCCCCGTGACTGCGTGGGTTTCCTCCGAGTGCTCTGGTTTCCTCCCACAGTCTGAAAGACGTGCTAATTAGGTGCATTGGTCACGATAAGTTCTCGCTCAGTTTACCCGAACAGGCACAGGAGTGTGGCAACTAGGGAATTTTTACAGTAACTTCATTGAGCATTAATACAAGTCTACTTGTAACTAATAAATAAACTTTTTAAAAAAAACTTAATACTAGCCTTACTTAGAGGGGGTTTTATAGGTGACCCGAGTATGACTTGTGTGACTCCAGAGCCACAGCAATGGGGTTGACTCTCAACTACCTTCGGGCAACTAGAGGTGGGCAATAAATGATTGCCAGCCAGCGACGCCCATGTCCCACAAATGCATTTTAAAAAATACATAGCTCTAGAATAATTGGTCATTAGAAACTTCAGCACTGGAGTGCTGCTGACAAAATACATTCTGTCAAAGCTTTTCATCCTGCACTCATCAAAACAATCACAAGAATACCAATGTCAGGGAAAACAACAACAACGTTATACATTTTCCAGAATAATTGTTAGTCTTAAAGGATGACTTTACCAAACTCAATGCTTAAAACAGACAAATGCACTGTCTATGCATTTGTAATATGAATTTCATTCTGATGATTTTTGATCAGTGCATAGCTGAAATGCCACATTTAATCATAGTAAATCAGAATTTATTGATCACATACCAGTGTTGCTTTCTGCTGTCTGGGTGCAATTGTACAAAGCTATTTAATTTCCTGTCAGAAAAACCTTGTCTGAATTTCCTTATTGGACTTGGCAGAGTAAAAAGCACTCTATGAATTTGCCGGTTGTTAGCTGGCCCTGTCTACTGATTTTTAATTTTAAAAAAATAGGACCTTTCCCCCTTCGGCAAAATAGCTCCTTATGGAGAATTTCACTACACTTACAGGCTGTGTTGCTACTTATGTACAACAGTCTCTTTTTATAACATACTCTTTGATATGCACTGAACTCGGACACATCAAACAATTATATATGGCAAGCTCTGGAGACAGTTCTTAGAAAAAAGACATCCAAGTAAACCAAATCAAAATTGTGGGGGCCTCTAGATCAAATGGACATTTTCTCAGTCAGTTACAAGGCAATTCATTCGTACGATTCTGAGGTTGTAGGCCCACAGAGGTCAAAATCTTTTGTAAATGCCAGTTTGGGCTCAATCCTGCCGGTCAAAGACCCAGCAAATCTTGCCATCCTGCCCTCACCTCTGCCAACTTGCACAGCTGTGTGCGTTTTGTCACCCTGCCCCTATATGGTGCCGTGATTACCACTCCGGCCGTGGTGACAGTCAGACAGACTGAAATGCATTAGTCACTGCATGAGGTAAATAGTGTACGGTTCAGTCTGTTCTCACTAAATCACTGGAGTTTGACATCCACGTTTGTTTTTGCTGCTGTGGGAGTTGTCTTTTGACTGTTACTTACTCCACGTTTGTTTTTGCTGCCGTGGGAGTTGTCTTTTGACTGTTAACTTACTCACTATTTACTATGGTAGCACATCCAATGGATCAGCAAACTACAAAGCAAAAGGAATGCCGAGCCCCATTGCCAAATCGAGAGGGGATCTGAATCTGTCAAACATCGTACGCTGGACAAGCCACACCATAGGGCCACGTTGCCTTGATGTTCATGGCACCTGTGAACAGGCTAAACATACAAGGTCTGGAGGTGGTGGAAAAAGAACAATTAGTCTGAGCGTTTGAGGCAGGCGAGCCAAACCCCGACTCCTGAACCGCGACAGAAGTAAAATGCAACAGGACCTCATAAAGGTACACGAAGGTACAAGGCACTGAGGTTAACCACACTATAGGCCAAAGACACAAGCTCAGATCGGTAAAGATCAAGACCAAGATGAGGAAGTATTTCTTGATGCAATGATTTGATTGAAACTGAATGTTCATCTGACAACAAAAACCAAGTCTTTCGCACCAGTGGTTAGCATCGCTGCCTCGCAGCGCCGGGGACCCGGCTTCGATTTTGGCCTTGGGTCACTGTCAGTGTGGAGACTGTATGTTCTCCCCATGTCTGCGTGGGTTTCCTCCAGTTTCCTCCCACAGTCCAAAGATGTGCGGGTTAGGTGGATTGGCCATGCTAAATTGTCCCTTAGTGTCAGGGGGATTAGCAGGGTAAATACGTGGGGCAACTTTCAAGGAGTATCTTGACAGACGCGGGTGGCGAAGAGAGAGATAGAAACTGGGTACGGGCAATAAGTAGTGGGTCTAAATAAGGATTTGGAATCGGCGCAGGCTTGGTCGACCGAATGGCCAGTTCCTGTGCTGTATTGTTATTTGTACGGGGATGGGGCCTGGGTGGGATTGTTGGTGCATGCTCGTTGGGCTGAATGGCCTCCTTCTGCACTGTAAGGATGTTACGATTTAAGAAGGCAGTTAGGTGCTGCACTGGGGAAATGCTAAGTTCTGTGGAAGGATGAGCTACATTGATGAATAAGTAGCCTTCTCATGCTGGCGATCTGAGAGATTGTTGGTGAATATGGTTCTGTTTAATCGGGTAAAAGAAATGCTTCTCTTGCAGTAAGCTGTTTTCTGAACCTGTGGTGGAGGAAATGAATCCCAGAAAGAACCCCAAATTCATTGCAACACAGAAGGTGGCCACTTGACCCATCAAATCCACGCTGGCACTCTCTATACAGCAACCCAGTCAGTCCCATTCCACTACTCTAGTAGCCCCCGTTGCCCTGCAAGCTTATTTCCCTCAAATATCCAATTATTGTTTCTGCTTCCACCACCCTCATGGGCAGAGTGTCCCAAGATATTATCACCTGCTGAGTAAAAAAGGTGCCTCCTCCTATCCCCCCTGCATCTCTTCCATGGGCAGCACAGTGGTTAGCACTGCTGCCTCATAGAGCCCGGGGCCCGGGTTCGATTCACAGCTTGGGTCACTGTCCGTGCGGAGTTTGCACATTCTCCCCGTGTCTGTGTGGGTTTCCTCTGGGTGCTCCGGTGTCCTCCCACAGTCCGAAAGACGTGTTGGTTAGATGCATTGGCCACGTTAAATTCTCCCTCCGAACAGGCACCGGAGTGTGGCGACTAGGGGATTTTCACAGTAACTTCATTGTAGTGTTAATTTAAGCCTTACCGTGACGCCAGTAAATAAACTTTAATTTTTTCTCTAAAACTTTCAATATCCCTTGGCCCTTGTACAATTTTGCTAATGGAAACAGCTTTTCTTTGCCTATCTTGTCTCATCATAATCGGGTACACCTCTATCAAATTGGAATCCAAGGAGAACAAAACACATTAATTGCAGGCAGAGTAAAGAGCTACAGCACATATCAGAGGATTGTAGTCAACAGCAGGAACGCAGGGAAATGGCAAAGGGAGATTGATTGAAGGCAATTGGTGATCTGAGTGAATTTGTTTTTAATAATTCACCAAAATAGGAAAATCATACTCGCTGCTGCTGAACTGGCGAGGATGTTAAACTCACACTTCAGCAAAGTACATCCCTTTTCTCTCGTTCCAGGACAAATTCAAATAAAGAGCCAAAGGACCCAGTATTTTGGGCCACTGAAAGCGCTCGGTGGGAGTGTAAAGGGTGTATGAGGGAGGAAACTTGGATTCTGTTAAGTCTCCCTTCCCCCACTTCTGGAAAAGTTCAAAAATGCCTGTGGGAGCAGATTGCCTGCCAGAACACTCCTTCCAACTCACCCCAGTGCCAATACAAAGAACAAAGAAAAGTACAGCACAGGAACAGGCCCTTCAGCCCTCCAAGCCCATGCCAATCATGAGGCCCTAACTAAACTAAAAGAAATCTTCTGCCCTTACTCGGTCCGTATCCCTCTATTCCGTCCCTATTCATGTACCCATCTAGATGCCTCTTTAAAATGTTGCTAATGTGCCTGCTTCCACCACCTCCTCTGGCAGCGTGTTCCAGGCACCTACCACTCTCTGCATGAAAACCTTCCCCCGCACATCTCCCTTAAACTTTCCCCCTCTCACCTTGAGCCCATGCCCCCTTGTAATTGACAATTACATCCTGGGGAAAAAGCCTCTGACTATCCACCCTGTCTATGCCTCTCATAATTTTGTAGACCTCTATTGAGTCTTCTCTCAGCCTCCATCAATTTCAGAACAGGAGAGGTTGGCTGGCACCATGAAGCCAGTCACTAGTAATGGGTTTGTTCAGGTCCCTCCTGCAGTGTGTATCTGCATGTCACTGGACTGGAAATGGTTTGATTCCAAGATTCTAGGCCACCCCTGCAAAGGTGGACATCTTGGGAACATCAGAACTGACCCCATCCCCTGGATTTGTAATGGGGCCGAAACTGATAGCCAAGTTCCGCACACATGAGGACAGCCTAAACCGGGATGTTGGATTTATGTCACATTATCAGTAACCCCCACAGCTTTTCCCCTGGTCTTGTAGAATCTCACTAGCTGTTCTGTCTGGAGACAATACACATCTCTTTAACCTGTGTTTAATGCTCCCTCCACCCACATTGTCTGTACCTTTAAGATCTGGCTGGCCGTAGGGATTCGCATTCTAATCAGTATTCTGTAACTTGATTTTTTTGTGTCTCTGTGCACTGTTTGAGAGCACATTTCCACTCCATTGGACGAAGGAGCAGCGCTCCGAAAGCTTATGGTATTTGCTACCAAATAAACCTGTTGGACTTTAACCTGGTGTTGTGAGACTTCTTACTTTGTAATGGGGGCCAAGGTCAAGGGAAAACTTAACCACTGGAAGCTTTCCCCCCCAACATACATTCGCTCTGGCAGTGAATTGAGCCTTGAGGAATTTCAAGCCCAAAACTCTTAAGGAATTTATTTTGGGCATAAAATATCCATTGAGAATTAGGCTGTCACAACTCACTTCAATCACCACCACCAGGAAAGGGAGCTCTGTAGACCCTCTGTCAAGTCGAAATACAAAGGTGAAAGGTTCATTAGATCTGAATGCAGGCGAACAGTGCCACTTGAAGACGACCACCAACACATTCTCTGCAGGCTATTTATTATCTGTACATCCCAGCGTTCAGAGGATGCTGGCAGGACATGGGCTGACTGCTTTCATAGTCGCCTCGACTGGTTCTTTTCCCTTTTCAATAATGATTAATTAAATAAATATGCGCCCTGCTCGCAGATCTCTTACTCATATTCCCCTGCTAATTTACCCAGTATTTTTTTTTTTGCCTAACTTGTACACAAAGCCAATCTTGTGTGGGCAGCAGGCTTCATGCAGAACAAAAGCTAAACATAATTTGAAACACATTGCAAATCATCAGAGGTCAGCTTGCGCTGAACGCAGGCATGTTATATTCATACATTATTTTCCCTGTAAAAAGAAAGAATCTCAAACCACATGTGCCAGATTAAACAGATAGTGGTCTCTGCGACAGCTTTGTACATTGATGCCTTTGTCTGAGTGCGTTGGTGCTCATTTAAAGACTGGAGAAAAGTCAAGGGTTCGAAAAAGATCACTTACTACTGTGCTTACATTAAGTGACACAGCAGAAACACACACTATGAGGCTTAGAAACGTGCATTGCTGGCATGAACAGGTTAGCATGTGGATGGACAGAATGGTGGCCAGGTCCTTGGGAGCAGGATGTTGATAGCTGCTCAGCCAAGTAGCAGTTGCAATGCCTTAGCTTTCTTTTTCTGTCCTGCTAACTCTATTTGCACCCCACCACAACTCTTGAACCCGACCCATGTCTCGTCTATACTCGGTCCCTTGGTAACATCATTGGAAAACCTATCAGTTTCCACCCTACACACCAACGAGATCCAATGCTCCATCCACCTCAAGCTGCTTAACTCGCATCAGTACCGGATGGAATTTCTTCAACCCGCATCCAGCACTGGATGGAACTAAGCATTGGGAGCATGAAGACATGTTGGGCCAGAACTTCCTTGCAGTAGCGATTTACCCGCTCTTATAATGGTGAATTGCCCGTCACGCCCGAACTTTCTGATTCAGGTCAGGTAAGACTGAAAGCAGCAAAGCGTGTCCTCGGCTCAGTGGCGAAGTGCCAAAGGAGTGGAGCGAAGGAGGAGATGCTCCTTTTTACGGCAGTGAGTTTAAAGTTCCCATTGAAGGGGAGAAGGTAAGTTTCTGAGGTGAGTGATTGGGATGCGGTAGTCGGGTTGGGGAAGCGGGGTCCTTCAAGTTGGAGGGTGTGGGGTTCCGACATTGTGGTTGGGGGGGGTGGGGGGAGGCAGTTGGATCTCTTGGTGTTTGAGGGCGTGGCGACTGTGCTGTGCAGCACTCGGTCTGGGTGTTCAAAATAATTATTCTGGAGTTAGAAGTGCTTTTTTTCCCTCTAACATTTTCAGAGTAACCGTCAGGATAAAACTGACAGAACCATCCAAAGTTGGTGATTTAAATCTCTTTGTTGGATGGCTCCCAGTGCAGCGCAATTGTCGAGGGAGAAGTTAGCCCTTCTGGACAATTGGTGGGTAAACCCTTACGTGGGAACCTGCAGGAGGGATTCCTCAGCGCATCTTTGGAGTACACCTCTCTGCAAATGGGGAGCCAGGAAGTCCATTGCCTTTGATCCCCACCACAAACTCTGATCCCAAGCTACTGATTCCCATCCCTCTCCCAAGCAACTGCCTGAAACTGAGTCAGACCATTCACACCCTCAGGGTCATAAATGACCCAGGGATAAACTTCCAACCTCATATCTGCCAGACCTGCTGAGTTCACCCAGCATTTTCTGTTCTGATTTCCAGTATCCGCAGTATTTTGCTTTTATTTTTAAAAATATAAGTTGACGCTCTTGACATCAATTGTTGACACGATTACCATGTTGTATCCTCTCCCCAAGTTCAATAACTTCATTGCTAATCACTTGAAGGGTCAAACCTGTTTATTAGAAAATACGCCAGCCCACATTGTGACATGATTTCAGAGACAGATGTATGCTTACATTAGTTACTGTAATGTGTTACAACCATTGCGCAATTTGTTACATTTACAACATGAACTTAATATTGAGTACTGGTTTGGCAAGAAAAGATTGAGTCACTGCCTTATCTCCATACACTGGTGAGCCTTCAGCAGAATCATTGGCAAGCAATGTCTGTTCAGTAAAAACATTACTCTAACAGAGGTTATGAAGAGCTTTGTCTAACTCTTATAATTGTACTCTACAATATACAGTGCAAATATATCAGACCTTAGTCTCTTATCATGCAATGCCGAGATATATAATCTCTCCCTCCCTTCCTCATACTCGGGTCACCTATAAAACCCCCTCTAGCTGAGACTAGTATCGTCTTTTTTAAGTTTATTTATTAGTGCCACAAATAGGCTTAACATGGCAATGAAGTTACTGTAAATATCCCCTAGTCGCCACACTCCGGCGCCTGTTCGGGTGCACGGAGGGAGAATTTAGCATGGCCAATGCACCTAACCAGCTTGTCTTTTGGACTCTGGGAGGAAACCGGAGCACCCGGAGGAAACCCACGCAGACACAGCACAGACAATGACCCAAGCTGGGAATCGAACCCAGGTCCCTGGTGCTGTGAGGCATGATGTGGAGATGCTGGTGTTGGACTGGGTTAAGCACAATAAGAAGTCTCACAACACCAGGTTAAAGTCCAACAGGTCTATTTGGTAGCACAAGCCACAAGCTTTCGGAGCGCTGCTCCTTCATCAGGTGAGTGGGAGTTCTGTTCACAAACAGGGCATATAAAGACACAAACTCAATTTACAAAATAATGGTTGGAATGCGAGTCTTTACAGGCAATCAAGTCTTAAAGGTACAGACAATGTGAGTGGAGAGAGGGTTAAGCACAGGTTAAAGAGATTTGTATTGTCTCCAGCCAGGACAGTTAGTGAGATTTTACAAGCCCAGTGAAGTCGTGGGGGTTACAGATAGTGTGAAATGAATCCAAGATCCCGGTTGAGGGTGTCCTCATGTATGCGGAACTTGGCCATCAGTCTCTACTCAGCGACTCTGTGTTGTCATGTGTCATGAATGCCGCTTTCCCGAAGATCAGAGGCCGAATGTCCGTGACCGCTGAAGTGGTCTTCTCCAGAGCCTTCGGAATCTACTCCAGAGCCTTCAACATGTCATTGATGAAGATGAACATCTCGCCAAGGCCATCCTCATACCCCCACTTCTTGCCTTCAAACAACCGCACAACCTCAAACAGACCATTGTCCGCAGCAAACTACCCAGCCTTCAGGAGAACAGTGACCACGACACCACACAACCCTGCCACAGCAACCTCTGCAAGACGTGCCAGATCATCGACACAGATGCCATCATCTCACGTGAGAACACCATCCACCAGGTACACGGTACATACACTTGCAACTCGGCCAACGTTGTCTACCTGATACGCTGCAGGAAAGGATGTCCCGAGGCATGGTACATTGGGGAGACCATGCAGACGCTACGACAACGATGAATGAACACCGCTCGACAATCACCAGGCAAGACTGTTCTCTTCCTGTTGGGGAGCACTTCAGCGGTCACGGGCATTCGGCCTCTGATTCGACATTCGCCAAGGCGGCCTTCACGACACACGACAACGCTGAGCAGAGACTGATAGCCAAGTTCCGCACACGAGGACGGCCTCAACCGGGATCTTGGGTTCATGTCACACTATCTGTAACCCCACGACTTGCCTGGGCTTGCAAAATCTCACTAACTGTCCTGTCTGGAGACGATGCACATCTCTTTAACCTGTGCTTAACCCTCTCTCCACTCACATTGTCTGTACCTTTAAGACTTGATTACCTGTAAAGACTAGCATTCCAACCATTATTTTGTAAATTGAGTTTGTGTCTTTATATGCCCTGTTTGTGAACAGAACTCCCACTCACCTGATGAAGGGGCAGCGCTCCGAAAGCTTGTGGCTTGTGCTATCAAATAAACCTGTTGGACTTTAACCTGGTGTTGAGAGGCTTCTTATTGTGCTGTGAGGCAGCAGTGCTAACCACTGTGCCGCCCTGCTCCTTTTGGAGAATATTTCATCTCCATTCAGTGGAATAGGCTTTGCTAGAATCAATCAAGCGATATTTGTCAATTATACCAACAGGATTACATTCTGATGCCAGAAATTGACTAGATTGAGAATCGCTGTGCACTTTACGTAAAGCTTGTGATTTACAAAGACACCAATTAATTTATGAACACATTTGGGCCAACTTTAACTTGCTTCTGCACCTAGGGGTAAACAGGATGCTGGAAACTGAAAACAGCCCTGGGTCACTTACGCTGACACTCCACCCCCCGGCCTCTTGAGCAGGATCATGAGATGGGCAGTCAAGTGCTTGCATGTTTCAAACAGGATGACAGTGAGCAATACGTCTGCATAAAGGGGTCGCTAAGTGACCCGACACCATTTTCAGTCCACTGACACCCCGTTTCAGATAGGCAGACATGTATAATATGCAATCAGAGGTGCTATGACATACACAAGATCCTGACTGTAAATTTGAGGTACAGTATGCTTTGTGAACGCAATTGTCTACACAATTCTACCAAGTGGCGAGTGACTGAACCAATTCTTCTTGAAACAACGGCTTAAGGTCACTCAACGGCCAAGAAAATCATAGAATCATAGAAACCCTACAGTGCAGAAAGAGGCCATTTGGCCCATCGAGTCTGCACCGACCACAATCCCACCCAGGCCCTACCCCCATATCCCTACATATTTACCGGCTAATCCCTCTAACCTACGCATCTTAGAATCTAAGGGGCAATTTTTAGCATAGCCAACCAACCTAACCCGCACATCTTTGGACTGTGGGAGGAAACCGGAGCACCCGGAGGAAACCCATGCAAACACGAGGAGAATGTGCAAACTCCACACAGACAGTGGCCCAAGCTGGAATCAAACCTAGGTCCCTGGAGCTGTGAAGCAGCAGTGCTAACCACTGTGCTACCGTGCCGCTTTGTTGGATTTCATTTGGCAGGAGCCCAGAAATAAAAGTCCTGCCCAAGGGCTCCCGGAATCCTCCTGCCACCTCCCCCACTCCCTACCATGCTAATTACTTGAAACGGTTGCCAACTCAAACTCATCCCTTTCCAGGTTTGAGCTCCTTTGCTGTCTATGGCCCTCAGTTATTTTGGCAATCAATAGGATTCTAACCCACGTTGTACAACCTCCGAACTACCACTTCACAAATCGTATCAGCTAATTCTTATTCTTGGTGGTAATCCGGACCATGGCCAGGGCAAAAAGCAAAACTGTGTTCAGTCACCACGCTTACCCCTTGGTGCAGAAGCCTAGCATGGTGACTGACACCACCTGACCAGAGTGTTCCTCCTTTTGTTTACAGAATGCTTCTAAACTGAAGAAAAATATTTTGCGTTAAAAAAAGCACAGACTAACATCCCGAGACTTAAACTAACCATTGAGCTATGAAAAGTCATTCCATTGCCATCTTTTTGAGATACAAAAATAAGATGTCTGCTAAATATATTCTGGATGCCCTGAAGATACAAATAATCGCACTCACTATCTATTACAAGCAGAGCTGAATGGGCAGACGTGGAGCTAGTTTCCCCTGGTGCGGGAATCCAAAACATGGGGCATAGTCTCAAGTTAAGAGGCTGATCATTGAGGATGAGGTGAAATTTCTTCACTCGAAGGGGTTGTGAACCTTTGAAAGTCTCTGTCCTAGAGGATTATGGCTGCTCCATAATTTAATATACTTAAGACAGATTTGGGCAGGTTTTTGGTCTCTCAGGTAATCAAGGGGTATGAAGAGTGGGTGGAAAAAGAGAGTTGAAGCTGAAGATCACTCATGATCACACTGAATGGTGGAACAGACTTGAGGCCACTTGGCCTATGTATCTTCTAAATAACCCTACACAACATTGACAGCAGTAACAGGAGTTCAAGGAAAGGTCCCATTGGAACATCGTCACCACATTTTAGAGATCTGGGACAGAATTTTCTCGGAAAGTTGCCTCAGAAGAAAGCCCCATGCAAGGACAAAGACAGGGATCAGAGAGATGTCCTAGAATTCAGGTTAAGCGAAATGATCAGAACAATAGGCTACAAGTTAAAGAGAGAGCTGTGAAGAGTAGACCTGAAGTGACACGGATCAAGAGAAGCCCCAAAAACCTGAAGATGCAACCAAAGGAATTGACTCCTTGCCGCGGACCTGTTGGATTGGCGATGTTCTGCTTGGTACGATCAAAGATCTGAAATTGTGCTTCGAAGCTGAGGCTTCCGTGTATTTGGGAGATCCAGGGAAAAGGAATCTTGGAAGGTGAGATTGAAGATGAGGAATCTAAGGTGGATCCTTGTTGAAGCTGTCCAAGTGGGAGGTACATTTGAAGGGAATTCCAAGGCAAGCTATTTAAATGAGGAGATTGGAAACCCTTGTGAGAAAAACAAAGTTTCCATGAGACTGCTTGGCTTACAGTGTGACAAAAGTTTGGGTGGGTTGTTGAGAAATCCATGGAATCTACTTTGGCCTCATCTGCCATGTATTTTGGAGTGTGGTGTTGTTGACCAGTTCACCTGTTAATTCAGATATACCTCATACTTAGCCTGAAGGTTAGAATATAAGACAGTTATTGCAAATTGCCTGTCTGTCTGGATTTGTGTGTCCATAATGATGTGCTGGGATAAAGGAGTAGTGCGGTTGGAATCATTTTCTTGGGCTGGTATTGAGATCTTACCAACCTTTTTGATTTTGTAATATAGTTCATTTTCTTGCTTAATAAATGTTTTATTCTGTGTGTTAAAAGTTCATCAGCAGGCTCCTGTGAATTTGTTCCATGGTTTCTAAAACAAATACAAAATTAGGATCGATCAAGCCTGCTTCCATCCTGGGATTTGCTTTGTCTAGTATCAACATAGCTGGGATCGTAACAAGTCATCTGTAAAAGCTCAAAGATTTTCCTATTGGTTGTTCTCTCACTATTGCCACAGGCCCTTATGTCTCGGTCAGCTGAGTCAGTAACGGTGCTAGTGAGCCACTACTGATGAAGTCACCCAGCCAGAATACATTCCATATCCTTGCCATCTCTTCCAAGTCGTATTCAACATGGATCAGCACTGGTTCATCTGCTGAGGGAGCACAGCAAGTTGTACTCAGCAGTAGATTTCCTTGCCCATTTTTGACCTTATGCTGCAAGACTCCATGGGGTCGGGAGTTGATGTAAAGCACTCCCAGGGTCACTCCCTCCTCAGTGTATAGCAGCGTCCTGCTATCTCTGCTGAGTCATTCCCCTAGTGGGACAAAACCAAACCAAAATGCAGACAAAGTAGCTTAAAGTAATTTAAATGTCAAAACAGCTGCTGAAATGGGAAAAAGATGTATGTGCAGGCTCTTTAAGAGCTGTCCAATTAACCCCACTCCTCTGTTGTCTTCCCTAAGCGGCACGGTGGCACAGTGGTTAGCAGTGCTGCCTCACAGCGCCAGGGACACGGGTTCAATTCCCAGCTTGGGTTACTGCTTGTGCAGAGTCTATACGTTCTTCCCGTGTCTGCGTGGCTTTCTTCCGGGTGCTCCAGTTTCCTCCCACAAGTTCGAAAGACATGTTGGTTAGCTGCATTGTTTAAGTTTATTTATTAGTGTCACAAGTAGGCTTAAATTAACACTGCAAGGGAGCTACTTTGGGCCATGCTAAATTCTCCCTCAGTGTGCCCGAACAGGCGCTGGAGTGTGGCGATTAGGGGATTTTCACATTGCAGTTAACGGAAGCCTACTTGTGACTAATAAACAAACTTTATTATGCCTGGCAAGTGTTCATCCGATTCCCTTTTGAAAATTATTATTGAATCGGTTTCCATCACATTTTCAGGGAATGTATTCTGGATCACATAAAATCACAGCAGGAAACAATTCTGCTCATTTTGGGTCAGTGAATTCTGCAGTGGAATTCAAGTACTCTGATTAGCACAGAGCTGAACTAATATGAGCAACCTTCAGTCAACATACATCTTTATATGTACAAAAAGAAAGTTATTCTTGGGACATGGTTGATGTGGGAAGGGCCACATTTATTGCTCATCCCTAAAATGGCAGTGATGGGCTGACTTCCTGAACAGCTGTAACTTGCTGACTACAGAACTGCTTGGCCATCTTCAAGGCTAATAAAGCCAAGTAATACACAGAGCATTTATTCAGAGATTGTGTAACCTTTCAAATCAAATTGGAGCTATACTGGCCCATAAAATCTAAAAATAATATACTACCCAATTAAAATGTTCTCAGTGATGTATTTTGTTTTAACGAGCGTGCTTTTTTCTGATGTCCGCAGCAATGGAAAGTATCTTAAAGTACTTTGCATTAAACTGTATGAAACAAAATTAGAATTTAAACAGCGTCACTCGAACCCAAAAACCAAATGGTCGCTCCACAACAAGGTCGATTAGAAACCGTATGGGAAAGTTGCCATAGTCCCAGATAACCATAGGCTGCTCTGGAGCTGACTGGTGGTGATTTAACCTGAGGATCGACACACCTCAGGCTAGGGGCAAGGTTGAGAAGACAGGGCCTTTGTCAATAACCTTAGGTGGTAGGGGAATTGAACCCACATAGTTAGCCATCCAGCAGACTGAGCTAACTGACCCCAAGAGAGCAGATGGAGGAAGGGACTAAAGGTATGATTGTAAAATTTGCTGACAACACAAAGATAGATAGGAAAGAAAATCGTAGAGAGAATAAGGCGGCTATTAGGGGACACACATAGGTTGTGAGTGGGCAAAGATCTGGCAATTGGAGTGTAATGTGGGAAATGTGAAATGGCCTATTTTGGCAAGGAAAATAAAGAATAAACTTATCTAAATGATGAGATTGCAGAGCTCCGGGAAGCAGAGGGATCTGGGTGTCCTCATGCATGAATCACAAAAGGTTAGTACACAGGTACAGCAAGTGATTAGGAAAGCTCACAGAATGTTACCATTTATTGTGAG
The DNA here is from genome assembly GCF_964213995.1 of Mustelus asterias. Taxonomy (NCBI): domain Eukaryota; kingdom Metazoa; phylum Chordata; class Chondrichthyes; order Carcharhiniformes; family Triakidae; genus Mustelus; species Mustelus asterias. The sequence continues at coordinate 71,862,153 of NC_135812.1, forward strand.
GAGAATTGATTACACAAGTAGGGAAGTTATGCTTCAGTAATATAGGGCACGTCTGGAGTACTGTGCACAATATTGCTCTCCTTATGTAAGGAAAGATGTAAATGTGTTAGCAGCTCAGAGAAGGTTTGCTAGACTAATACCTGGAATGGATGGGTTGTCTCATGAGGAAAGATTGGACAGGCTAGGCTCGTATTCACTGCAGCTTAGAAGAATAAGAGACTGAAACCTTTAAGATCTTGAGGAGTCTCGGCAGGTTGGACATGGAGAGGGTGTTTCCTCTTGTCCGAGAATCTAGAACTAGGGGTCACTGTTTAAAAATAAAGGGTCGTTCATTTAAGACAGAAAGTAGGAGAACTTTTTTTCTGAGAATTGAGTGTCTTTGGAACTCTCTTCCGCAAAAGATGGTGGAAGCAGAGTCTTTGAACATTTTTAAGGCAGGGCTAGATAGACTTGATTAGCGGGGAAGGAATTGCTACAGTGTAGAAGGAGACCATTCGGCCCATCGAGTCTGCACCGACCACAATTCCACCCTATCCCTGTAGCTCCATATATTTACCCTGTGAGTACCATGACACTAAGGGGCAATTCAGCATGACCAATCGACCTAATCCACACATCTTTGGACAGTGGGAGGAAACCGGAGCACCCGGAGAAAACCCACGCAGACACAGGGAGAATATGCAGACGCCACACAGACAGTGACCCAAGCTGGGAATCGGACCTGGGACCCTGGTGCTGTGAGGCAGCAGTGTGAACCACTGTGCCAGGGTTATTGGGGTGGGCAGGAAGGTTGCCATTAGAGCAGCCATGACCTTATTGAATGACGGAGCAGGCTTGAAGGGCCGAGTGGACGACCCCTGCTCTTAGTTTGTATATTCGCATAAACAGAATAATCTGGAAATACTCAGCAGGTCAGGCAGCATCTGTGGAGAGAGAAACAAGAGTCAGTGCTTCAGGTCTGTGAAAGTCTGATTCACAGACGAGGCAACAGAAATGGGATGAAGCGACCAACCTTCCCAGATTCAACCATAAATCTGTGGGAGAGTGCCAAGTAGATTAGAAACATAACACTGACCTAACCTGACCCCACAGCATGACTGGAGAGAAACCAGGAGCAATGGAGTAAATTGAAAGGGAACCAGAGCTGTATAAAACAATGCAATTCAAATCAATCCAGTGGCTAGAAAAGACTGGAGGATGAAAGGCAATGAACTGAAAAAAAGATATAGGATAATTGCAAAAAAAGGGCTAGTTTAGAAAAATAGAAAGTAAAACGTAGCATAATAACATGAATATACTTTCAATAATTATATCTGTTATCCTTTTTATTCTTTCATGGGATGTATTTAAGGCTGTATTGACTGCTTTTATCAAGATAATAATGCAATATGGTACAACGTGATAAAAATAAATGCTGGACCAGATTTTATTGCCCATCCTTAGGTTTTCTCGACCATTTGTTAAAGAGTCAACCACATTGCTGTGGCTCTGGAGTCACATGTAGGCCAGACCAGGTAAGGACGGCAGATTTCCTTCCCTAAAGGACATTAGTGAACCAGACGGGCTTTTACGACAATTGACAATCACCATTAGACTTTAAATTCCAGATTTATCATAAAATCCCTATAGTGCAGGAGGCGGCCATTCGGCCCATCGAGTCTGCACCGACCACAATCCCGCCCCGCCCCTATCCCTGTAGCCCCATGTATTTACCCTGTTAGTCCCCCTGACATTAAGGGGCAATTTACCATGGCCAATCAACCTAACCCGCACATCTTTGGACTGTGGGAGGAAACTGGAGCACCCGGAGGAAACCCATGCAGACACGAGAGAACGTGCAAACTCCACACTGAGTGACCCAAGCCGGGAATTGAACCCGGGTCCCTGGCGCTGTGGGGCAGCAGCGCTAACCACTGTGTCACCGTGCCACCCTGATGTATATTGAATTCAAATTTCACCATCTGCCGTGGTGGGATTTGAACCCAGGTCCTCAGAGTATTATCCTGGGTCTGTGGATTACTAATCCAGTGACAATACTACTACACCACCACCTCCCCAATCCCCAAGGTTATGGAAGAAAAAATTTATTTGCACAGAACGTGTGAATGAGAACAAGCAGGTGCCAATATTCGACAAGAGTGTTGGCAAGAATGATCATTCCACACTGGCAAAATATCACATTGTACCATATTGCATTATCATCTTGATTAAAGCAGTCAATACAACCTTATAGATTATGGGCACATGTTCGTTGATTGGATACATTATATGGATACATGGCTTGAAAATATATCATAAGAAGTCTCACAACACCAGGTTAAAGTCCAACAGGTTTATTTAGTAGCACAAGCCACTAGCTTTCGGAGCGCTGCTCCTTCATCAGGTAAGTAGGAGTTCTGTTCACAAACAGGGCATATAAAGACACAAACTCAATTTACAAAATAATGGTTGGAATGCGAGTCTTACCTGTAAAGACTCGCATTCCAACCATTATTTTGTAAATTGAGTTTGTGTCTTTATATGCCGTTTGTGAACAGAACTCCCACTTATTGATGAAGGAGCAGTGCTCCGAAAGCTAGTGGCTTGTGCTACCAAATAAACCTGTTGGACTTTAACCTGGTGTTGTGAAACTTCTTACTGTGTTTACCCCAGTCCAACGCCGGCATCTCCGCATCTTGAAAACATATCCCCATTCCTTCACTGTCACTGGGTCAAAATCCTGGAAATCCCTCCCCAACAGCACTGTGGCTGTACCTACACCACATGGACTGCAGCGGTTCAAGAGACAGCTCACCACCACCTTATCAAGGGCAATTGGGGATGGGCAATAAATTCTGGTCTAGCCAGTGATGCCCACATCCCTTGAATAAATAAAAGAACAAAAAAAATATTCATGGTCCAACACCATAGATGCCACTGTGGTATATTTCATCATAAAAACAGGAACTCAGAACTGATCCGGGGTTCCCCACAATTTCAAAAGAGTGCAGATTATCTATAAATTTGCAGCTTCAGGAGGAAGTTATATTTTTACAAACATACCAACTAGCAGCTGGCGTTAGCCCCTTGAGTCTACTCCACCATTAAGATCATGACTGACCCGATTATAACCTTAACTCCACATTCACCATCCCCCCCTAACCACCATACTCCCACCCCAATAACCTTCCCCTCTTGCTTATCCAGAATCTACCTAGCTGTCTTTAAAATATTTAAAAACTCTGCTTCCACTGCCTTTTGAGGGTGCAAGTTCCAGCAACTCGCAACTCAAGCCCCCTCTAAATAGGCATAGAAAACTGTGGTTGTGGTGTTAGGAGATGCATGTTTGAAATGTTCAACTCTGCAAATAAATATAAATGTAAAGAATGGCTCCAATTCTATCCTTCACCAATAGGGCGTCTGGATTCGAATAATTGCAACAGGCAGTTTGAGTAAACATGGCATTGATGAGAAAATCAAATGCTATTTAAAGGATGACTTATTGTCATGGCCATTGTTGCTGTGAAGACCTCAAAAACACATGGGAAACCTTCTGAAGTTTTTGTCAAAACTTCACTAACACTTAAACAAAATTTATTCAGCAAATTCTGAGGACGTTACCAAAACAGAGTCAGTCTGCGCTACACTGCTACTGGGCATCAAGAGGAGAAAGGGAGTTGCTTGGAGTACTAAAGGTCCCCTTTGGACAGGCAAGAACATGAAGCCAGGCAGAGCAGCACCTGCTGCTATAAGGCAGAGGGACAGGAGGGCGGCTGGCGTCCTTCCCCATGATGGTGGAGTAGGCTCAAGGGACTAACGCCAGCTCCTGGTTGGTATGTTTGTAAAAATATAATTTCCCTCTGAAGCTGCAAATTTATGGATAACCTTTTGAAATTGTGGGGAACCCCGGATCAGTTCTGAGTTCTGTTTTTCTGATGAAATATACCACAGTGGCATCAGTGTTGGACCATGAATATTTTTTTGTTCTTTGTAGATATCCCGCCACCACTGAATCTCCTTGGTAAGGATCTCCAGCATATCTGAGAACCTGTGTTCCCTCCGTGTCAGTCCTTGAGGCAGCTTACGCCAATGCTGTTGCGTCGACAAACTTCACACCTTCAAGTGAAAGTGGGTGTGAGGAATCTACATCGACTGCTCCATGAAAATTGCGTCCAAATCAACGCGTAAGTGCTGAACCTGCAGCCGTCTGTTTAACATGAAAACAGTTGGCAACCCAATATTCAAAATAAGCGCCCTGTAAGCAACAGCAGTGAAGTTCACATGTCAGCACCCAGATACCCTTTACAAAAATAAAATCATTGGAAAAGAATCATCGACTTCTTTACCCTTTTCTTTGTTTCCATTGATCAGAGTGTCTTCAAAGAGAGAGAGTGGCAATGACGTCACCCAGATTTGAAGATGAGAGCTGAATCCACATCAATAGAGACAAGGTGGCCCATATGGTTTGATCTGTCTCTCTCTCTCTCTCTCTCGAGCTCAATGGTTTCAGAAACAACAACTAACATTTGTATCCGTAACGCACTCACTGTGACGTTAGTGCACCTTTAGGAAAGACTTTTTTTTTAAATCATGATTTCTGCAGCTCTCATAGCTTCAGCTGATGTCATGTCTTACCGGCTTGACTGGAGATGTCTTTTTATTGCTACTTCGATAGCTTAAATGGGGGTTGTTTATGTTTACTCTGGGATTGGTTATATGGCCCTGCATTGTTAGGAGGAAGATCATGGGTTCTGGTCAGGATTTTTTTCTTCCTCGGGCGTTCAAGGTTTCATTTTCTGTTTTTGGTTGGCTGCAGTATTTTAGTTAAGAAGGGAGTGGGCATCAGACTGAAAGCAGAGTCTCTCACTCTCTCCCTGGTTTTTGCTGTTTAGTTGAAAACCTTCCTGGAGTAGAAAATCTGCTGTTGGTGGCTTGCCTGGAGTCCCTGGTGTTTTGGGAAGCTGTTCTGACTGCAAACTGTTCTGAGTTTATCCAGAGAACTGCAGACTTCATCCACAGGTCTAAAGTCCAGTATCACGTGAGCATTAGTCTTCGCTGTGTTAAAGGGTTTTGTCTATGGGCAAGGATTTGGTTTGATTGGAACACGTTAGATGTCTTTGTTAAGGGGTTATACATTATAGTGGTTATTCTGTTTCTTGTTTGTAATTGATAAACGTTCTTGCTATGCATGTTAACTATATTCTTAAGTAAACTTTGTTTGATTAAAAAACTCCCTAGTGGGTCATTTGAATCATACCTGAACTGAAACCTATCACACTTATCCTAGCCAAATTCAAGAGGCAAAACCTATGATCCAGGCGGGCTCCACAAGACACTTTGGAATTTCTGACCTGAACCATATGCCCCCCCCGGCAGGCTAACTCGCCGGCTGGCCGACCGACGGTACCCGGAGCGCACCTGCCGACCAACCGGCCCCCCAGAGCGCACTCGTATTCCCAGTACGTCCAGCTCCTGAACAAGCCTCTTCCGATCTTATTTGATTCAGCTTCCAGTTTTACCTGACCACACCTTCCTGGAGATATTTGTCTGATATGAAAGACCCTATTTGAATGCAAGAAGTTGTTGCAATAAAACGTTCCAAGCAACCTTGAACTTCTGAATAGGTGAGTCAGGAACACTGACCAAAAGCCCATTTGAAAAGATCAGAGGCTTTCGGGGGAAAAAAGAGAGGTAAACGGGGAAATGGTTCCGAAAGGGAAGATGCGAATGGGAAAGATAGAAAAGTACAAAGGTTAAATGGTAATCTTTTGTAACTATTTTTGGATTTTTTTTTTAAAAAGGTATTGCTGTATTATGTATATTGGTGATGTGGCGATGCTGGCGTTGGACTGGGGTAAACACAGTAAGAGTTTTAACAACACCAAGTTAAAGCCCAACAGGTTTATTTGGTAGCAAATGCCATTAGCTTTCGGAGCGCTGCTCCTTCGTCAGATGGAGTGGATATCTGCTCACAAACAAGGCACAGAGACACAAAATCAAGTTACAGAATACTGATTAGAATGCGAATCTTTACAGCGAATCAAGTCTTAAAGATACAGACAATATGAGTGGAGAGAGCATTAGGCACAGGTTAAAGAAATGTGTATTGTCTCCAGACAGGACAGCCAATGAGATTCTGCAGGTCCAGGCAAGCTGTGGGGGTTACCGATAGTGTGACATGAACCCAAGATCCCGGTTGAGGCCGTCCTCATGTGTGCGGAGCTTGGCTATCAGTTTCTGCTCAGCGACTCTGCGCTGTCGTGTGTTGTGAAGGTCGCCTTGGAGAACGCTTACCCGAAGATCAGAGGCCGAATGCACGTGACCGCTGAAGTGCTCCCCCACAGGAAGAGAACACAAGGAGGTCACGGGCATTCGGCCTCTGATCTTCAGGTAAGCGTTCTCCAAGGCGGCCTTCACGACACGACAGCGCAGAGAAAAACTATAGTTAGAGTACTTTAGAGGGGTCAGTTTTTGTCCAATGTGTGCAGGAAGGCTTCCTGACACAGTATATAGATAGACCAACAAGAGGCGAGGCCACATTGGATTTGGTACTGGGTAATGAACCAGGCCAGGTGTTAGATTTGGAGGTAGGTGAGCATTTTGGTGACAGTGACCACAATTCGATTACGTTTACCTTAGCAATGGAAAGGAATAGGTATATACCAAAGGGCAAGAGTTATAGCTGGGGGAAAGGAAATTATGATGCGATTAGGCGAGATTTAGGTGGCATAGGTTGGGGAAGGAAACTGCAGGGGATGGGCACAATTGTAATGTGGAGCTTGTTCAAGGAACAGCTACTACACGTCCTCGATAAATATGTACCTGTCAGACAGGGAGGAAGCAGTCGTGTGAGGGAACCATGGTTTACTATAAAGGTTGAATCTCTTGTGAAGAGGAAGAAGGAGACTTATGTTAAGATGAGACATGAAGGCTCAGTTAGGGCGCTTGAGAGTTACAAGTTAGCCAGGAAGGACCGAAAGAAAGAGTTAAGAAGAGCCAGGAGGGGACATGAGAAGTCTTTGGCAGGTAGGATCAAGGAAAACCCTAAAGCTTTCTATAGGTATGTCAGGAGTAAAAGAATGACTAGGGTAAGATTAGGGCCAATCAAAGACAGTAGTGGGAAGTTGTGCGTGGAGTCTGAAGAGATAGGAGAGGCACTAAATGAATATTTTTCGTGGGTATTCACACAGGAGGGGGACAGTGTTGTCGAGGGGAGTACTGAGATGCAGGCTGTTGGACTGGACGGGATTGAGGTTCATAAGGAGGAGGTGTTAGCAATTCTGGAAAGGGTAAAAATAGATAAGTCCCCTGGGCCGGATGGGATTTATCCTAGGATTCTCTGGGAGGCTAGAGAGGAGATTGCAGAGCCTTTGATCTTTGTGTCGTCATTGTCTACAGGAACAGTGCCAGAAGACTGCAGGATAGCAAATGTTGTCCCCTTGTTCAAGAAGGGAAGTAGGGACAACCCTGGTAATTATAGACCGGTGAGCCTTACTTCTGTTGTGGGCAAAGTTTTGGAAAGGATAAGAGATAGGTTTTATAATCATCTAGAAAGGAATAATTTGATTAGGGATAGTCAGCACGGTTTTGTGAAGGGTAGGTCGTGCCTCACAAACCTTATTGAGTTCTTTGAGAAGGTGACCAAAGAGGTGGATGAGGGTAAAGCAGTTGATGTGGTGTATATGGATTTCAACAAAGCGTTTGATAAGGTTCCCCATGGTAAGCTATTGCAGAAAATACGGACACGTGGGATTGAGGGTGATTTAGTGGTTTGGATCAGGAATTGGCGAGCTGTAAGAAAACAGAGGGTGGTGGTTGATGGGAAATGTTCATCCTGGAGCTCAGTTACTAGTGGTGTACCGCAAGGATCTGTTTTGGGGCCACTGCTGTTTGTCATTTTTATAAATGACCTGGATGAGGGCGTAGAAGGATGGATTAGTAAATTTGCGGATGACACTAAAGTCGGTGGAGTTGTAGACAGTGCGGAGGGAAGTGGCAGGTTACAGAGGGACATAGATAAGCTGCAGAGCTGGGCTGAGAGGTGGCAAATGGAGTTTAATGCGGAAAAGTGCGAGGCGATTCACTTTGGAAGGAGTAACAGGAATACAGAGTACTGGGCTAATGGTAAGATACTTGGTAGTGTGGATGAGCAGAGGGACCTGGGTGTCCATGTGCATCGATCCCTGAAAGTTGGCACCGAGGTTGATAGGGTTGTTAAGAAGGCATATGGTGAGTTAGCTTTTATTAGTAGAGGGATTGGGTTTCTGAGCCATGAGGTCATGCTGCAACTGTTCAAAACTCTAGTGCGGCCGCACTTGGAGTATTGCGTACAGTTCTGGGCGCTGCATTATCGGAAAGATGTGGAAGCGTTGGAAAGGGTGCAGAGGAGATTTGCCAGGATGTTGCCTGGTATGGTGGGACGATCGTATGAGGAAAGGCTGAGGGGCTTGAGGTTGTTTTCGTTAGAGAGAAGGTTAAGAGGTGACTTAATAGAGGCATACAAGATGATCAGAGGATTAGATAGGGTGGATAGTGAGAGCCTTTTTCCTTGGATGGTGATGGCTAACACGAGGGGACATAGCTTTAAATTGAGGGGTGATAGATATAGGACAGAGATGTCAGAGGTAGGTTCTTTACTCAGAGTAGTAAGGGCGTGGAATGCCCTGCCTGCAGCAGTAGTGGACTCATCAACATTAAGAGCATTCAAATGGTTGTTGGATAAACATATGGATGATATTGGAATAGTGTAGATTAGAGGGGCTTTAGATTGGTTTCACTGGTCGGCGCAACATCGAGGGCCAAAGGGCCTGTACTGCGCTGTAATGTTCTATGTTCTATATTGGGGCATAGCCCCTTTAAGGGAATGGGTCATGTGACCTCAGGTGTGGGGTGAGCTGTGGGCTGTCAACATTTGGGGTGTGGAGCGAGTAGACTGAATAAAGAGCTGTTCCCTGGCGCCTGACTGTGGAGTAGTTATTGAAGAGAAGCCTCAGTACACCAGGATTTAACACTGTCTATGCTTACAATTTCAGTCACACAATTCAGAGCCTTTGTTGATCTATCATTATCCTATCCAAGCTTCGCTTGTGTCCTGCCATATTATCAGAAGTATTAGGGCAAACTGAAGCCATGCAGAGAAAACTGTCACCACTCCACAGATTACTTCCGTGGTCAATGTCCTCCCTATTCCAGGAAATAATTTTAATCTTGCTGCAGTGGAAAAGAAAAAACGTCAGCTCACTGCATTGAGATAACACTTGGCAGCAACCTGCCTAAAGAAACCATAACTGCAGGAAGGAAAGACTCACTGAACAGAGATGAGAGTACCACACTTCTCTATTGCCTCAGTGCACCAAAAGCCAGAGATAATGAGAGATTTACAAGAAACTAGGATAGGCCTGACCTACTTAAAAGGCCAAGAGTTCAGAGCGCACTTGTAGCTTCAGCAGATGCAAGTGATGATTCATTCATACGTTTCAAGTGTAGTAGATCAACTATTGCAAATAAAGCACCTTGGGAACATTTAGCTACACTGTGGATACTATATAAATGCAAGTTGTTCTAGCACAATTTCCTCTGTAAATCGGACAGTATTGGGAAGGTGCTAGCATAAATCCATATTCTTTACTTAAAGAACGTACATTCTAGTGCAATTTTTGAGTCACTGTTACAAGACTCTTAATGAATACTTGCGAATCTGGGCCTATGCTGTGCAGAGCTAAAGATCCTTGTGCGGAATTTTCCTGTCCTGCCCGCCATGGGAATCGAAGTGGGCAGGCCATGAACCATGCCAAGGTCTGTTGACCTTGGGCAGGATTTTCCGGACTTGGGGAGAGCATGGCCGGAAAATCCCACCCCCTGGTTTCCACTCGCAGCGGAAGAATAGATTTCTCCCCCTCTTGGAAAGGTTGGTAAGATGGGTTGCGCTGGTTGTTAAGAGTGTGGCACGCAGAGAGGTGGGAGAACAGAAGGAGAAGCGATACTACTGCCAAGTCTATGGCCTCTAATTTTTTTGAGATCATGTTATCTTTGGGGTTTTACTCTGGAAGGATTGGGGAACTGCTACATCGACGCACAGTGCATCACGCAGGATTTCTTTTTGCTGGAATGTTAAGGGGCAAAAAAACAGGAACCACGCAAGAAGGCGGCGGCCAATTACAACAAATTGGAATTGCGGGGAAGAAAGACACTGAGGCAAAGAAGAAATAAAAGCAAAACAGAAAATGGTAGCAATATTCAGTAGGTCAGGCAACGTCCGTGGGGAAACAAACAAAATTAATCCTTTCAAGTCATTGAATCATAGATTCTCTACAGTGCAGAAGGAGGCCATTCGGCCTATCAGGTCTGCATCGACTCTCGACAGAGCATCCCACCCAGCCCCTATCCCTGTAACTCCACACATTCACCCCACTAATCCCCCCCTAACCTACACATCTTGGGACACCAAGGGACAATCTAGCATGGCTAATCCACCTAATCTGCACACCTTTGAAGTGTGGGAGGAAACCGGAACACCCGGGAGGAAACCCACGCAGATATTGGGAGAATGTACAAACTCCACACAGACAGTGACCCAAGGCTGGAATTGAACCCGAGATCCATGATCTTTTGTCAGAATAAAAATCTGACGGACGCAGTGAGCATAGCAAAGTCGACTGTCACGAAAGACACAGACGTTTGTAAGCGATTAAAAATGTCTGTCAAACAACCTTTGACCCTGGTTATTTTTGTGCCTTTGAGAGGATTGGGGCCGCTGATAAAATTAGGGAAATTAAAGCACCCAAAGATATCACACACAGGCCGCACGAAGTGAAGCCTGAGGCCTTCCAGCTTCCACCATGTTTATAGCAAAACCGCAAGCAGTGGAGATAATGAGAGGGTAAGTTAACCAACCCCTGGTGCTCCCAGTGCAGAGATGGACTCGGAGGATTTAAGGAGGGGCTGCAAGCACAGATTGTCTGATCTGTGTTCTTTGAGATGCAGGATCTGAATTTTACCACACATTTCTCATCGCGAAAGCTGTATGACGGTCAAGAGATCTGGTCAGTTACACAATTACTTACACAATTGGTGTGAATAATGGCAGCTTCATACTGCAGCCTCACTCTCTGCGGCATCATGACATCGTCCTGCGACATAAAACACATGTTTATTCAGCATCAGTGGGTTATTCTCTCTGTAAATAGACCAGAACAGCTTCATGACTTGGTTTCCCTACGCCACAACAGTCACCACATTTCAAAGGTGCTTCATTGGCTGAAGCCACAAAAAATGCTGTACCGACACAAGTAACTCCCTTTCTTCCTTACACCTACAGATAGTGGACCGTTATCAAAGCAGGAGAGAGGAAGTCCCAAGTCCAGATCCGGCCAACTTGGCACAACCAATGAAGCATTTGTATCTACTTAAAATGACAATGCAATTGGTGGTCAGAAATTTAAAAGTTGAGCAAGTAAATTATTCTTAGGGGTGGGCTTTGGTTGTGTCCTGACATCCAAAATTAATCAACCTTTAATTAGTGATCGAGAGACCCATGTTCGCCCCTGATACCTACACTCTATCCACTGGCCATTCCTACCAACTAGGGATGGAATATAAAGTATAAAACAAATCGTCTGCCATCATATCATCTGCCAGCACCTTCCAAACCAGTGACCTCTACCACCTAGATGGTCAATGGCGGTAGATGTATGGAAACACCACCACCTGAAAGCTCCCCTCCAAGCCACTCACCCGCCTGCCTTGGAACTATATCACCGTTCCTTCGCAGGTGCTGGGTCAAAATCCTGGAATTCCCTCCCTAACAGCACTGTGGGTGTACCTACACTACATGGATTGCAGTGGTTCAAGGCGGTGGCTTACCACCACCTTCTCAAGGGCAATAAAAATGCTGGCCTCGCCAGCATCTCATGAACCTGACTGGTTCAAAACAAAAAAACTAAATGACTCCTGCACATTAACTTCATCAAGGGGGCAGAATCATTATGCCAGGAATTCCTCATTTAACTCCTGGATCGACCACAAGTACAGCCTTTATCTGTAAATCCTGCTGTAATATCCGCAGGTCAGATTTACCAAGTTTACACCATGGCACATTCTATATTTCTATAAAGCAGGCTTCCCATTTTTAGCTTAAGTTTCATTTTCAGCAACACAAACCATGATCTGCCACACAGCAATGCCAGATTTGCATTTTTGAGTCTCTATATAGCCCACACCCTAAATCTTTCTCTTCCTCTTTTTATTTCCATCCCGTCCCCTAAAAAAAGTGCCAACTCACACAAAGTTGTGACTCAGGTGTGGTCATTCATGCATTGGGCCCCTCCTAGAAATGACACAAGGGAGTCCAAACTCCTGGCTGGTAGCAAAGCTCTAGGAGCTGAAGCTATTCTAGCTTGCCTTCTACAAGGCTGGAGGTCAATGCCTGCTCAAGAAGATCACTGAACTCTTTCTGTCCATGTGGGAACATAGAATCATCCTGCAGGATTACAAAGATGTCCCCATTGTCCATCTGTACAAGCACAAAGGGACGCGGCAATCTTAGGACAACCATGGAGGAATCTCATTAATGCAGTTTCAAAGAAGGGCGTGGAACCCTATGTATGGGCCAAATGCAGGCAATTGAGATGAACTTCAGGGTTTTAAAAAAAAAAGGGCGGCATGGATAAGTTGGGCCGAAGAGCCTGTTTCCATGCTGTAAATCTCTATGACTCTATTTATGAACCAATGAAATAGTGTTTGTAGCCAGACAGCTCCAGGAGGAATGTCAAACACAGAGCACAGACTCTACATCATGTCCGTTGACTTAAAGAAGACCTTTGACACAGTCACCGGTGGGGGTTTTTGGGAGGACACAAGAGATAATTTGGCTGCCCTGAGAAAGTTACCACCACAATTTGACAGTTCCATGATGGCAAACTGACACATGTTCTAGATGACGAGGTCTTTTGACACATTCCGGGCAGTATCGGAGTTAAACGGGGATACGCGTTAGAGCCAACCCCCTTTCGCATGTTTTTCTCCACTACTCTCTCTGACACCTTCCATGATGGTGACCCTGGCATCAGATATCGCAACATTGGAAAGTTGCTCAATCTAAAACAACCCCAGTCACAGGCCAGAAAGTCACCAAGGACATAAATCTCAACTTCCTGTTTGCTGTTGACCGTGCATTTTTGCGTCTTCATACAGCCCACACCCTAAATCCTTCTCTTCCTCTTTTTTTAAAATTCCCATCATTGTGCCTAAGAAAGTGCCAATGTATGGTTCCACATACATGGTGCTGGTTCAGTGTTGGACATGCAATATAGCATGGACCTGTTTGCCAACACATGCAAAAACTTCAGCCTTACGATCAGCACAAAGAAAACTGAAGGAATGTACCAGTCAGCTCCAGGACAGCCCCATCTCAAGCTTCAGCCCATGACCAGAACCCGTCAGTTTTGGATAAGTTCACTTATCTCGGCAGCACATTCAAGCTGCCCATATTGACGATAAGATACATACAGGAATTGCCAAAGAGAGTGCAGCCTTCAGCGGACTTTGAGCATCAGTCTGGGAACGAAGAGGAGCAAGTCTGACTGCCAAAAGGTCCATTGAGCAATAGTCCTGCTTGCCAATGGTGGTTTACACTTAAGTCTTGGTCTGTGTACCAATGTCATGCCAAGAAGCTCAACCACTTACACCTGAGCTGTCTTTGGAAGCTTCTGAATAACAGATGGCAGGATAAAATGCCAGATGGCATTGCCAAACAACCACACCGTATTGAGACAGTCACAACTGAGTTGGGCTATTCATGCAACCAGAATGCCTGACACTTATGTACCAAAGCAAATCTTCTGTGCAGAGCTTTAGTCTGCAGGTGCAACAGGTGATCAAGAAGTCAAATGGGATGTTGGCCTATGTCGCAAGGGGATAGAATATAAAAGCAGAGATGTCTTGCTGCATCTGTACAGGGCATTGGTGAGGCCACAGCTGGAATACTGTGTGCAGTATTGGTCCCCTTATTTGCGGAAGGATATATTGGCCTTGGAGGGAGTGCAGAGAAGGTTCACCAGGTTGATACCAGAGATGAGGAGTGTTGATTATGAGGAGAGACTGAGCAGATTGGGTTTGTACTCGTTGGAATTTAGAAGGCTGAGGGGGGATCTTATAGAGACCTAAAAGATAATGAAGGGGCTGGATAGGGTAGAGGTGGAGAGATTCTTTCCACTTAGAAAGGAAGCTAGAACTAGAGGGCACAGCCTCAAAATAAAGGGGGGTCAGTTTAGGACAGAGTTGAGGAGGAACTTCTTCTTTCAGAGGGTGGTGAATCTCTGGAATTCTCTGCCCACTGAAGTGGTGGAGGCTACCTCGTTGAATATGTTTAAATCACGGATAGATGGATTTCTGATCAGTAAGGGAATTAGGAGTTATGGGGATCAAGTGGGTAAGTGGAACTGATCCACTTCAGATCAGCCATGATCTTATTGAATGGCGGGGCAGGCTCAAGGGGCTAGATGGCCTACTCCTGCTTCTATTTCTTATGTTCTTAAGTCTGGGGTGCAATCTCATGGCAGTCAAAGGAGACACTACAAGGACACTCAAGCTTTCACTTAGCAGTTTTAACATTGACTTCAAGTCCTGGGAGAAGCTCACCCAGGGGTCCAATTGTAAAAGCTGCGTCTGCAGGGGTGGTATTTGATGTCTGCGCCCAGGGGTACTGGTGGTTCTAGGAGGGTCTGGCAGGCTCGAGGTGAGCAGGGGGGGGGGGGGGGGGGGGGGGGTTGTGCGGGCATGCTGTCTTGATAGTCCCTTCCCCCCACTCCATTACCCCACCACCCAATCCTCACCTCCCCCCCAAAACCATCCTTTCTGAACCCCCCCTGCCCCATTTCCCTCACCATAGCAACTCCCTATGTGCCCACTGGGATCGTACCAAACAGGTGAACAATGTTATCTTCACCTCAATGGATGATCAAGATTAAAGAGCAACAATGTCAATGGAACTGCATTTTTACCAACAGCATGCAGATGAATTCAGTGCCCGGGGGTGGGGGGGTTACAATGTTCAATGGGAACACAAGATTTTGAAATAAATAAACTTGCTTTTATGACCCTGGAAGTCACAACACAAAATAAGTTTGAGTTGACGAGTAGGAAAAGAAAAGGTTCACAATGTGGATTTGCCAGAGCCCTGAATGCTGTGGGTGGGCACAGTGGTTAGCACTGCTGCCTCACAGCACCAGGGACCCGAGTTCGATTCCCGGCTTGGGTCACTGTCTGTGTGGAGTTTGCACATTCTCTCCGTGTCTGCGTGGGTTTCCTCCGGGTGCTCCGGTTGCCTCCCAGTCAGAAAGACGTGCAGGTTAGGTGCATTGACCCGAACAGGCGCCAAAGTGTGGCGACTAGGGGAATTTCACAGTAACTTCATTGCAGTGTTAATGCAAGTCTGCTTGTGACATTAATAAATACATTTTTAAAAAACTTTAAACTGAATACACCTCACAGTAACGTGGTAATGAAACCTTCTGGTTGAGATGTAAATATTGCCCAGGTCACGCAGGACAGAGCTGTTCTTTACCGAATAGTGCCACGTACCGAAAAGCAATTGGGTCCTGGGCTTGACATCTCATCCAAAGAACAGCAGCATCTCCAGCAATGCACAAGCTCCTTTTTGCTGCACTGGAGAGCCAGCACATTGTCTGTGCTCAAGATCCTGGACTCAGACTTGAACCCACAACCTTCTGTTTCAGAGGCGAATGTAGTAGCAACCAAACAGCAGTTGACACCATGGCAAGTCTGCTCACTCGAGAGTGTGAAATAATTTTCCAAGGAGGCAACATTATTGAGACAAAAACAATGTCGGGTAGTTAGGATTGAGTTGGACGCTATAATTACAGCTGCTCTCTCTCGCAACATTTTTGGTCACATTCCATTACTGTTGAACGGCCAGAAAGACAAGTTGTACAGACTTAATAACGTAGTAAATTACAACTCGGGATATAGTTTTTAAATACTTTGATTTCTCTGAAGGTGTGTCCACTAGAACAGCCTAGAACCATATAAACAATTAAAACCGTAGCTCAGAAACTGCAAGCTTTGGCAGACAAATACTTAATATCTAGAATCAGAGAATCCCTACAGTGCAGAAGACAATCATTTGGCCCATCAAGCCTGCATCGACCACAATCTTACCCAGGCCCTATTGCTGTATCCCCACATATTTACCCTCCTAACCCCCCTGACGCTAATGGGCAATTTCACATGGCCAGTCAACCTAACTTGCACACCTTTGGACTGTGGGAGGAAACCCACGCAAACATGGGGAGAACATGTGTGTAGAGTTTGCAGTCACCCAAGGTCGGAATTTAACTTGGATCCCTGGTGCTGTGAGGCCACCATGCTGCCCACTACGCTATATTTTTTAGCCTATATATTTAGGCAAAACGTTAAACCATTTAAAATCAACAGACAACATTAAAATGCCAGACAAAAGCAATGTCATACAATGCATTGGGCGCTCCTGTGGCAATATCACTGCTGCTATTTATAGACTTTAAAGGTGAATTGTATAACTGTAAACTTCACACCCCATGTCACAAAAGTCAGTTGCATCAAATATGTAACAATACTACTTTTCAGATATTAGGATTTCTACATTCTGGTGAGAAACCACTCTGCTGGCTCACAGATCAAAGTTTGACAGTTAATTGCAGGTTAGAACTTGTGGTTCTGGTATTAATTACAATGGAGCTGCCAACTGTAATTCTAAGCGTGACTCCGAAAATAAAAGAGGAAAGTCAGGTTCAGTCCAAAGTGGCAGCATGGCACCCAAACCAGTCTACATTCCAAGTAAGGGCAATGGGCTCTGGTTTGAAATGCTGTTAATTTCTTTTAAAAACTCATTTTTACAGGTTTCACCCAATCTTAAGGAAGTTATGTTTCACAAAAAGATTGTCACTGTATTAATAATGCAGAGGTCCAGGCTAATGCTTGGGGGACATGAGTTCAACTCCCACCATGGCCACCGGTGGAGTTAAAATCAATTAAGGAATCCATACAACACATGGAAAAAAGAAAAGCCCTAGCCAGCAAGGGAGAAAGGTGATACTCGAGAAATAGGCTGCAGTGGCCTTTTGTAATCCTGCACTTTTCTGATGTTCTAAATTTTAAAAAATGCTTTTTCCACAGGTGAGACTACCTTCTGGTTAAATGTTGGCCCACAGCAAAGAGGGTGCTTCCAATGCTGGCCGATTTAAACTTCCCTCTTACTATTTTACACTAGAACTTTTGCCATTCTGATACCCGCTCCAGCAGGGAAACAGGGCAAAGGGTTAGGTGGTCTATTGTCGAATGCAATTTCAGCATGGCTAAGGCACAAAACAAATATACAATTTACAGGGAAAGATAGAAAGCTTAAACAAAAATAACAAAAGCAGGTTGCAAATGTAATCCTCCACCCTCTGTCGACGTGGCATCCCTTGTCTATCTTCAGAGTTAATTTTGGACATTCCGGTGCTCGTTACATTTTGATGCCTCCAGCACAGAGTGGTCTTTGCCTACAGTTTTTGCTTTCATCGAATGTTTTTTCTCTTCCTCCTTGATCATCCTCATCCACTTCCTTGTTGGGTTTTTTTTAGGCTGCTTTAATGGTTTCTTCTTGCCTCCTTCCCAGCCAGACATCATCGTTCCCTCGCTGTCGCCTCTGTGCCCTCTTTATGTGTCACGACCTGAAGACATGCCCCTCAAGGTCTGATCTTTTTCAAAAACACTTTTTAAAATGGATCCATCAACCTCAAAATGCACAGCCTCAACCCACTGACAGTGCTAACATCCTGGACACCCGCCCCAACAATGCCCAATTTCCACTGCCCCCTCACATTGTTGTCCATGCTTTGAAGCACATGCTCACAATGTGCAGAAGTGCCTACATGTCACTGATGGCATGGTGGTCACAGCAATGTCCAATCACATTTCCTCAGGAATATTTGGCACCGACACCTTCACAGACAGCAAGACAGCTTAGAAATCCAGTCTTGGATATTTAATCACTTCCTGTTTGCTCCCAATCTCATGATGCTTGCTGGGATATTGAAGTGTTACCCTTCCTGGGCAAGCTATCATTTATTACTAACTTTACAATTGGTGTCAGGAAAACAGAGGTAGTTTTAAGTGATCAATATTTGTATCAAGTATTAGAAAGAAGGTATTAGTTTTAAGTGGGTTTAATTTAGAGTTCCTGTGCAAGCAAGGGTAAACCTATAGTTAGATTCACGTTAGACAAAGGAGTTTCTCTGGTTTTATATCTGCTATGAAAAGCTCCAAGTAAATCCGTACGGTAAAACCAGGGTAAGTATTACACAAACAACCCAAGTCTCCGTGGTTCTGGCTGTCTAATCCCACTGTCAATGGAATCAAGGAGCAGCATGGACAGGGTAAAACCAGCAATCGAAAGTTTAAACTTTCCGTGTAACAGCCACGGATGTGCATGTTGGGACTTTCTCCGGATTCCAAGGCACATCATCAACGTAGGTCGAGTTGGAGGTCTCTCCTCACTTCACAAGATTAATTAATTAATTCTGCGACATTAACTATCTTCCTCAAAATGTCCTCTGACAAACTAACCATTACAGATCATGATTTTGTCTACTTCCTCATTTGGATTTAGCACAAAACTGGGAGAGAATTCTTGATGCAACTGTAAGGTTAATGACTTCCTACACCCTCATCAACATTGGTCATTTCGGTCTTGTTTTGGCCCACATGGCTAAGGCAAAGGAACATAGTTTCATTTTACTTACCAAACTGTGACAATCCCTACGAGGTCCATGGGGAATCACTGCTTGATCTTCTTGTGGAGTTTGTTGAGTTCTCCTGGTAACAGACAGTGGCCTGCCCAGCTGGAATTCATTACCTGAGCATAGGACTGGGCAGTTCACGGGCTCCTAAGAAACTGCCCTTTTTGCAGCCTACATCAATTGTCTTAGGCTGCACTCCCTTTACTGTTATGTGAAAAACCTTTTATTAATGTTTTGTTTGCACTTCAGTCCCATCCTTCTGAACTACAGGCAGTCAGTATGGGGGGCGGGGGCGGAGAGAAGAGGAGAAAGAGAGAGGAAAAGAGGTGGAGGAACTACTCATGAGCCTGCTCCAGGTCCAGACTCGAGGGGGATAACCGGACTATTTGGCCCTCTACCACAGCTACATTCACGACCAGGTACCCCAGGACAGGGAGCATGCGGAGTCCACAGGTGCCGTTGAGGCCTTTTGCACCCATTGGGCCCTGCAGGGGGCTGGGGTGTATTTTGACCCCTTTAATCACCTTTTGGTTTGATGTTTTAAATTTCCTTTACATTTTACACTTTGTTTTTTGTTTCGGGCAGTTCACTCTTACTCTCCCCTCAACCCCCCTCCATTTTCACAAAACTGCTTCAAGAAAGTACTGATAGCTGTCAGTGAGTTTATCTAGCTCAATGGCAGGTTGTACTCTTTGGGCAAGAGTTTTAAAGAGCCAAATGCCTTTTGTAGGAAATTATTCTCCTCATGTTATTTTAAGCACAAGTAGACCAAAATGAGAAAGAGGTCTCTCAACCTCCCCCCACCCATCCCAAACTTTCTCTAGTCATCGGTAGCCAAAATTAACAGCACGAATTGATTCAGCTCCTAGGCACACTATGAGCCAGCAGGATGAATCAGAGGAAAATATGGGTGATTTATCCTGGCTTGGCACAGGGATATTTCAGACCAAATCCGAGGATCATACTGCACAGAAGGAAGCTATTTGGCCAACTGTATCTGTGTCAGATCTTTGAAAGGGCTATCCAATTGGTCCCATTTCCTTGCGCTATCCCCAGAATCCTGCAAGTGTTCCCTTTTCAAGTTTTTATCCAATTCCCTCATCCCAGAATGGACCTGAATTCCAAAGATGGTGGCCTCGCTACAAACCTTCGTAATGAAGCTCAAGTCAGACACTGACGCAAAATTTATTGTTGTGGAAAAGAGAATTCCATTTCCAGCAGAAGTTACTGCCTTTTTGAAGGTTGTTGCTGTACAGTCACAACTTTGCTAACATCAACAATACAGACTCTGTGGGCTGAATGGCTTCCATCTGTGCCATGGATGTTTCTATGTTTCCAGTTTACAGATGTCACCCTCCAATCAGAAACAAAGTCTATCAATTCGGAAGCAGCTTCCATGTCAATAAACGGGTCAATAAACAACCAAAACTGATCAACATTCACTTGGAAGCTATTTACTTTTCCCCAGAAGGTTCAAAATTCACCATTGCTGCAACAAAAGAGCCTGTTAAAACTTGTAAGTATCTGTTGTTTAAAAGCTTGGGTCTCACCGATGTGATGTCTAAGATATAGCGTGAAAGAAAACACTCAAAAGCGCTTCCTCTGTAAACTAGGATGTAACAGTGTACTGAAAGATGCGTCCGCTACAGGGAGGGGGTAAAATCCTTTATGCAGAATTAAACATCAACAGGGATCTTTAAACATGTCCAGATGAGTGACCCAGCAGGAATCCTGTGCTCATTATCGCCTTCCAAATGAGGTCCTGGCCTGAATTGTGACACTAGAAAGTGTCTCCTGGTGGTAGCCTCACACCACCACTAAGCTCCATTTCCACATGACACCGGGTTGCTCTCGCATTGCAGAATGCTTTCCACTGGAAGCAGTTCCACAATCTGGCTCACACAAGCTCTAAGCTTGCATCAGTTACAGTGCAAAAGCAATGTGAAGATTGCTGGCAAACACTGGGAACAACAGCAGATGCAAATTGCCATTTCATTGCAGTTGTAGATCTTTGCCAATGTTACAGGAAGGTTCCCAGAGGCCAGCTATATAAAAACTAAGTTGCTACTGTTATGGTTCAGGTCAGAAACTCCAAAGTGTTTTATGGAGCCTGCCTGGATCATAAGTTTTGCACCTTGAATTTGACTAGGATGAGAATGAGATGTTTCACCTCAGGTATGATTCAAATGCCCTACTATTTTGATTTGATTTATTACTGTCACATGTATCAACATTTAGTATTGTTTCTTGCGCGCTTTCTACTTGGGGAGCTTTTATCAAACAAAGTGTATTTCAGAATATAGTTAACATGCATGAAAAGAAAATTAGCAAGAACTTTTATCAATTACAAACAAAAACAAAACAACCACGATAATGTATAACCCTTAACAAATATATCTAAGATGTTCCAATCAAATCAAAAAACTTCCTTTAGACAAAACCCTTCCACAGGTTTAACACAACAAAGACTAATGCTCACGTGATACTGGAACTGAGTCTTTTGGATGAATGCCGCAGTTCTATTAATATGCTCAGAACAGTTTGAAGTCAGAACAGCTTCCCAGAACACCAGGGAGAAACTCTGGTCAAGCCACCAACATCAGATTCTTTCCTCCAGAAAGGCAAGACCTTGCTTTCAGATAACCAGCAGAATTTCCAAATAAAACACGGATAGAGAGAGAGAGTGGGAAGCACTTCTTGCTGTCCTTTCCAAAACCAAAATTTACAGCTCAGAACTGAAAATGAAAGAACTCCTATCATCTGACCTACAAACATTCTTCCTCCTGACAATGCAAGGTCATAAAACTAATTCCCAAAGTAAAAATAAACAAACCCCATTTAAGCCACTTAAGGGACAATACAAGGGCTCCTCGTAGATAACGCGGTGCCAGTGACTCAGCTAAGGCTGTGAGCTGCAGACAGCATGATTTTTTTTTAAACTCTTAAAGGTACACTAATGTCACACTACATGTTACAACAATCAAGTCAGTGGATGACTAAAGAAAATGGTAAACTTCAAGCCCAGGCAACACTGTTACTGACTTTTGTCTCTTATTTCCTGAGCAGAGGAAGAAAATTACTTTGCAGGTGACATTCCCTGACTGCAAATACACCTGCCGCTGTATCGTAAAGGCGTATCTTCAAAAGAAAGAATAAGCTCGCAATAATATTGCATTCCTTTCTTTAGAATGTTCCAAAGTATTTCTGAGCCCAATGAATATATTAGAAACATAACCATAGTTGTAATGTAAATCAACGCAGCAAGGGAGGCAATGGCCTAGTGGTATTATCGCTGGACTATTAATCCAGAAACTCAGCTAATGTTCTGGGGACGCGGATTAGAATCCTGCCATGGCAGATGGTGGAATTTGAATTCAATAAAAAATATCTGGAATTAAGAATCTACTGATGACCATTGTCAATTGTTGGAAAAACCCATCTGGTTCACTAATGTCCTTTAGGGAAGACAATCTGCCCTCTTTATCTGGTCTGGCCTACAAGTGGTTCCAGAGCCACAGCAATGTGGTTGGCTCTCAATTGCCCTCTGAAATGGCCTAGCAAGCCACTAAGTTCAAGGGTGACTAGGGATGGGCAATAAAATGCTGGCCAGCCTGGACGCTTATATCCCACAAATGAATAACAAAGTCAGTCGGTATCCGCAAGGGTTCCACTAACAGCGAGTGAAATAAATGACCAGATAAACTGTGAAGAACCAACTATTGGCCAAGACTGTAGGAAACTCCTGACTTCTTGAAATAGTGCCAGGGAATTCTCTATGCCCTCCTTGGAGGGTGGACAGGGCACCAGTTTAACATTATGTCTGAAAGATGGAGACACACAAGAGTTTCATTTTCATAGTGAACTGTATCAGAGAACAGTCTTGGTCACACTGCACCATTATATCCCAGGAACAACTTTTGTCGCCAATTCACCTTCGCAATAGAAAATCAGTTGGCTCATTATCTTCTCCATGATGAAATGGACAAAGAGTATTAAATGGCCAAGGTGACTCGTACTTCACAACAGCTAATATAAAAGAGTTTTCCTGAACAGTGCAAAGTTTTTGAAATTAATTGTAGTTTATGAAGTAGGCAATTTTCCAAAAGCCATATTGGCACCATTCATAACGTGCCTACAATGCAGAGGGGAACACCCAGATGGATATTCGTTCAAACCCCCTCTGCACAGCTGAGACACCTTTAAATTTCAAAGCCAACGAAAGATCCTTATTCTGCCCAGCAACAGCGCAAAGCTGCATTTTAAACCGGCCTTTGGCCAAGGAAGATCGGGATATCTGCGAGTCAAGACTGAGAGTGGGCTATATGGCATAACCAGACTATCAATAAAATATTACAGGAATAAAATGGCCAAGGCAGGCAAAGAAACTTAACAAACTAGGGTAAAAGGAATAAAAGATTAGATTAAATCTCCCTACACACAGCAGGACAAAATGACATTCACACCTAATCTCGCAAGCAGGGAACACAGACACAAAACAATGAGGTCAATAGATATAAGGGGACACATAGAGGGGATAATGGGAAACACATTAAAACACCGGGGCAAGAACAGGTAGTCCCATTAACACAAACACACACCATACAAATGCAAATTGACAAGCCTCCCAGAGAACTTCCTGACCTGACAGACCACTTTATACATATTGTAAAAATGCATAATCAAATGTTCCCGCTCGAATTTGGATCCCTATAAAGATCCAGAGCTGATGTGAAAGGATGGAGATCAACGTGGCCAAGCCACTGTTTCTGAGCTGGTTACGCTGTTCTCCCTGGGTTCCCAGTAATTGTACAATAAAGAAAAACGCTTTGAACATTGCCTTGCGACTCGACCTCCTTGAATGCACTGGTACAGGGATTTTTCCCTACAACATTTACATACTCACCGCATCCAGGAAACAAAGGAATCTCCCACAACTCTGTGCAATGGCCCGATTCTTGGCAAAACCCACTGAAAAAACACAAACATATTTCTCCTTTTTAAGGGTAAATCTTAAACCTTCAACACATAATATGTACAGAGTGTGAGATTCTCATGAACGATGGTGAAACAAAATCTATCATAACTTCAAACTTTATGAGACAATGTCAGCAAAGCTCCTAAATTCCATTGATTTAATAGTATTTTAGTCTGACAATGCATTACTGCCTTATAATAGACTCCAGTTTGTGTGTTAATGCCTAAGCATTATATGATATTGTAAGATCATAGGACCATACTGATGCCTATGCACGACATATGACAAATATTACTGTCCACACGCACTATGCAACTGATATTGTAGCAATGTAACAATTAAATCAACTGCAACATCTCCAATCTTGTACCAATATCACCCATCATATGTATTCCTACAGCTCCCCAGGCTGTTGAAACATTACACCCAAAGATGTTTGAGACGACCGCAAACAATATTTGACATAGGAGCATGCAGTTCAGCAATAATTTGGGAGTTAGACATGAAATACATCTAATGACCAATAGTGCAAAAGCAAAATACTGCATGTTCTGGAAATCTGAATAAAAACAAAAATACTCAGCATCAGATAATCTCTATGGAGAAAATGAGTGTTAACATTTCAGATCAAGATGCCCTTATTGCATTAAGACTAATAATGCCCTTTTTTGTTCATATTCTTTTGAAGCTAGTTGGGATATAGTTTAAAGAGCACTTGACATGTTAACATAACTCTAACCAAATGGGCGATGGGAACCCAGACAACGTGTATAAGCAGGATAATTGACTCTGAGGCATGAATAGAAACATATGAGTAGTGGGCCATTCAGCTCATCAATCCTGCTCTGCCATTCAATATGATCATGGCTCAGTCACTTCAATGCCATTTACCCCACATTATCAGCATATCGCTTCATGTCATTGGTATTTAGAAATCTGATACTCCCTGCTTGAAACATACTCGATGACCCATAATTTCCTGGTTCCCCAGTGTCAGATTGAGGGGGGGGGGGGGGTGTTAAGGTACCCCAATGATGCGCTGGGGAAACTCTCTAGGAAGTTCCCACGTAAGGGTTTACCCGGCAATTGTCCAGAAGCACTAACTTCCCCTGGACAATTGTATTAGCTGAGAACCATCGACAAAATGATTTAAGTTATTAACTTTGGAAGGGTCTGCCAGTGTTATGTTAATAGTTAATCCGAAATGGTTAGAAGAAATAAAGCCACTTCTAACGTCAGTGTAATATTCTAAAATATCCAGACTCTCAACCACCACCACACACCCCTCCATGTTCCCAACCTAACCTCATACACCTCCAGCCCCAAGCCACGCTGATCCACACCTTCCCCAACCCCGGTTGGACCCAGACCTCCTCACCCCCTGAAAGCCCCCAAACTCAATCCCTCAGCCCGACCTGACCCAGCTGGACTCCTTCCACCCCAACATCCCCAATGTTTGACCACCCATTCCCCCTCCCAATTGCCGATACCCCCACCCCACCTATCTGGGAGAGAAAATTCTAAAGATTCACAATCCTGAATAAATTGTGAAATTGTGACCCCTGGTTCTAGACACCCCAACCAAGGGAAGCATCTCATCTGCCCTGTCGACTGCTCGAAGTATTTTCTAGGTTTCAATGAGGTCACCTCTCATTCTGCGATACTATAGAGAATACAGGGCCAGTTTCCCCAATCTCCTGCCATAGGACAGTCCCACTATCCCGGGAACAAGTCTGGTGCACATTCATTGCACTCCTTCTATGGCAATAATATCTTTCACAAGGTCAGGGGACCAAAACTGCACATTGTGGGTGTGATCTAACCAAGGTTCCATACAATTGTATCAAGACATTGCTACTCCTTCAATAAAATCCTCTTGCGGTGAAGGGTAACATTCCATTCACCTTCCTAATAGCTTGCTGCATGCACTGCATGGTAGCTTTCACTGACTTATCTGAAGAGGACACCCAGGTCCCTTTTGTACATCTACACTTTCTAATCGCTCACCATTTAAGAATTACTCTGCACATTTGTTCCTCCTACCAATGTGGATTACCTCTCAATTCTCCATATTATATTTCATCTGTCATACTCTTGCCCGCATTAATGATCATAATGCTATCCACTTTCCAACAAGGATCACTTAAAGGGATGCATGAGCAGAAGTCCCAGTTAATTTCTTTCTTCTTTTCCTACCCCATCACGATGTTAACACTGCCACCCACCACCTCAGATTAAGTTGGCAAAATGAACACAGAAAGAACCATTGATCTTGGGATGGGTCCTGGTCTGACTGGCTTATTACTGACCCAGCAGTGAACACACGAACTGAGTGAGTGAGCCATTAGCATTAGATAAAGGAATCCGAGCCAGGTCTTTACCATGTATGCATGAAAAAGGAGCATGTTTAATCACTAGAAACAGTCCCACTGCCTAAAGGGACTTCTCATTAAATAGAGTTTGCTGGATACTTCACTACATGAGAAAGAGTAACCCAAATATTGCCTCAGACGCATTACACATTCACTCCCTCTCTTTCCCTCTATTAAGTGGAAAAGGGATATTGCACATAAGGTTCCATAAAGTCTTGTGATTTCAATACTTGTGTTTGAGATCAAATAGAGTTCAGTTCCCATGGAAACAGTTTTAATAAGTAAGGGGTTCCCACAATGCATCGTGTGTTGGTGTAACCAGAGATTTTGGTCTAAATATGCTGGACAGACAATCAATGTTTGTGCCAACAGACCCATTTCCCCTCGGTCTATTCAAGAAGTCCATTCCCCATGGCTACCAGGCCAAATATTCTACAATGATGCCAGCATTAATCATTGTCTTTCCTGTCCAGTTGAAGCAGGGAGGTGTCAAATTAAGTAAACACCAGAGTTCCCACATTAACCTTTTCAACGCCAAATCAAAGACATATGATGCCAGATTTATTTCACAAATAACATCAAATGGCATTTCTTTAGGGTTCCATTTGTCTCTAATTCTAGGTTGATGTCAAAAGCTTAGCAGCTTCTACATAGGAAAGAAAGCGTGTGCAAGTGTTCAGGGTTCTAAGTATTGGATTTCCAAAGCTAGGTTATTGGGCTTTAACCTGCAATGATCCAGAATGACTTTGGCTCCTGCAGTTGAATCACAAGTGATTTGAGCTATTGATACATCAATGTTACCATGACACCTGCACTCTAATCAGCCTTTAGGAAAGAGATCATTTCCTTTAATCTGGTCAGGCTTTCCACCTCCTCGTGGCATGTTTTGAGGCGGCGAAGGCAGCAGGTTCTTCTGATCCCACCACTGTCAACGTGCTTTCCTGCTGCTCGCACCCTCTTGCCACCAGGGAACCCACGGCAGGGACTTGCAATCGGCAGGATGGGATGATTCCGCCAGCAGGAACAGCCGGAAAATTCCACACAATATATTTTCTGAGATATGAGCAGGGAGTAGATTTTCTCACCTGCAGTTTACAACGCAAGCTTTCAACATTTTTAAAGAATTCCACGGAGAAAATTATACACTTGGAATTGGATAGAAAACTCTTAACAGCATTTTTTATTATTGATTTATTATCATTGTCACATGTATTAGCATAGTGAAAAGTATTGTTTCTTGCGTGTTACATAGACAAAGCATACCATCCATAGAGAAGAAAAGGAGAGAGTGCAGGAGTGTTACAGTCATAGCTAGGGTACAGAGAAAGATCAACGTAATGCAAGGTAGGTCCATTCAAAAGTCTGATGGCAGCAGGGAAGCAGCTGTTCTTGAGTCAGTTGGAACATGACCTCAGACTTTTGTATCTTTTCCCCACGGAAGAAGGTGGAAGAGAGAATGTCCGGGGTGCGTGGGGTCCTCGATTATGCTGGCTGCTTTGCCGAGGCAGCGGAAAGTGTAGACAGAGTCAATGGATGGGAGGCTGGTTTACATGATGGATTGGGCTACATTCGCGACCTTTTGTAGTTTCTTGCGGTCTTGGGCAGAGCAGGAACCATACCAAGTTGTGATACAACCAGACAGAATGCTTTCTATGGTGCATCTGTAAAAGTTGGAGAGAGTCATAGCTGACATGCCAAATTTCCTTAGTCTTCTGAGAAAGTAGAGGCGTCGGTGGGCTTTCTTAACTAACTATAGTGTTGGCATGGGGGGGGGGGGGCTTTGTTGGTGATCTGGACACCTAGAAACCTGAAGCTCTCGACCATTTCTACTTCGTCCTCTTTGACGTAGACAGGGACATGTTCTCCACTGCATTTCCTGAAGTCGATGACAACGTCTTTCGTTTTATTGACATTGAGGGAGAGATTATTGTTGCCGCACCAGTTCCCCAGTTTCTCTCTCTCATTCCTGTACTCTGTCTCGTCATTGTTTGAGATCCGACCCACTATGGTGGTGTCTGATTTCAAAGCCATCTCGGCCTTTTGACAAAGATGAAATGTCAGGTGAAGCCTGGGATAGGGTACAATGCATCAACCTGTCAGCATGGAATTTGCTTGTCCCTTACATGGGTACCATGAATTGGATTCAATTTGAATTGGCTTTTCTGGTTGGAATAAAAGTACCAGAAGGAAAAAAGGAATAATAAATCGATGAGCAGGATTTTCCCCCACCCTTCCCACTGGTAGGAACCTCTGGTTCTGCCGACAGTTATTCGGGGGCGAATTGGATGGGAAATCCCATTGACAGCAGCGAGACCAGGAGATCCTGTCACTTTTTCCCATGACGTGTATTATAAAGGGCTGGGTTTAAGTACTTGAGGAGAATGTTCTTCCAAATTCAATAGGCTCGCCTGTAGTCAAATTAAAAATAAAATGACAAGCACAGAACAGCGTTTTGTCATACAAGCCTAGGAATTGCTTTATGACTGCTCTGATGTAAAGTGCAACTTGTGAAATGATAAACACCACCTGTGACCAGTGTTCTCACCAAGATTTCCGTGCCCAGCTATTTGAGGAGACTTCACCCAGTTGACACCATGCACAGAATACACAGAACCTGAGAGCAGCCATTCAATGATTAGCAGATTAAAAACTCCCACACATATATCACCTTAAGACTTCACCACTAGAAGGGCTTTTTCCCTATGAATAAGAAACCTTTTCAAATAAGCAAAAAGATTTCCTGGAAATTTATAACGAACTGGTATCTTGGAGCGACACAGATTGTGAAGTATTTTCATTTCACAGAACATTAAATACGCCTACTTAATTGCAGAGGCTCCCATTATTGCTGGTGTATTTTTAACTTGCTAAATTGATTAGGCACGGATTGCAAACAATCCCACGTGAATGTTTTTTTTTTCCCCCTCGAGATTGATCCTGTGGCCAAATAAGCTGCCCAAGATGGTGGTCTGCAAGAGCATGCTGGGATAATTCGACAAGCGCTGAAACAGACAGGCTGCAGCCTCAAAAGAAACTGGTCAGAGAGAAATAGGCTGCAGCTGCAAGAGCTGGAATAATGTGGAGATGCCGGAGTTGGACTGGGGTAAACACAGTAAGAAGTTTAACAACACCAGGCCGACATATACTGTAACGACAAGCCATACGCCTTCAGGGTCAGGACCCTGCATCTAATCCTGTTGGATCATCTGGGCACTGCAAATCCAAGAATGATTTATAACAGTCTGTCAGATCTGCCATTCTATTCTCAACCACTGACTCCATCACCCTTTCCACCACTCAGACAGCACAAAACTTTGGTATTCTGTTCAATGCAGAGCAGAGCTTCACAGCGATACCCTGTCAATCACGAGGTCTGCATATTTCCCTTGCTGTAACTTTCACCTGCATGTTAACTCCTCCACCTTTGATACACTTATCTACGATTTTGCTGCCTCTGCACTTAAGAGTTATAGAAGTTTATAGTTATTGGACCATTTGGCCCAACTTGTCCATGCTGCCCAGTTTTTAACCACTAAGCTAGGCCCAATTGCCCACGTTTGGCCCATGTCCCTCTATACTCATCTGACCCATATAACTATCTCAAAAGTTTTTAAAAGACAAAATTGTACCTGCCTGTGCTACTGCCTTTGGCAGTATCATTCCGCAAATCATTTCCTTGGCTATCTCCCATCATTCTACAAACTCCACTTGTCCAAAAGTAGTCGTCCGTATCCATTCTCTGCACATCCTGGTTGATTTACATTGCCTCCCAGTCCCCAAACAAATTTATGCTGAACCTCTCATCCTTTTCTCTAATCCTGCCTCGGTCTTGATCCATTCTATCACCACAACCCCTTCCAACCTCAAATTACCTTCTGCTACTCTGTCCTTTTATTCTGGCCCTCTGTGCATTGCTCCCCCCGTTACTCCACCATTCAGATTGTCATACCATTTTTCTTTAAATCCCTGTTTGTCTCTTCACCTTTCTCTGCTCTTTTTTACATCTCCTGTGGGCAGTATTTAATGGAGGCAAATGTTGACTGGGAGAGCTAGCAAAGCCTTGTGTCACGCCTTTGAGGAAAGCCCACCAAATTAAGTGCCTACAAGGCAGCAGTGGGCCTTCCCTGGGGCAAGGACCGCCGGGGGCAGAATCCCTGCCCATCAAGAACAGCCAGCCAGGGGCCGGCAGCTCTTCACTGATTGGCAGTGCCACTGGGAGCCAGTGGCTGCTGCCGGTACTTGACTCGAGGCGCCTGGGATTGTCATCGACCCAGGCACAGGTGCGTTGTCATGGGAGGGTGCTGGTGGGGGAGAGACGGGGTTGGTGGGTTTCGGCAGCATGGGCACTGGTGTGGCACTTGGCTGCCCCTCACCTTCCCAATACCGGGTCCATAGCTGATGCACTCAGTGTCTTTAAATGAGAGGCACAGTAAGAAGTCTCACAACACCAGGTTAAAGTCCAACAGGCTTATTTGGTAGTACGAGCTTTCAGAGCGCTGATCCTTCATCAGGTGAGTGCAGGATTTGTTTCAGAAACAGGGCATATATAGACACATGTCATGTCATATGTCATGTCTTGAAGGCCGCTTACCCGCAGATCAGGTTCAGTCAAGCGTTCTCCAAAGCGGCCTTCAAAACCCATGACCACACAGAATTGCCGAGCAGAAACTGATAGCCAAGTTCCACACACGAGAACGGCCTCAATCAGGATCTTGGGTTCATGTCACACTACCTTAACCCCCACGACTTGCTTGGGCTTGCAAAATCTCACCAACTGTCCTGGCTGGAGACAATACATACTTTTTTAACCTGTGCTTAACCCTCTCTCCACTCGCATTGTCTGCATCTGTAAAGACTCGATTACCTGTTAAGACTCGCATTCCAACCATTATCTTGTAATTGAATTTGTCTTTATATATGCCCTGTTTGTGAACCAAATCCTGCACTCACCTGATGAAGGAGCAGCGCTCCGAAAGCTCATGCTACCAAATAAACCTGTTGGACTTTA
Source organism: Mustelus asterias (assembly GCF_964213995.1). Lineage (NCBI taxonomy): Eukaryota > Metazoa > Chordata > Chondrichthyes > Carcharhiniformes > Triakidae > Mustelus > Mustelus asterias. Next base: position 71,893,266 of record NC_135812.1, read on the forward strand.
ACCTGGTGTTGTGAGACTTCTTACTGTGCCCACCCCAGTCTAAAGCCAGCATCTTCACATCATTTAAATGAGGTGCTCCCCATCCTGGAAGCTCACAGACAAACTCGATCGGGGCTTGCTTTTTGGGTGTCCTATGTGGCAAGTCCCCTGCACAGCACTGGTTGCAGCAGCAACAGGAGGCCCTCGAGTGGATGTCAATTGCTCATTTGAACGCCTCAATTGGCGATGGGGTGGGAAAGCCATCCACGAGACTGTCTCCACAACAGACTTAAATCAAGACAGAGGCGGGAAGGTGGCTGGGGAAGGGCATTAAATTCTCCCATATAAACCCATCTGCTCAGTACAGTTTTTGAGCAACCTCCATCTTCCTTCTCTAACTCCAGATGCTGTTACTTCAAAGGCACTACAGAGAAACATATTGTTGAGAACTAACTACAAGTATTTATTTTCTGTGTTTCTGTGAAACAGTGATATATATTTAAGTGGTTGCATGATTGCTTTAAGAGCTAGTCACATAATTTAATGGTGATGTCGTTGGGGTGTTTCACAGGCTCCAGTTTATTTTCTGCTGTGCAGGCAAGAGCTCCTTCAATAAATCTATTGTTATTTTGAATCTATGTTTGCAAACCATATCTTTGTTTTTGTTTAAAACCCACAAACCCGAACATAGTTAAGACATTACACAGTGAAGCTGTCAATTGTATGAACTATAGCATACCTCCTTTTGGGTGTGAAGATTCATGTCCACCAAGAACAACATGAATGCCTCTATTTTCAAGTTTAGTTCCCCATTTTCGAATAATATTCATCGAGCCATCCTGCAACAAATAAAGAAATACAGCATGACCAAAAGACATCGTTTCCACAGTACAAGTGTGACACGTCTTCCGGTCTGACAATTTCTGTACATTGCATACTGCAAACGTTTGTACCACGACCCATTTAACGCAGCCTTGGCTCACTGTCTGTGTGGAGTTTGCACATTCTCCCCATGTCTGCGTGGGTTTCCTCCTGGTGCTCCGGTTTCCTCCCACAGTCCAGAGATGTGCGGGTTGGGAAGATTGGCCATGCTAAATTGCCACTTATCGTCAGGGGGATTAGCAGGGTAAATAAGAGGTGTTTCAGGGATAGAGTCTGGGTGGGATCATTGTAGGTGCAGGCTCGATGGGCCAAATAGCCTCCTTCTGCACTGTTGGGATTCTATGAAAACACCTTGAAGTAAAGCCGGGTGGCTAAGTATTAGGATTGGTTCAGGAATAATGGTCAGCTCTGCATTGGAAACCTTTCCCTGGATTAGAAATATGTCGTAATTTAGAATTTTTAATTCAGAGTAAACCATTGCAAATTGCATTGATACAAGCTGTCTGGAAACACAATCTAAATTTCACATTGGCCTCTGAAGGTAACCTGGCGTTGACTGTCTGGCATTGTATCTAGATAGAGCGGGAGCCTGGCTTCTGTAATCAAAGAAACAATGTCACTTCTGGAATCCTACAGTGCAGAAGGAGGCCATTTGGCCCATCGAGTCTGCACCGACCACAATCCCACCCAGGCCCTATCCCCATAACCCCATGCATTTACCCCAGCTAGTCCAACACCAAGGGCCAATTTTAGAATGGTCAACCCACCTAACCCGCACATTTTGGACTGGTGAAGTCCACAACTTTTTCACATTGTGTAACAGTGAAGTCCACAACTTTTAATTAACACAATTAGAACAGATATCAAAAACAGAATGCCACCTTAAAATGTGATTTGGTAAAAATAATTGAATGCCTAATGGCCCCAGCTGTCTCAGATCCACGAATCTGCTCTCAATTTTGCTTCTGGTGCTTCCTCCCACTCCCCCAGTTACCAATGCCGTTTTCCTCGGGTCAGACAGTGGATTGGTCCATCTCACAGGTACCTCTACAGGTTCCATCAGTGCAAATCCAGGACTCATCAGCAACAACATTAAGTACAGACAAATCACACAGTTGCAAAGTATCTGGATGAGATGAAAATGGGGTTGATGGGGCTGCTAGTTTGTTTATCAAACTCATGTTTGTTTCAATGTCAAGTTATATCACTCATAGGGGAGGGGATGGCCTAGTGGTATTATCGCTAGACTATTAATCCAGAAACTCAGCTAATGCTCTGGGGACCCGCGTTCGAATCCTGCCACAGCAGATGGTGGAATTTGAATTCAATAAAAATATATATCTGGCATTAATAATCTACTGGTGACCATGAAACCATTGTTGATTGTCAGTAAAACCCACCTGATTCAGTAATGTCCTTTAGGGAAGGAAATCTGCTGTCCTTACCTGGTCTGGCCTACATGTGACTCCAGAGCCACAACAATTTGGTTGGCTCTCAACTGCCCTCCAAGGATAACTAGGGGTGGGCAATAAATGCTGGCCAGCCAGCGACGCCTATGTCCCACGAATGAATAAAAAAATGTCAATAATATTTTAGTTATTCAGTTCCTGTCATTATTTTTTAAAATGTTTTTTGAACCTCCTTACTTGTTGCTGAGCGACAGATTCACAGGCCTTGACCAACCTGGCTCAATTAGCCATTTCTTGAAGGCAATCAACATGCTAAATGTTGACAGCCTCTTTGACCTTGGAAAGCACAGTTGTCAAGCATCATCCCATCCTCATGTTCAGGACAAGGGATGCTGGCTTTTCCCTCTCACCAGCTAGAGACACTGAGCAGCCTTACCCTCTTAGCCCAGCTAACTCAATAGAGACCAAAGATTGAGCCTGCAACCTTCTGGTTATAATCCGGCCACATCAACTGAGCCACAAAGCAAAGGCTCGGGTTTCTTACCCTTGTTTGATATATGCTGAACTCAAAAGGCAGGCACTCCTATAACTCACTGTACAAAGTTCAAATTAAATTGTATACATTATACAAACCTTGCTGGCATCATTGAAAACTGATAGCTGCATGGATCCCTGGAAATCCTGCCCCAGAACCGACTGCAGACATTCACCCAGCCACCTTGCTGCATTGTGAACCGGCAGAACAATAGACTGGAAATGGAAGGAAAGAACATAATCAATATATCACCGTGCCCACACCAGACAAACCTTAAAGAGACACAGGAAACAGAAAAATGCCATTTAACCCAACAAACCTGTCCCGCCCCTCCCCATTTTTGACTGATCTCAGTTTCACCTTTTTACAATATCCATATATATCCATTGTTCCAAAACTAAATCTAATTGTTTACTGAACTCCAAACACTTTGGCCTTCTCGATAGAACCATTGAGGAACAGTCCAGTTTTCCCAGAAGGGAAAGGCAGTTCAAAATGTTCAAATTGCAGTAACCATCAGTAATATTGACATAGAAAATAGAAGCAGGAGTTGGCCATTCGGCCCTTCGAGCTGCTTCTCCATTCATTCTGATCATGGCTGATCATCAAATTCAATATCCTGATCCTGCCTTCCCCCCATATCCCTTGATTCCTTTACTCAAGAGCTATATCCAATTTCTTCTCGAAATTACACAGCATTTTGGCCTCAACTACATTCTGTGGTAGCGAATTCCACAGATTCGCTCTCTTTGGGTGAAGAAATTTCTCCTCACCTCAGTCCCAAAAGGCTTACCCCTTATCCTCAAACCATGACCCCTAATTCTGGACTCCCCCCACCGTCGAGAACATTCTTTCTGAATCCACTCTGTCTAAACCTGTTCGAATTTCATAAATTTCAACGAGATCCCCTCTCACTCTAGACTCCAATGAATAGGATGCCAGTAATACTGGAGTTCCATTCTAAGATACACAAGACCAGATCAGACACATTTTACTGGCAACTTTCATTACCAAGTTTTACTGGTTTTTCTGTCTGGGTTGATACGTCCTTTTTGGAAGTCCTGTACAATGGTTGTTATAAGCAACTTAGATTAACTGTAGCCTTTTTGCTTTATTTGTTGCAAATGCTTACGCATAAATTCTATGGCCCAGAACTCAGCTGTGGGAAATAGTAAAGTAGATGCATCCCCTGGCTTGTAGCCTGGATGTGCATATATTTCAGTTACATATCCAGCTATCCATCAAGCTGTGTAAAATATGGGCACTAAGAAGTTCCAAAAACATCACAGCTGCACAATTGTAGGATGAATTGGTTATAACTAAAACAATGCAATAACTATGGCAACGCTGAATTATCTCCAAAATGATCGATGCAGTTTTATAGCAAATAAAGAATCCTAAAATCTGTAAAAGAAATATATGTTTCAATCAATGCACCTTCAATGCAAAGTTCATATCACCGAAAATGGATGCATGACCCTTAAACCATCAGGCCACAATATTCAGTTTGTGTATAGTGTTTTGGTTAAGCAACAATTATTCTAGCAATCTGTGTTCGTTTTCAGTAGTCACCCACTTTAAACTTCTGGGAAATTCGCCTTAAATGTCATTTTGTTCTTATTGTCAAAATCTAGCTTATAAGCAAAGTCCGAGAGCAGAATTACTGGTTGGGTTAGTGACAACATTAAACTGCAGTAAAATCAATATAAAAATCAATAAAATCAATCCTTATGAAAGAAATAGTCCCAAATAATTTTCTATCCCTTTGTCTTCTCTATAGAATCATAGAACAGAATCGCTACAGTGCAGGAGGAGGCCATTCAGCCCATCAGGTCCACACCGATTCTCTGATAGAGCTTCTTGCTCAGGCCCACCCCATGCCCTATCCCCATAACCACACATATTTATCCCATTAATCCATCTAACCTACACATCTTGGGACTCTAAGGGACAATTTAGCATGGTCAATCCACCCAGCCTGCACATCTTTGGACTGTGGGAGGAAACCGGAGCACCCGGAGGAAACCCACGCAGACATGGAGAAAACGTGCAGACTCCACACAAATAGTGACCCACGGCCAGAATTGAACCCAGGTCCCTGGCGTTGTGAGGCAGCAGTGCTAACCACTGTGCTACCATGCCATCCCTTTCTTTGCGATTATATTAGAAACTGAATGCTTAGAAAGACATGGAGAAAATGCAGTTTTGCTTCACTGGAAATAGGAACTAATGACGGAGAAATCATTGGATTATGTTTATACATTTTTTTATTCTTTCACGGGATGTGGGCATCACTGGATGGGCATTGGTGTAGATCTGAAGTCACGTGTAGGTCAGACCAGGTAAGGACGGCCGATTTCAACAATCGACAAAGGTCACCATTAGTCCAATTCAAATTGCACCATCTGGCTTGGTGGGTTTTGAACCCGAGTCCCTAAAGCAATGCCCTGGGTTATTAGTCCAGTGACAATAGCACAATAGCCACTGCCCTTCCCTACATCTTTGCAAATCCAGTAGCAGAAACTTGAAGTTAGCTTAATCTCCTTGTAAGGGAGGGAGCCTCAAATTAGCTAATTCTACACTGCTGTTAGCGACACTGAATAATTGGAACATAAATATTGAAAAAAAAAATAACTTTTAGAACTAGGAGTTGGAATTTTAAAAGAAATCCCATTTCCTTTAGTGTCTGGGTTAGATTTGGAAAAAATACTTCTAAATCCCTTGAATGGCAAGGTATGGGTCAGTCCCCAATCTTGGAATCACTTGTCAGGAAGGCATAAATGCCCTCAAGAGACAGGTATGGATGGGCATATGATTACATAAGATATACGGCACAGGAACAGGTTATTCAGCCCAAACAGTTTATACTGACCTTTATCTTCACCCAAGTGTCCTCCCAACTTATCTCACTTAAATCTACCATAATGTCCCACTATTCCATGCTCCTTCTAATGTTTCTTTCAGAAGTAAATTATCATCGGCACCTTTGCTTTTAATGCATCCTAGGAGATTTGCAGACATATATCCTGAAGTCATGTTAAATTGCAGTTGAAGGGCTTTGAGCCTCAGTACTCAAGTTTATTTATAAGTGTCACAAGTAGACACAAGAGGGTGGCACAGTGGTTAGCACTACTGCTCACAATGCCAAGGACCCAGGTTCGATTCCCGGCTTGGGTCAGTGTGTGGAGTCTGTACGTTCTTCCCGTGCCTGTGTGGGTTTCTTCCGGGGTGCTCCAGTTTCTTCCTACAGTCCAAATATGTGCGGGTTAGGTGCAAAGGCCATACTAAATTTTCCCTCAGGTGTACCCAAGCAGGCGTAGGAGTGTGACTAGGAGATTTTCACAGTAACTTCATTGCAGTGTTAATGTAAGCCTACTTGTGACACTAATAAATAAACTTTAAAACTACATTAACACCACAATGAAGTTACTGTGGAAATCCCCTAGTTGCCACACTCCAGCAACTGTTTGGGTACACGGAGGGAGAATTTATCATAGCCAATGCACCTAACCAGTACGTCTTTCAGACATGGGAAGAACGTACAGGCACTGCACATATAGTGAACCAAGCTGGGAATCAAACCCAGCTCCCTGGGTTAAGTACCCAGGTTATCTGTCCCATTTCACACCTGAAACTTTCATATAAAACCCTTTCTAAGGTGGAATGCAAATTAAGTGCTAATCCATTGTGTCTAATGTTGCAAAAGTTTCAATGATTTTAGCACAGTAATTGTTAAAATATGTTTTCAAGTTCATGAGTGGAATTGACTCATTTCATAGCAAAGTTATTTTCGTACTATTTCACACTTTTTGACAAAGTCATTGCTGTAGGTTAGATATTACAACTGTTATCTTTCTCAGCTTTATGCACAGAGTCACTGAGGGATGAGACCCTTAACTGTTGTCTTGCATGTCAAGAGCATTGAGCCAGATCTCTACTGCGGAACTCACCACAAACATTACTTTCCATTTGTCAACTTATCTTCAATATTCACTTGCAAAGGAAACTTTACCCTGGCTTTGACTACTATGGCAAAGTCATCAGTTTCACTTCATAAGGGTGAGAAATGGAACCCAAGAATTGGATAGCTTTTCTGGCCATCTATTTGCAAACTAACACTGCCAGAACCCAAAAAGTGAGGCTTTGCTCTCAACACTCAAGTGACATCAACTCCAAATTTCCAGGAACTACTAACACAAGGTGATATTGTGGAAAATCTAAGTCACACAAAAAATTACAAACACAAATGAATTTCTGACCCCAACAGTGTAACTGCAAAGCTGCTAAGTGACACTCATCTATTAATAGTTTAACCATCTACACAGCAAACAACATTTTGGCTTAACCCATAAAACCTTGAGGCTCAACCCGATTTTGACCCTTTGTTGAGATTCTTCTTATAAAAACATTTTGGAGTAGAGTTTAAACATAGTGCTATCTGTGAATGGCATTCTTCAACACAAAACACCATGAGTACTGGTAAATGTGGCTTGGACACCATTGTTTGTGGCAGTTCAAGCTTTGGCTGATGATCTGCCAGGCTGATGGGACAGTGTGTGTGGGGTGGGGGGAGGGATTGAAGAGAGGAAAAAGAGAAAGAGTTGGGGGCCAGAGCACACAAAGGGAGCAATGAGTTATAGACAGATAATCTCTCCATACTGAATGAGGGTGAGGAAGAGAAGAGAAGAACATGCTTTTGGCATGTCCTGATAGCCTCGTATTTTCTAGCAGCTGATTTTGGAATGCAGGAAGCTTGGGGACAGATGATCCAAGTTGCTAACCCGAGCTGTAGCATTAAGATGGAAACTTCTATGAGCTTCAGTGTCCTTTGCCCTTGCCTACTCTTGGTAAGCTAGAAGCTGGTGGCAGAAGCAGGAGGACCAGAAAAGGGAAGAAAAAGAAAATGTTTGCTAAAAGCAGGAAAAGGTCTTCATTTACATCATTGAAAAGATTGCACACAAACATTAAGGTTAACATTCCATCCGATTTGTTTGCCAATTTCTAGAACCTCATATTGTTTATTAGTGAGTGAAACTCAGGACAAGGGCACTTCATGAGCGCACCAGTTCCTCAGTAAGAGGATGCTTGGGTGCATCATCCTGAATATTACTGAACGAAGGTACAACCTGCCATTTAATAGACTCCCATGAGTGCTCAAGTTAAACAGCTTAAATCGTTGTGTAAAAGTGCCTAATGGGCATCTCATATTGGAGGCCTCTTCTGCAAACAAAAGATAATAACCTAACATTGATTGTTATAAAGTCAAGTTTTAAAGCCAAGATCATTTTAAACTAAAAATGAACTCAGGCAACTTTCTGCATCCAACTCTCATGCAAATTGGGGCAACAAACACCACTTCAGTTTGGTTAGATTTTGTTTCTACCACAAGATATAATTGGCAAAGGGAAGCCAGGCAAACACACTGATTTCAGCCCTCTGCCAATTCTACTCAAACTCTCCAAGAATATCGCCTCATATTAAACAAAGCATGTAAATCACAGAAGTGTACTGGAGAGACCTGCTGAATTTCTCTCAAATTCCTCCACTTCTTATGCCCTTCAAGGATACCCAGCACCATCAATACAGCTCATATTAGCCATGGTTCAGTGGATAATATCCTCACATCCTCGTCACAAATTTGGGGGCACATTTCAGCGCAAAATCTAGACTGCCACTCTAGTACAGAAAGAGTGTTACAACGTTGGAAATATCATGTTTCAAAGGAGACATTAAAATCACATACCTTCACAAATGACAAAATATCCTACAGCATTATTTTGAAAAATGACAGATCTTTCCCCCAGTGTCCTAACCATTATTTAATCTCTTAACCACCATTCAAGCAGATTAATTGGACCATTGGTTGGCACAGTGTTTAGCACTGCTGCCTCACAGCACCTGGGACCTGGGTTCAATTAAGGCCTTGAGCGGCTGTCTGTGTTGAGTCTGCACGTTCTCCCCGTGTCTGTGTGGGTTTCCTCCGGGTGCTCCTGTTTCCTCCTTTAGTACAAAGATGTGCAGGTTAGGTGGATTGGCTGTGCTACATTGCCCCTTAGCATCCAAAAATATACAGGTTAGGTGGATTAGCAGGGTAAATACATGGTGTTACGTGGATAGGGCCTGGGTAAGAGTCAGCGCAGACTCAATGGGCCAAATGGCCTCATTCTGCACTGTAGGAATTCCATGATTCATTGCTATTGGTAGGACTTTGTTGTGGGCAAATTGGCAGCCACATTTCTTACATTACAACAGTAGCCACAATTATTGATTGGCTGTGAACCAATTCAGGATGGCACAAAATGAGTGGGATTCAGAATTCACAAGAGAGAGTGTACCTCAATCCTTTCCCTTCATTCTGTGCCAGGGAGTACATGATACCAGTTCCAGGCTGGTTACTGGTGTCAGTAAAAACCTACCTTACAGCTCCTTAACCAACTAAACTGAACGTTTTGGTCCAAAGGTACACGTGGCAAAGCAGCACTCGGCAACAGCCGTAGGAAGAGAGAGAGGAGCACTGGAATAATATTCCAATGACCATCCCTGAAAGGTAATGGGGGGAATGCAGCTCTGGGACTATTGGTGTTCGTCACAATCACAATGTGTTGTCATCAAATAACTTGCACAAGATGAAGATGTGTAATTGATTTCGGGAGAAATCTCCTGCTGAACATACCACATCGCTTAAGCAATCTTCCCTTTTATAGTCTAGTGTGCGCTGCTCACTGTTTGCGGACGGTGAGAGGCAGCAGTGCTTGGACGGGTTGGAATCAGCAGAACCTTCGCCTCCGATTTCAGGGCGCTTGTTACGACCTGACCCGCAAATTGCTGACATTTGAAATGAGCTTTGCGGGCACAGGGCCTGCCCGAAACTAGATCTGTCCTCAGCCGACCAGGACATGCATACAGCAGCACATTGTTTCCCCCCCCCGCAGTGACCACCTTACATGGGAGAGAGATTATTATGGGATAACTATCTGGCCTCACTCTCCACCCTGCCCAGGTGAAATGAACCTGATGGAACGCAGTGTATCCGGAAGTCAGTTTGTTACAGTTGCAAATCCCGCCTCCTCTCCACGCTGATTGGTGCAAACCCTAGCATTTGTAACGTTTGCAACTGATGGTAGCTGATTGGTCGATTAAATTGCCAATCACCCCGACCATTCCGATCAAGACAAAATACTGCAGATCATGGAATCCCTACAGTGCAGAAAGTTAAAGTTTATTAGTGTCACAAGTAGGCTTACATCAACAAGGAGGCCATTCGGCCCATTGAGCCTGCACTGCTCCTGAAGTGCATATACTTACAGCTCCATTGCTGGAGTAAACATGTTAAATGAAACCGATCAGCGGAAATGTTTCAGCGTTAACAGTTCTATTCAACATTTTTTAAAAACTTAGAAAACCAGGCTTTATCCCTGTAACCCCACGTATTTACCTTTCTAGTCCCCTGGCACTAAGGGCTGGATTTGCCCCAAAACCGGAAACTCCCAGCCAAGGTCAATGGACCTTTGCATGGTTCCCCCCCACCGCCCGCCCGCTATGATTCCGGTGGTGGGCGAGACAGGAAAATTCTCCCCAAGGGTCAATTTGGCATGGCCAATCCACCTAATCCGCATATCTTTGGAGTGTGGGAGGAAACGGGAACACCTGGAGGAAACTCACGCAGACACAGGGAGAACATGCAAATTCCACACAGACAGTCACCCGAAGCCAGAATTGAACACAGGTGCCTAGCACTTTGAGGCAGCAGTGCTAACCACTGTGCCACCGTGCCGTCCCAGATGCTGGAATCTGAAACAAAAAACAGCAAATGCTGGAAAACCTCAGCAGGCCTGATAGCACCTGAGAGAGAATAGGGCTCACGTTTCCAGGGCTCTATTCTCTCTCCACAAATGCTGTCAGACTTGCTGAGATTTTCCAGCATTTTCTGTTTTTGTGTTGACCCCGACCGTTCATCCGCACTGCCTCTCAATCTCGGTTCGAGCAAGACTGGTGTTTTTAAAGTTTTTTTTAAAATGGGGATTTTTAAAAATACAGGCAGTCCCCGGGTTACGCACGCCCGACTTACGAACGCCTGTACTTACGTTCCGACCTCCGTAAAGCCTATTATTTTAAAAAATTGAGTTACATACAATGGTTCGTACTAACGAACGGGCGGACTACATTGCGCGACGCTCAAAACACTGCGTGTTTTCAGCAGCTCGTCGGCCCGAGGGAGAACAACGCCACGCCGTCGTCGCCAATTTAAGTTGGATCGCGTAAACACTGTTGTGTGCGTTGTGTTTTGACTTAAATTTTTTGTGTGTTTACCCTCGTAACTGTTCCGACTTGCATACAAATTCGACTTACAGACAGACTTAAAAACGGAACTGCCTGTAGAACCATTAACACTGAAACATTTCCTCTGGTCATTTTCATTTAACATCTTTGCTCTGGCCATGTACCTGGAAATATATGGACTTCGGGAACAAAAAACTGAGGGAGCTTGTGAAATGAAACCGGGGAATTGTTGCAAATACTCAGCAGGTCTGGCGATATCTGTGGAAACTCTCTCTCTCCCTCCACAGATCTGCTGAGTATTTCCAGCATTTTCTGTTCTTAAATCACCAATTTCCCAATTTGTAGTGAAATCTTCATAAACAATCACCGAGCGTAGTTCCACTAATTACACAGTGCCTTAGAGATCACAGAATTGTTATGGCACCGAAGGTGATCATTTGGCCCATCATGTCTGCACCAGCTCTTCAAACAAGCATCATGACTTAGTGCCATTCCCCTGCCTTTTCCTCATACCCCTGCACATTGTTTCTATTTAAGAAATCACCTAAGGCCCTCTTGAATGCCTCAATTGAACCTGCTTCCGTCACACTTTGAGGCAGCACATTCCAGACCCAAATCACACATATGAAAAGATTTTTCTCACATCACATTTACTTCTTTTGCAAAGCACTTTAAATCTGTGCCCTCTCGTTCTTGAATCTTTAACAAGTGGGAACAACTTTTTTGCTATCTACTTTGTTCAACACCCTCACCCTTATAGAGGTTTTGAACACCTCTATAAAATCTCCTCTTAGCCTTCTTCTCTCTGAGGGGAACAGTCACAACATCTCCAATCTATCTTCACAACTGAGGTTTCTTACCCCCTGCAACCATTCTTGCAAAGCTATTCTGCACTCTCTCCAATGGCTTCATTCCCTTCCTCAAGTGCGGCACCTAAAACTAGACACAATTCCACAGCTTCCTGAAGTTTCCTGGAAGAATAGAAGTTTATTCCATGTATTGGTCCCTCTTTGGGAAGGAAAACATCCTGATGCCCATTTTCTAATTTACTGATTCGAACCTGTGACATTCTCCTACTCCTACAATATATTTAAGGGTATATTACCAACTTGCCTTTTCCATTCCATTAGCAATCATGAACTCCCTGTGTCTCGGTGGCCAGAACTGGACACAGTGCTCAAGGTGTGGTTTGACCCAAGGATTATTCAAATTATTGGTCAAAACTTCTTCTGACTTATATTCTCTTTATTCTGCAATGTAGTTCAACATTCTATTGTTTTTTATTGATTGCTGCTCTGCATTGGTTGGATATGTTGGGCTTTGAGTCCACTAAGACACTTAGATATCTTTCATCTCCTCCCTATTTCAACATTGTTCAAAGATTAACATGTCTGGCTTAACTTTTTTCTTCCTACACATTGCCATTCTTAGAATGATAAGTCTGCCTTTGATAGTCTCTTTACAACTTCAGGAATCCTTCTAAGTAGCTGAAATACTTTCGCACAAAGCATGAAAAAAATGCTTCCTTGTCTTTTTCATGTGTAAACACACACTGACAAGGTTTGTTATGCCATGTTTATGATTAATGTTTTCTGACTTACTATTTATATTTTTAAAAGATTATCCCTATAATTAGGTCATCTCAAAGTCATTCTAAACTCTTGACTCACGTTATGTAATGTTCACAGACCTGCAGATCTGGTTTAAAAATTCTTCCCTTTACTATTTGTAGACTACCACATCATGAAACATTGCTCACTTCAAGTGACGATGATAAATTCCTACCAACAACATCGTTGCATTTTGCTTTTACTCTTGGACCCAATGACCTTTGTTTGAATGGGGTGGCATGGTGGCACAGTGGTTAGCATTGCTGCCTCACAGCAACAGGGACCCAGGTTCCATTCCAGGCTATGGGTCACTGTGCGGAGTCTGCACGTTCTCCCTGTGTCTGCGTGGATTTCCTCTGGGTGCTCCGGTTTCCTCCCACAATCTGAAAGACGTGCTGGTTAGATGCATTGGCCATACTAAATTCTCCCTCAGCGTACCTGAACAGGCGCCGAACTGTGGCGACTAGGGGATTTTCATAGTAACTTCATTGCAGTGTTAATGTAAACTGACTTGTGACACTAATAAAAAGTAAATTAAATAAATAAGAATAATTTCATAGAATCCCTGCAGTGCAGAAGGAGGCCATTCGGCCCATCAAGCCTACACTGACAATAATCCCATCCAGGCCCTATCACCATAACCCCACATATTTACCCTGCTAATTTCCCTGACACTAAGGGGCAATTTAACATGGACAATCCACCTAACCTGCACATCTTTGGACTGTGGGAGGAAACTGGAGCACCCGGAGGAAACCCATGCAAACACGGGGAGAATGTGCAAACTCCACACAGACAGTGACTCAAGTCGGGAATCGAACCCAGGTCCCTGGCGCTGTGAGGCCGCAGTGTTAACCACTGCGCACCCATATTGATCCTAAATTATACCTCTCATGGTATAACTGACGTTTAGCCAGAAGAGTTGGTGGAAATTTATCTAAGGTGCCTTGAGTGATATTGGGCATCAGTTAAACTTTTGACAGTTGCATCAACAGATGATATTGTATCAGCACCCATTCTCCTCCGGTCTGGAATGTCCTTTCCAGGAAAACTGGGGAGATGTATGATGGGCAGATATATAATTGATGTATAATCTTGCATCATTCCATTTACAACATCACTAGATGTCAAAATAAACCTCAGTGAAGAAAATGCAACTCGATATTTTAGGAAATATAGCACAGCAGTGTAAGTATACTTATATAGCAGCTTTCACAATCTTTATTTTATTTTTATTTATTAGTGTCACAAGTAAGCTTACATTAACACTGCAATGAAGTTACTGTGAAAATCCCTTAGTTGCTACACTCCGGCTCCTGTTCGGGTACACTGAGGGAGAATTTAGCATGGCCAATGAACCTAACCAGCAGGTCTTTCAGACTGTGGGAGGAAACCGGAGCACCTGGAGGAAACCCACACAGACACGGGGAGAACATGCAGATTCCACACAGACAGTGACCCAAGCTGGGAATCGAACCCTGGGTCCCTGGCGCTATGAGGCAGCAGTGCTAACCATTATGCCGTCAAAATGTCCCGAAGCATTTTGCAGCCGGAAGTACTTTGGAAATGTAGCACTGTTGCAATGTAAGAAATGTTGTAGCCAATTTGTATGTAGCCAGCTCCAATAAACAGCAATGTGAAATTGATCAGATTGTTGGCAATGTTGACTGAGGAATTAATATTGGCCTAGGTGCAGCGGATAACTACCGTGCTCTTCTTCAAAATGGTGCCCTGGAGCCTTTTATATCCACCTTAGAGAACAATAGGGCCTCGTCCAAAAGACGGTGCAGAGTTAGAGAGTCAGCCGAGATTTCAGTGATCAGGTCCTGGAGTGGGACATGTCCACATGATGTGAGGTGGGAGATCGCCCAACAGAGCCATAGCCGAGAGCTAAGTGGACAATGTTTCTTTGAATAGTCCATTCAGTACAATTGGAAAGTGTGTGAATTGTTTTTCCATAGCTTCTTGGAAAAGTCAGCAGAGAAGCAAGACAGATGGCTTTGTGCTCCAGACACAATTAAAACATGGAGTCTGCACTCTGCATTTCCTGTCTGTCATATCACATTTCCTTTGTTACACTTCAGGTGTCAGACTACGAGATCGCATTTATTGGCTTGTATTTGATATTCCTCAAAGAGTTATAAATCAGAGATCAACAGGTAGGGAATGTACACTAACATAAAGAAATGACTAGAAACCTGTCATTGTGAAAGGGCCAGACATATGTAAAAACCATGATTAACAAGAATGGCTTCAAAACATTCTGAAGGTAATTTGGGGTCCCATTCTTAAGTTTCCAAAACAAATTTATAGCTAGAAATAAGATTTCTAATTCATAAAACCATCAACTCTATGTAAAGCACTTATTACCACTCATAAAACATAGTGCTGTTAAATCCCAGAGAAAATGTGTTCACAAAGGGGCCTACTCCCATGTCACAGGGATCAATTTGATGCACTTTGGCTGGAACATCAATTACTGGGTTAAGCTTTGCCAATCATTTTTTTCTCTCTGCAAATGCCTTGATGACTCCTGCTTGGCTGCTGTCCATATCAATCAGAACAAGCCTCCCACCCCCCTCATCATGTTGGCTCCAGAAGCATCAAGGTGTGCCAGGATGCACAGTCTGTAAGAACTTGGTCTTTACACACCGGTGGAAAAATCTGCAAAAACCTGCACTGAACTGATTTCTTTTTTTTGTATAAGCCCCTGCAAACAGTGAGGTTTCGAACTGTTTCTGAGTTAACATGTAAATAATGATAGGGAAGAAGTTGTTAATTTATGGTTATTAAAGCAATTATATGCTTATGTAATGCTCCCCTCATAACCAATCTCCTCAAAGTAGAGTATGAACTTCCCTGCACCTTTCCTGAAAAAAAGCTATTATATTCAAGGCCATTGCAATTACAATTATTGCACAGTATTTTCAGTACATCAACAGTCCATTCCCCCCATAAATCCATGCTGGTGTCAATTCTATAAAGGGGCCTCTATCTAACCTTCATCATCTAGCCCATAGAGCCAATGATTTAGCACAGAAGGGGGCATTTGGTCCATCTTGTCCATGCCAATCCAAAGACACCCAGGTGCCCTTTCTAATCCCATCTTCCTGCACCCGGCCCAAAGCCCTACAGCTTACAGCACTTAAGGTGCAGATCCAGGCACTTTTTAAAAGAGTTTAAGGTCTTTGCCTCCACCACCAATTCAGGTACTGAATTCCAGACACCCACACCACCCTCTACGTAAAAACGTTTTTCCTCATGTCCCTCTAATCCTTCTGCCACTTAGCTTGAATGTATGACCCCCTGGTTTTTGAACTTGCTGCCAAGGGAAGCAGGTTCCTCCTGTCTATTCTATCTCTACCCCTCACAATTTTGTACACCTCAATCGTGTCACCTCTCAGCCTTCTCTGTTCCAAGGAAAACAACCCTAAGCTCTCCAATCTCTCCTGATAGCTGCAATTCTCCAGCCCTGGCAACATTCTTATAAATCTTCTCTGTACTTTCTCCAGAGCAATTACATCCTTCCTGTAATGTGACCAGAACTGCACACAGTACTCCAATTGTGGCCTCACCAGTGTCTTAAACAATTCCACCATTATATCTCGCCTCTTTTATTCTATATCTCTGCTAATGAAACTATCAATAAACCCTTCAATCCCTTTATTTTCTGCTTAGCTTCCCTTTAAATGTATCCAGGCCAATTGCCTCAACTACTACTTGTGGTAGCAAGCACCACATTCTAACCACTCTCTGGTTACAAAAAAATAATTTTCCTGAATTCCCCTTCTAAATTTATTAATGACTATCTTATACTTATGGCCTCTCGTTCTGGCCTACTCCGCAATTGGAAATATCTTCTCTACGTCTACCCTATCAAACCTTCAAGACTTCAAAGGAAAGCCGATGATACAAGGACTAAGGGACTCAAGTTTAAGCTTTTAGGCCAGAGATGCAGTGGGAACGTGAGGAAGAATTTGGGCGGCATGGTGGCACAGTGCCAGGAACCCGGCTTCGATTCCCGGTTTGGGTCACTGTCTGTGCGGAGTCCGCACGTTCTCTCCGTATGTGGATTTCCTCCGGGTGTGCCGGTTTCCTTGCACAAGTTCGAAAGACGTGCTGGTTAAATGCATTGTTTAAGTTTAAATTTATTTATTAGTGTCACAAGTAGGCTTACATTAACACTGCAATCTAGCTACTGTGGGCCATGCTAAATTCTCTCTCAGTGTACTCGAACAGGCACCGGAGCGCGGCGACTAGGGGATTTTCACAGTAACTTCATTGCAGTGTTAATGTAAGCCTACTTGTCACACTAATAAATAACTTAAACATTTTTTTTTACGCATTGAGTGGTAATGATCCAGAACTTGCTGTCTCTGAGGGTGCTGGAAGCTGAGGGGATGAATGACTTCAAAAGGAAACACTTGGAGGAAGGAAACACACACGGTTATGGAGATAGAGGGGACTGATTGGATTGCTCTCCAGAGAACCAGTTTGCACTCGATGGGCTGAATGTTCTCCTCCTGTGTTGTAATGAATCGATCAGCTCACATCTTTATGGTGATGTTGCATGTCTTACAGATTGAAGCAAATTTATTTTGTATTGCGTTCCGAAGAGATACATCAGTTCTGGTCACCCAATTATAGAAAGGATATTATTAAACTAGAAAGAGCGCAGAAAAGATTTACTAAGATGCTACCGGGACTTGCTGGTTTGAGTTATAAGGAGAGGCTGGATAGACTGGGACTTTTTTCCCTGGAGCGTAGGAAACTTAAGGGTGATCTTACAGAGGTCTATAAATTAATAAGGGGCATAGATCAGCTGGATAGTCAATATCTTTTCCCAAAGGTAGGGGAGTCTAAAACTAGAGGACATAGATTTAAGGTGAGAGGGGAGAGACACAAAAGTGTCTAGAGGGGCAATTTTTTCACACAGAGGGTGGTGAGTGTCTGGAACAAGCTGCCAGAGGTAGTTGTAGAAGCGGGTACAATTTTGCCTTTTAAAATGCATTTAGACAGTTACATGGGTAAAATGGGTATAGAGGGATATGGGCCAAATGAAGGTAACTGGGACTAGTTTAGGGGCTTAAAAAAAAGAGCGGCATGGGCAAATTGGGCCGAAGGGCCTGTTTCCATAGAAACCATAGAAACCCTACAGTGCAGAAGGAGGCCATTCGGCCCATCGAGTCTGCACCGACCACAATCCCACCCAGGCCCTACCCCCACATATTTACCCGCTCATCCCTCTAACCTACGCATCTCAGGACTCTAAGGGGCAATTTTTAACCTGGCCAATCAACCTAACCCACACATCTTTGGACTGTGGGAGGAAACCGGAGCACCCGGAGGAAACCCACGCAGACACGAGGAGAATGTGCAAACTCCACACAGACAGTGACCTGAGCCGGGAATCGAACCCGGGACCCTGGAGCTGTGAAGCAGCAGTGCTAACCACTGTGCTACCGTGCAGTAAACCTCTATGACTCTATGATTCTATGACATCACTCAATCTTTGTTTACACTGAGAAATTTGAACAACACATACTTATGCATTCATAAGTATGCTGCATAAATAAATCCATTTATATAGCTGTAATTGTTATTTATTCATTTTTCCAATTGTTTGTAATGGTTAAGTATCGTGCTATTTTCATGAACCAATGAAAAAATAACACTTGCTTCACTTAGGGCGGATCTCTCACAAACTTCCTTTTCAACTTTCACTGGAGTGTTTACCACTCTCCCACTTCCACACCCTCTCCCCCCACCCCGCCCTCCTTGGAACACCATTATTTCTGATTCACCACGGACAATGCCACAAGAAATCTGATAGGTGAATATGTAATAAAGTAGATTGCAATAGTTAATCTTTGAGCATGGACATCATTGCATGCCAATTACATGAAACATCACCAGCCATTACTGTTAGCATGACACAATGCCAAGCACAAGAATTAAAAGTAAAAATAATTTGAAACTGCTTTCAGCAATTCCATAGTCTATTTGATGAAAATAGTGGATACTTTGGAGTGATTTTTCCCCAAGCGTCCAGTACTCTATATTTGGGGTGCACATAGTCTTTACATTGTCAGTGCTGTTCCTGGACTGAAAGTAGTTCAGGATTTGAAAGGCCAATGTTGACTGTTCACCGTGAACAGTGGTTCTCATAGAATCCCTATAGTGCAGAAGGAGGCCATTCAGCCCATCAAGCCTGTACCGACAACAATCCCACCCAGGCCCTATCCCCATAATCCCACGTATTTACCCTACTAATCTCCCTAACACTAAAGGGCAATTTAGCATGGCCAATCAGCCTAACCCGCACATCTTTGGACTGTGGGAGGAAACCGGAGCACCTGGAGGAAACCCACGCAGACACGGGGAGAATGTGCAAACTCGACACAGACAGTGACCCAAGGCCGGAATTGAACCCAGTTCCATTGACTGTAAAGCAACATGGCATGTGCTGAGATTGTGCGCCACACTCCAGTGCCTGTTTGCATACAGTGAGGGAGAATTTAGTATGTCCAATGCACCTAACCAGCATGTCTTTCAGACTGCGGACACTTATCCAAGACCGGAATTGAACTCAGGTCCCTGGCGCTGTGAAGCAGAAGTGCTAACCACTGTGCCACCCGGTTCCGAATGACCTCTCATTTAATCTTAGGAAGGGAAGCCCAATATCAGAAAAGGTTAAAAAGAATTGTAATTAATGTCTTACCAACATCCATTTTTCCTGTTTATCAATAGAGCTTTATTTAAAGGTTGTGTTAGTTTGGTGATTACTGATGAGTTCATTGTGACGATTGGTTAGGAGGAGTTTCAGAATGACAGGGTGTGACGAACTTGAATGAACAATGACAGAACCATTGTCATTCAATGCAAGAGCTTCAACATTCCTGTCATTCCTCATTCCAATGTGCCCAGCAGTGGCATCCAGAGAATTTCCCAGCGGTGCTGCTAGCATTCTTTTTAAAAACATAAATATTAAAAACAACAAGATAGATTGTGTGACAGATGGTGGTGTAGTGGTAATATAAAGCTAGCCTCGGTGTTAGTAATTGTGAAACTATCATCATTTGTTATTAAAAATCCATTTGGTTCACTAATGTTCCTCAGGGAAGGAAATCTGCCACCCTTACCTGGTCTGGCCTACATGTGACTCCAGAGCCACAGCAATGTGGTCGACTCTTAAATGCTCCCTGAAATGGCCCAGCAAGCCATACAGTTCAAGGGCATTTAGGGATGGGCAAGAAATGCTGGTTGTGTCAGCGACGCTCACATCCCCCATCAAAGAACAAAAGAAAAAAACATCGAATTGTATGTAGACCATTGAAACCAGAGTCCATGTTGGTGTTTATTTTTCACATTAGCTGTAGTACCACACCTCTTTACCTCAATTGCTTCTGCTACTCCCAACGCGGTCTACCCTACGTCGGAGGGACTAAACGCAAACTGGGTGACCGCTTAGCTGAACCACCAGCAGGACCCAGACATTCCTGTCGCTTGCCACTTCAACACACCACCCTGCTCTCCTGTCCACATGTCCATCCTTGCCCTTCTGCAATGTTCCAGCAAACCCGATGCAAACTGGAGGAACAGTACCTCAATTTCCAATTAGGCACTTCACAGCCTTCTGGACTGAACATTGAGTTCAACAACTTCAAGGCATGAATTCTCCCCTCCATCCCATTTCCATTTATTTTATTTCATTTCATCTCATTCTTCATTTTATCGCTCTCCTTCTTCCACCCCCCACCACCCCCCCCAACCCCCCACACCCTCCCGACCTTCTTCAAGCGAACTGCCACATTCCTCAGGCTGTACCTTTGTTTTGCCATTCACGCATTCTTATCACTTAATGGACACTTTCAACCCCTTTTCAGCCTTCTGCATACTCATTTACATTCCCTTTGTCCAATTCCACCACCCCTCCCTACCCTCATAGTATTCATCTCTGCTGACTCTCTTTCCTCTCAGCTCTGATGAAGGGCCATCTAGACTCGATACGTTGGCTCTTTGATTTGATTTGATTTGATTTATTATTGTTACGTGTATTAACATAGAGTGAAAAATATTGTTTCTTGCGCGCTATACAGACAAAGCATACCGTTCATAGAGGAGGAAACGAGAGAGTGCAGAATGTAGTGTTACAGTCATAGCTAGGGTATGGAGAAAGATCAACTTAATGCGAGGTAGGTCCATTCAAAAGTCTTGACAGCAGCAGGGAAGAATCTGTTCTTGAGTCAGTTGGTATGTGACCTCAGACTTTTGTATCTTTTTCCCAACGGAAGAAGGTGGAAGGGAGAATATCCGGGGTGCGTGGGGTCCTTAATTATGCTGGCTGCTTTGCCGAGGCAGCGGGAAGTGTAAACAGAGTCAATGGATGGGAGGCTGGTTTGCGTGATGGATTGGGCTACATTCACGACCTTTTGTAGATCCTTGCGGTCTTGGGCAGAGCAGGAGCCATACCGAGCTGTGTTACAACCAGAAAGAATGATTTCTATGGCCCTATTCTCTCTCAGTAAGAAGTCTCACAACATCAGGTTAAAGTCCAACAGGTTTATTTGGTAGCACAAGCCACTACCTTTCGGAGCGTTGCCCCTTCATCAGGTGATCATCTGATGAAGGGGCAGCGCTCTGAAAGCTAATGCCTTGTGCTACCAAATAAACCTGTTGGACTTTAACCTGGTGTTGTGAGACGTCTTACTGTGTTTACCCCAGTCCAACGCCAGCATCTCCACATCTATTCTCTCTCCACAGATGCTGTCAGACCTGCTGAGATTTTCCAGCATTTTTCTGTTTTTCTTCCCAGATCTCCTCCCCATTTCTGTAATTGCTAAAAACTCAAAAAGCCCAAATGCTGCTGAGCTTTTCTGACCCGTGGCCTGGTCCCTTTAAACAGAAATCGTTCCTTTGATAGAACGATGTGTCTTCCCACCCTCTATCCCTAATTGGTCTGGGGCAGCCGGAGGCGGGACAATAGCTTTTCTTTGGGAAAAGAGTAACGACCGGGCCCGATGTGTAAAGAGCCGAGTTCCAAACCAGGAATGGTCCTGTACTTCCGGTAGGGATTGAGGAGACCTGATTCTGCCCAGTGTTTCCATCTACCTTTGCCCATAATCCGAAACACCTCTATCGAAACACACCATAAGCTCCTCTGTTCCACTGAAAACCAGCTCGACGTTTCAAGTCTCTTTGTACTTGTATTTCCTCATACAAAATTGCATGCATTTCTTACTGCTTCAACATTCTTCTTATAGCACAGAGTCCAAACCGGCACACAGCACTCCAACTGTGGGCTCGTTAAGAAATGCAGAACAAAGTCAAAAGGATGTTTAGTTAGTTAGAATCTGTGTTGCCCGCTGGATTAATTTACAAAGAGCTCCTGGTCTTGTGTTCTTCTTAGCAGTGACACATACGTAACAGTAGTAAAATAGTGTGTGTATAATGGTGCTATTGTTAATGGTATTTCCCATTCACTGTTGGCAGTAGTTCAGGAATTCCTGCCACGATTTACCACAGTATCTGAGGTATTTCATTCCAATTTGACATGGGATCAAGTTCAGTATGGATTGCATTAAACTGAATAGATTCCACTCACCAATACTTAAACTACACCTCTTTCCCTGCCTGGGGCATGAAGATGACCTTTAGACCATATCATATTGCAGTTTAGTTAATGTATTGAAGGCATTCTGGTACTTAAGCCAGACTGGTTTGTGACATCTTAAATTAGAATACATTTTAAACCAACATCTAAAACATTGAAGAAACTGAAGATTATGTTCCCGAATAATATCGTATATAACATTTCCATCATTTGGGCCGTGTAATATAGCTTAGAGAAAGCACAAATTCCAATTATTTTTATCGGAAGTGAGGTTAAGAATGCCTTTATAAATAAAGTTTAAAGGTTATTTATTAGTCACAAGTAAGGCTTACATTAACACTGCAATGAAATTACTGTGAAATTCCCCTAGTCGTCACACTCCGGCGCATCTTCAGGTCAATGCACCTAACTGGCACATCTTTCAGACTGTGGGAGAGAACCGGAGCACCCGGAGGAAACCCACGCAGACACGGGGCGAACGTGCAAACTCCACACGGACAGTGACCCAAACCGGGAGTTGAACTGGGTTCCTGGCGCTGTGAGGCAGCAGTGCTAACTATTGTGTCACAGTGCCACCCCTAGATTTCATTCCATTTAAATTCCATTCCATTTCAGTATTGCAAAAATAAAAAGTTTAGGATGCATTACTATGGCAACCACAGGCCTCAAACCAGAAGCGGGAGTATAGGTTCCCAACACTTATCACCATAATTACATTTCCCAGCCACTGCTGGCTGCAACCTGGGCCCATGAGAGACGGGATACACGCAGTGCTAATCACAGGGGCCCATACCTTAGGAGACCTGGGTTCAGGAGGCACTGTGAATATTGAGTGCAGTTTTGGTCTCCTTTTCTGAGGAAGAATGTTCTTGCTCTAGAGGGAGCGCAGAGAAGGTTGACAAACTGATTCCTGGGATGGCAGGACTGACATATGAGGAGAGATTGCATTTGCTGGAGTTCAGAAGAATGGGGGGGAGCTCATAGAAACCTGTTAAATTCGAACAGGACTGAACAGGGTAGATGCAAGAAAGATGTTCCCAATGCTGGGGGTGTCTGGAGCCAGGGGTCACAGTCTGAGGATACAGGGTAGAAGGTTTAGGACAGAGAGGAGGAGAAATTTTTTCATGCAGAGAATGGTCAGCCTATGGAATTCGCTACCACAGGGAAGTAGTTAATGGTTAAATATTGTGGCCGGAATTTTACCAGCATGCCTGCCTGAGGCTTGTAAGATCGCGCCCGATGGAGAATGCCATTCTGCGAGTCTCACCCGCCCCGATTCCAGGGCGGGCGTGCCGGTAAAATCAGGGCCTGTATGTTTTCAGGAAGTGGTTCGATATAGCACTTGAGGCAAAGGGGATCAAAGGATATGGGGGGAAGACGGGATCAGGCTATTGAGTTGGATGATCAGTCATGATAATAATGAATGGCAGACCAGGCTTGAAGGGCCGAATGGCCTCCTACTGTTCCTATTTTCTATGTTTCTATGTTTCAAGTGGCCTACTTGTGGCCCAATGTGCTCGCAAAGCGAGGGATGGACGCTCTGCTCAGGGACAAACTTTCAGCGCTTGAGATCCGATTGTCTTTGGACGAGAGCCTGAATCTATGTGGTCATTTGTTTTGAATGCCAGGGTGCATTCTGGGTGCTGTAGACCACCCTTGGCCAAGCTCTCAACCTCCCATTCAGCCGCCAGCGGGACTCAGGATGGGGAGGCCAGGAGCTGCAGTAACAGCTAGGCCCAGGCAGCTGGGGCGTTAGACAGGGCTGAGAGGAAATTTGTCTTGCCACTTTCACAGCCGTCCCAATCCTCCTCGGTGAAATTAATCTCCAAACCTCGCAGTACAAAGAGAGAAAGTTATTTTTTTTATGATTGGTGTAGCAGGGTATAGACTGATAGAATAGAAACATAAAAAGTATGAGCAGGAGGAGGCCATTCGGCCCTTAGAGCCTGCTAAAAGGTTAAAGTTTGGGCGGATGCAGTTCAAAGTAGAAACATTTGAAGTGATTGATTTTGGAAAGAAAATGCAGATCTCAAAAATGTAGGATGCTTGTTATGACGACCATGAAGGCCATGTGGGATCATCAATGGATCTATCTGTGGGCTTCGTGGAGTACAAACAGTCTTATTGAGCGAGTGGAGACTCATACAATAGGAGGAAGCCAGTGGGGGATTTTAAGCCTGTAAATTAACTGGGCCGGAGTTGTGCTCCTGAGGTAAAGACTACCTGACTGTAAGCCGTGGGAGCGGCCTTTTCCTTTGGTGCATAATAAATAGTGCTGGTGATTAGAACCTGGCATTTGGCTGAATTAATACAGTGCTAAGTGGAGCAGAGGAATCTTATTACGGGCAGATAGGTTCTTTATAAAATGGAGCACGAGTACACAGAGCCATAAAAATAGATAAACAAATCCTTGCTGTGTCTAGAAATCCAGGATACAAAAGAAAGGAGGTAATATCGGAATTTTACCGGACTATAATTAGATTGTACTTCATAGAATCCCGACTGTGCAGAAGGAGGCCATTCGGCCCACCGTGTCCGCACCAACTCTCTGAGAGAATGTCTTATCCAGGCCCTCCCCCTTGCCCCATCCCCGTAACTCTACACATTTTACCATGGCTAATCCATCTAACCTACTTATCTTTGGACACTAAGGGGCAATTTAGCACGGCAAGGCACGGTGAGACAGTGGTTAGCACTGCAGCCACACAGCACTAGGGACCTGGGTTCGATTCCCGGCTTGGGTCACTGTCTGTGTGGAGTTTGCACATTCTCCCCGTGTCTGCGTGGGTTTCCTCCGGGTGCTCTGGTTTCCTCCCATAGTCCAAAGATATGCAGGTTAGGTTGATTAACCATGCTAAGTTGCCCCTTAGTGTCCCGGTATGTGTAGGTTAGAGGGATTTAGCCGGGTAAATGTGCGGGGTTGTGGGGATAGGGCCTGGAGTGGGATAGTTGTCGGTGCAGACTCGATGGGCTGAATGGCCTCCTTCTGCACTGTAGGGATTCTATGATTTCTATGATTTCTATGACCTGGGTTCAATACCGGCCTTGGGTGACTATCTGTGTGGAGATTGCACGTTCTCCCATGTCTGCGTGGGTTTCCACTGGGTGCTCCGGTTTCCTCCCACAGTCCAAAGATGTGCGGGTTAGGTGGATTGGCCATGCTAAATTGACCCTTAGTGTCCCAAGATGTGTAGGTTAGGGGGATTAGTGGGGTAAATACGTGGGGTTACGAGGGTAGGACCTGGGTAAGATGCTCTGTTGGAGAGTCAGTGTAGACTTGATGGGCTGAATGGCCTCCTTCTGCACTGTAGGGATTCTATGGGAACTTGGTGCGGACACTGACTTTCATGAAGAGAAACAGGGAATCTTTCATGAAGAAAAAATGGTCAATGTGACAATTCATAGAATCCTTACAGTACAGAAGGAGGCCATTCAGCCCATCGAATCTGTACCAACCACAATCCCATCCAGGCCCTATTCCCGTAACCCCACACATTTACCCTGTTAATCCCCCTGACACTAGGGTCAATTTTAGCATGGCCAATCAACCTAACCCGCACATCTTTGGACTGTGGGAGGAAACCGGAGCACCCGGAGGAAACTCACGCAGACACTGGGAGAAAGTGCAAACTCCACACAGACAGTGACCCAAGGCCAGAATCGAACCTGGGTCCCTGACGCTGTGAGGCAGCAGTGCCCCAATTGCAGAACATGAAGCTGACTTTCCACACCCTGACGTCACGGCTGAAGAGGAAGTGACTGAAACTGTTGCTATCTACACTAGCGACTGCTCTCACACACACTTCAGATGTCCAAGGAAGTGTCACTTCTCCGAATCTAGTCGAGGCAACAGAACAACAACCTAATTCAGTAAAACATTGCACAGTGACCGAACGTGAAATGTTATTCAGCTCTATTCCAGATGTTGCCTTGACTACTGAATCTCTCGGAATACCGAGTGAACAACAAATTCATACAGATGTGAAAGCAGAGCGCACACATGCTGAATGACCACAAGCAGAAAGAGAAAAGCCGTCAGTATTAATGAAGGTCGTCTCAACTCCCTTGAGAGTTATTTTCATGCTTCTATTTGTCCATTAGATTCATTCTCGAATGAGACACTGGGAATGCCCAGCATTTCATCCTGGGCATTGTTGAATGTACATAAGCAACTGAGACTTCTGCCAGGGGATGACATTGTTGGATCAGATGATTGCAGACCCACTACGGCTGTACAAACCTTAACAGAAGCGGACCAAGTCTCATTTTCTCAAGAAAGAGCAGCCAACTCCACAACCTATAAACTGGGAACAGTAGGACTTTTATACAGTATAAAACTGGAATCTCTGTCGACATGAAGACCATGAAGAACATACATGCTACACGTCCTCTAAGAAAGCTGAGAACATAGTTGGAGACTGACGCCACTGACGCAAGTAGTTGTGAAGGAGGTGAGGGGAAGTCGGACATGTAAGTATTTAACGAGGAGAATGAAAGATTTTGTATAAAGTGTGAATATGCTAATAGCTAATATACATGGTCAGTGATGTCAGTTCACGTGTCACTGGAACTCAGAGAGAGATGGTTCTGGAAGGAACCTCATTGCCTATCCATCCTTACATTGTTGTAGATGGTTAATAAATGTTTGGGAGTTCCCGGAGGCCTTGTTTTCAGTAATCATTATTAATGCCTCACATTAAATCGATCTTTCTCTACACCCTAGCTATGACTGTAACACTACATTCTGCACTCTCTCCTTTCCTTCTCTATGTACAGTATACTTTGTCTGTATAGCGCGCAAGAAACAATACTTTTAGAAACATAGAAACATAGACAAACTACAGCACAAAACAAGCCCTTCGGCCCCACATGTTGTGCTGAACATATCCCTACCTTTTAGGCCTACCTATAACCCTCCATCCTATTAAGTCCCATGTACTCATCCAGGAGTCTCTTAAAAGACCCTATTGAGTTTGCCTCCACCACCACTGATGGCAGCCGATTCCACTCGCCCACCACCCTCTGTGTGAAAAACTTCCCCCTAACATTTCCCCTGTTCCTACCCCCCAGCACCTTAAACCTGTGTCCTCTCGTAGCAGACATTTCCACCCTGGGAAAAAGCCTCTGAGAGTCCACCCGATCTATGCCTCTCAACATCTTATATACCTCTATTAGGTCTCCTCTCATCCTACGTCTCTCCAAGGAGAAAAGACCGAGCTCCCTCAGCCTATCCTCATAAGGCATGCCACTCAGTCCAGGCAACATCCTTGTAAATCTCCTCTGCACCCTTTCAATCTTTTCCACATCCTTCCTGTAATGAGGCGACCAGAACTGAGCACAGTACTCCAAGTGGGGTCTGACGAGGGTCTTATATAGTGACTGCACACTGCAGTGACAATAATAAATCAAATCAAATCAAATCAAAACAGACCCTGGGACTGGTGTACAATGAAAGTTCTCCGCCTGTAAACAGCAGGAGCACCATGGTCCGTGGTTTCCCTTGCTGGTCCTGGGTATAAACCCCACTGTCCTTGCCAGGAGAGAGCTCCGAGTTCACATCGTCACATCTGGATATCGAGCACATCCTTTCATGGTTCCAATTTAAACTTGGTCAAACTTTAAAAGCTTTTGCGGAGGGGAGTTCCCTATTCGCCAAACATTGAAAGAAAAACATTTAAAGAAATACGGCTTCAACCTCAGGACATCCCGAAGCACTTTACAACCAATTAAGTCCTTTTGAAGTGTAATCAGTGTTGTAATGGCGATCATCATCAGTTAATATTAAAAATTGCTTAGGTGTACAAAGCCTTTAAACCAGGTGTCAGTTATGCTCCATGCAGAATCAAACTAAAGTGCTTTAAAACGAACCACTTCAGGGGCAAGTTGGAGTGTAACTCTGCATTCACTTCATAAACGACACTGTTTTAGACCTGTGGCTGCCATATAAATATAACCTAAACTACATTGGCATAATTTTCAGATATTAAAGCTTAATTCAATTCAATTGTAAGCCTTGAGTTTCCGCGCTTTACAGGTCAGCAAAGAAGAAATTTGAGAGAGAGGCCAGAATTTTACTGGCGCACCCGCCCCGATTCCGGGGGTGGGCGAGGCTCGGAGAACGGCATTCTCCGTTGGCCTCGGGCGGGATCGTATGAACCTCAGACGGACGTGTCGGTAAAATTCCACCCAGAGAGTTTAAAAACTGTCAGATGAGTTTGAAACTTTGACCAATGACAGTAAGTTTTCTAACAAAAAGAAATTACAAAAAAAACCAGATAAATTATCTAGAACAAGTGGGCAAAGGTCCTTCAGTATTCAAAAAGTGACATTGCATCCTTATGAATTCTCTGAGTGAGACGATGGTGGTGCAATGTTGGTGCCAAATGATTAGTAATCCAGGGGGCCCAAGCTCTGGGGACGTGGGTTCAAATCTCACCACGGCAGCTGGTGGAATTTAAATTCAATTAATAAATCTGGAATGTAAAGCTAATCTCAGTGATAGTGAGCATGAAACTATCATGGATCGTTATAAAAACCCATTGGTTTACTAATGTCCTTTATGGATGGAGATCTGTGGTCATTAGTCTGGCTTACACGTGACTCCAGACCCACAGAAATGTGGTTGACTCTTAACTGTCCTCTTAACTTAAATACTGATGTTGCCAGCAAAGTCCATACCTATAAAAGAATTTATTAAAAAGTGTCGGTCTTCACAGTGAAGACACAAATAACATGCCAAAAATTGATGACAGGAAGGCTATGGCAGGGTGAGGACCTAGAAACAATCATTATCACTAAAGAGGTAGTGTTGGGCAAGCTAATGGGGCTAAAGGTAGACAAGTCTCCTGGCCCTGATGGAATGCATCCCAGGGTACTAAAAGAGATGGTGGGGGAAATAATAAATGCGCTGGTGGTAATTTACCAGAATTCGCTGGACTCTGGAGTGGTTCTGGCAGATTGGAAAACAGCAAATGTGACACCACTATTTATAGAATCTATTGATTCTATAATCAATCACATCATTTTCCCTTCCAACAATAAATGTATCGACTTTGTAATGGGCACTCATCTTGTTACACAAGATTAACACCATTCACTGGGTCAATAAAGTGAAAGATAAAAAAAATTAAAACGAAAGTCTGAGAAGTTACTATAGTACAGAAAATACTGCACAACTTCAACTGACTGGTCAAGGAACATGTTTCCATAAAATTCAGAAAGTTCTTTGAAAGAATATTGTGCTAAATTTTGTGTTATAATGGGAGGTTGACAAAAGGTGGGTAACTACAGGCTGGTTTGTTTAACCTCTGTAGTGGGGAAAATACTTGAATCTATCATCAAGGAAGAAATAGCGAGACATCCGGATGGAAATTGTCCCATTGGGCCGACACAGCATGGGTTCATGAAAGGCAGGTCATGTTTAACTGAATTCTTTGAGGATATTACGAGCACGGTGGACAATGGGGAGTCGGTGGCTGTGGTGTACCTGGATTTCCAGAAGGCATTTGACAAGGTGCTGCATAAAAGGCTGCTGCATAAGATGTATTAACATGGATAGAACATAGAACATAGAACATAGAAAGCCACAGCACAAACAGGCCCTTCGGCCCACAAGTTGCGCTGATCATATCCCTACCTCTAGGCCTATCTATAGCCCTCAATCCCATTAAATCCCATGTACTCATCCAGAAGTCTCTTAAAAGACCCCAACGAGTTTGCCTCCACCACCACCGACGTCAGCCGATTCCACTCACCCACCACCCTCTGAGTGAAAAACTTACCCCTGACATCTCCTCTGTACCTACCCCCCAGCACCTTAAACCTGTGTCCTCTCGTAGCAACCATTTCAGCCCTTGGAAATAGCCTCTGAGAGTCTACCCTATCCAGACCTCTCAACATCTTGTAAACCTCTATCAGGTCACCTCTCATCCTTCGTCTCTCCAGGGAGAAGAGACCAAGCTCCCTCAACCTATCCTCATAAGGCATGCCCCCCAATCCAGGCAACATCCTTGTAAATCTCCTCTGCACCCTTTCAATGGCTTCAACATCTTTCCTGTAATGAGGTGACCAGAACTGCGCGCAGTACTCCAAGTGGGATAGAGGATTGGTTAACTAACAGAGAGCAAAGAGTAAGGATAAATGGGTGTTTTCCTGGTTGGTGATCAATGACTAGTGGTGTGCCTCACTGATCAGTGATGGGACCGCAATTGTTTACAATTTACATAGATGATTTGGAGTTGGGGACCAAGTGGGGTGAGTCAAAGATCACAGAAAACACTAAAATGAGTGGTAGAGCAAAGTGTGCAGAGGACGCTGAAAGTCTGCAAAGCGATATAGTCTAAGTGAGTGGGCGAGGGTCTGGCAGATGGAGTACAATGTTGGTAAATGTGAGGTCATCCATTTTGGTAGGAATAACAGCAAAATGGACTATTATTTAAATGGTAAAAAATTGCAGCATGCTGCTGTGCAGAGGGACCTGGGTGTCCTTGTGCATGAATCACAAAAAGTTGATTTGCAGGTGCAGCAGGTAATTAAGAAGGCAAATGGAATTTTGTGCTTCATTGCTAGAGGGATGGAGTTTAAAAACAGGGAGGTTATATTGTAGCTGTATAAGGTGCTGGTGAGGCCACACCTGGAGTACTGTGTACAGTTTTGTTCTCCTTACTTGAAAAAGGATGTAGTGGCACTGGAGGGAGTGCAGAGGAGATTCATCATGTTGATTCTGGAGTTGAGAGGGTTGGCTTATGAGGAGAGACTGAATAGACTGGGACTATATTCATTGGACTTTAGAAGAATGAGGGGGGATCGTATAGAAACATATAAAATTATGAAGGGAATAGATCAGATAGAAGCAGGGAGGTTGTTTCCACTGGTGGCTGAAACTAGAACTAGAGGGCATGGCCCCAAATTTAGGGAAAGCAGATTTGGGACTGAGTTGAAGAGGAACTTCTTCACCCAAAGGCTTGTGCATCTGTGGGATTCCCTGCCCAGTGAAGCAGTTGAGGCTACCTCGTTGAATATTTTTAAGGCAAAGATAGATAGATTTTTGAACAGTAAAGGAATTAAGGGTTATGGTGAGTGGGCAGGTAAGTGGACCTGAGTCCACGAAAAGATCAGCCATGATCTTATTGAATGGCGGAGCAGGTTCAAGGGGCCAGATGGCCTATACTTGCTCCTAGTTCTTATGTTCTGACTGTATAGCGCACAAGAAGCAATACTTTTCACTGTATCACGATACAGTGTCAATAATAAATCAAATCAAATCCTTATAGTGCAGAAGGAGGCCATTCAACCCATCAAGTCTGCACTGACATTCACCAAAGTCCCACCACATCGCCCTAGCCCCGTAACCCTGCACATCTATCTATCCTAAGCAATCTTTGGACACTAAGGGGCAATTTACCATAGCCAATCCACCTAACCTGCACATCTTTGGGTTGTGGGAGGAATGATGTGGACCTCCAGACGCTGAAAGATGCCCTCATAAGAACAGGATATGGCGCTCGACTCATCGATCGACAGTTCTGACGTGCCACAGCGAAAAACCGCACCGACCTCCTCAGAAGACAAACACGGGACACTGTGGACAGAGTACCCTTCGTCGTCCAGTACTTCCCCGGAGCGGAGAAGCTACGGCATCTCCTCCGGAGCCTTCAACATGTCATTGATGAAGACGAACATCTCGCCAAGGCCATCGCCACACCCCCACTTCTTGCCTTCAAACAACCGCACAACTTCAAACAGGCCATTGTCCGCAGCAAACTACCCAGCCTTCAGGAGAACAGTGACCACGACACCACACAACCCTTCCACAGCAACCTCTGCAAGACGTGCCGGATCATCGACACAGATGCCACCATCCACCAGGTACACAGCACCTACACTTGCAACTCGGCCAACGTTGTCTACCTGATACGCTGCAGGAAAGGATGTCCCGAGGCATGGTACATTGGGGAAACCATGCAGACGCTGTGACAATGGATGAATGAACACCGCTCGACAATCATCAGGCAAGACAATCATGGGTGGCACGGTAGCACAGCGGTTAGCACTGCTGCTTCACAGCTCCAGGGTCCCGGGGTCGATTCCCGGCTTGGGTCACTGTCTGTGTGGAGTTTGCACATTCTCCTCGTGTCTGCGTGGGTTTCCTCCGGGTGCTCCGGTTTCCTCCCACAGTCCAAAGATGTGCGGGTTAGGTTGATTGGCCAGGTTAAAAACTGCCCCTTAGAGTCCTGAGATGCGTAGGTTAGTGGGATTAGCGGGTAAATATGTGGGGGTAGGGCCTGGGTGGGATTGTGGTCGGTGCAGACTCGATGGGCCGAATGGCCTTCTTCTGCACTGTAGGGTTTCTATGATTTCTATGAAGACTGTTTTCTTCCTGTGAGGGAGCACTTCAGCGGTCACGGGCATTTGGCCTCTGATATTCGGGTAAGCGTTCTCCAAGGCGGCCTTCACGACACACGACGGCGCAGAGTCGCTAAGCAGAAACTGATAGCCAAGTTCTGCACACATGAGGATGGCCTCAACCGGGATATTGGGTTCATGTCACACTATCTGTAATCCCCACAGCTTGCCTGGACTTGCAGAATTTCACTGGCTGTCTTGTCTGGAGACAATACACATCTCTTTAACCTGTCTTAATGCTCTCTCCACTCACATTGTTTGTACCTTTAAGACTTGATTAGCTGGAAGTATTCGCATTCCAACCATTATTCTGTAAATTGAGTTTGTGTCTTTATATGCCCTGTTTGTGAACAGAATTCCCACTCACCTGAAGAAGGAGCTTAAGGCTCCGAAAGCTTGTGGCTTTTGCTACCAAATAAACCTATTGGACTTTAACCTGGTGTTGTTAAACTTCTTATTGTGGGAGGAAACCAGAGCACCCGGAGAAAACCCACACAGACACGGGGAGAATGTGCAAATTCCACACAGTCACCCAAGGCGAGAATTGAACCTAGATCTCTAGCGCCGTGAGGCACCAGTGCTAACCACTGTGCCACCCTATTTTGAGACTACCTACATGCCATCCTTACAACAATCAAATGAATAAGACCTTCATCCATGTGTTCTATTGCAACTAACTCAAACTCAACCATATTTTCATTGAATAAATCAAAGTATGTAACTACAACACATAACAATTTGCTTAAAACTTTCGATCCATGGCGTTGTTATTGAACATTTTCATTTGTGTCACTGATTCTCTTAGCACTGAATTCACGCGTGTGTTCTGAAATTAATCAAGCAGTATAAATTACATCTCACTCAGTGATGGGTAGTAATTGGTTTGGGTTTTCAATGCACAGAAATCCAGACTTACTGTTATACTCTTTCACAAAGAGAGACTGGTGAACCTCACTCATTATTCAGGAGTGAAAACATATTACTTTCTCTCCATGCAGCAAGTTCCTGTCACTAAACAATAATTTATTTCCATCAGCTTTTGAGTATAGTCAAAATCCTCTCATAGCACTGTGTAGCTGCACCTTCCAAAGGTGATTATTTGGTGCATTTTATTCCAGAATCACTGAAAGCCACAGTATCATGAATCTGTTTGGAAAGTTTTTGGATAGCATTTATCAATTAACTTGCTACCCATTATATTCTGCTTTGTCTGCTATTTAGCCTTTATGTATTTTGCACTTTGTTGGATACTTCATCTAAACTCTTTCTGTGTATCTTTGAACTTTTAGATTAGCATTTTGTGCATTTTTTTAACATAAACGTTAACTTTTAAGCCATTAACAAGAGGTATTGCTCTTCCCAACAACATCACCGCACGCTCCTCTATTTAAACGGTTGCGTCTTCAAGAAATCCAGCTGTTAACTTTGCTGTCTATATGTGTCCAAAATGTACCAAGGTAAATTTCAAGTGACCTCACTCCCAGAACAATGGTGGAAAATCCAGAGAGCAGATTGCCTGGGCTGCTCCCTGGCAGGTGCCTAATTCATTAGGTTTATCTGAGGCTAACCTGGCATCATAGGCTGAGGCTAACCTGGCATCATTTGGCACTGGTAAGTGGTTGGGAAGGCATCAGTGGAGCAAAAATAACATTATACTGTGTGAGAAAATCTTATATAGTGTCCTTAACAACTCAGGATGTTTTACAGCCAACTTGGAAGTGTAGTTATTGTTCTAATGAAACAAACGCAACGGCCAACTGGCACACAGCAAGTCTGTGCAAACAACAATGTCATAAATAGTTAGCACTGCTGCCTCACAGCACCAGGGACCCGAGTTCAATTCCAACCTTGGGCGACAGTCTGTGTGGAGTTTGCATGTTCTCCCCGTGTTCTTCAGGTGATCCAGTTTCCTCCCACACTCCAAATGTGAGTAGGTTAGGTGGATTGGCTATGCTAAATTGCCCCTTAGCTCCCAAGATGTGCAGGTTAGGGGGATTAGCATGATAAATACATGGGGTTATGGGGATAGGGCCTGGGTAAGATGCTCTGTCAGAGAGTCGGTGCAGACTCGATGGGCTGAATGGCTTCCTTCTACACTGTAGAAATTCTATGATTTGATTGTCTGTTGTTTAATGATGTTGATTGAGGGATTACTATTGGTCAGGACATGAGGGTGGATTCCCACGTTTTAAAATAATGGGCTCTTCGACCTTTTCCTGAGAGAGTTGACAGGTCCTCAAGGCTAACCTCATTCAAAGGATGACATTGCCTACAGTGCAGTGCTCCCTCAGTACCGGAATGTTGGATTAGATTTTGTGCTCAAGTATCTGGACTGGGATTTGATCCAGAACCCTCTGCCCCCACCTCCAGACCTAGAGATTACCCACGCAGCCTGGAGCAAAAAGGACATAGAATCCATACTGTGCAAAAGGAGGCCATTCAGTCCATCGAGCCTGCACTGATAACAATCCCAGGCCCTATCCCCACATATTTACCCTGCTAGTCCCCCTGACACTAAGGGGCAATTTACCATGGCCAATCCACCTAACCCGCATATCTTTGGACGGTGGGAGGAGACCGGAATACACAGAGGAAACTCACGCAGGGGTGAGGGGAGGGGAGGGGGGGTAGTTTTCTGGCTTCGCTCCCCCAAGACTGGAAAATCCTGCCTGAGGTCAAAGGCCCTTTGCATGGTCCTGTCCCGCCTGCTGTAGACAGGATGGGAAAATTTTGTCCAGAAAGAATGTGCAAACTCCACACAGACAGTGACCCATGGGACGTTGGAGAATGAGGGGTGACCTTATTGAGGTGTATAAAATCATGAGGGGCATTGATAGGATGAACGCACATAGTCTTTTTCCCAGGGAAGGGGAATTGAAAACTAGAGGGCATAGGTTTAAGGTGAGAGAGGAAAGATTTAAAAGGGACCTGAGAGGCAATTTCTTCACGCAGTGGGTGGTGGGGTGGTGCGTATATGGAATGAGCTGCCAGAGAAAGTGATTGAGGCAGGTACAATGGCAACATTTAAAAAGTATTTGGATAAGCACACGGATGGGAAAGGATTCGAGGGATATGGGCCAAACGCGGGGAATTGGGACTAGCTGGGAGGGCACCATGGTTGGCATGGACCAGTTGGGCTGAAGGGCCTGTTTCCGTGCTGCTCTATGGCTCTATTATCTGAAGCTGGAATCGAACCCGGGTCCCTGGCACTGTGAGGCAGCAGTGCTAACCACTGTGCCACCATGCCTTACAAAATGAGGGTGAAGGGAGACATTCCCCTAGTGGCCCAGTGGTTAACACTGCAGCCTGACAGTGCTAGGGACCCAGGTTCAATTCCTGGCTTGGGTAGCTGACTGTGCGAAGTCTGCACGTTCTCCCCCAGTGGTTAACACTGCAGCCTGACAGTGCTAGGGACCCAGGTTCAATTCCTGGCTTGGGTAGCTGACTGTGCGAAGTCTGCACGTTCTCCCCATGTGGGTTTCCTCCGGGTGCTCTGGTTTCCTCCCACAGTCCAAAAGACATGCTGGTTCGGTGCATTAGCCATGCTAAATTCTCCCTCAGTATACCCGAACAGGCACCAGAGTGTGGTGACTAGGGGATTTTCACAGTAACTTCATTGCAGTATTAATGTAAGCCTACTTGTGACACCAATAAATAAACTTTACTTTAAGTGTGCCTGGAATAACTAGAGTAAATAGTGAGACAGAGAGAGTCAGCCACACTCAGTGAATTGGGACACGAGGCATCTTGGTGTGAAAGCTGAGATCCAAGCCAGGTTTTAGCAGCAGCTCTGCAGTGATCTTTGGGGTGGTTTTTTTTATTTGCTGTTTGGGGGTGGAGCAGTGTTTGGCCCGGGAGGGCTGACTATCAGCTGTAATGTAACCGTGTGACGTGGAGCTGAAAGTCTTTACTACAACAGAAAGTGCTGCAGTGAGGAAATGCGATGCCCTGTCATGCCTTGGCTTTGAGAGGGACGTGGTGTGCTACTCTGAGCAGCGCTCAAAGGCGAACAATAATGTAGAGGGGGGGAAAAAAAACAGTCTCTCGTCCAGATTTGACTTTGTTCTCAGCACCCGTGGCGATCGGAACCGAGAGGGAAAACTGGGGAGAGAGAGAAAAAGAAGGAAAGATGTTAAATTTAGTCTTGGACTCGGTGCTGGCAGTGCTGCTGGTCTGTAGAGCGGCGACATCGCAGTATTCCAGTAACCAGTGCAGTTGGAAAGGAAGGTGAGCAGTAACGTGTAACCTGACAGAGCACAGACAAGGCTCAGAGAGCACGGAGCTCACTGACCTGTGTCGGGATGTTACTATTAACTAGGGGGGGTGGAGGAAGCACATCTCAGTGTGGTTCACCAGCACTGTCTTGTTGCGGATTGAAATGGGGAACGCAATTGCCTCACCTCAGACCATTAACTGATGTTGGATGTGGCCAACACCTCTTTACTGTGTCGTTTTCAATGTCAAAACTGTGCCACTACATATATATATATATATATGTTGTGCTTTACATGTCCCCTGTTAAATGCTTCTTTTCAATAATTGAGAGACGTGACTTTTTTTGATTTATTATTGTCACATGTATGAGTATACAATGAAAAATATTTTTTGTGCCCGCTATACAAAGCAGAAAGGAGAGGGTGCAGAATGTAGTGTTACAGTCCTAGGTTAGGGTGTAAAGATCAACAATTTATAAAGTGTACACTATTTAGAAAATAACATGTACCTAGTTTCATTTCAAAAAATTACTGCCAATCTTTTTCTCTAACCTTCATTA
Organism: Mustelus asterias; assembly: GCF_964213995.1. Classification (NCBI taxonomy): domain Eukaryota; kingdom Metazoa; phylum Chordata; class Chondrichthyes; order Carcharhiniformes; family Triakidae; genus Mustelus; species Mustelus asterias. Next base: position 71,930,752 of record NC_135812.1, read on the forward strand.
TTTGGGGCTGTTTTAGTATTTCTAGTTGGTGTTTTGTAAGACAGAGCCGTGAGTTTAATGAGCCGCCAGTGCCCTGTAATTTAATCCTAAAGTAACAAGCAGTTTAGATTCTCTCTCTGTTTTTAAACAGAGGAGACACCTGCAAAGCATCACGTTTACTTAGGAAAACCTTTTAAATGGAACCACTTTGATTAAATAGGTGTCACAAGGTGATATAATTATATACAGGTAGTTGCTTTCATGTATGTTTAAAACAATACCTTCAGTGTTCAAACGTTCTGGTTCTTTATTTTTGAAAAAGAAAAACTCATAGAAAATATTAATCACCTGTTGCTGTCCTCCTGTTAGACTTGCAGTGAGTGATTCACCCACATGATTCACTGGGGTTAAGATGTCCCATTGAGCAACTGGGATTTTGAAACAGTGCTGTTCCAAAAACAAAAATAAGGGCAACGATCTTTTGCCCGGGGATGGGCGGGGGGTGGGGAGAGAGGAGGCAGTCTGTGTTTTTTTTAAGTGCTGATGCCTGGATTGGAGATCTGTTGGAGGGAAAATTGCAAGCTCCGTAGTGCTGGGCAGTAAGGAGTAGTGTGTGTGTGTGTGTGGGGGGGGAGGAGGAGGTAGTGAAGAGAGGGCTGTTAGCTTAAACACAGTGAGGAGTGGCACTTGGACAAGGTATAGGGATGTAGTATTGTGTCCCCGGGGGAGGGGAATAAAATGAAGTAGCTTAAAGGACAAGTTTTGAGCCCCATTCAACCAAATCACATAACCTTTGTTTGTAGATTTTTTGATATGTTACTCAAAATGTGACATTGAACTGTGTGCCAGGAGTTCCTCTTTTACAAGAACCTCTCCACTCTACCTTCTAATGTGACCCATCAGATAGCCCCTCATAGCATGTAGTAGAATTCTTACCAACATATGAGTCTGCGATTTGCTTTCTCATCCAACCAATTCAAAATAAAAGGCTCAACTCATTCTTTTCATGTTAATTAGTCAAATGCCAAGGCTCTTTGTTTGCCCACCTTTAAAACCTTTGTGCATACTTGTAGTTACTGTTTGACATGCGGTTGTTATACCCTGGGAGGTCTGAGACGTCCTCCAGACAAAGAGAGTTTACTTTACCCAGGAGAAGTTTGCCAAAGCTAATGACAAGTGACCTGTTATCTGTCAGTACGTTTACAAGTGGAAGATAAGTCGGCTCAAAATAATGACCACTTAAATTAAATATGGCTTACTGCAATGTAACTGCATCAGCCAGCAAACGCAAATGGGAAGATAAGCTGTTCATGCTTGGTCCGTTTTTGCTTTAAAGTTCACTTATTCGGATTGTGCAAACAATGTAAGCTGACCTGAACATTGTGAACATATGTGCAATTATATCCCAGAAGAGCGAAAGATCCACAGCAATAGGAGCATCGTGCAAATACCGCAGATTGTTCTTTGTGGATTATAAACTCACACATTGCCTTTGCTATCTGATGCAAACTTTGAAGTGGGTAAGATGATTAAATGTCTTAAATAGCAATAACGTTTTTTTAAAAATATAAAATCAATCTAGTTCTTTGTTTTTGGAATTTCCTGTCCTCAGACAAACTTCTACTTAAAGCTCAGCACTGGTCAAATTCAAAACAGCAAAGCATGTGAGACTAAATTCAATGATTGAAGCAGAGATTTATTCCTGTTTGTTACCAATCTTCTCTTTTTTGCCCTAAGTACTTGAAGAGAATGTTGAGGGCTGGAGGAAGTCAGAATGAATGAAGGACTTTCATTTTACACAACCACCAAGTGCCTTCATCTATTAAACCTCTTGAATCATTACTATTTCACATCAGGATTTTCTGGTAGTCCTCATTCTAAGCTCTCTTCAATGTAATGAGATTGCTTCTTTTGTTTCAACTTTAGAGAACTACTAAAGAAATGAATGGGAAAGGATTGCTGTAAGAAAATCTCCACCAGGAATCCCCCATGTACTCTCGGTGGGACCTATTTACAACTTGCAAAAATTTTAATTGCTCTTTCCTTTGTTTTTCTTTCCCCAGTGGATTAACGCACAATGATCACTCCAGAGATGTAGAACAGGTGTACTTGCGCTGTTCTGAAGGTTCACTGGAATGGTTGTATCCTACTGGAGCCTTGAGGGTTAATTTAAGAACCAATATAGCAACATCCTCCTACAAAGACTTGACTGTCTGCATAAAACCTTTCAAAGACTCCAAGGGAGCTAATATTTATTTGGAAAAAGTTGGTGATCTGAAACTTCTTGTGAGCGAAGAGGACCATATCGCAAACAAGCTGTACTGTTTTGGCATGGACCAGGGGGCACTCTTTATTCAGGCCACTCCTAAGATGGACATAAGTAGAAAAATCACTGGCTTCCAGTATGAATTATTTAAAGACAGGACTGTTGCAGATTTACACAATGCACCAGGTAAGCAATATACCTAGGGTTACTGTCACAGCTTCAACGTTGTTCTACTCTCTGCTGTAAATTACTTATTGGCCATCAGAGACCAGTCAGTGATTAATAGCGGAAACATTTTTGACTTGAAATCACAGTTCCTACTTGGGGTAAATGGTTTGGCGAGGGCTTACAACACTGGCCTCCCTAGTAGTTAATGCAGGGCAAACACACACACGTGTGCGCGCACACACCATATGGAATGAAAATAACTTGTGAAATATCCAATTATGCTTGATGCAGAAATGGAAACCAGACATGCGATTGTTGGATAACCAACTGTTTTAATTGCCAAATCTTTCAAGTCCTTCTTAGCTTCAATCATTCAATCTTTTCAAAGGTTTTTTTTCCCCGTTTTAAGCTCTTGCTGTCACCCGGCCTTATTCAGCTGGGATAGAGTGTACTGTGGAATCATGTAAGGTGGCCACCAATAGCATTCTGGGATTGGCTGCTGGGAATGACTCCTGAATCATGCTGTGTCTCACTGTCTGTCCCAGAATTGAAGTGCTGCAAGGGGGAACTACACTCTCGCAATCTGCGCACACAAGGACTGACAAAATGGCTGGGATTCAATCACCTGTGGTCGAAGCGCTGTATTCATAACTCATTCGTAAACATGAAATAATAATGCCACTCAACCAGGAATTAGAATATAACACTGAATGAACCTGGTTTATTTTAATTAATGAGTGCCAGATGGAAAGGCAGTATACATAAAGTTTAACTCCAGCATGTATTTATAAATGCAACCCAACCATAAATAAACAGCAAATGGTATGTCCATTATGGTATAAGTGGGTTTAAAACTGATTTACTATTTAACTTTGGTTGGGTTAAATGTAATCAAAGCTGAGCTTCTTAAAACCCCAGGAACGGGTGGAGAGCTTGTCTGCAATGATGCTGAATACAGAAATATTTTTGATGCACTCATCTTTCAGCTCGCAAAAATGATGAGCAAACTGACAAATGCATCGTTGGGTGGCACAGTGGTTAGCATTGCTGCCTCACAGCGCCAGGGACCGGGGTTCGATTTCTGGCTTGGGTCACTGTCTGTGCGGAGTTTGCACGTCTCCCCCGCCTCCCCCCCCCCCAACCACCATCTGCGTGGGTTTCTTCCGGGTGCTCCGGTTTCCTCCCACAGTCCAAAAGACGTGCTGGTTAGGTGCATTGTCCGTGTTTAAATTCTCCCTCCATGTACCCAAACAGGCGCCAGAGTGTGGCGACTAGGAGATTTTCACAGTAACTTCATTGCAGTGTTGATGTAAGCTGACTTGTGACACTATTAAATAAACTATCATTGCTGTAGGATGAGAAGATCATGCTGGTAATAGGCAGTTATATTTTCTCTATTCGGAATTAACCTAATATATTTACAGTAACTAGGGTAATGATGGAAAGAGGTATGACTGTGAAAGATAAAAGTTAGTTTCCTTCATGTAAAGATCATTTGGATCAACTATCTCCTTAGTTTAGTTTGGCTGAACTCAGTTGCAGAGTTTTAGTTACCAATAGATGGCGCTTTCACATCAGAGCGGTTAGCAAAACCTTGTGAAGCCGTTACAGGTCTAACCTGTTCTGTCTAGAACATTCAGTAAAGTTAGTGCCTTTCTTCATTAACTTCAATCATAAGTGGAAATTGGGTCAACTTTTTTCTTAAAAAGAGATGAAGAATTGTTCAACTGGTCTGAAGAATGTGACTGAGATCTTGAAGAAATCGGCATCAAATATCAATGGAAATTTATGTTTTCAACTTTGAGTGTTTCCATGCCAGGGACTCTTTCCATTTGAATGCAGCAATGGCAAGCTTTGCACACATTCTTCATGGTGTCAGAGTGGAGAGGCTGACAGAGGGCAGGTTGTGCTCTTGGGTTGAGTCACGCATTACCAATTCATTCTAGGATGGAGTGTTCAGCATGCATTGGGGTGCAGTGCAAGTTAGAGGTTCAGGGCTCCATTTGAGCCAAATCAGGAAATGAAAACCATTTTGTAAGACTGCCAAACAGCTTGAAGTGGTTTTATGTTGGAATGAATGGGTTTTTATTTTTTTTCAATATAGTTCTCAACATCTGTTTACCTCCAGTAGAACCAGATTTAAATTGGGAGCCTGCTCTCAGACCACAGTCAGCCCTTTTAAGATCCAACCTTTTAAATATTCAAAATGCAGACATCTGCATTTTCACAATCCATCAGCTCCGTTCCAATCCCGTGCAAAAATATGCCCAGCAGGGTGCTTCTAATTCCTTGAATAAAGGAGCAAAAATAAGATTGCATTCCAACCCAGGTCATATTGCTGAATCATGCTTGTCTGTGGCACTGTAATAGTGAGTGCTATAGAACAACTTGGTTTTTAATTCAATGCCCTTGTTGGGAGCAAGTTGTTCCTCTTGTGATGCCATGCTTTGACGCATTGGGCTACCTATTTGTCTTGTCATCTCGATCTCAAAGCCTGCTGCCTCACAGTGCCAGGGACCCAGGCTCGATTCCCGGCTTGGGTCACTGTGCGGAGTTCTCCCCGTGTCTGCGTGGGTTTCTTCTGGGTGCTCCAGTTTCCCCCCACAGTCTGAAAGACGTGCTGGTTAGGTGCATTGACCGTGCTAAATTCTCTGTGTACCCGAACAGGCGCTGGAGTGTGGCGACTAGGGAATTTTCACAGTAACTTCATTTCAGTGTTAACATAAGCCTACTTGTGACACTAATAAATAAACTTTAAACAAATCTGGTTGCCAAGTCCATCTGTGGAGTGGATTTGACAAGAAGAGATATTTGTGTATGCAGAAGGTTTTTGCATACACATATAATAACCTTGCTTGTGACTCGATGTTCAGGATGTCCACCCCTGCCTCACTCCTGGCTCGCAGGGTGGTTTTTTTGTAGGCCATTAATTACATTGCTGGTCCGAAAGGACATCCCACATCTAACTGGAACAAACGTATGAACTAGCTTTCACGAACTTTCGTATAATAAGATGTTAAATCATAGAAACACTGCAGTGCAGAAGAGGCCATTCGGCCCATCAAGTCTGCACCAACTCTCTGATAGAGCATCTGACTTAGGCCCACCCCTCGCCCTATCCCCATAATTTCACGCATTTGCCATGGCTAACCCCACGAACCGACACATTTATGGACGTCAAGGGGCAATTTAGCATGGCCAATGCACCTAACCTGCACATCTTTGGACTGTTGGAGAAAACCGGATCTTAAAAGACGCACTCTGCAGCGAAGAATAGTGACATTCTTCTGATATCTTGACTAGCGTTTATCCCCCAACCAACGTCATTTAAAAAGGATTATCTGGGAATTTATCTCATTACTGTTTTTGGGAATGACTACCACTTTTCGCTTGGACAGTGGAGTACTCTTCAAAAGCATTTATTAACTGTGTTGCATGTTGGGAGGTCCTGCCGATATGAAATGTGTAATATACATGCATGCTATTTTCTTTTTCTATTTTATTTTCTTTAACTCTCCCTTCAATTTCTGATAGTTGATTTGATTTATTATTGTCACATGTATTAACATACAGTGAAGAGTATTGTTTCTTGCGCGCTATACAGACAAAGCATACCGTTCATAGAGAAGGAAAGGAGAGAGTGCAGAATGTAGGGTTACAGTCATAGCTAGGGTGTAGAGAAAGATCAACTTAATGCAAGGTAAGTCCATTCAAAAGTCTGACAGTAGCAGGGAAGAAGCTGCTCTTGCGTCGGTTGGTACATGTCCTCAGACTTTTGTATCTTTCCCCCCACGGAAGAAGGTGGAAGAGAGAATGTCCCGGGTTCGTGGGGTCCTTAATTATGCTGGCTGCTTTGCTGAGGAAGCAGGAAGTGTAGACAGAGTCAATGGATGGGAGGCTGGTTTGCGTGATGGACTGGGCTACATTCACGACCTTTTGTAGATCCTTGCAGTCTTGGGCAGAGCAGGAGCCATACCAAGCTGTGATGATACAATCAGAAAAAATGCTTTCTATGGAGCATCTGTAAAAGTTGGTGAGAGTCGTAACTGACATGCCAAATTGCCTTAGGTATAGATTTAACATGAAGACTATCAGTCAGTTTTGTAGATAACTTACAAATCTCCTCATCCTGCTCTCCCCAGAGAGGTTCTGGGGCATTCCGCATGTACTGGTATTGCTTTGTTCATTTCACACACAGTTCTGTCGGATGGCAGTCTTGCTGCTGGAGAGAATCCTACCTAGCAAGTGAAGAAATAGTAATGTGTCAGAATTTAATCAAATAACAGGAATGAAGTGCTTTCAAAAGGCAGAGATGCTCTTTTGAAAGTAGCAGCACTTGAAACTGTCCTGTTCCCATTTGTACATTCATCAAAAGGAAAGTTAAAGAAGCTTCAACAGGTCCTCCTGGTAGCGAAGATATAATTTAGTATAAGGATGAGTTTAGTAATGAGTACTCCCAGCTGAACGAGCACTCTAATATCCCAAATCGTTCAGTACACCAAAGAATCTTAAAATATAGTCACACACCGGCTCAAGAACAGCATCCCATTTTTGATTGCTGCCTTGAATAGTTAGTTCTTGTGTCTCATTCATTTTGGTTGTAAATTTTGTGGCGAACTAGCTGCATTTGCAGTTATTAAAACAAAGAGGGTGACTGCCATGAAATACAGCATTGGACGCAAGGTGGTAGTTTCATCATTTTGTGGCCATATTCTCTGTCCAACCATTTTTAACCCCAATTCCAGTGAAATGCTATTAAAATTCCATTACAACTTGAAGACGCCCCTAAATGAAATCAGATTTTTTTTTTTTTAGTTTGATGGTGGCACAGTGGTTAGCACTGCTGCCTCACAGCACCAGGGACCCGGGTTTGATTCTGGCCTTCGGTGACCGTCTGTGTGGGTTTCCTCCGGGTGCTCTGGTTTCCTCCCACAGTCCAAAGATGTGAAGATTTGGTGGATTGGCCGTGCACAATTGACACTTGGGGCCCGATTTTACCAACAATTTGCACCCATTTTCGGGTGCGAAATCGCAATGAAATCGGGTGTGAGGCCTTTGTCGCGATCTGCACCTGCGTCCGAGCAAATCGCGACTTTACCGCCACCCGATTCGGGCGCGGAACGGATCCGCGCCCGAATCGGACGGCCCAACGATTTAAATGAATTAGCATGCATTTAAATCGATTTAATGAACCGCCCGCCCAACTCTATCATCAATTCTCATTTTACCTGCTTCTGTTCCGTTCCGGATCCGCGCTTTTAGCGACCTGCAAAATAAAAATCCGAAGCCAATTTTTATTTTGCAGGGGAACCTCCGAAGCGGGTTCAGAGCCTGCAACGGCTCTCTGACCCAGATCATCCTCTGGTGGGGGGGGGGGGGGGGGGGGAAGGAGGAGGTGGGTCAGATGTATCTTGGGGGTGTGGGGGCAGAGGGCTGATCATTGTCTAGTGGTGGGGGGGGGAGGCCCGATCGCTCACTGGTGGTGGGGGGGGGGGGGGGGGGTGGGGATGGATCTCTGGTGGGGGTGCAGGGGGGTCCGTTGCCACTCTGCGGGTGATCGGTGGGGAGGGAGGGGGGCAGGGGTGTCCACTGCCGCTTTGCGGGCGATCCCTCTCCCCACCGGAGGAATGAATCCCTCCTGGAGTGGATGCGCGTCCACTCCGGGAGGAGGGATTCGTTCCTCTGGTGGGGAGGAGGGATTGCCCGCAGAGTGGCAGCGGACCCCCCCCCACCAGTGAGCGATCGGGCCTCCCCCCACCACCACCAGACAGTGCTCAGCCCTCTCGCGCCCCCCCCCCCAAGAGATACATCTGACCCGCCTCCTCCTCCCCCCCCCCCCCCCCCCCCCCTCCTGCCGAGATACATTTGACTGCAAGACCCCAGACTGATTAGAGTTCCAGGTTCAGTGAATTGCACTAGACAGGACAGCAATCAGATTATTAACTCTGCTTGAAAATACTCTCCACTGCCCAGGATTAGCTTGGATTTTTTGATATAGATCGATAAGCAATCTCCTCTCTGAGAAATACCTGAAAGATTCATTTGTCTGATCAAAGGTTTATATCAGTGACCTGAGACAGCTGGCTATTGTTTTCTGCCTTCCTTACAGCAGAACCTCTCTAAAACTCCCAGGCTCTCTTTCACCTAATCGTGGAAGTCATCACAGGGTTACAAGATTCCATCTTCCTGTGACTACCAGAATAAAATTAGCACAGGAGCGAGTTCCAGTGCAAGGCACGTCAATGATCCGCATCACTGTCCCACCTCCTCTAGCTCCCCCCCCCCCCCCCCCCGCCCCAAGAGATACATCTGACCTGGCCCACCCCCCACCCCCCAGAGGATGATCTGTGTCAGAGAGCCGCTCTCTCCGCTTTCTGCTTTCCCCCCCCGACCTGGGCGTGTTTTTTCAATTTTTTTTCGAACTGCGCATGCGCAGTTCAGAGTTCCGATCGTTCCGGCAGCGCTAAGCCCTGCCCGCAGCGTGGATTGGACTGGAGCCGGCTGAGAGCGTATGGGGGCGTTTGAAAGCAGATTTCAAGGTCGGATCTGTACTATGCCCAGATTCGGCACTTAGAATCAAAATGGTAAAATCGGGCCCTTCGTGTCCAAAGAGGTGCAGGTTAGGTGGATAAACCATGGGAATGTGCAGAGTCACAGGGATAGAGTGGAGAAGAGGGCCTGGATGGGATGCTCTTTCTGAGAGTCGGTGCAGACTCGATGGGCCAGATGGCCTTTTTCTGCACTGTCGGGATTCTATGGTTCTACTGGCTCCAGGTTCGCTGCTATTCCTAAGGTTTTGTTTTCCTTTTGCACACTGCTGGTGAATAGGATAAGTTGTGAGGGCAGGCTACAAAAACTGAGACTCCTTTTAACAAAGCATTGAAGCTGGATCAAGTTTGTATCTCCAGTACGATGCAGGTTCTTTTTGGCTAATTATGGAAATTTGTCAGGATATAGAATGACATATCTGGAACACAAGTGGAAGCAGAATCCACAGTAGCTTTCGACAGGGAAAAGAAAAACATAAACCAAGCTGTAAGGAAAGGCATGAAATTGGGAGTAAATGGCTGGCTAGGTGACTTAGTGGTTTACACGGTTGCCTCACAGCACCAGGAACCCAAGTTCGATTCCACCCTTTGGTGACTGTGGAGTTTCCACGTTCTCCCCGTGTCTGCGTCAGTTTCCTCCGGGTGCTCCGGTTTCCTCCCACAGTCCAAAGATGTTCAGTTTAGGTGGATTGGCCATGCTCAGTTGCCCCTTAGTGTCCCAAGATGTATCTAGGTTAGGGGGATTAGCAGGGTAAATGTGTGGGGTTATGTGGTAAGCCCGGGCAAGAGTCAGTGCAGACTCAATGGGCCAAATGGCCCCTCTGCAAGGTAGGGATTCTATGATAGCTCTTTTAGCGGGCTGGCATGGATGATGGGCTGAATAACCACCTTCCGTGCTGCAAAAAACCTGCGGTTCCGTGATTGCTATTCAGTGACATTATAGACTTCTGATATAGTTACAAGTCACAACACCTGGATGCACTAAATTATTCCTAGAACGTTTCTCACATCCCCCATTTGCTGGACCATAAACCTCTGTAGATGGATGGTAAGATCTTAATAGCAATCTAACTTTTGGAGATTTCGATAACATCTTTAAACTTGGGTTGTTTAAGAATGCCCTGAGGTCTGTTTTGACCTTGCAGGTGCTGAATGCCTATTGACACAGAATCGGTGTAAATATTAAAGTATGTAGGTCCTTGGCAACACAGGACTAGTAATACAATGGTTAGCAACACCTGATCATTGCTATTGGGATGCGATCGTTTTACTTTCCAGTGGCTATTATGAAGAAAAGATACCCTGACCTGAAATCAGCTTGGACTAACTAAGAGCTATTGGTGTATTTGTAGAATATGACTTGTCACCAATGCTTTATGCGTTGCTCTTTCTGAAGCATTTATTATCGACGCTAAAACTTGTCCAATCATCTTTGCTCCAAATTTAACAGGGAGGAGATTTTTCTGGTCAAATGAAAGTATTTTAGTTGTCTGATTGATTGTGTTGTTTTTTCTCAGCTGCACGATTAAGATGTAATCAGAAAATGAGTTAATAAGCGTACAGCACAAAAAAGTGGGTTGGAATCAGAAAAATAACTGTTATGCTAGGCTGCTCTTCAATTATAATTTATCTAATTTTTCATCTCGAGGGCAAATTAAATGCAATAACTCCAGAGTGTTATTTCAAGCTTGATTTACTGCCCAGCAGCATCTGATTATGAGCGAGAAAGATTTTCGGTGAGTTTAAGACTTTCATGTATTCTGATTCAGTAGAACCTCCTCCTACTGTGGGACATGCCATTTTTTGTATAATATGTTAAATCATAGAATCCCTGCAGTGCAAAAGGAGGCCATTCGGCCCATCAAGTCTGCACTGACTCCGATAGCATCTTACCCAGGCCAACCCCCCACCCCCACACTTACCCCATAATCCCACGTATTTACTCTGCTAATTCCCCTAACCTACACATTTTGGGACACTAAGAGGCAATTTAGCATGGCCAATCCACCTAACATGCACAGGAAACTGGAGCACCCGGAGGAAACCCACGCAGACACTGGGAGAACATTCCAACTCCACACAGGCGGTCACCCAAGGCTGGGACCGAACCCAGGTCCATGGTGCTGTGGGGTGGCAGTGCCAACCACTACGCCACCGTGCCACCACTCTGAGGCACGGTTTGCTCTCTCAGGTCAATGTAAAACATCCCATTGTACTACTTCAAAAAAGAAGCAAGGAAGTTCTCCCCAGTGTCCTGGCCAATATTTATCCCTCAATCAACTTTTTTTTAAAAAATGGGTTATCTGGTCATTATCACATTGCTGTTTCTTGGAGCTTGGTGTGCTCAAATTGGTTGCTGTGTTTTCTGCATTACGCCAGTGATTACACTTCAAAATGTACTTAATTGGCTTTAAAGTGCTTTGGGATATCCTTTGGTTGAGAAAGTACTTTTATTAATGCAATTCTTTTGACTGTTAATGTTTGGCAAGACATTGGCTTGAACCTTAATGATGTTGAGTGCTCAGTGCCCACCACCCTGAGAGTCGGCAAGGAATGCATCCCCGCCAACTCTGACATGTCCGCTGCCATCTTGCACTGAATTGAGTGTTGATTGGCAACAGGTGGGATTTCTGTTTCCCCACCCCCACCTCCCCCCTTGGATGGAAGTCCTGCCTTGGAGAGCTGTCAGCCAATTCAAACAACAGATTGGCCAACAGCACTGCAGTGGCTGGAAGAGGTATTGCAGCACCTTACCCAAGCCTAAGTCCCAAGTCCGCACTTCAGGTAAGTGGCAGGGGAGGTTGGGGGATGCCTTGCGGGATTGGGAGGCGTGCAGTCTCAGCGTCAGGGAGTCGGAGTGGTGGGATGGAGTGGGATGGGCAGGTGGTGCTGGAGCTCCCAGGTCCCTGAGGGGAAGGCGCCCCAAATCTGAAAGAGTCTTCCGATTGCAGCTTCCCACCCGACGTTGCGTAGGTGGGTACTTTTTCTGTTCCGCACCCTGACCCAACTAGCGAGCCTAAAAAGTGAAGATGGGAGGGAAAGTGCCCTCTATTGACCACTGGTGGGTCTTAATAAAGGCACAGACCGGCTTCGCATCTGAGGCCCTGCCAGCTTCACTGAAAATTGCATCTGGGTCAGGACAAGTGGGATTCCAGAGGGAATCCTCCCACCCGCTTGAGAACCTACCCAAACCATTAAAGAATTGTTTATTTGGCTGAACTGTGTTGAATGAATGTGAAACCTCATTCATGACTATTTTGTTGCATCAGAGAGGGGATTATCAATAGTAACTTTTGACCCTATTACTGCTGTATTTTGCAATGCAGAAAGAAAACAATTTAGGATTGTGCAAACCTGCAGTGAACGAGATCTTACAGCCATAGGTCTGGCACAATTGACTGAACAAGTCCTATCTGACAGACACTATTAAAGACATAAGGTGTCTCCCACTCCCATGTAAATCTTGATTTGATTTATTATTGTCACATGTATTAGTGTACAGTGAAAAGTATTGTTTCTTGCACGCTATTAGAGAAAAAGCATAAGGAGAGAGTGCAGAATGTAGTGTTACAGCCATAGTTAGGGTGTAGAGGAAGATCAACATAGTGTGAGGTAAGTCTTTCCTTTTCAAAGGTGTTACTGATGAATGCACCCTTTCAGGCGGTGCATTCGAGATCATAGCAACTCGCTACGTAAAGTAATTCTCCTCATCTCTTCTGCAAAAGATCTTAAATCTGTGTCCTTTTTGCTTACTGATCCCTTCCCAGTTTCTCCTTATTTATCCCCTGAAACCCCGCCCTTCCCACCTTTTTCCAGTCCTATCTGGTTCCCTTTCGTATACTGCAGTGACGCAGGGCTGTGATCTGAGATATTGCCATGTGTTTGATGAGGGGTAAAACTCACTCTGTGTTGTCCAATAGGATAGCTCGAGTTTTTCTCTAGGGACATCCTTTACAACAACTTCAAAGCTTCTGGGTTCAGTTTGTGTCAGCAGACCCACATTTAGTGAAAATTGGGCTGCGGCTGCTTTCAACATAACGCGTCTAACGTCTTGGGGGGGAAAAAGAATTGTTTTCTCATCATTTTGAATCCCAACTTAACACGTGCACATAGATGAAAGCAAAATACTGCAGATGCTGGAATCTGAAACACAAACAGAAAATGCTGGAAAATCTCAGCAAGTCTGGCAGCATCTGTGGAGAGAGAATGGAACCAATGTTTCGAGTCTGGATGACCCTTCATCAGGGATCACTTGTGCACCCACTTTCTCACACATTTACACTCAAACGTATAATAATACTTAAAAAATTATACATATTAAAAAAAGGTTTTCATATCCTAACTATTGCCTTAGCTCTTGGGACAAAGCTGACATATTGAACCACTGATGCCGCACAGAAAGATCAAAACAGTATTGTAATGAAGGAAACCACATGACTGGTTAGCCAGAATTTTACCACCAGGCCGAATGGAATTCTCCGTTGGCCTCGGGTGGGATTTTATGAGCCTCACCCGAGCGAGGTCATAAAATGCAGGGCGTTATCTTCCAGAAAGCTATTTGGACAGGTTTGGATTGCCCGAACCAGGCACTAGTCAGTGGGGCATTTGGTTACGATTGCCTGTGAATCTACCAAAGCCAACTTTTCAACTTTGTGCCAGTGGCTTGATTTTGTTTGGAGAAACATATGGGATGGTATGAAAGATGGTATGAAAGAATTCCTTTATCATCTGCTCATGCAGAGCTGGAACGTTGCGATAATATTCTGTTGCCCGATCAAACTGAACTACTTTCAATTATCCTAGTGAGGGCTGCAAAACGAGGTGAAGGTTTGTTTTTACACTCTGCATGTGGTGATTCATCTAGAACCACAAAATTAATTCCGTCCTCCATTTTTCACATTCTGCTACGGTGAAGAGGTGGTCAGCCAAGGGATGTCAAGATGGTGCTTCCTTGAAAATAATTTGAACAGCAGCATTAGCCACTAAACGATGCGGAATTGTAAAAGAAGGTGGGCAATGGATCAGGAAAAAGGGAAGGTTTTTTTTCATGCACAAGGAATGCCTTAAGTTGCAATAAAAGAAAAACTTTTACCTTGGGAAAGATATACTGACCTTGGGGCCATTCAACGTAGGTTTACAAGAACGACACCTGGACTTCAGGGGTTAAGTTATGAGGAAAGATTATGTCAATTAGACCCTTTCCTCTATAATTTAGAAGTTCGAGGGGTGATCTGATCAAAGTCTTCAAGCTATTAACTGGAAAAGTCAGGGTAGATAAAGATAAACTATTTCCACTGGTTGGAGATTCTGGAATGAGGGGGCATAGACGAAAAATTAGGGCTGGATCATTTAGGAGAGTCATCAGGAGGCACTTCTACACACAAAGGGTGGTAGAGATTTGGAACTCTCTTCTGCAGACGGCAGTTGATGCTAGATCAGTTGCTAATTTTAAATATGAGACAGATACATTTTTTGTTCAGCAAAGCTAATGAGGGATATGGGCCAAAGGCGGGTATATGGAGTTAGGCCACAGACCAGCCATGATCTATCTCATTGAATAGTGGTGGAACAGCTCGAGAGGCTGAATGGCCTATTTGTTCCTATGCTCCTATTCATAAAGCACTTTTCATGACCACCGTATGTGTCAAAGTATTTTCCAGGCAAAGAAGTACTTTTGGAGGTATACTTACTATGGTAATGGAGGAAATACAGGAGCCAGTATGCACACAGCAAACTTGCACAAACAGCAATATGATAATGGCCAGATAATCTGTTCTTTGTGATATTGATTGAGTGATAAATATTGGCCACAGCACTGGGGATAACTTCCCTGTCTTCAAAATGGTGTGATGCGATCTTTTCCATCGACCTGTATGGCCTTGGTTTAACTTTTCATCTGAAAGGCGGCAACTCGCGTGAGTGCAACGCTGCCTCAGTACTGCCCTGGAACGTCTACCTTGATTTTTGTGCTCAAGTTCTGAAGTGGGACTTGAACCTAGAACCTCATGACTCAGTGGCAAGTGTGCTACCAACTGAGCTGCGGCTGACACAGGTACAGGAAATATTTTTTTAGGTAAGTTATTTGGATACTGATTTGAGCCGTTTTAAATTGCCCTTTTTTTTTTCTTCCTTCCCTCCTTTGCTGGGTCAGGTGGGCTTGGTTAATTGTGAGGGTGTTGACAACCCTGCGTTATTTTATCCATTGAGTGAGCCTGTCCTTCGGCTATTTAACAATGGAGGGTGTCAGCCTGGAGCTGATCCTGGACTCACAAGGCCTCCACGTACGTCACTCCAGTAGGGAACACTTGATGCTGACAAGGAGAGGGAACCGTGGCTGATTCTTCCATTTCCATTTCCACCTCTACTCCCACTCCAGATTCCTCCAACTTGAGCCCTCATCAGAGGACAGGCACTCTGAATGTTGCTCTGGCTGAGATCAGTTAACACAGCGCAGACCATCATTGAGTTAAAAGATTCCATTACTGTCTATGGTATTTCATAAATCCTGGAAAGGTAATTAACTGGGGTGGAAGACATTTCACATTCAAGATTTACACAAGTATTTACTTATCCAAAATACTTCTTCCTGGACCATAAGGCAGTCAGTATCGTCAACATTCAGCGATTACAAGCATGTTATGATTTTTCAATTTGCTTTTGTAGTGCAGCACTTAACCACAGGCTCGTTCTGATGAATGTAACGAAACAGGTGACCACTTCCACACTAACCATGCATTTTATTAAGCTCACCATTTTCTCAGAGTCAGACTGAGATTTTCTCTGGCCTATATATTTTTGTTGTACAGGATTGAAACTACAGGGTGGGGTTAAACGAAACACTCTTTATGATGACTTCCTATGCATTGTGAAGTCGAAACTTGTTCTTGAATAGCAATATTTTGGTTTGCGTCGATGTTTAAATTTATTTGCTAGTGCCACAAAGTAGGCTTTAGTAACACTGCAGTGACGTTACCGTGAGAATCTCCTCGTCACCTGTTCGGGTCCACTGAGGGAGAATTTAGCATGGCCAATGCAGCTAACCAGCACGTCTTTCGGGATGTGGGAGGAAACCCACACAGACACTGGGAGAACGTGCAGACTCTGCACAGACAGCGACCCAAGCTGGGAATTGAACCCAGGTCCTGGCACTGAGGCAGCAGTGCCACCCACGTTGTTGCATCGTATATAACACTATAGTCAACTGGCACTTAGCAATATTTAATATTGACAAGTTTGTAGGGTTTGTGTTTGAGTGAGTTACACGTTTAAATATTTGCTTTATCCAATATGATTCACCATTTATAGGACTAATTCGAGCAGATCTGTCTGACCAGGGTGTTTTCTAGTTGGGGATATACTGAAGAACTGCAACGGTCCAGGCTCAACTCTTGGCTGTTATGCTTTACAACATATACACTTTTTTTTCCTTTATTCTTAGTTATTGTGTTATGTTGCTGGGATACGAACATAATGGAGGTATGATCATAAAATCATCATAGAAACCCTACAGTGCAGAAAGAGGCCAATTGGCCCATCGAGTCTGTACCGACCACAATCCCACCCAGGCCCTACCCCCATACCCCTACATATTTTACCCACTAATCCCTCTAACCTACGCATCTCAGGACACTAAGGGGCAATTTTAGCTTGGCCAATCAACCTAACCCGCACATCTTTGGAGTGTGGGAGGAAACCGGAGCACCCGGAGGAAACCCACGCAGACACGAGGAGAATGTGCAAACTCCACACAGACAGTGAGCCAAGCCGGGAATTGAACCCCGGACCCTGGAGCTGTGAAGCAGCAGTGCTAACCACTGTGCTACCGTGCCGCCCCATGATGTTGAAAATTCAATACAATAGTTGATAGCTGTAATCGGAGGTGAGAAATGATCATACTACTGCAGTTTATTTACTCATTTTGTAGAACATAACTTTGAGTATTGCAGAAAAAGAGACATGCTTCACTCATCTGGAAAGATTTGTAAGAATACCAAATCTCAAAGGGAACGACAATTTATACTGCAAGAAGAGGGTGCTGATTGATGGGCTCTGATTGGTAGACATCTTGCCATGGAGAATGCATCAGAGAATAGTTAACTGCCAAGCTTTTGTTTAAATTCAAACTAGGCAGTTTGACTCTGGCCAAGGTATTACCCTGGGGAATGAACCAAGGAATAGCTGTCCCCCAAGCTTTTGTTTAGGGAAAAAAGGCACAATGTGTAGTTGCGTTCTTTCTGTCCTTTGCAAGCAGGGATCTACCAATCATAGTCCACTTCTTATTCCCTTTGAGGTTGGGCTTCTTGTGAATCTGTCCTCATGATGAAAGAATTCAACACCATGTCTCTTTTTCAGCAATTTATATTTTCTGAATGGAAGACAATCAGAATATAGATATGATTTGAAGCATTCTGAAATTTGAAAAAGACACTTGGATCAACTAAACCTTCATTTTAGTTTTTTCAGCAAGTTAGAGGGAGCAGCTTTGAGTATTATACATTGAAGTTTAATGAAATTTCTAGTCTCATGAAGATAGGGAGAAAATTCAACCATGGTATGATCTTAAAGGTTGTCATTGTGTATGTTTATGCATATAGAATCATAGAATCCCTACAGTGTATTCGATCCATTGAGGTTGCACTGGCAACAGTCCTACCGAAGCTCTATCCCTATGTATTTACCCTGTTAATCTCCATGACACCAAGGGACAATTCAGCATGGCCAATCAACCTAACCTGCACATCTTTGGACTGTGGGAGGAAGCCGGAGCACCTAGAGGAAAGCCATACAGACACTGGGAGAGCGTGCAAACTCCACACAGTGACCCAAGGCTGGAATTGAACCCGGGTCCCTGGCGCTGTAAGGCAGCAATGCTAGGTGCTGTGAGGCAGCAGTGCTACCACTGTGTCACTGTGCCAGGTGTGTCTGCTTACATGTGTGTCTTTTTATTTTGCATATCAGTGTGCTTGCCTAGGTATTTAGATGTAGGTGCTAATGTGTGTACCTGCACTAAACAGGTTGGAGACATTCTGCTGCCCGTACACCAGGTAGCTGATGTCCAATCACAGGCATTCATCAAACCCGATGTTAATGTTTTGCCAAGTTATTATAGCTTGTTGAGTCTGTAGTTTGCACTTTAAAGGTTATTAAAATAAAGTTCCCCAAGCAGGAAACGGAGTGAAAAGCATCTTGATGTTTGAAGTTCCTTTTTACAAATGTGCCATTATGGCAGAGGCATTCAAACACTTCTGTTTGGGTGACTTTCTATAAATATTGACGCACTCCGTGACCCCCTCCAACTACTGTAAATAGTAACACATTCCCCGAGGGGCCCTTGTCCTAACATCCAAAAGATAATGCTGCTTTCTCTTGGGTAGGTGATATCCTCATAGAAAGCTCCTCGTTAGAATACAGAAAGAAATAGAATGCCAGCAATCTGACAAATGCAGAAATATGTAGAACTTGACAGACAAATTTGCTAACCAAGCCTCCTCCCAAATTTCTGTCAAAAATCCCTTGCGCCTTAGGTTCAATAGCAATCCATTATAAACATTTAGTAAGCACCTTTTGGCAATTATATTTCACTTTCAGCATCTGTCATTCAATGTCATTTGTGTTTCTGTCGTCTGGGGCGGCATGGTAGCACAGTGGTTAGCACTGCTGCTTCACAGCACCAGGGACCCGGGTTCGATTCCCAGCTTGGGTCACTGTCTGTGTGGAGTTTGCACATTCTCCCCGTGTCTGCGTGGGTTTCCTTTGGGTGCTCCGGTTTCCTCCCACATTCTGAAAGATGTGCTGATTAGGTGTATTGACCCGAACAGGCGCCGGACTGTGGCGACTAGGAGAATTTCACATTAGCTTCATTGCAGTGTTAATGTAAGCCTTACTTGTGACTAATAAATAAACTTTAACTTTAGTCCTGTCAAGGCAGAGTTTTCAAGGTGCAGTACTGAGGGAGTGCTGCACTGGCAAAGGTCAGCCTGGTTTGATGGCTGCCTACCTCTAACTTGCAGTTTGAAGCTGGGACAGTTACTGGTGTAACAAGCACAGTATCAGTTTTATTTCCTCAGCTGATATGGAGGGAGACGGGAGCAATGAGATCAGAATTGCAAATGGCTAATTGCTTTTTTCAAAAAAAATGTAATCTCCAGGATTGACAGACCAAAATACTTCAATTTTTAAAATAAAGATGACTATTTCAATAATGCTGGTTCAAATGCTCTGGTTTCCTCCCACAATGCAAAAGACGTGCTGGTTAGGTGAATTGGCCATGCTAAAATCTCCCTCAGTGTACCGAACATGCGCTGGAGTGTGGTGACTAGGGGATTTTTACATTAACTTCATTGCAGTGTTAATGTAAGCCTGCTTGTGACACCAATAAATAAACTTTACTAAGCCACTTGGGACTATTTTCTCTTTCTTTTTTTTTTACCCCATCCTTAAAGTTACAAAACCAGAATGGACCAGGCAAGCCCAAATCCATTCCTTGCTTACTCCAAAAGCCAAATTCAAAATCTAATTCAATCCAATTCATGGCCCCCGTAAAAGAGACAAGCAAGATCCAAGCTCACAAGATGAGGCACCGTACCCCATCTTGGGCTTGATCCGACACTTGATCTTGGCCAAACTAATAAATAAATTTAATGGCAGAAACAGGAGCATTTTGCTAAGATAAGAACTTGTAAGCTGCCCCCTCCTCTCTTAGATTATCAAGAGGTAGAGAAAGCAAGTGCAGGATGGCAAAAACTTCACCAAGGACTTGAAGCAGGCACGTTCTGAAGTGTATTGGTCTATTTTGGTATTGTGATTAGTTAAGAAGGCAATTTATTCGTGACTAATCTGTAAAGTTGACGTACTGGTTTTCCTTGAATGTCTTTTGAGCAATATCCATGGACTCCAGGGGATGGGGTTGGGAAGCATGTGAAAATAAAATAGAAAACGGAAACCATCAAACACCAACACATTCCATAGAATTTTATTTTCCCCACATAATACAGTTACCATGTTCTTATCTTAGAAAAATGTCTCTCGTTTGTGTTATTAAAACGGGATAACCTTCCATGGAGTAGATGCTTCCATCAGAACACAATTAATGCTTCAGTCACTCTTGATTTTGGGAATGTTTAATTTTTAGATTTCAGTTAAAATCAACTTGAGCAGCCAAAGACCGACTTTTAAATTTGATGTTTCTAATAGCTTTTGGCATAGTATTACTGTTCTTGAAGTTAGGTCTGCAGCACTTTGGAGCAACCAATTTTTTGAATCCTCCAGATCAGGGGATTATGGTGACTCGGAATCCACAATTAATGCAGCTCCGTGGTAAAAGGGGATCTAAAGGTGTTGGGGGGGATATTTGCATTTCAAAGCACTGATTGAAAGTCTTCCATCATTTAAAACAAAATTGTTATATCAAATGGAGACCCACATAAAAAGCATCTTTCCTTGACATTTTCTCTCTATTATCCACTTAATTAATTAGGGTTGAGGAATCTGCAGGGGAAAGTGCTCACCTGCTAAGGTCTTGGCAATTATGCTGTTCTGGTGACAAGTAGTTGCTGTCCCTTGGGAAGTCCTATTCACAAAGTATGTTGGCCAACAAGTGCTGCCTATTGTTAGCAGCATCATGTACGTTCAGTAACATCAGGTTCAGAGGGCAAGTCATTCAAAGCAGCTGCAACACGCCTGCTGGCTTGTGTGGAATGATGTAATTACATCCTTCTGTCAAGCAGTGAATGCAGTGGCTCATGAGCAGTGGTTAGGGCCTGAGTCAGGTTACTGCAGGATGCTGTCAGTATCCGTAAAGTAATCCCCAGCAGAATCCAATGTGGACTCCAGACAATGCCCGTATTATGCCTGAAATAGCTCTGAATTGTAAGTGTCTGTGCTTTGGAGATCCATAATGTCTTTCTTTATCTATTGTGTGCAAAGAAGCCTTTGGTTGCCTTCAAGTGACATGGTTCCAAGACGGGGAGGAAACGGGGAATAAAAGTTTAATATTTTGGGTCAAGTGACAGAACAAAATGCTGACCACAAAAAACCTTAAACCTCTTCAGTTATTCTCTTGGAAAGAATTTGCGTTCTCTGTATTGTTAAAAAGCAACATCCTTATTCATTAGTGTGTGTACTGCTTAGCTGACGCTTCCGACTGATCACAAACTTGCATTTCTTGAATTCTTTTTCTGTTTAATAAATGCAAAGCTGGTAAAAGTAGCTGATTAAATCTGATGTCCTGTTGAGAAGATAATCTTCGTAGTTTGAATTATTAATCCCGGCATCCTGGAAATAATAGCTGCCCTCATTGAAGATTTCATTACCTTCTCATATTCTGAAGATTAGGAATCAAATCTTTCAATTTTTAAGTATTATTTAAGAGCCCTTGTCATGTGGTGTTGTGTGCTATGAGCTGCTTTATTGTCTGTGCGAGATGGGGGGGTTGGTGAGGGAATGATTTTGCAGTGTCAACAACTACGTCTGTGGCTGCAAATAATTTTAATTCAATTTTAATAAACCTGCACTTTGCAACACGCAGAACAACAGCATGATTGAAAATCTGACAACATGGTGACATGGCCCCTTTAGGAAACTAAACAACCTATATGTGTCAGAGGCACGAACAACATACAGCAGACACCTTAAGGTCCCTGGAGAGGATGTTTCCACTAGTAAGAAAAACTAGAACCAGAGGGCACAACCTCAGGCTAAAGGGACGATCCTTTAAAACAGAGATGAGGAGGAATTTCTTCAGCCAGAGAGTGGTGAATCTGTGGAACTCTTTGCCACAGAAGGCTGTGGAGGCCTAGTCATTGAGTGTCTTTAAGACAGAGATAGGTAGATTCTTGATCAATAAGGAGATCTGGGGTAATGGGGATGAGAAAGATATCAGCCATTATTGAATGGTAGAGCAGACTCGATGGGCCGAGTGGCCTAATTCTGCTCCTATGTCTTATAGTCTTGTATCACCAGCAATGCCTCCTCAAAACCCTGCACATCCTGAGCATTGAGGCACTGGTTACGTTGGGCGGGCCACATTGTCCGCGTAGTTGACACAAGACTCCTTAAAGAGAAATCTCTCTCCTCAGAGCTTCATCATGGCAAGCGGTTACCGGGAGAGCAGAGGAAACGTTTCAGGGTGGCCAGTATTGGATTTTTAGTCATCTCCGGAGTCACAACACCAGAGTGGAAAAAAGCCATCTTCGGAACCGAGGGACTGCCTGAGAAGAAGAAGAAAGAGGAAGCTTTGGCAGAAGACAAACACTTCTGTAAATCATTTTGAATTCCCCTTGTACAGAGCTGCTCAAAATTCTTTTTGTGCCTTTTACAGTTAGTCATCTAGTTGAAGCATTCCTTGTCCTTTTGGGATGACATTTAAAAACCATATAAGGGTAAATCTGTACAGCATTTTGAATGAACTATTTCAGCTCTTTGGTTCAATGTTAGTGAAATTTTGTGCACAAATTTGGGATTTAGGGTTTTCCAAAACACGATAATGGGTCAGCAGTAATGAGTTTGTGTGTCTGTCACAACTCTGTCTGAAAGAATCCATTAGTAACAGCACGATGAGGTAAAATATGGCAACATGAAAAACCTAAGATCAACTATTCATTACAGTACAATGAGAACATTTCTTCTGGATGTAACTCTTTGAAGTGTTAAGGTGGTGCGTGCTGCTAACAAAGACATTTATTGCAAAGGGAAAGTTTAAAAGGCTTGAGATTAAATATATATTTTTCTCTTCTTTCTAGCTTCTTGTCGTCCATGCAACGATTCCGAAGTCCTGCTCGCTGCCTGTACTAGTGATTTAGGTAAGAGCGATTGTGGTCAATCTTTTCTCTTCATTTTAGAATGCTGTTAGAGCACGCATTGAAATAGTGGCAAGCTGGAAATAGGATGAGTAAAAGGCATCAAAGTCATCAACAGGTTTAAAAGACGACCGTTAAGCAAGTTGATAACAATTTGTTTTGACTGATGACTTTGCAATTGTCTGCCCCTTTGTACGTTGAACAAAGAAGCCGTAGAGTTTAAAAGGGCTGTGGATTGTGTGTTCAGACGTTCCCTAGGGTGAACTCTGGGCATTTTCTTTAACATTTTGCAGAAGAAGAAGTAAAGAAGACAGGAAGATTTTTGGACTTTGCTTGCACAGTTTAAACTGTTGGCTTTGGGTGCACGTTGTGCTACATCACAGCACAGTGAAACATGTGTCCTGCTTCATAATGTACATGATGTGGAGATGCCGGCGTTGGACTGGGGTAAACACAGCAAGAAGTTTAACAACATCAGGTTAAAGTAAAACCATTTAAAGGTAAAGTTTAAGGTTAAAGTAAAACCTTAGCCTGGTGTTGTTAAACTTCTTACTGTCATAATGTACACACAGTGCTGAGATACACACACACACGCGCGCACACACACACACACAGCGCTGAGATACACACAGCCTTCAGAGCGTTGGAATGCATTGTCCTGTCACCCTGTGACCTTTGAACCCAGCTCAAAGTAAAGGCAGAAAGTTCTTGAAATTAGCTGTGGATCTTTATTGGAACACCAGGAAAGAGTCTTTGGGTCAGTCTAATGGTTTTTTTTTTAATGCATCCATCAGCACATTTCACTGACTGTTAAATTGCTAATTAAGTCGTCCAGATAAATCAACAATTTAAATTGCAGAATTTGGACTCTGACCAAAATCAGATGCAAGCTAATGTCCAAAATGCAGTGCAACGGTTTGATTGAAATCTTGCTTGAGGTTGACTTTGGCTCACGGGCTGCCTATCTCAAACCAGCTCACAGTTCATGCGTTACCAGACTCCCTTTTTGCACTTGCCGTGCCCTGCAATTTGGTATAAATATCTCCTGCTCACGTGTAATGCTCGGGCTGGGTGGTTGTACAATGCCAGTGCTGGAAGTTTGTCATTATATAGCTACAGCGGATAAACATTAATAATCTTCTCGTTTATACATAACCGAAAAAAATAACTGAGTTAAGAATGTACTTTGACCATTTGAGGAGCTTTTTCCTTGGTTGGAACTTAAAAGGATTTAGCTGTGTTCCATTGACATTGCAATATATAGAGAGGGGTATTTTAACCTCTTCCCTCTGATGGAAGCTGAGTGACAGGCAGTTAAAATGCATCATGACTGATCTTACTTTGTTCCCATGTGTCTCAGTGTCAACTGAACCAGCAGGATACCAGCTATAACACAGTGGGATCTTGTATCAACAGTAAGAAGTTTAACAACACCAGGTTAAAGTCCAACAGGTTTATTTGGTAGCAAAAGCCACACAAGCTTTCGAAGCTCTAAGCCCCTTCTTCAGGTGAGTGGCCACTCACCTGAAGAAGGGGCTTAGAGCTTCGAAAGCTTGTGTGGCTTTTGCTACCAAATAAACCTGTTGGACTTTAACCTGGTGTTGTTAAACATCTTGTATCAACACAGCCCAAATACAATCTTATTTCTAGGCCGGGTGAGAGAGCCCACATGTGTCACCCCCGCCCCCTCCCCCCACAAAGCCTGTCGAGAAGAGGTTTCTTTGAACCTAGAATTTGGGCAGTGTGGTGGCACAGTGGTTAGCACTGCTGCCTCACAGCACCAGGGACCGAGGTTCGATTTCTGGCTTAGGTCACTATCTGTGTGGAGTCTGCACATTCTCCCTGTGTCTACATGGGTTTCCTTCGGGTGCTCCGGTTTCCTCCCACAGTCCGAAAGATGTGCTGGTTAGATGCATTGGCCATGCTAAATTCTCCCTCAGTGTACCCGAACAGGCGCAGGCATGTGGCAACTAGGAGATTTTCACAGTAACTTCATTGCAGTGTTAATGTAAGCCTCCTTGTGACACTAATAAATAAACTTTAAAACTTTTTTCCTTCTCTTGTGGACCAGCAGTTTGCATATTTAAGCTGCAGGAGGCCCCATCCTACTCCTGAATTTCCTTCCACCATCCTAACTCTTTCCCAGTCATTTCCTTTGACCTCCAGTCATCTAAAGATCCTGCAAATGCCTGTGGCCAGATAATGTTTTCTATCAGGTTTGGTGGGAGACTGACAGGGCCCACGCCCGTGAAATCTGGTAGTTCCGATATCCTAGGCTTTGTGCTATGGAAGAGTGGATGACTCGATATCCCATCTTGATCTCTGGCTGAAGCAATCCTGCTCTTTGTTGAAACTGAACTGTTGTGTTTGACAGGAACTAATAGAGTTGGAACATAGTCATAGAGGTTTACAGCATGGAAACAGGCCCTTCAGCCTAACTTGTCCATGCTGCCCTTTTTTTTAAACCCCGAAGCTAGTCCCAATTGCCCATATTTGGCCCATATCCCTCTATACCCATCTTACCCATGTAACTATCTAAATGCTTTTTAAAAGACAAAATTGTACCCGCCTCTACTACTACCTCTGGCGGCTTGCTCCAGACACTCACCACCCTCTGTGTGAAAAAATTGCCCCTCTGGACACTTTTGTGTCTCTCCCCTCTCACCTTAAACCTATGCCCTCTAGTTTTAGACTCCACAGCAGGTGGAGGCAGGGAAGGGCCTAGTAATGGGGTTGAACTTGACGTTGTTAATCTCAATTACCTCGGCTTCAGAGAAGGAGCCACTGCAGCAACGGGCAGACCTGTGAAGGAAGCCGGGTTGTTGGCTACCCTGGTGAAGGATTAGCAACCCACCTTCCAGCCAACCCCTTTTTTGGGAAAAGATATTGACTTTCTAGCTGATCTATGCCCCTCATTATTTTCTAGACTTCTATAAGATCACCCCTAAGCCTTCTACACTCCAGAGAAAAAAGTCTCAGTCTATCCAACCTCTCCTTATAACTCAAAGTCCCGGTAGCATCCTAGTAAAACTTTTCTGCACTCTTTCTAGTTTAATAATATCCTTTCTATAATAGGGTGACCAGAACTGTACACAGTATTCCAAGTACTGAACATACAAGAACGTATAATCAGGAAATGATTAAAGTTTTTTTGGCAAACATTGATTTATTATCCCCTGCATCTACTGCACCCAAAGAAGAAAGATGTTACTTTGATATAGAGCCTTTCATGAAC
The DNA here is from genome assembly GCF_964213995.1 of Mustelus asterias. NCBI lineage: Eukaryota > Metazoa > Chordata > Chondrichthyes > Carcharhiniformes > Triakidae > Mustelus > Mustelus asterias. The sequence continues at coordinate 71,956,744 of NC_135812.1, forward strand.
TCTCTCCAAATGCTTCTTCGATGTCTAACCAGGCTAGTAGACCATAGGAACAGAAGTAGGCCTTTCAGCCCATCGAGTCTGCTCCGCCATTCAATGAGATTGTGACTGATCTGATGTGATAATCCTCAACTCCATTTTCCCACCTCATCCCCATAATCCTTGATTCCGTCACTGAATAAATGTCTGTCTATCTCAACCTTCAACATATCTAATGATCCAGCCTCTACAGCCCTCTGCGGGAAAGAATTCCATAGATTCACCATCCTCTGAGTGAAGAAATTCCTCCTCATCTCTATCTTAAATAGGCGATCCCTGACTCTGAGATTATGCCCTCTGGTCCTAGACTCTCCCACAAGGGGAATCAACCTCTCAGCATCTACCTGTCAAGCCATATGCGAATCCTATGTGCCTTAATAATGTTGCCTCTCACTTTCTAAACTCCAATGATCGCAGGCCCAACCTACTCAACCTCTCCTCGCAAGAAAATTCCTCCGTACCCGGCAACAACCAAGTGAACCTACTCTGGACTACTTCCAATGTGATATATCTTCCCTTAGATGAAGGGACCAAAACTGTTCAGAGTACAAATGTCATTGGTTATGATGATACTTTATGAAGCAGATTGTTAAGACCACAGCTGTGGTCACCAGGATATAATTCTGGTCACTGTGCTGCAGTCCTTTGCACTAAGTTGTCCTTCTAGACTTCGTGCTGAAAGGAATGTTTAGATGCTTTGGAGAGCATGTAACTGGAAACAAGGTTGATCCTAAGCTTGGAGAACTGATTAGAGAAACTAGTTCTGCGGTGTAGGAAAAAGCGGGTTAACACAGTCTTTAAGAAAGAATATAAAGCATTGAATAGCATAAATAACACTTAAAATATAGAACTTCATAGAATCATAGAATCCTACAGTGCAGAAGGAGGCCATTTGGCCCATTGAATCTGCACTGACCACAATCCTGCCCAGACCCTATCCCCATAACCCAATGCATTTATCCTACCTTGTTCCCCTGACACTAAGGGGCAATTTAGCATGGCCAATCCATCTAACACACACACCTTTGGACTGTGGGAAGAAACCGGAGCACCCAGAGGAAACCCACATAGACACAGGGAGAAACTCCACACAGACAATGACCCAAGCCGGGAATCGAACCCAGGTCCCTGGCGCTGAGAGGCAGTCGTGCTAACAACTGTGCCACCGTGACTTGAGGACATAATTTTTAAATGTGAAAAAACTTTTGAAACAGATATTAGGAAGGACTTTATTAAAGAGCAGTAAACACCTGGAAATATTTCTGGCAGGAAAAATAGAAATAGAAACAGTGAGTATGTCCAAAATGCAACTTGATTCTAAACTGGGAGAATGTGGATTGCATTTCAATGAAGCAACTGGCTTTTCCCTCATCTGTGACTTATTTTTATGCCTCATGTTTTATTAATGCAGCCTTTTTATTAAAGAATATGATCTTTTTGTTCCCTAGTGATCAGAGGAAGCATTCGTTCGGTGTCACATGACCTGCAGCAGGAAGAATCGACGATAGATATATTTGCTGACAAGATTTACAGGCAGAAGAGCAAAACATTCCAGCCAATTGGGAAGAGCGGGAAATGGTTGGGACACATAACGACACTCCTGCATTGCGGAGTCAAGGAAGGCGAAGGGGACTTCCTCTTTACGGGCAGCATGCACTTTGGGGAGGTGCAACTCGGCTGTGCACCCCGTTATAAGGACTTCAGACGGATCTACAAAGAAGCGAGGGAGAAAGGAGAAAATCCGTGTGAATTGTCCACAGATTGAGGCCATTCATCTCATGATTGGTTACCAAGATCTAGAGAAAGAGAAGTGAGCGAGAAGAACACTATCCCATAGTGCACTGCATTTGAAATGTGGTACTGATGGAACTAAGCATTATGCCACTTTATTAGAGCTCAGTGTTGCTAGGCAACAGCACAGATTTTCAGCTAAACTAAAAAGGATGAAACTTAAGTTGTTTCTCTTCAGAATGACCGTTTCTATTCAAGATTGCCATGAAAATATCAATACTAATGAATTTCAATGTCTTAATGAACATGAATGTAGCATAAACTTGTATATGTTGTACAGATGTCCGTTGTGAAGACCAGAAGTTGATGCTTTGTTGTGAAGCTGATGTACAGTGTGAGTATTTCTTACCATAGAAAATTATGAAGACAGAATGTTTTTTGGAGAATGTACAGTCTGAATTATTGTCAGTCCCTTTAATTGGTAATAAAAATCATTCCAGAGAAATATCTATCCCTGGATCAAACGCATGCTGACTCTCGTTGTCAATCAATGGTTTTATGCTGACATTTGAAACTAGATGAGGTACAAAGTGCAATAAAAATGTGTCCGGTGCTTAATGTCTGAACAGAATAAATTACGCTGGTAACTGTAGTCATCCACCTGATCCAAAAGGGTCTCGAGTTTGAATCCAGGTCTCAATTGACATTCGATCTCCCCCTCCCTCCGTAAATAAGTTTTGAGTTCACGGCATGGCTGCTAGCTAAAGCTTGCTCAGCCGCTGGGGCAAGCAGCCTCGCTGCCCTGCAGTCGACCTCTGCCAATAGATCATGGAGTATTTCACATGTCTGTCTTGGTGACTGACGCTCTAATCTGGCCTCCTGAAAGGAGCACGTCAGCAGAAAAGCTTACTTCAGACCGAGCTCGCTATGCTTCTATTAATAATTAGCGGAGCTGAGTGCATGAGTGACTTTAGAGTTTAAAAAGGACCCAGGTTGCTAGCACAGTAACACTGGAGTGATTGGTTGATGTGGCCACATGCAAAGAACCATGTAAGTAAAGTTCGGTGATAACAGTGAAAGACAACATGGAAGTCGTATGCAGAGTAAATCAAGTGGAAAAAAATAACAAGATAAGCAAGATGCGTTTGGATCTAAGTTGCTGATCCTTATGCTCTTCTCTCAGCCTAGAGGGAAGATTCTCCTGAATCCACCCCTGTCTCAGCAACAAACAAAAGCATCTGATATGTGATTCTCTGGTGTAGTCCTAGGAGGCCAAATTTTCATATTCTGGCCATAAAGGGCGGCACGGTGGCACAGTGGTTAGCACTGCTGCCTCACACTGCCAGGGACCCAGGTTCGATTCCTGGCTTAGGTCACTGTCTGTGTGGAGTTTGCACATTCTCTGCGTGGGTTTCCTTCAGGTGCTCCGGTTTCCTCACACAGTCCAAAGATGTGCAGGTTAGGTGGATTGGCCATGTTAAATTGCCCCTTAGTGTTAGGGGGACTAGCTAGGGTAAATGTAGGGGGATAGGGCCTGGGTGGGATTGTGGTCGGTGCAGACTTGATGGGCTGATTGGCCTCCTTCTGTGGGACTCCATGATTGGTTGATTGTGGCCACATACAAAGGACCATGTAAGTGAAGTACAGTGAGAGACAACTTGGAAGTCACATGCAGAGTAAATCGAGTGGGGAAAAAAATAAACAAGATAAGCAAAATGCATTTGGATCCAAGTTGCTGATGCTTATACTGTCCTCCCAGGCTAGAGGGAAGATTCTCCTGAATCCACCCCTGTCCCAGCAGCATACAAAAGCATCTGATATGTGATTCTCTGGTGTAGTCCTAGGAGGCCAAGTTTTCATATCCTGATCATAAAGACTGGAGGCTGGATAGCTCCATTGTATAAGTGGCTAGCATATGGTTCACAATAACAAAAACAGCACGGGCTGGATTCCCATTCGGGCTGAGGGAGAGCTGCCTCCTCTCCCTGCTCCTGAAAGTGGAAGGCAATGGCAAAGCATCACTCAACAGCCAAGGAAATGGCTTCAGGATGAAACATCGGGAGCCAATGGTCTGTCCTCAGGCAGAGGGAAGGATGAAAGTCATTGACATTAGAATCGCCAACAACCTGTCCTGGTCCCTCCATGCTGACGTTAAGAAAGCCCACCAACGCCTCTACTTTCTCAGAAGACTAAGGGAATTTGGCATGTTGCCTACGACTCTCACTAATTTTTACAGATGCAAGTGCAGAGAGGGAATATTTAGGGATGGCAGATAGCAGGGAACCAGCCAGTGCTACAAGCAAATTTGGGGTTAGAATCTGGTCAGGGTGAAACGCAATGTAAAATGTCGTTGATCTCCAGTCTCTGCAGTGACTGAAATTTTACCAATTTTTTGAAGGTACTCCATGGTCCTGCGGTGGTCACTCCACTGAGGTGGCACAGTGGTTAGCACTGCTGCCTCACAGTGCCAGTGACACAGCTTCAATTCCCGGTCTTGAGTGTCTGTCTGGGTGGAGTTTGCATGTTTTTCCTTTGTCTACATAGGTTTCCTCCGGGTGCTCTGGTTTTCTCTCTCACTTCAACGATGTGTGCAGGTTGGGTTGGTTGGCCATGCTAAATTGCTCCTTAGTGTCATGGGGAGGAGTATCAGGATAAATATGTGGGATTACAGGGATAGGGCCTGGTTGGGATTGTGGTCGGTGCAGGGTCGATGGGCCGAATAGCTTCCTTCTGCACCGTGGCGATTCCATTTCTCCCATGGAAATGGCACTACCTGTGTCCCACAACTCTCACACCCACCACTCAAACTGGGGCCTACCTGGCTTGGAGTTCCCAATCCCAATTATCCTTCCTTGAGGGCTCTTCAGCCTTGGGGCACCCTCGCCTCAGAGCTGCAGCCTCTAAATTAGCCCTTGCTAGCAGTGGCACTGCTGGGCCTCTGGTTGAACAGGCAGTTCTGGAAGAAGGGCCACCAACCTCCAGGAATATGCCATCCCAGGTCCTGCTGTACTCAGGTGGAGCTATCTCCCCCACACTCAGCCTCATCGTCCAGCTGTTGCGGTAAAATTCTGACCATCATCTCCTCCCTTCTCTCCTCCATCTCCTCCCTTACTCTCCTCCATCTCCTCCCCTACTCTCCTCCACCTCCTCCCCTACTCTCCTCCACCTCCTCCCCTACTCTCCTCCACCTCCTCCCCTACTCTTCTCCACCTCCTCCCCTACTCTCCTCCACCTCCTCCCCTACCCTCTCCAACTCCTCCCCTACCCTCTCCAACTCCTCCCCTACCCTCTCCAACTCCTCCCCTACCCTCTCCACCTCCTCCCCTACCCTCTCCACCTCCTCCCCAACCCTCTCCACTTCCTGCCCTACCCTCTCCACCTCCTCCCCTACCCTCTCCACCTCCTCCCCTACCCTCTCCACCTCCTCCCCTACCCTCTCCACCTCCTCCCCTACCCTCTCCTCCACCTCCCCCCCCACTCTCCTCCACCTCCCCCCCCCACTCTCCTCCACCTCCCCCCCCCCACTCTCCTCCACCTCCCCCCCCCACTCTCCTCCACCTCCCCCCCCCACTCTCCTCCACCTCCCTCCCCGACTCTCCTCCACCTCCCTCCCCGACTCTCCTCCACCTCCCTCCCCGACTCTCCTCCACCTCCCTCCCCGACTCTCCTCCACCTCCCTCCCCGACTCTCCTCCACCTCCCTCCCCGACTCTCCTCCACCTCCCTCCCCGACTCTCCTCCACCTCCCTCCCCGACTCTCCTCCACCTCCCTCCCCGACTCTCCTCCACCTCCCTCCCCGACTCTCCTCCCCTGCTTGCTGTCATGACTTCTTTACCTGCTTTCCCCGCTCAGCTTAAGGTTGTTTTGGTGAAGCCGTTAGCATTGTGGGAGCATCATGGTTAAAAACAAAGGGATAGCTTATGAATTCATCACATAAAAGCCCAGTTAAATACCTCCCCTGTCACATCAACCTTTCTGAAACCTTTCCAAACCAAACAGGCTCTCCATTTATAGATAAAGGATTCAAGAGACAAGAAAACAAAAGCAAAAACAAACCCTGCAATTTTTCTGACTCAAATTGTAGAGATTATATTACAGTAAAGGAAACATCGTCTAGTAAAAATAACCCAGAGGGTGTGGTTTGTGAGACTGTTTCACAATTGCAATGTGTGCAGGTACTTGTGAAGATTTCAACAACGCTGCCAAGTGATCTTCAGCTTAAAGATCTAAATCTCATCTCACAAGGAAACCATCTGAGTGTCATCATTATAAACAGGGCCAATCTAGGGAAAGCCAAGGAAATAAGCAGTAGTGACTGCAATTAAAGTATAGCAGGAACATGCTGCTTAGATATTGCCTGTCAGTTAGTGTATGAAATAGGAAGACTGCTGAGCGAGAAGGTATGACCAGTCTTTCTCTGCCAGACCTCGAGTATTTGCGTCTTTACTTTCCAGCTCAATTACTATTTTAGAGCCATAGAGATATACAGCATGGAAACAGGCCCTTCGGCCCAACTTGTCCATGCCGACCAGGTTTCCTAACCTGAACTAGTCCCATTTGTCTGTGTTTGGCCCATGACGCTCTTAAACCTTTCCTATCTACGTACCTGTCCAAATGTCTTTCAAATGTTTTCATTTTACCCGCCTCCACCACCTCCTCTGGCAGCTCATTCCATACACACACCATTCTGTGAAAAAGTCACTCCTCAGGTCCCTTTTAAATTTTTTCCTTCTCATCTTAAACCTATGCCCTCCTGTTTTGGACTCCCCTCCTCTTGGCTATTCACCTTATCCATGTCCCCCCATTCTCCATCTTTGATTTTTATGACCATTCCTTGCACGCACGCTTCTAACATCAGGCCATAAATCCCAGGGTGGATTTATTTTCTTCTATTGAGAAAATGATCACCTGTGAAGAAGAGGAGATGGGCGTAGCGTCATTGGATGGGATTTTCCGGTCACGCTCACCCAAAGACTGGAAAATCCCGCCTGAGATCAAAGGACCTTTGCATGGTCCGTGTCTCACCTGCTGCAATTCCCGTGGTGGGCAAGACGGGAAAATTCCGCCCATAGAGTTTTACGGCACAAAAGGGGGCCCTTCAGCCCATCGAGATGGGAGCCGTTGAAGAAGATGTTCACTCCGCCATCACACTGCATTAAGTGAAGGGCACAGAAAGGTTCAGATGAGGTCAGAGGTGGAATGCCCAAACATAATACTTCGCTTTCTCCCCGTGTGTGCCCGTGGAGCTGGAGGTGGGGGCACCCAAATTATGAGGGAGCCACTCCAAAAGGTCAAGGATTGAGGTTTATGAAAGATCATGTAAAGACAAACCTATTGGGGTCGTGGGAGAATCTCAAAATCAATGCAAATGGATGTTCCCCTCCCGCTAGGAAGCCTGCATCTGGGAATTTTCTATCCGTGTTCCTGCCCTTGATGGTCAGTGTCAGAACTGCAGCCCTAGCAGGATGTTATTCGTCCCCCCACTCCCAGGAGGCGGTCTTATCAGAAATGGCCGAAATCAAAAGGGCTCAATGCAAATTGATAAACTGGTTGAAGTCCTCTACTCATTCAGCAGAGAAGAAAACCATCCTTCTCATCTCCAAAGAGATTTGTTCTTTTTAAAGAAATCGGTAGCTGATAACCTCCAACTGTCAACTGGTTGGTTGAGATTCTTTTTATTCCTTTGTGGGACATGGGCATCGCTGGCTGGCCAGCATTTATTGCCCATCCCTGGTTGCTCTTGAACTGAGTGGCTGGTTCGGCCATTTCAGAGGGCAGATGAGAATCAACCACATTGCTGTAATTTTGTAATTCTTTTTTTCTTCTTTGGCCCCCTGCCCAAAGGCCGGTCTGACCTACAACACCACACCCCCCACCATGGGTAGAACAAGGAGGTAGGTCCTGAATTCACCCTACCGGAATAGTGATCACATGCTTCCTCCTCCATTGCCCTTACTCTCCTCCATTGCCCTTACTCTCCTCCATCTTCTCCCCTACTCTGGAGATAAAATTCTTGTGGTAAAATTCTGGCTATCATCTCCTCCCTTACTCTCCTCTTGGAGATGGAGGAGAGTAGGGGAGGAGATGGAGGAGAGTAGGGGAGGAGGTGGAGGAGAGTAGGGGAGGAGATGGAGGAGAGTAGGGGAGGAGGTGGAGGAGAGTAGGGGAGGAGATGGAGGAGAGTAGGGGAGGAGAGTAGGGGAGGAGATGGAGGAGAGGAGGGGAGGAGATGGAGGAGAGTAGGGAGGAGGTGGAGGAGAGTAGGGAGGAGGTGGAGGAGAGTAGGGGAGGAGGTGGAGGAGAGTAGGGGAGGAGGTGGAGGAGAGTAGGGGAGGAGATGGAGGAGAGTAGGGGAGGAGGTGGAGGAGAGTAGGGGAGGAGATGGAGGAGAGTAGGGGAGGAGATGGAGGAGAGTAGGGGAGGAGATGGGAGGAGAGGAGGGGAGGAGATGGAGGAGAGTAGGGAGGAGGTGGAGGAGAGTAGGGGAGGAGGTGGAGGAGAGTAGGGGAGGAGATGGAGGAGAGTAGGGGAGGAGGTGGAGGAGAGTAGGGGAGGAGATGGAGGAGAGGAGGGGAGGAGGTGGAGGAGAGTAGGGGAGGAGATGGAGGAGAGGAGGGGAGGAGATGGAGGAGAGTAGGGAGGAGTGGAGGAGAGTCGGGGAGGAGGTGGAGGAGAGTAG